>NW_024544152.1:3326250-3957500 GCF_018167655.1 Microtus oregoni | reverse complement strand
CAGTGATACTAATAGAAAAATGCAAAATCACTTTTGTCTGACTCTATATCTTGCAAATTTCAACTACTTTGTCAGCTTAATGATATGATCACAGAAGATGTACAAAAATTCAATTGACATGCATTCTAAGATGTGTGGAAGTCATAAGGAAGTCTGTTTAATACAGTATCAAATTAGCTGTACTGTTTCCATTGTTTCTTGTTTGTTTGGAATATATTTCAGTGCCAAAGGAAATACTGACAAATTAGCTGTAGTTTATCTTTTGCAAAGTAGATGTGTAAGTGTACATAATAAAACTTTTTCTTAGTCCTTTCCTTGCTCTCTGGATTTTTGCCATTACAAATAAATGCATTGTAATGCTAAGTTGTGGAGAAATTAATAATTATGACTGAAAGGTTTTCATAAAAATACTGTGGTTTTATGGAAAAGCATAAATTCCTGTCGTGTCTGCTCTAAAATGACGAGAAAATAAAGTATTTAGGAAGAAATTACATAGAAAGTATTTTAGTTAAGGTTTCTTCTGCTTTGAAGACACAACATGACCATGGCCACTTTTGTAATGGAAACTATTTAATTGGGGCTGACTGACAATTCAGAGATTTAGTCCATTATCATCATGATAAAAAGTGAAAGAGGACTCAGATAGACATGTTTCTGGAGAGGTATGTGATAGTTCTGCATCTGGATCCACAAGCACCAGGAAGAAAATGGCACACTGAGGCTTGTTTGACGTTCTGAAACTTCAAAGCCCAACCCCAGTGATACATTTTCTCTAACAAGGGCACAAGTAATCCAACTTTGAGATACCATCTTATACCTGTCAGAATTGCTAAAATAAAAAAAAAACACCAATGATAGCCTTTGCTGTAGAGGATGTGAACTAACGGGAACACTCATCCATTGCTGGTGGGAATGTAAACTTGTGCAACCATTTTAGAAATCAGTGTGGTGGTTTCTCAGGAAATTGGGAATCAATCTACCTCAGGATCCAGCAATACCACTCTTGGGAATATACCCAAGAGATGCCCAATCATACTACAAAAGCAATTGTTCAACTATGTTCATAGCAGCATTATTTGTAATTGCCAGATCCTGAAAGCAACCTAGATACCCCTTAATGGAAGAATGGATAAAGAAATTGTGGAATATATACACATTAGAGTACTACTCAGCTCTAAGAAATAGTGACAATTTGACTTTTGCATCCAAATGGATGGAAATACAAAACACTGTCCTGAGTGAGATAACCCAGACCCAAAAAGATGAGTATGGTATGTACTCACTCATTATTGGACTCTAGCCATAAACAAAGGACATTGAGCCTATAGTTCACAAGCCTAGAGAAGCCAAATAACAAGGGGAACACAAATAAAAACATATATGGATCCACCTGGAATGGAAGCAAACAAGACTGCCAGGCAAAAGTTGGGAGCATAGGGGTGGGAATAGGGATGAGGGTAGGGTTGGGGGAAGGGGAGAGGGGGAGAGAGAAGGGAGAAGGAAAAGACTGGAGAGAGCTTGCGGGAGTGGTAGGGTAGAGATGGTAGAAGGGAATATAGGGGCATGGAAGAAGATATCCACATTAAGGGAGCCATTTTAGGGTTGGCAAGAGATTGGCTCTAGAGGGGATCCCAGGTGTCCACAGGGATGTCCCCAGCTAGGTCCTTGGACAGCAAAGTAGAGGGTGACTGAACTGGCCTTGCCCTACCATCACACTGATGATTATCTCGAATCTCACCATAGAATCTTCGTCTGGTGACAGATGGAGATAGAGACAGAGACCCTCATCAGAGAAATGGACTGAGCCCCCAAGGTCTAGTTGAAGAGCAGAAGGAGAGAGAATATGAGCAAGGAAGTCTGGACCATGAGGGGTTGGTCCACCCACTGAGACAGTGTGCCTATTTTAATGAGAGCTCACCAAATCCAGCTGGACTGGACTGCATGAGCATGAAATCAAACTGGACTCTCTGAATGTAGCTGAAAATGAGGGCTAACTGAGAAGCCATTGATAAAGGCACTGGGACTTGTTTCTGCTGAATGTACTGGCTTTGGGGGACCCTAGTCTATTTGGATGCAAAGCTTCCTAGGCCTGGATATAGGGGGGAGGGCCTTGGACTTCCCACAGGGCAGGGTTCCCTGCCCTTTTTTAAGGGGGGAGAGGGGGAGCGGGAGAGGAATGGGAGGAGGGGAGGAAGTGTAAATTTTTGAATGGAAAAATAAATAAAATTTAATAAAAAATTAAAAAAATTGCCATTAGAGTTCACCAAATTTTGAAGTAATATTTTACCTAAAAACATATATGTAAATTGATTACATTGGGGGGTTGTTTGTGCAATAACTAAATATAATAAGTCAGAATTTGTGTATTTCTCTAATATTAGCTATGAAAACTTTTAGACTAAATAGATAATGAATTGATATGAATATGGAAAGGGAAAAGAAAATTAAGGAATATAAACAAGGTGGTCTTCAAGAAATTCAGATGATCATCTTCTGACATTGTTTTTCTCAATTTTGAGAATATTTTAAAGTACACTGTTTTATGACTAGAAGCATTTCCATTGTGTCACATAAATAATATTTTTGGTAATCAAAAAGAAGAATTCAAGTCTGGGTGTCCAACAAAATCTAAAACAAACACTTATGTAGTCAATATTAGTTTTACTTAGAATACTGAGGCCAATGAGACTATAATTATGATGGAATATTGGGACATCATAGCAATGGAATGTTTGAGAAACGATGCTTATGCATTGGGTCTTGATCTTAACAGTATGAAGAGAAATACGTAATCATAACTTGGCCTGGTACTTGTAGGAAAGGAGCAGTTTGAAAATTAGAGGGTCATTAATCTCTGTTTATGATGTAGGGAACCAAAGTTTGCTTGAAGATTTTCACTCGGTGAAAGGAACTGTTGATCACTTTTTAGCTGTAATGTAGTCTGTGTATAAACAGTTTTTTTTTTTTGCAGGTGGTATAGTCAAGTAATGCATTTTTTTTCTTTTATAAAGCATATGAGCCACAGACATAGTATAAAGAGTCTAAATAATCAACATAAGCTCACTATGTTGAGACATTCTTTAAGCATCTACATGGTTAAATTTGCAAAGCCCTGCTGATTACAAAGAAATATGATAATAAAATATCAAGTTTCAGACTAGAAAAGATCAGGAACAGGAGCAAGATGAGGGGATAGGAGAATCAATAAAAATAAATTTTGTTTGAAAACCTGAAAAAACCCTAAAGCTATGTAAAATAGTTTAAAAATACAAATAGATAATGTTTTTTAAAGTAAAAACAGCATGCAGAGCAAAGCTTCTTCCTCTAAATTCAACTTATTTCATTTTCTTTGCTCACTTTCATGTGCTTTGAGATTAACCCCAAATAGTTCATTCAACCATGTGTTTCTTGATTTTATTATAACAGTTTTGAATAAAATGATGCTTTATACCATGTATACAATACATTCAACCATATAATAATACTTTCTTCATTTACATTAGTATTTAGCTCTACATTCGGAATTATTAAACACTTAAGCTTCAAGATGAATGGAATATAGAACTAGAAAGCATAGCTTTAAATCATTTAACTTAGGATCTTCAATGGTACATTTAACATATGCAATTCAGAATGACTGTGATATATGGCAAGTTAAAATTAAAACAGAGTTATTAGAAGTAAATATAGCTTCTAATCACAGCTCCTTCTAATAAATTCAACTTTCCCTGAAACTGTAACATAACAGTTATCATTGGAAACTTCCTCTATGAAGAAGAGTAAATTCGAGTATTAAAGCAATTTTCAGTTACTGACAAGAAAAATCAGAGGGCTTATTTTCCATTTGACTTTTGAAATAAATTGATGGTGATTATTTCATCTTATAAAACATCACACTATATAGTGATGAGCTGCAGGCAGGCCTGCTTTTCATCCCGCCGGGCTCCCACACAGCTAGTTTAGCCCCGGATTAACAACACACAAACTGTATTCATTTAAACACTGCATGACCCATTAGTTCCAGCCTCTTTTTGGCTAATTCTCACATCTTGATTAACCCATTTCTAATAATTGTGTAGCACCACGAGGTTGTGGCTTGCTGGAAAAGATTCAGCATGCCTGACCTGGCAGCTGGCTCCATTGTGTCTGCATGAATCTGCTTCTTTCTTCCAGCATTCTGTTCTGTCTACTCCATCTATCTAAGTTGCTGTCCTATTAAAGGGCCAATGCAGTTTATTTATTAACCAATGAAAGTAACACATAGACAGAAGACCCACCCACATCAACAAGACACAAAGTATATAATTTGACCATGACACATTATGTTGAAGCAATTAATACTGAAATCATGTTCATTTCATAATATCTACTCACAGTTTCATTTTTGTGCATCAGAAGACAGGTTGTAGCAATTTAATTTGCAATGATTGTGTGTCCATGCAGAGATAATATGTCTTAACTGACCATCACCTGCTTATCAGTACATTGGGGTTTAACAGGCATATAACAATCTATTATCTGAGATAATTTCTCTGAGGACTATGATTTATTTATTCTATGTCAATATAAGGAATGAAATAACTGTAGAGTAAGGTGCACTTAACAGCTCACTGGCTTTTTAGGACCAGAAAAGAACTTGGACAAAGATTATTTAACATCAGCACTATCTGATGTTTTGACTTGAGTCTATCCTATGATTCTCAACCTTCCTAATGCTTTAATACTTTTAATACAGTTCCACATATTGTGATGATCCCTCTAATCATATGATTATTTTGTAGCTACCTTATTATTTCTAATTTTTCTACTGCTATGAAACATGATATAAATGTAAAAAATATGCTGTATATCAGATATGTGACTCATGAGCAGTCTTAATTCACAGGTTAAGAACCAATGGCTAAGACAATGTTTTCATTTTCATTATTATCCTGAGTGCTATAGAATCTTTAGTAGCATCCCTGCCTATACTACTAAAAGGACCACATGTACCCCTCCAGTGTTGACAACATAAAATGTCTACAAATATTATCAAATATGTTCTGGGCCTGGGATAGAAAGCAAAACTACTCTAATCTGAGATTTACCACCTTAAGAAATATTTGGTCCACTATTCATTTATCAAAGAAGAAAAAATAAATCCAGGTACATGAATGTAATTATCTTTGATTATTAAAGAACAGTGTAACCATTATGCTAAAGGAATATTCATTTTAAATTATCATGTATAGCTCTATAATTATAGTTTAAAAGGATCATATAGTAAGCAGGTAATCATGAAATCTGAGTACTTTCAAAACTGCTGCTGTGATTATTTTCAGTGCATTTATTTTAAAAAATAAGTTATATTATTTGTACTTTTCATACTAGTTGAGATAATCATACACTTCTTATATACAAATGTTAGGATATTGGATTGTATCTGCTTTTGACCACTTTCTATATTAAGTAGAAAATTACAGATAACACAAAAACTTTTTAGGGAGTTGGTCCTTATTTAAAAATCATCCTTTACTTTAAAGAAGCTTCTCAGTTTCAGGAGGTCACATTTATTAATTGTGACTCTCAGTATCTGTGCTAACTGGGGCTATATTTAGTAAGTGGTCTCCTGTGACAATGCATTCAAGTGTACACCCCACTTTCTCATCTATGAAATTCAATGTGGTTGGTTTTACATCAAGGTCTTTTATCCATTTGAACTTGAGTTTTGTATATGGTGATTAATGTGGATCTATTTTCATTCTTCTAAATTATGATAATCAGTTATGCCAATAATATTCGTTAAATATTCTTTCTGTTTTCCATTTTATATTTTTAGTTTCTTTGTCAAAAATCAGGTGCTCATGGTGTGTGAATTTTTATCTGGGTCTTTGATAAAATTCCATTGGTCCTTCTGTCTGTTTTTCTGCCAATACCAGGTTGTTTTCATTACAGTAGTTCTATAGTAAAGTTTGAAGTCAGGTACTGTGATGCATCCAGAAGTTCCTTTGCTGTACAGGATTGTTTTGGCTACCCTGGTTTTCTTCTTTTGCCATATGAAGTTGAGTATCATTCTTTCAAGGTCTGTGAAGAATTTTGCTGGATTTTGTATCTGTAGATTGATTTTGATAAAATTGCCATTTTTTACTATCTTAATTCTACCTACTAAAGAACATGGGAGATCTTTGCATTTTCTTGTGTCTTCTTCAGTTACTTTCTTCAAAGTTTGAAAGTTATTTTCATACAGGTCTTTCATTTGTTTGGTTAGAGTTACTCCAAATTATTTTTTGTTATTTGTGGATAGTGGTAGGGTGATATTTCTCTGATATCTTTCTTTGCCTGTTTATCATCTGTATAAAGGAGGTCTACTGATTTTCTTGAGTTAATCTTGTATTGCGCTACATTATTGAAGGTGTTTATGAGTTGTAGGAGTTCTCTGGTAGAATTTTTCAGGTCACTTATGTAGATATCATATTATCAGCAAATAGTGAGAGTTAGACTTCTTTTCTGATTTGTATCCCCATTGAACTCCTTTGTTGTCTTATTGCTATAGCTAGAACCTTAAGTACAATATTGAATAGATATGGAGAGAGTGGACAACCTTGTTTTTCCCCTGATTTCAGTGGAATTGCTTTGAGTTTTCCTCCATTTAGTTTGATGTCGGTGTTAGCTGTTGGCTTGCAGTTATTATATATTATTGCTTTTATTATGTTAGGTATGTTCATTGTATCCCTGCTCTCTCCATGACTTTTATCATGAAAGAGTGTTGTATTTTGTTGAAGCCTTTTTCAAAATCTGTTGAAATGATCACGTTTTTTATTCTTTCAGTTTGTTTATTTCTTTAAAACAAAGGACATGGTCAACAAGACAAAATGCCAGCCTACAGATTGGCAAAAGATCTTCACCAACCCCATATCAGACAGAGAACTGGTCTCCAAAATATACAAATAACTCAAGAAACTTGATATCAAAAGAACAAATAATATAATAAAAAATGCGGTAAAGACCTAGACAGAGAACTCTTAGCAGACAAATCTCTAAATGGCTGAAAGACACTTAAGAAAATGCTCAACATCCTTAGCCATCAGAGAAATGCAAATCAGAACAACTCTGAGATTCAATCTTACAACTCTAGGAATGGCCAAGATCAAAAACACTGATGACAGCTTATGCTGGAAAAGATATGGGATAAGGACAAATCTCCTCCATTGGTGGTGGGAGCACAAACTGGTACAGTTGCTTTAGAAATCAGTATGATGATTTCTCTGAAAATTAGGAAACATTCTACATTAAGACCCAGCAACACCGCTGTTGTGTATATACCCAAAGGGTGTTCAATCATAACACAAAGGCATGTGCTCAACTATGTTCATAATGACATTATTTGTTATAGCAAGATTTTGATAACAATATATCTAAATGAATGGGCAAAGAAAATTTGGTACATTTACACCATGGAGTAAACCTAGCAGTAAAAAATAATGACATCTTGAAATTTCCAGGCCAATAGATCTAGAAAAAACAATATTGATTGAGCTAATCCAGACTCAAAAAGACAAATATAATATGTATTCGCTAATAAGTTACTTTTAGACATAAAGCAAAGGAAAATCAGCATACATTCTACAGTCCTAGTGAACCTGGCCAACAAATTGTGAAGAATAATTAATAAAATATCAGAGACAGATATTGTGGTTCAACCTGAAGATCAGGAAAACAAAATAGACAGTCACTAGCTCTTATCTAACCTCAGTCTGAAAATGTTGATACAGTCTTCAGGAAATTTCAGAATGAGACTGAGAGCTGTCTCTTTCTACTTTATAATTCTCTCTAGTTCTGGGATTAATGGTGTGTACCACTACCTACTAGATTCTGTGGCATACTAGTGTGGCTTCTGAAATTAAAGGAGTAGGTCCCTGTGGCTACTAGGATTAAATAAAGGTGTGTGACATTTCTGCTTGGTCTGTAAGGCTGGCTAGTGTGGCTGGTTTACTTTTCTGACCTTCTGGCAAACGTTTTTTATTAAAATACAAATGAAATGCCACTACAAAGAGGACCCTAAGAGAGAAATCTAGGTAGGAAGGTGAAAAAGGCAAGATCTCCTGATTAAATTGCAAATGTGGTGGTCACAGAAGATGTTAGGAGGGTAGAAGGGAGGAAGAGATGGGAGTGGAGAAAAAATATAGCTCAATAAAAACAATAAAATGTCTAACTGCCACAGTAGTCCATTCAGCTCTTACAAAGCCTGTAGCATTTGGCAATTTCTGTAAGGTTACTGGATATATTAATTAAAAAAAAAAACTCCCATGATTTACATTTATCACAGTTATACATAGTATTAGTTATCTCAAAGGTTCAAACTCCACACACACACACACACACACACACACACATGCACACACACACAAACAGGCAGACTAATTGTTATCTTCCATAGTTACAGAAGATGCTTTGTAAGCTGCTTTGAGAAAATCATAAAACTGCATTTGTGGCTGTAAACCTTGTTTACAATATACAATATTTTTTTAATTTATTAATTTATTAAAGATTTCTGTCTCTTCCCCGCCACTGCCTCCCATTTCCCTCCCCCTCCCCCAATCAAGTCCCCCTCCCTCCTCAGCCCAAAGAGCAATCAGGGTTCCCTGACCTGTGGGAAGTCCAAGGACCACACACCTTCTTCTAGGTCTAGGTAGGTGAGCATGCAAACTGTCTAGGCTCCCACAAAGCCAGTACATGCAGTAGGCTTAAAAACCCATTGCCATTGTTCTTGAGTTCTCAGTAGTCCTCATTGTCCACTATGTTCAGCGAGTCTGGTTTTATCCCAGGCTTTTCCAGACCCAGGCCAGCTGGCCTTGGTGAGTTGCCGATAGAACATCCCCATTGTTCCCACACGGTCCTGAGTTCCTGGCCCATGCTCTCTCTCCTTCTGCTCCTGATTTGGACCTAATATACAATATTTTTGTATAATATTATTGTATATAGTATTGACTGTATAAAGTAATGGTAATCATGGCAAGATAAGCCTATGCATGTAGTGGTGGCATGAATGCTACAAGAATAACTAATTGTTTTCAGGTTGGATTTAAGCCTGGGTTTCCTGGAGGAAACACATGCCTATAGCTGTAAATGTAGCCATGAAGTCATGGTTTGGAGGCTCAAAGACTCTAGTGTGACCCTACTGTGGCAATTTCTGCTAAATGAACATAGTATCAGACCAACCTCTAAATTTACATTGGCTGTACCCACAGATTGATGCAGCTTTCACACCTCATCAAACTTTATTTTTTAAATGGAAGGTGATTATCACAGAATCCCACAACTTATGGCAGTACAGAAAATAAGTGTCAATGGACTTTTCAGCCACAAAGGGACATCTGTAACATACAACCCAAACCTGAGAAATCATTGCCATAGATGGAGAAAAAAGAATGCAAGATTCATAAGCTGAAAAATATTGAAGTGGAACTCTAACTTCTGGATATGACAGATCTACTGCATTCAAGAGTTCACAGCAGCTGTGGTTTACTTGCTAACCCATACACAACAGCAAGCCAATCAACATTCCAACATGGAGAGAACTAAGGCTCCCGTGCCTTCACTCCTATCTGAAGATCTGTGGACAGCTCCTGGAAAATGAGTAAGTTTTCTTTAAGGGTTTAGCTGCATATATTAATAATGGTTAATTATTTATATGTGGGACAAAGGCAAATAATGAACTGCCTATATAGTTTCTTTCTATATATTTTGTAAGTTATTGAAAAACAAACATGGCATTTAGAAGTTTCAACAAAGTCAATATATTATAGTAGATAAAAATCACATAGAAGTCATGTCTTGTATGTGTTGAAAGCACCTGGCATTCATAGATGAAGTCTATGTCTCAGGGAGAAACTTCTAACATTGGGTATTCTCACCATTGCTCAGCAGACACCACAGAGTTATTAGTGCTTCAGAGTCAATTGCCATAAGGAGAAAAAACATGTGGAAGATATGGAAACAAGTGTTTGAGGCAACTGATCATATAGCATCTTCAGTAAAGAAAGACAGAAATGACTGTTGGTGCTTCACTCACAATTTCCATTTTTTTTAGTCCAGATAATAATGCAGGATTCACCTCTGTATGCTGTGAATACCATTGATGAATAAAGAAACTGCCTTGGCCTGTTGATAGGGAATAATTTAGGTATACAGGGAAAACTAAGCTGAATGCTGGGAGAAAGGAACCAGAGTCAGAGAAGGAAGCCATGGAGCTGCTGCAGGAGAAAGACATGCTGAATCTTTGCCAGTAAGCCACTGCCTCATCAAAGTACACAGATTATTGGAGATGGGTTAAATTAATATGTAAGAGTTAGCCAATAAGAATCTAGACCTAATGGGCCAAGCAGTGATTTAAAAAATGTAGTTTCTGTGTGATTATTTTGGGACTGAACAGCTGGGAACCAACAAACAGCCCTTAATTCAACAAATTGGCACCCACAAGGCCAAATGAAATTCACATAAAACCTGAGAATCTTAAAAAGGAAACCTAGAATTAAAAGAACAAACTTAAGCATAATTTGATAGGTGTATTTTCTTGGGTAGGCTCTGTTTGCTAGAAGCAAGCAGATGCATGGCTCCTTTAAGAGAGGTTCTCCTGATTCAGTGGTAGAAGGGGGAAAAAAGCCATGCTGTTTTGAAACTGTGGCTGCTTAGGCTGTGCTGCCAGCACAAACTTTGACAAGGTTGGGCTATGGAGCATTTAAATAAATTTTGTGAGCAGAGTGCTATAACATCTTAATGGCTCTACATAGACCTGCTGCATATTTGGAACTGGGGCAATGTGCATGGTTCACAGAGGCAATGAATGTACTTCCATCATATTGGACTATGCAAAGCAAGCAGGCAGAGCAGTATTGGTTAGAAAAAAATTATAAATACACAATAAAGGCAAATTCAGATGGAAAAGTCCTCTAAAATGATCACAGTGTTAGATAAATGTAAGTAGGCTTGGGAGAGAGAAGAAAAAGAGTATAGAGAGTTGGAAAAGAATGTAAATTGTTTTTTAAAGTGAAACAAAGTCTTTAAAAAGACAGAGTAGATATAGTCATATATTAAAGGAGTAAAGATAATAAAATAAATATTAAAAAGTAATGAATTTTAAACATATAAGCCACATAAAGATGGAATATAGAAAGAGAGTCTGGATTATGTATATTCTTGTGTTTCTTTGAATTTTTTGACTGCAGAGAGACATTTCATACTGGGGATGGCTAAGCTAAGTTAACATATATATTTTAAAGGTATCTTGAATTCAAAATATGGGTCTAAGTATATGTTGCTTTGGGAAAGAGGTTCTTCTTTTGTTTTCACAGAGGATAAGAACCTGTGGATTCATTTCAGGCTAATATGGTTTGATGTACAAAGACCCATGGAAAGGTCACCTTGAACACCCTTAAAAAATTACTTCATCCAATAAACAGCAGAAAGAAGATTAGAGAGAATTATGCCCATATTCCTATATATTGTTTACAAATGTTTTTTTTTACATTTAAAGGGGAAATACGCTATAGATATTTGCATTGGTATGGATCTTGCTTATTGATATAAATTTAATGTCTATATATATATATATATATATATATATATATTTTTCTGCACTTGATTAAGGTATTGTGTTTGTACAGCTCATTTTAAATAGGTTAATAGATAATCATCTATAATATTCAAACTTTTAGTAATGTTAGGTTTTCTAGATATATTTCAATTAGATAGGTATTCTTCAAATCTTTCAGAGATCTTCATAATATGGCATTTCAAATATTTTAACAAGTTAGGACTTTTCATGACAGTGAGACACATTTGATCCTGACAGCACCAATCTACTTCAAGAGGATGATGGGCATCAAAGAAGCTCCTTAAGGAGTTGATTAACCATTTGGAAAAAAAAAACTGCTTTTTCCTGGACTACTTGACTAGACATGTAGGACCCACAGAGAAATGACTGCTGAACTTGCCTAAAGTTGAGATGGTCCTTCAGGGTTTCTGTGTCATGAAAGATTCTATTAGATATTCTGCAGAATACAGAAAAAAGTGACTGAGAAACTGTCAATGTGGGTGGACCTGTCTTTGAAATATCCTGCTTCATGAAAGATTCTGTTTGACATTCTGTAGGACACAGAAGAAAGTGACTGACAAACTGCCAAAACAGGCAGAACTGTCTTTGAAATTTCCTGCTTCATGGAAAAGTCTGCTGGATACTGAGGGCCTGTAGGCTAAAGGTAGATACGCCAATGATACAGAAGAACTTTGGGTGGCTGTTTAGGCAACAAGTTGTCTCTGTCAATTTTAGAGTTATGACAGTTACTTACAATGCATTTCCTGTTTACTTAGGTAATATTATATCTTTCTGGAGCACATGGTAGAGTTGAAGAATAGATAGTTATTATTATAGTTTTCCTTAGTTATTATAAAAGATAAAATAAATATAAATATTATAACTATAATTATTAATAACTGTATTCTTATATGTAATTTTACTATGTTGAAGTTAAAAATCTTCCTTTTCATTTAAACAGAAAAGGGGAGGTAATGTGAGATTCCCCTCTGTATGATTAAATACCATTGGTAAATAAATAAAATGCCTTGGCTTATTGATAGGGCAAAACTTAGGTAAGAGGGTAAACTAAACTGAATGCTGGGAGAAAGGAGGCAGAGGCAGAAAGAGAATGCATGGCGTTGCCACTAGAGACAGACATGCTGAAACTTTGCCGATAAGCCACTGCCTTGTGGTAATACACAGATTATTACAGATGGGTTAAATTAATATGTAAGAGTTAGTCAATAAGAAGTGACAGCTAATTGGCTAAGCAGTGATTTAAATAATATAGTCTCTTTGTGATTATTTCAGGGCTGAACAGCCAGGAACCAACAAGCAGACCGTATTTCAATAAGATATTGACCCTGCAATGGGTGCTGTTCACACTGAGGGTGAGTTTTTCAACTGAACCTTTGTGGAAATATGCTCACAGGCATGCTCTAAGATTTACATCCTAGATGGTTACAAATCCTGTCAATTTGAGAATCAAAATTAACCATCAGGGTGGCCCAAGATAACAGAAAATTGAAAAATTATTTTCATTTCAAAACATATTTACTATGTTATACCAAGCATAAGCAATAATTATAAAAGGTTAGAAACATATGATTTAAGAGACCTTAAAAGAGGAAATACTTAAGGTTGACAAATTTGAAGGTGAGTACTTGAGCACTTCAGAGTCTTCCCTGTGTTTACTACACCTTGTACTGTTTTAGTTTTCTATGGCATTTACAGGGAAGGAAATGGGATATATAATATTTGTATCTATAGCATTTGATTTTCCTTCTAATTATGGTGTCACATATTTTCATATGTCTTTCTTTGTGTAACCTAGCATTATCTATAGTACAATCCCCTCTTAAAGTAAACAAGCTTATATTTTTCTCATTCCTATTAGCTTTCATCCAAAATCACTAATTTGTTGTTTATCTCTACTGCTTATTAAAAACAGTGATTCATTCCCCATTTGCCTGTTTCTATTTCTCTCTTCCCCTCTCTTGTCTACTCATCATTTTGTCACAATGATGAAAGTCTAATGTGAGTGTGATTTGCCACAAAATATGAAAATAAATAGAAGTGACTTCCTTGTTTTTCAGTTTTCTTGGCCTGAAAATGGCAAATATTACTTGTATTCCAATGGTGGTATAAAGAAAAATATGAAAAATTCATAAACAAGTTTGTTTTCCACAATCCTGTTACAGAAATCAAGTTAGGATATGGAAGGGCACCTGCATCCATTCCAGTATAATTATTTTTACTTATTCACCTCCACTAGCAAATGTAGGTCATTTCTAAAGTTTTCTAAACAATAGTGAACACAATCTATTGAAAATGTTTTTTTTTTTTTTTTAATCTAGGTGGTGGTTGTGGCACCTGCCTTTAAGCCCAATACTCAGTGGGTAGAGGAAGGCCAATCTCTGTGAGTTCAAGTCCAGCCTCTTTTACAAAGTGAGTTCCAGTACAACCAGGGCTATACAAGAAACCTTGTTTCAAAAGTTAAAAAAAAAAAAATAAAGTCTTTTGATTCATTGTATTTTTATTTATTTTTTGCTTCTATTTCTTTAGATAGAGTGAATCTGAATCTTCTAGCCTAATGAGTTTTTTGGGGGAAAAAAGGGGCAGAAGTTATGTAGGAGCAGTACAAATGTATGATGTTCTCAAAAACCTATATCAAATGGATAGAAGACAAAAGACTTTGTTATTTTAATTATAGCAAACTCTTTGAATATGATGAGTATAAAACAATGTATTATCCTCAGTCAAGGACAATAATACAAAAAACTTTTCATTCTTATCTCAGGTGGGATTTACTTTATAATCACTTCAAAGTATCTGCTACTCAGTAGAGTTTTACATTTAAGTCTAGGTCTTAAATGTTGAAATTCAACATTTGGCTCCCTACCAAAACTTCTTGGGACTTACATAGTGCAGGGTTTCATAAATGTTTTCCACTCATGATCCTTTTATTACTGAGAAATTTAAGTCATACTCTAGTTACATACTTGTATAAAATAGATATGCAAATGAAGCATTCATAATTAATATCTAAAGACATTTATATTAAGCAATTATTTAATATGCTCATATTTTCCCACATATAAAAGACAACAAATAGAATCTGCATGTCAATGAGATAGAAGTATTAAATTTGTTTTTCCATAAATAATTAAATCTAAATGAAATATTTGATACTACATGAGAGTTGATCCTCAGAGTTGATCAAGATTTTTATTTTATATTTGCCAATGCTTGACATGACTATGTAGTGCAAAAGAGCAGAATTAAATTTAGGGCCATTTCAGGTACCATGAAAATTCTTTTCAAAATTTTTCATTATACCCTTCACTATTTCACCTTGTAGTGAGTTAATTTCCCCTGCTACATTTAACTTTTTCATAAATTAAGTTTGAAGGAACATAAATACTCATTTAATTTACATATAAATGGAGTAATAAAATACACATTGTTTTGCTTTTTGTTTGTCCCTGCTATATAGTCCATTGATCACTACAATAAAATATGCAGTAGTGTAGTAGTGTATTCCAAAGCATATGCAACATTTTATAATATGGTCCTGATGTTCAAGAGCTCACGAACTCTAATTCAAGGACCAGTGGGGGATTTTTTCCATTTGTTTAGTTTGTAAATTCATTATTTGTTTGATACGCTGCTTTGAGGTTGTACAATTATATTAGCTAACTCACATTGGTATGGAATTGTTTTGTATTACTTTTAGATTTATTTGGTTTGTTTATCTTATTTTATTGAGATAGAATATGTCAGCACAACAGAATCCAATTTCAATAATTTTATTTATCTATTTATGCTATATAAACATAAGATATATGTCATTTCTTTTATCTTACATGTCTGGGAAAGGGAATTCTCATGGCCTATGTCAAATTAATGTTTTCAACATGTTAATGCTGCCTTTTTTATAGTTTCAATATTTACATATATGCCATGTCTCATTTTAAAAAATGTTTTTTAATTCATTCATAAAATTGTGTATACTACTGAAAACGATGTTGTAATAACATACTAAACCCAAAATATTGATACCATGAGACCTGAAATTTGAAATTTTGAAATTTATGACCTGGCAATGCTGCAATATGCATGGGCAGCCCATATATGACAGTTCTGCTGAACTTGTCCATATTGGGTTTCATGGTCTAAGTTGATGAGGATGACTGACAAGGTTTCTTCCTCAAGAGGGCACCAGATTGATGGAGGAAGGTCATTGGTAAGAAACAAACTGCCTTGGCCCATTTTGATAGGCCATCCCTTAGGTGGGTGGAGTAGGCAGAACAGAATGCTGGGAGGAAGAGGAAGTGAGCTCAGAGGCTATGCTCCCCTCTCCCTGGCAGACACAATCGATGAAGCAAGCTGCCAGGTCAGACATGCTGATTCTTTCCTGGTAAGACTGATGCTACACGGATTATTAGAGATGGGTTGATCCGGATATCAGAATTAGCCTGTAAGGGCTAGAGTTAATAGGCCAAGCAGTGTTTTAAAAGAATACAGTTTGTGTGTTGTTATTTCAGGTAAAGCTAGCTGGTGGTGGGAGCTGGGTGGCAGAATGCAACCCGCAGCTCCTACTACAACAGATCTTATTACAGATGGTTGTGAGCTGCCATATGGTTGCTGGGAATTGAACTCAGGACCTTTAGAAGAGCAGGCAGTGCTCTTAACTGCTGAGCCATTGCTAAATAAAAATGCAAAATATGTTTTTTTTAAATTGTAGCTAGTACTTTTTCATTAATAGATATTTTAAATATTGTTTTCCATTTTATAATACTATAAAGTGACTATTGCTACTAGAGATCTCCTTTACTAACCAAAGCAATATAAAGCATTAGGTAAATTTTCTTGGTTCTTCAGATTAGTATAAAACATGATCATTTTTCATTTATCTTAGTATTAATACTACTTGTAGTTGCTTTATACCATAAATCACATGGAATGTATTACATTTAATCACACATGCAATTTTGTTTTTTAAAAAAGTGAAAGAAAATAAGAAACAGGGAATTCATTGCGATATTATGTCTCCTTGGATTATCAGAAGCAGAACCTATAAAGTCTCACTAATAAGAACTTACACTTGAGCTGAACAAGGGAATCAATAGATATATTAATGCAGAATGAGAAAGCTCAAGAAATCTCAGTCCTACAAAATGTAGTACACACAATGCTGAGAACAGGAAATATAATCTTACCCACAAAAAAAAGCATAACATTTGGTTATGCGATACTAAGCAATCAGCCCTGAAAACATGCATACAAGTAACAATGTACACACTGGACATGTTGTATTTATGCATTTAGAAATGTATATATATATATATATATATATATATATATATACATACACATGCATGTATGTAGCAACAATTAATGAAAAAGAGGTCATGAATTTGAAAGAGTAATGAGAGATATATGGGAAGATTTATAGGGAGGAAAGGGAAGGAGAAATGTTGCAACTATGTCATATTCACAAAATATAAATAAAATAATTAAAAGCAAAAATAAATCTAGAACAAAAGACAGGGGATCAGTTATTTTTAATTACTATAAAGGCTAACCTTGGTTGTCAACTTCACACATGTAGAAATTAGGGATATCAATTTAAGAACTTGCCTCCATTAAATGAACTATGAAAAAGTCCTCCACCAATAGAAGAATAATATACAAAATATATAGAAAACTCAAGAAACTGGATATAGAAACAAACAAAAAACAATTTAAAAATGGGTTACAGATATAAAGAGAAATCTCAGTAGAAGTAACTCAGGTGGCTGAGAAACATTTTAAGAAATGGCAAACATTTCTACCATCACAGAAATGTGAATAAAAAATACTTTGGGATTCCATCTTATTCCCCTCAGAAAGCCCAAGTTCCAAAACACAAGTGGCAGCTCATGCTGGCAAGGATATGGAACAAGGAGAACATTCCTTCATTTCTTGTGGCAGTGCAAATTTGTATAACCACTATGGAAATCAATATGACAGTTCCTCAGAAAACTAGAAATTGGTTTACCTCAAGATTCAGCCATGTCACTCTTGGACATATATCCAATGGACACTCTATCCTACCATAAGGACACTTGCACAGCCGTGTCCAGTTGAAATTCATCCACAATAGGCAGAAACTAGAAACAACCTAGATGGCCATCAACAGAATGGATAAAAAAAATGGTACAATGGGTTATTACGAAGCTGTTAAAATTGGCATCAAAAATTCATAGGAAAATGGATGGAACTAGAAAATTTCAGACCCAGAAAGATACATGCAGCATATATTTACTTATAAGGTGACATTAGCGGTTAAGTAAATGCTAACCAACATACCATAGAGTCAGTGAGATTAGGTAAAGAAGAAGGATCTAGGAAATATGCAGGGATCTCACTGGTTAAGGGAAAGTGAATAGATTTCATGGGTGGACTGGGAGCAGCTGAGGACAAGAAGGAGGGTTATCAGGTGCTGGGGAGATGGGGTGGAGGAGAGCACGCAAGAAAGATGTCTGAATTTGTTGGGGGCATTTTGGGGTGAGTGTGGAAGTCTAGTGCAGTGGAAATTTCCTAAAATATATAAAAGTGATCCAAGTGAGTTCTTCTAATAATGTGGGAGACAAATTCATAACAGCGAACATTTGTCACCAAGCACGGCTTCCTGTAGCAGGACTTGGTTTGCATTCAATTGATTTGTTGGCCAAGAAGTTCCCATGGAAATACCCAAAAACCCAGGGTGTTTCTCAGGCAATGTTTTGCTCTCCAAAAACTGACAGCAGGGCCACATTGCCTAGGACAATACCCACAGAATTCATTGATCATCTATAAGTCAAGCTGTTGCCTGTGCGCTACCTTCATCCCTACCTTCTAGTATCTTTTGTGCAGGAAGATACTCTGCAAGTTACCTACAGAGAAACATAAACATCAACTCATTCATAAAGCTTTTGACCTAAAATCCGTCCTGCCTGCAAAGACAATGGTGGCACACAAGTTTTGATCAGAGACAATCAATGTCTGATTTTACTTAAGGTCCACTCTGTTAGATGGAGCCCATACCAAACATTGTTGTGTGACCAAGGACCCGAGACTAGATAGCCCACTGTCCTAGTGTAAAACAAAAAAAATGTATCAATAACAATATTTGAAGTAGAAAAAGACAAGATCTCCTGATTTAATTAGGAGTGTGGGAGTAACAGGAAAGGGTAGAAGGGGAGAAGGGAGGAAGAGAAGGGAGTGGAGAAAAATGTATAGCTTAATAAAAACAATGAAAAATATTTTTAAAGTATTTATAAAATGACTCTTAATGATATTCTTCTATACTCATAGGTCAGTGCCTTATTCAGTGATCCTCAGAGAAGCTTCCTGTTGCAACAGATGGAAACAGATACAGAGACCCACAGTCAGACATTATGGAGAGGGAGGGAGGGAGAAAGAGAGAGAGAGAGAGACAGAGAGAGAGACAGAGAGAGAGAGAGAGAGAGAGACAGAGAGAGAGAGACAGAGAGAGAGAGAGAGAGAGAGAGAGAGAGAGAGAGAGAGAAAAGTCCTTGGGGCTTGGGGAACACGTGTGTTAATCAAATCTTCCCATCAGAGTTCAGGTAACCCTGTTCTATAAAGAGAAGGCAGAAATAGTCTAAGAGCCAGAGGGGAAGGAAAATACCAGGAGAAAAGAGTTCTCATAGTCAACAGAATAAGGTTCATATGAGCTCACAGAAACTAAAGAAGCCACAAGTAAAGCACCTACATGGGTCTTCACCAAGTCCTTTGTGTATACATTATAGCTTTTAATAGTAGTGTTTTTATGGGGCTTCTGAATGTGTGGATGATTGTGCCTTTATTTCCTGTGTCTGCTCTTGGGGTTCTTTTCCTTCTGTTATGTGACTTGTTTAGCATCTATGTTATTGTTTATGTTTTGTGTTTCATATTTATTTTGCCAAAATATCATTGTAATGGATAATATTCATGGTTGTCAATTTCACACATCTAGGAATAGAAAAAAAATCAATTGAGAAATTGTCTCCATCAAATTGAACTATGAGGAAGTCTCAGAGACATTTTCTGGATTGATAATTGATAGAATCGTATCGCACCTTTGCAGACTTATAGAAACAAACCAGTTAAACAAAAGAAGTGAATGAGCTAGTAAGCACTTTCCCTTGGTATTTTCTAATTCTCCTACCTCAGTTCGTGCTTGAGCATTGATGATGATTGATGTTTGTGACCTGTAAGGTGATGTAAAACCTTTCTTCTCCAAGTTGGTCTTTGGTGTGGAAAGTCCTTCTGTATATGTGTTGCTTTTATTGGTTAATGAATAAAGAAGCTGCTTTTGACCAATGGCCTATTAGAATATAGTCAGGCTGGAAGATATATATATATATATATATATATATATATATATATATATATATCTCATATATATATATATGAGAGAGACAGAGAGAGAGACAGAGAGAGAGTAGGTGGAGTCAAAAGTCAAAGAGAAAACATATAGCCACCAGTGGGGAAAAACTCAAGCTTCCAGCTAGAACCATGCCAGTGGGCCACGAGCCTAGTGATAAAATATAAAATAATAGAAATTCGTTAATTTTAGATGTAAGAGCTAGATATCAATATGCTTAAGTGATTGGCCAAGCAGTGATTTAATTAATACAGTTTCTATGTGGTTATTTCAAGTCTGGGAAACTGGGAACAAACCAGCAGCCTCCTACTACATGTCTTGGTCAGTATTTTATCAAAGTAACAGAATACTTTCTATTATACTTATTTTTATTAAATTATTCCTGTTTTATTCAACACATATATTATTTAAAAAATACATTACATTGTGAAATGGGTACATTATTAAATGTTAAGTTATGCAGGTTGTATTATCATACAAAGGTAATTTACTTTATGTCACTGTGGTCTTATTTTAAAGACTAGTGATTTCATAGCATTAAATTACCTGCCTCACTCAAATTAATAGATAGATTCTGTCTCAATTGAGAGCTGACATATCCAATATATATTGAAATATATGTTTAGTACCTCATTGAATTGTAGACACTTGGGACCTTAAAAATACCTAATAAATAGTGTCCACTTTCCAAAGGGAAAATATTTCTTAGTCAGGTAAGTCAGCTAGAATAAAAGTATATGACTTATCAGGTGACCTGTAAACACTATCACCAATAAGAAAAAAAAAATAATTTCTCACTGTTCTAGAGTTTGAAGTTCCTAGGTTGAAGTGTTAACAGAATCATTGTTTGACAAGAAGATCCTTCTGACTCATAAACAGCTGTATTTTATAACATTGCATAGTAAAATTAAAAAATTAGCTATCCAGGACTATTTTCTGAAAGGATACTAATTCTATATGTGAAAATTTCACCTTTATAATCTAAGCACTTCCTGAAGTTTATACCTCAGATATCTCATTGTGGGTTAAAATTTGGTAAGTATATATTAGAAGGGCAAAACCTTTCAGTCTACAACAAGGTAATATCCCAATAAAGAAAATGTCTTCACCAAAGTCACCAAGTAAATTACACTACAAACTTAGTAATTATGGAATCACCTCAATTTTTCAATTTTTATTCTAATTCATAATATGATATTTGTTTCAGCAAAACATATTCTCATGATCCTGTGTATAAAATCCTGATGAACTCACAGGGTTTTTAAATTAACTTAATAATATACATGGTTCAAGTCAGATTCTCCCAAAAGAAAACCCTAAAAGAAAATCTGTTCACAAGTGATTTATTTAAAAATATTCCCAGTATGAAGTGAGTACCAGAGTAGAAAAATAAAATAGATAATGATAAGAAGATAAATAAATTTGTGTAAATACTCAGCTTATAGCACTGTAGCTGGAAAATTATTAGCCTGTCAGATTTTGCTCTTCCTGTGGCAGCAAAATTGGCTTTTTATATCCTGCCCCAGTACATTATGAGATAAGAGTAACTCTGGGTTTATGGAATAATCATAGAATAATTGGAGGGGACTGCCAAGTACTTATAACTCAATTTTTTACAAGGAAACAAGAATAAATTTAGGGCAAAAATATTTACAAGTATCAATGCACAATCAACCAAATCCTAGAAACATAAAAGAAGTCTAGATCATTTCTTATTTTGAGCAAAGAAGTTATAAAATGAGTAAAGATATATTTGTTTGTATTTTTACATTTATCTATGTTGTTCTGATTTTTGTTTTTGGAGATAATATCTCACTATGCAGCTCAGGCAGGCCTGGAATGTTTATATAATTCAGGCCAACTCAAATCCATGATCTCTTCACACCACTGTTGTGGTTATTGGCCTGAGCCACCATAACTTTGCTACTTATTCTGAAAGTACTCCATTTTGATATGCTGAGTTAGTTTTAAAGGGAAAAAAACAGAAAACCGGGATTATGCAGAAATGATAAGGGAAACCTCAACAAATATTCAGCCTAGAAAAATCACACATAAAATCCTTACTGCATCTTATTAGGTTGCTTAAAAATCTATTTTTAACTGCTCATATCTTATATTTCATCATTATTTTGTTTCTTTTAGGTGTATATATCTGCAAGTTGTGATTCTCAATAGTTTTCAATATCTCAAGATTTGAAACATGCAATTTCTCTATTCATAAATAAACTATAATTAAAATTAGTGGGAAACTGTTCTTGGTGTTGTTATAAACATTAGCTTGTCTCTTCTCCTATTTAATTTCCACCATGACCTTGTATGTAAGAAAACACTTTAATCCCTAGTTTACCGATTAAAAACAAGCAAAATAACAAAATAAAACTAAAATTCAAAAAGTTTAAGCAACTTTACAATCATTACATATGCAAGGCATATTATAACAAATTCCTATAACAACCCAAAGCAAAAAATTCATAACATAAGTGGTTACTTGCTTCTCCCTCCCATCTCTATTAAAACCCATTCTTCTCTGTCCTTTTCCAAAACTCACGACATTTGGGTTTGTTATTGATCAATTTAATTTATCCAGGACCCTTAGTTGTGGTCTTAGAATTAGAACTATTCCATGAAGATTGCTGGGGTAACAATTGATTGGAAACTGAAGATAATGGCTCTCCCTGTCGTTGAGTCTATCATCAGTAGGAAATAGTTCAGTAAAGCTCATTTGCATTCATGCCTGGCTACTGAGTGGTCTATTGGTGTTTTGTTTGGTCTTTTTTTTTAATTTATTAGATTAAAAAAAATACTGATGCAAATTCCCACTCCCTCCTGTCCTCTCACTTGCTCCACAAACCCTCCCACCCCTCCCCCTCCAATCCTAAGAGAAGACAAGGCACCCTGATTGCGGCAAATCCAAGGCCCTCCCTACTACATCTAGGTTGAGCAAGGTATACATCTAAAGAGAATAGAATCCCAAAAAGCCAGGACATGCAGTAGAGACAAATCCCAGTGCCACTGTCATTGACCCCTCAGTCTGTCCCAACAGTCAACCACATTCAGAGGGACTAGTTTGTTCCCATGCTTGTTCACTCCCAGTCCAGTTGAAGTTGGTGATCTCCTATTAGCTCAGGCAAATTGTCTCAGTGGGTGAAGCCCTCATGGTCTTGACCCCCTTGCTCATATTCTCACTCCTTCCACTCTTCAACTGGACCTTGGGAACTCAGTCCAGTGCTCCAATGTGGTTCTTTGCCTGTTTCATGGTTGTTGGATGAAGGTTCTATGGTGATACATAAGATAATAATCAGTCTGACTACAGGGCAAGGCCAATTCAGGCACCCTTTCCTCTATTGTTTAGGGCTTTATCTGGGGTCATCGTTGTGGATTCCTGGGAATTTTTCTAGAGCCCTGTTTCTTACTAACCCCATAATGGATCCTTCAAACAAGATCTTTTTCCTTGTTTTCATATTTGTCTTTCCTCTATCTCTACTATCCCATTCCCTCAAGTTCTCCCCAATCCTTCCCTTTTCCCCTCCTCTTCCCTTTCTTCCCTTCCTTATAGCCCCTGCTCCCATGCTCCCAAATTTTGTCTCTTTCCAATTCCCAGGTGGTTCTATATATGTTTTTCCTTGAGTTCACCTTATTACTTAGCATCTCTGGGATCATGAACTATAGTCTCAAAGTCCTTTGTTTATGGCTAGTATCCACTTATGAGTGAGTACATACCATATTCAATTTTTTTGGGGGGGTCTGGGTTACCTTACTTAGGATGGGTTTTCTAATTTCATCCATATGCATGCAAAATTCAAGATGTCATTGTTTTTTACTGCTGAGTAGTACTCTAATGTGTAAATACGGTTTCTTTTGTTTTTTGAGACAGGGTTTTCACTATAGCTTTGGAGCCTGTCTTGGAACTTGCTTTGTAGACCAGGTTGGCCTCAAACTCAAAGAGATCTGCCTACCTCTGCCCCCTGCCCCCGAGTGCTGGGATAAAAGGCATGTGCCACCATGCTGCTCAGCTTGATTGGTCCATTCTTATGCAAGCCTACACAGTATAATCACCTGTAGCTGTTGTGAGATTGTGGCCAAAAGGCACTTTTTTGTAGCCCTTCTCAGAATCGTCTAAATCCTAGATTAATTTGGCCCCTTCAAAAAAGTTTCCTGAGTCTTTCTGTGTTTGGTATGCTTAGGATTGAACACTCATCTGCCACAAATTTTCAACATCTTTATGAGGCATTAGCTTTTGTGTGGATAATTGTTTATTAGAAAGAGAAACATCTCTGATTAAGAAAGAGTAGCATTCATCTATAAACATAAAATTAGAAGGAATTTTGACACATTGTCAGTTTAGCAAAATAACAGCAGTGAGGTATCCCCTGCTCCAGGGCTTATGACCTCTCCTCCCATGAGATTTTTAATATTCACAGTACTAGACATAGATTCCTTCCTGTGGAGTTTTAAGAAAGCTTTTGTTTTGTTTAAAAATCTGTATGTATGTTTGTGTCTGTTTAAGTGTAGTGTGTGTGTGTGTGTGTGTGTGTGTAGAAAACATTTGGGGAAAAAGATCTCTCCTACTTATTCATTGCTTTCAAGGACTGTATCCAGACCACCAGATTTTTGTAGTAAGTTTCATTACTTGATGAATGGTCCTGGGTTTGCTTTCTAAAAACAGTATGAATTTGTATTAAATAATATGTCTTTTCTTATAAGCCTAACTCCAGATTGTACAGAATAAAATAATTCTGATTAGGCAAAAATATTTTTATTATATTTTTATTTTATTTATTTATAATTATCTTGGTTTTTCAAGGCAGGATTTCTCTGTGCAACTATCCTGGCTGTCCTGAAATTCAGGACCAGGCTGCCCTCAAACTTACTGAGACCCTCCTGCCTCTACTTACCAAGTACTAGGATTAAAGGCATGTGCCACCACTGACCAGCTATATTTTTATTATTATTGAGAAAAGGTTATTTGTTCATGTAATACACACCAACCACATTTTCTCTCCCTTCATTCTTCCCAGATCCCCTACATTCCTTCTCGTCAAACTGCTCTCCCTCCATCTCCTCTTCAGAAAAGAGCAGACCTCCAAGAGACAACAGCCAAGTAGGACAAAACCAGATACAAACAAGAAAAGGCAAAATACCTCATATTGTGGATGGACAACAAAGCCCAAGAGGAGGAAAAGAGTCCCAAGTGCAGACAAAAGAGTCAGAGATAAATTCACTCACACTGTTAGGACTTTTACAAAATATCAAGCTAACAGCCTTGACTTATATACAGAGGACCTGGTACAGACCCATGCAGACTCCATGCTTAAAACTACAGTCTCTGTGAGCCCATGTGAGCCCTGCTTACTTGATTGAATGGACTATGTTCTCGTTCTCCTGCTGTTCTCTCTCTCCTATGAATTCTACAATCTTCTTCCTCTGTCTTCCATAGGTTTCCACAATCTCTGAGGGGAGGAACCCAATGAAGACCTCCAATTAGACTCTCTCTCTGCATAATGTCTGGGTGGGGTCACTGCACTTACTTGCTTATGCTGCCTTAGGAAGCCTTTTTGATGACTGGAGATGGAAATGATCTGTGTGTAAAGCAGAAAAACATTAGGAATCATTTCATTGATTTTTAGGGGTAGGAGGCAGCAACAACAAGAAGAAAGGAAGAAATTGCAAATAAAATATATTTAAAAGTATTTTTACCTTTCAAATTTAATGCATGTATACAATGTATGTTGAGCAAAGCCGTAAACTACTGTCTTCTACAATGCACAGTAAAGTAGGGCTCTCCACTCATTTCTCTCCTGGTTTATAATTATTTTTGTTGTAATAATACACTGATTCAATGAGTATTGCTAATATGCACATGGTTATGTTGCCAGTTAGTAAGGTGTGAGGAATCTACTTGTTGAAACAATCCCAAAAGAAAATGACACTTCTTCTTCAATAGCTTCTCTGGTGAGGGTGGCGCCTCAGGAACTTCTTGTCCCTCTGTTTTTGAATTTCAAAAGTCTTATTCAGGTGCTGTGAGTTGATAGATGCAATAGCCTTGTCAAATCTGGAAGTTAACATTTCACAGTTCTCTTCCCCATTTATTGGCTCCTCCTCTGTGAAGTTACTGAACCGTGAAGTATGGGGTGCATAAAGATTATTGTTCCACAGTTGCATACTCAGAGTTATTTGTACTCAATACTTTGAACAGTTATGAGTCGCTGTGCTATCCACTGAAAAATAAGGCTCTATAACCAAAGTTAACAACAGCATAAACCTGTGGCAATAAATATAATTACGGATAATGTAGTTTGACACTATGGTCATTTAGTAAAACAATAATCGCAGTTTTCTTCCCTAGATCCTCTCATTTCCATAGACTTTGGACCATTTTAATAGTAGCAGACATGAAATTCCTCCTGTGAAGCATGCCTCATATAGAAATAGAATGTGGTTGATTATTAACTATAACTTTCATGCTTGATGCCTTCATTGCAAAAGCAAACACATCTTGGCAATAGGTCAATGTTGTAGCATGCAGAGTCCTTTTTCAGGATAAGGCCATTGATTTCCTTTCTCTTCCAGTACCCTGCATAACACCTCTTAGTATTATATAAGCTTGTAAATGAGAAAATTTCTTATGCAGTTTGAAGTTGATTGTTCTGTCCTCCATCCACAGTGAGCAATGTTTTCAGCAAGAAGGGACTTACCATCTAAACTATGATGAGCAAACAACGCAAATGGCATTGGCAGCTGAAGTTTGGGTGACTCTGTTGCCTACCTGACCGAAAACACACAAGTAGTTATCCTGTGTTTAGCACTGAGACTTTAATAATTTATGACTTTTGTGAACAACATGTCCACCCATGCAGGGGGTGTGTGTGTATGTATGTGCTTGACTAATTGAAAAGTAAATATAATTAACACACAAACTAGTAGATTCCCATAGATCCATAGATTTTGTTCCATTTAGTTTTAGATAACTGTTTGCCTTATCTGCTGTTTCCATCTATACCCATTTAACTTTTAACCTGAGCATATGCTCCCTCTCATTTCATGTACTCATTTTCCATCTGTTCTTTTTAATTGATTTTTTGGCTTGAGTTTTAAGAGAGTGTGGTTCCATATAGATTTTTGTTTGTTTGTTTTTTGGTTTTTCGAGACAGGGTTTCTTTGTAGCTTTGGAGCCTGTCCTGTAACTAGCTCTTGTAGACCAGGCTGGCCTTGAACACACAAAGATGCACCTGCTTCTGCCTCCACAGTGCTGGGATTAAAGGTGTGCACCACCACTGCCTGGCCCATATAGATTTTTATATAACTTTCATTTTGTTTATGCCTTCCATCAACATTTCATGCTGTTTTGGAAGATCAGTCCATTTTTAATAAAAGCAGAATACTATACATTTCCTAATTCTGCCATCTTCACTAACAAAGAGGAATTAAACCAATCTTACGTGGCACTTGTGCAGTAGTGATAGAATGAAAAAACCCATGAATTACCAAATTAAGCACCAATAGAAAGTCAGTAAGGACAAAGAAGACAAACAACAATGAGAGCTTGAAAGGGCAAGGGAAGAAACAAAAATATATATCTTAAATTACCTTTGTCTTTGATTTTACCACCGAGTATTACTCTAATATGTACATATTCCACATTTCCTTTATCCATTCTTCCATTGAAGGGCATCTAGGTAGTTTCCAGGTCCTGGCTATTACAAATAATGCTGCTATGAACATAGTTGAACAAATGCTTTTGTCATATGATAGGGCATCTCTTGGGTATATTCCCAAGAGTGGTATTACTGGATCTTGGGGGAGGTTGATCCTGAATTTCCTGAGAAGTCGCCACACTGATTTCCAAAGTCGTTGCTCAAGTTTGCATTCCCACCAGCAATGGATGAGTGTGCCCCTTACTCCACAACCTCTCCAGGAAAGGCTATCATTGGTGTTTATGATTTTAGCCATTCTGACAGATGTAAGATAGTATCTCAAAGTTGTTTTAATTTGCATTTCCCTGATCACCAAGGAGGACGAGCATGACCTGAAGTGTCTTTTGGCCATTTGAATTTCTTCTGTTGAGAATTCTCTTTGCATGCAAATGGATGGAAATAGAAAACACTATCCTGAGTGAGGTATCCCAGTCCCAAAAAGATGAACATGGGGTGTACTCACTCATAATTGGTTTCTAGCCATAAATAAAGGACATTGAGCATATAATTTGTGATCCTAGAAAAGCTAAAAAGAGGGCCAACCCAAAGACAAACATATAGTCATCCGTCTGGATATGGGAAGTAGACCAGATTGCAGGGCAAAACCTCAGAACGTGGGGATGAGGTGTCATGGGGCTAAGGGGAAATGGGGTGAGAAACGTGAGAAGGGGAGAATGGGGGGAGCTTGGGGGAATGGGATGGCTGGAATAAAGGAAGGGTGGACACAGGAGCATAGAAATATATAGCCTAATTAAGGGAGCCATCTTAGGGTTGGCAAGAGACTGGACTCTAGAGGGGCTCGCAGGTATCCAGGGAGATGTCCCCAGCTAGTACCTTGGGTAACTGAGAAGAGGGAACCTGAAGTAACCCTATCCTATAGCCATACTGATGAATATGTTGCATATCACTTAGAACCTTCATCTAGCGATGGATCGAGATAGAGACAGAGACCCAAATTCGAGCACCGGACTGAGCTCTTAAGATCCAAATGAGGAGAACATACCTCAGCCCACCCACACTTCCTGGCCATCCTACAGGGGCTATACTGCCCATACCTCCTCTCTCTTCCTATCCCATACAGCTTACATCCAGATCCCCCCACCCCCTGTCTCCCTCCATTCCTCCCTTCCTTGGCGGCATAGCACCTCCCTGCGCAGCCTGCTAGGGCGCTGAGACCGAACCTGAACCGGGAGGACAAAGGGGTGGCAGGTAGCTCCTTTGTTCCGATAGCCTGCCTGCAGCGAGCAGGGTGGGCCCTTTGTTCGCTAGCTACCAAGCAGCGAAGTTTCGATCTGGGCCCCAAGTGAAACATCATTGTGGAGAAACATCTCTGGGGAGTGACATCACTGGGAAGGTACATCAGTGGGCAAGAAGACCTGATCCTGTAAAAGAAGATCCAAAGGGGAGTATTGGGAGGAAGAGATGGGCAGATGCCAATGCAGGAATTCTCCCAACAATCTGAAAAACAACACGAAACCACCAGAAGCCAGTGACCTCACAACAGGAGGACGTGAACAGCTTAATCAAGAAGAAGTAGAAAAAACTGACTTCATGAAAGTGATTGACATCATTAAACAGCATATAAAAAATGCCCTTATAGAAATGGAGGAGAAGTATAACAGAAAGTTCGAGGAATTGAGTAAATCAGTGAATGATACCCTAGGAAACCAAGGAAAAACAATCAAGCAGATAAAGGAAACAGTTCATGACTTGAAAACTGAAATGGAGGCAAAGAAGAAAACACAAACAGAGGGCCGGCTGGACATGGAAAATCTAGTTAAACGAATAGAGACTACAGAATCAAGCATAACCAGCAGAATACAAGAGATAGAAGAAAGAATCTCAGATTCTGAGGATAACATAGAGAAAACAAATGCTCTGATCAAAGAAAACAGCAAGTCCAACAAACTCACATCACAAAACATTCAGGAAATATGGGACACAATAAAAAGACCAAACCTAATAATAATTGGAGTAGAAGAAGGAGAAGAAGTGCAGATCAACGGTACAGAAAATATACTTAATAAAATTATAGAAGAAAACTTTCCCAACCTGAAGACAGATGTACCTATGAAGGTTCAAGAAGCATACAGAACACCAAATAGGCTGGATCAAAAGAAAACATCCCCTTGCCATATAATAATCAAAACACAAAATATACAGAATAAAGAAAGAATATTAAGAGCCGCAAAGGAAAAAGGCCAAGTTACTTATAAAGGTAAACCTATCAGACTTACACCTGACTTCTCTATGGAAACAATGAAAGCCAGAAGGTCCTGGATAGATGTTTTCCAAAAACTAAGAGACCACGGATGCAAGCCCAGACTACTATATCCAGCCAAACTTTCGTTCACTATAAATGGAGAAAACAAAATTTTCCAGGATAAAAACAAATTTAAACAATATGTAGCCACAAAGCCAGCCTTACAGAAAATAATAGAAGGAAAATCACTAACCAAGGAGTCCAACAATGACCACAAAAAATCAGACATCTAGAGACCCTTCACCAGCGAAAATCAAAGAAGGGAAACACACAAAACCTAAAACTAAAAAAGTGACCGGAGTTAACAACCACTGGTCATTAATATCACTTAATATCAATGGGCTCAACTCACCTATAAAAAGGCACAGGCTAAGAGATTGGATAAGAAAACAGGATCCAACATTCTGCTGTCTACAAAAACACACCTCAACCACAAAGACAGGCACCTACACAGAGTAAAGGGCTGGGAAAAGGCTTATCAAGCAAATGGACCTAAGAAACAAGCAGGGGTGGCCATACTAATTTCTAACAAAGTTGACTTCAAACTTAAATCAATCAGAAGAGATGGAGAGGGACATTTTATACTCATAACAGGAACAATTCATCAGCAAGAAGTCTCAATCCTGAATATCTATGCCCCTAATATAAAAGCACCCACGTACATAAAAGAAACATTACTAAAACTGAAGGCAGCCATCAAACCACACACACTAATAGTAGGAGACTTCAACACTCCTCTCTCACCAATGGACAGGTCAATCTGACAGAAACCTAACAGAGAAATTAGAGAATTAATGGAGGTAATGAAGCAAATGGACTTAACAGACATCTATAGATTATTCCACCCAAAGAGGAAAGAATATACCTTCTTCTCTGCAGCTCATGGAACCTTCTCAAAAATTGACCACATACTCGGTAACAAAGCTAACTTACACAGTTACAAAAAAATATTAGTAACCACCTGTGTCTTATCAGATCACCATGGATTAAAGTTAGAATTCAACAACAATGCTACCCACAGAAAGCCTACAAACTCATGGAAACTGGACAGTCAACTACTGAACCATACCTGGGGATTAAGGAAGAAATTAAGAAAGAAATTAAAGTATTCCTTGAATTCAATGAAAATAAAGAAACAACATACTCAAACTTATGGGACACTATGAAAGCAGTCCTGAGAGGAAAGTTCATAGCACTAAGTTCCCATCTAAAGAAAACAGAGAAAGCACATATTGGAGACTTAACAGCCCACTTGAAAGCTCTAGAAAAAAAAAAGAAGCAGACTCACCTAGGAGGAGTAGAAGACTGGAAATAATCAAACTGAGGGCTGAAATCAACAAAATAGAAACACAGAAAACAATCCAAAGAATCAATGAAACAAAAAGCTGGTTCCTGGAGAAAATCAACAAGATTGATAAACCCCTATCCAAATTAATCAAACGGCAGAGAGAGAACACTCAAATTAATAAGATCAGAAATGAAAAGGGGGACATAACCACAGACACAGAGGAAATTAAGAGAGTCATTAGATCTTACTACAAAAGCCTGTATGCCACAAAACTGGAAAATGTAAAAGAAATGGACACGTTTTTAGATAAATACCATTTACCAAAATTAAACCAGGACCAGGTGAACAATCTAAACAGACCTGTCAGTCACGAAGAATTAGAAGCTGTTATCAAAAACCTCCCTACCAAAAAAGCCCAGGATCAGATGGTTTCAATGCAGAATTCTACCAGAAATTCCAAGAAGACCTAATACCTATACTCCTTAATGTATTCCACAATATAGAAACAGAAGGGTCATTACCAAATTCCTTTTATGAAGCCACAATTATTCTGATACCAAAACCATTCAAAGACTCAACCAGGAAAGAAAACTACAGGCCAATCTCACTCATGAATATCGATGCAAAAATCCTCAACAAAATACTGGCATATCGAATCCAAGAACACATCTGAAAAATTATCCATTATGATCAAGTAGGCTTCATTCCTGAGATGCAGGGCTGGTTCAACGTACAAAAATCTATCAATGTAATCCAGCATATAAATAATCTGAAAGAAAATAACCATATGATCATTTCATTAGATGCTGAAAAAGCATTTGACAAAATTCAACATCCATTTATGTTAAAAGTCTTGGAGAGATTAGGGATACAAGGGTCATACCTAAATATAATAAAAGCTATATACAGCGAGCCGACAGCTAACATCAAATTAAACAGAGAGAAAGTCAAAGCCATCCCGCTTAACTCAGGAACAAGACAAGGCTGTCCACTCTCGCCATACCTCTTCAATATAGTACTTGAAGTTCTAGCAATAGCAATAAGACAACATAATGGGATCAAGGGGATTCGAATTGGAAAGCAAGAAGTTAAACTTTCGTTATTTGCAGATGATATGATAGTGTACTTAAGCGAACCCAAAACTCCACCAAAGAACTTTTACAGCTGATAAACAGCTTTAGTAATGTGGCAGGATACAAGATCTACTCCAAAAAATCAGTCGCCTTCTTACACACAAAGGATATGGAAGCAGAGAGGGAAATCAGAGAAGCTTCACCATTCACAATAGCCACAAACAGCATAAAATATCTTATGGTAAATCTAACCAAGGAAGTGAAAGATGTATTTGACAAGAACTTTAAGGCATTGAAGAAAGAAACTGAAGAGGATACCAAAAACTGGATGGACCTCCCTTGCTCTTGGATTGGGAGGATCAACATAGTAAAAATGGCAATTCTACCAAAGGCAATTTATAGATTCAATGCAATCCCCATCAAGATCCCATCAAAATTCTTCACAGATCTGGAGAAGACAATAATCAACTTTATATGGAAAAACAAAAAAACCAGGATAGCCAAAACAATCCTATACAATAAAGGATCTTCTGGAGGCATTACCATCCCTGACTTCAAACTCTATTACAGAGCTACAGTAAGGAAAACAGTGTGGTACTGGCATAAAAACAGAGAAGTCGACCAATGGAATTGTATAGAAGACCCGGATTTTATCCCACAAACCTATGAACACCTCATTTTTGATAAAGGAGCTAAAAGTATACAATGGAAGAAAGAAAGCATCTTCAACAAATGGTGCTGGCACAACTGGATGTCATCCTGTAGAAGAATGAAAATAGACCCTTATCTATCACCGTGCACAAAACTCAAGTCCAAATGGATTAAAGACCTCAATATCAGCCCGAACACACTGAACCTGATAGAAGAGAAAGTGGGAAATACCCTACAACAGATGAACACAGGAGATCGCTTCCTAGCTATAACCCCAGAAGCACAGACATTAAGGGCCACATTGAATAAATGGGACCTACTTAAACTGAGAAGCTTCTGTAAAGCAAAGGACATTGTCACTAAGACAGAAAGGCAACCTACTGACTGCGAGAAGATCTTCACCAACCCCGCAACAGACAAAGGACTGATCTCCAAAATATATAGAGAACTCAAGAAACTAGACTTTAAAATGCTAATTAACCCAATTAAAAAATGGGGCACTGATCTGAACAGAGAATTCTCATCAGAAGAAGTTCAAATGGCCAAAAGACACTTTAGGTCGTGCTCAACTTCCTTAGCAATCAGGGAAATGCAAATCAAAACAACTTTGAGATGTCATCTTACACCTGTCAGAATGGCTAAAGTCAAAAACACCAAGGATATCCTTTGCTGGTGAGGTTGTGGAGGAACGGGTACCCTCATCCATTGCTGGTGGGAATGCAATCTTGTGCAACCACTGTGGAAGTCAGTGTTTCGGTTTCTCAGGAAATTCGGGATCAACTTACCCTTGGACCCAGCAATACCACTCCTGGGAATATACCCAAGAGATGCTCTATCATATGACAAAAGCATTTGTTCAACTATGTTCATAGCAGTAATATTTGTAATAGCCAGAACCTGCGAACAACCTAGATGCCCTTCAATGGAAGAATGGATGAAGAAAGTATGGAATATATACACGCTAGAGTACTACGCTGCGTTAAAAAACAATGACTTCTCGAATTTTGCATGCAAATGGATGGAAATAGAAAACACTATCCTGAGTGAGGTGTCCCAGACCCAAAAAGATGAACATGGGATGTACTCGCTCATAATTGGTTTCTAGCCATAAATAAGGGCCACAGAGTCTACAATAGGTGAACCTAAAGAAGCTAAGTAAGAAGGTGAACCCAAGGAAAAACATATAGTTATCCTCTTGGCTAAGGGAAGTAGACCAAATTGCCGGGGAGAAAATTGGGATCTTGGGGGTGGGGTGGGATGGGGGTAAGGGGAGATGGGGAGAGAAAAGATAGAAGGGAAGGAGGGGGGACTTGGGGAAACAGGAGAATTGGGATAAAGGAAAGGTGGATAGGGGAGCACGGAACAACAATTCTTAGTTAAGGGAGCCACTTTAGGGTGGGCAAGAGACTTGACCCTAGAGGGGCTCCCAAGTGCCCAAGATGAGGTTCCCAGTTAGTTCCTTGGGCAGCTGAGGATTGGGAACCTGAAATGACCCTATCCTAGAGCAATACTGACGAATATCTTGCATATCATCATAGAAGCTTCATCTGGTGATGGATAGAGATAGAGACAGAGACCCACTCAGGAGCACTGGACTGAACTCCCAAGGTCCTAATGAGGAACAGAAGGATGGAAAACATGAGCAAAGAAGTCGGGACCACGAGGGGTGCACCCACCCACTGAGACAGTGGGGCTGATCTATTGGGAGCTCACCAAGGCCAGCTGGACTGTGACCGAAAAAGCATGTCATAAAACCGGACTCTCTGAACATGGCGAACAATGAGGGCTGATGAGATGCCAAGGACAATGGCACGGGGTTTTGATCCTACTTAATGTGCTGGCTTTGTGGGAGCCTAGCCAGTTTGGATGTTCACCTTCCTAGATATGGACGGAGGGGGGAGGACCTAGGACTTACCACAGGGCAGGGAACCCGGACTGCTCTTTGAACTGGAGAGGGAGGGGGAGAGCAGTGGGGGGAGGGGGAGAAGGGTGGGAGGAGGGGGAGTAGGGTGGGAGGAGTGGGAGGGAAATGGGAGGCTGGGAGGAGGTGGAAACTTGAAAAACAAACAAAACAACAACAACAACAAAAAAAAAAAAGATCCAAATGAAGAGCAGAAGGAGGGAGAACATGAGCAAGGTAGTCAGGACTACGAGGGGTGCACCCACCCACTGTGAAGGTGGAACTGATCTTTTGGGAGCTCACCAAGGCCAGCGGGACTGGGACTGAATAAGCATGGGATGAAACCGGACTTTCTGAATATGGCGGACAATGAAGGCTGATGAGAAGCCAAGGACAATGGCACTAGGTTTTGATCCTAATACATGAACTGGCTTTGTGGGAGCCTAGCCTGTTTGGATGCTCACCTTTTTGGTCCTGGATAGAAGTGGGAGGACCTTGGACTTCCCGCAGGGCAGGGAATCTGGACTGCTCTTCATTCTCGAGAGGGAGGGGGAATGGAGTGGGGGGAGGGGGAGGGGAGGGGGAGGGAGAGGGGAGTGGGGGGCGATGTGTGCGAGGACGGGGAGGGAAATGGGAATTTTTTTTTGCAACAACTAAAAAAAAATAAAATAAACAAAAAAAATTGTCTTTCAGGACCAAGATAGATGTTAATACTGACTCAATATTAACATTGGAATGAAGCTTATTCATCCTTGGGGAATCCTATATTCCATCAAATGTGCAAACATTATACTAGAAGGGAATATAAATCCTTAAGAAAACAAACCTCCACATTGGAAGTATCAATCTAAGTCAAGTATGAAGTGTTTTTTTTTTTTTTTTCCACATAGGTAGGAATTGTGGTGTTTCTGGGGGAAACCGATTTGGGGTAAACACCACCTGCATTGGCAGCTTAAAGGATGAGAATAAGGATAATTTGGCATCTAAACCTCATTATGTATGTAGCAGAATCTGTGAATTACATCTGTCCCAGGACAATAGTTCCTTATTTCTAATAATGTATATTGTCAAACCAATTATTGATAGAAAAGCTTGTCATTTATCTAAACTGAGCTACAATCTGCCCTATGTTATATATCATGCTATAATTAAGTTAGTTGAGTAATCCAATTCCTAATGCTCAGAGTAAAATGCTTGAGAGTTATGGCATCTCCTTTATCCTTTAGTTGCCTTAGTCATAAAAATGGGGGGAAAAAGGTAAGGTAAAAGTAGAATTAGGGATTGATTTGTTCAGTTACTTTTTTTCTAGTCTCATTCTTATAATATTGAGTTATAAAAACATTCTTGTAATGATCAAATTTAGGCAAAGGATACCTGCACTTGTGTACACAAATGACTGAATGATTAGTAAAAAAATAAAACAGAAAGTTATGTCACCTGTTGAGATTTATGATGGAAATTGTTGATCATGATTGTTATGATCTGTTTTGTGAACCATCTCTGAGTTTGTAAACAAGATTGGTTTTGCAAAGTCTATGAGTCATTGAACCACTCTTCTATTTACTTGGTTAGGAACAATTAATCATGCCTGTACGCCACCAATAACTAACAACATTTTTCTTGTAGACAGACAGAACATATGGAAAGGTAGGCAGGAAGAATTTTCCATTCAAAACACACCCTTTTTATTGATTTTATTGAGCTCCACATTTTTTTCTCTGCTCCCCTCCCTGCACTCCCCTCCCCTTCAACCCTTTCTTATGGTCCCTGTGCTCCCAATTTACTCAGGAGATTTTGTCTTTTTTCTACTTCACATGTAGATTAGATCCATGAATGTCTCTCTTAGGGTCCTCATTTTTGTCAAGGTTCTTTGGGATTGTGATTTGTAGGCTTGTTTTCTATGCTTTATGTCAAAACACATTTTTATTCATTATAGATTCAGTGCAGAATTTTTATAACTAGAAAGTCCATGTCAAACAAGAAGGATGAAGCACAGGAGCAAAATATATCTGTTACATTCTATCATTCGTGCCTCTTTCATGTTCCTTATGAACTTAGTCAAATTACTAGTTCATTTCCCTTGCAAAAATCACAGCAAAGACATTTTATTTTGAATTAATCTGCAACATTCAGAATCATAGGTATTCTGATAACATTTGTCTTTCCCCACTTTTACTCCTTTATTCAGGCTGGTTCTTGGGAAATTTAATGAGAGAAAATTTAGTGCTAAATTGTTCCATTATACTTCAAACTATTTCTGAAAGAAGTATATAACATTTTATCCTAATAGTATAAGTGAAATTTGAAGACACTCTACTTCACATTTTTTTGTCCCAACACTGGGGTTTGATTGTAAAGAATCTCTTTAGAAGACAAAAAAGAATCTTAACTAACTGGCATTTATTCTATGTTGTTGCAAATAGATAGAAATTTTCAGGGAGTCTGTTATTTTTCTAGTGTCAATACCTTCAAATATAAACACACACACACACACACTTATTCAGGGAAAATGAGCATAGAAAGAATGCTATCAATTTGAATCTTAATTTGTCTATTTTGGGGTGATATAGGATTGCTATCTGATATGAACGATACATCTATGATCTTGACTTTAGTATTTATTATTAATTGCTTATATTTAACAGTAATCATAGTTTATTAAAATCTTTATAGACAAAAGCTACTTATTAAGACTGTTTTTGTTGTATGAGATTTACAGAAAACTTTAACATATATTTCATTTCATTTCTGTAGCATTTCTGCTTTAGTGATGAAAGGAAACAAGATTTTTCATTAATGAATTTTCATTAAATCTGAACTTAAATTGAAATAACTTTTGTATTTAGAAAGCTCCATGGAAATTCTCAAAGAAATATCTCATAAACTTTTGTCTTTGATAAATTTGTACTTGTATTCTGATATTTTATGAAATTAGATATCATTCTCAATAAAGATAATGCTCTTCTGGATTTCTGTTTTCATGGCACCCAAAAAATATTTGCTTAATTTCTAACATTAACAAGGCATAATCTTCTCACACTTCTCTGTTTTTAAAGGAAATTATTAGAGGACAATGCCCAAGATGCTAGAAACTTTCTCATCATATTTTTAATTTTGCTGCAATCTTGGAAGCATTTCAGATATTGGGAGAGTATTTATATAAAAACAGAGACAATGCAAAGTAGTTAGGCATTGTAGAGTAAATAGCTGAACTCACTGGCAAGCTCAGCCGTTTTGTGGGTTCTATTACATAGGTCTCTCACCTGGTGTTAAGATTTGGATTTTTGTGACGTTTGAAAATTTCTGTATCAAAGCCTAATCTTCAAAATTAAAGTATAGAAGCAGCAGAGATTACTTAATGTCTGAATATGAAATCCCTGTATATGAAAACCAAATGGCTTAATTTACATTGTCAAAATGAAAATACAACAAAGGTGATATCTATTAGGAAAGTACCTCACTGGACAACAGATCTACTGTGATCTTGATCTTGGATGTCATTCCTTTCAGACCTGAGTGAATACATTTATTTTATTCATAAATTGGTTTTTTTATAGCTGACTGAAAGAAGTTAGACATCTGGCAAATGGTTAAAATATATTTGTCCTCATAAAATTATTTACAGAGTTGAATTAAAATAATATTTTTATTATTCACCTTTACCTGATGATTGTTTTGACTCTACATATCTTGTTGTTCTTCTAATTAACCTTTTGTAAATTAGTTAAGTAAAGATAGTCAATTTGCTAATAACAGCATAGTTGCAATATTTATATTAAATGTAGGAATTGTGGGTAAGATATAAAATCTTATTTATGGATTGAGATTAAGTGTGCTCACAGAAAGCAAAGGCTATGAAGACAGATCACAGATAAAAAAACTTCTTTGCTATTATCATCTTAATTTATATATTCTTGAAAACCTGTAGTCTGTTGTGGTTTATTTCCAAATAAAGTCCAATGATATATTAAAATAAAAAATGAAGATCAATTAAAAAACATAAAAGTAATATAAAGATTACAAGGGCTTCAAGATAATCATAAATTATTGTTTAAATAATGTTCATAAAATTATAGAGTGTGTTGGGTATAGTGGCACACAGAGTCAGAGAGGCATGTGGATTTCTGTGAATTGGAAGCAAGACTGATCTGCATATTGGAATACAGAGTGTTTAGCCAGGAGTACACAGTGAAGCCCTGTCAATACAATGCAAAGCAAAACAAACAAAATCAAATTTCTGCCTGGCACCCCATTTTTATGTATGTTAATTATTTTGAGTTGTTGCCTCTGCATGACTTGAAAAATCTATGTTTGATAGTATTTTTGGATAAAAAACAACCCAATATAACTTAATTTAAAAAAAAAATGATCTAAGTTCCCAAAAGTTTAACTTAGTAGTACAAATCAAGGCTTTCTTTGTTTCTCCTTCCCTAGCAGTGTTTTGATAAGTTTCATAAGTTTTGTTTCTTGGTTTTATTTTTCTTTCTTTAAAAATAATTACATTTTTGTATCTGATTTGGGTATGTGTATGGGTGTTTAAATGTGAGAAAACTCAGATGCTGCAACATGCTTGAAAATGGCAGAAGACACCTTATAGGATTTGACTCTTTTCTGGCAGCATGTAGGACCTGAAGATTAAATTGAGGTCTTCCAACGTGACAGAAAGCACATTTACCTGCCAGAACACCTCACTAACCCCCCCTTTTTTTGAGTCTAGATTTTGTGTAGCTCAGAATGTCCTTGAGTTTGTGCTCCTCCTGCCTCACCTACGATCTCAAGATCTGAGACGACAAACATGGATATCAGCAAAACATGACATGTCATGTTGTAATAGAACTAAGAACCTTTCCTTGTATTAAGGCTGGGTAAGGCAACCCAGAAGGAGAAATAGGTTACCAAAAGGCAAAGTGTTGGAGACACACCCAGTTCCCACTTCCAGGAGTCCTATAAGGAGACCAAGCTATACAACTACCACATGCATACTATATATGCAGAGGTTCTATGTCTGCCTCATGCATGTTCCCTGGTTGTCGGTTCAGACTCTGTGAGCTCCTATTAGTCCAGCTTAGTTGTTTCAATGGATTTTCTTGTGATATCCTTGACCCATCTAGCTCCAGCAATCCTCCTACCCTCTCTTCAGGGGGATTCCCTGAGTTCAGTCTACCGTTTGGCTCTAGGTATCTGCATCTGTTTCTGTTCATTACTGAACAAAGTTACTCTAAAGCCAATTGGGATAGACACCAATCATTGAGAGTAACAGAATATAGTTAAGCATTATGATGTTGACATTTTTTTTCTGATAATATTTGGTTCTATCCCCTGGGTCCTGGGACTCCAGGCAATGCCAGGGTTAAACACACTTTCATGGCACTGGTCTTAGACTGAATTAGTCATTGGCTGGCCACTTCCACAATCTGTGCACCACCTTTATTTCAGCTTATCCCATAGGCAGGACAGACTATAAGTCAAAGGTTGTGTAGCTGGATTGGTGTTATAATCCCTCCACTGGAAGTTGAGTGTAATATAATTGGATGCATCAGAAAATCTAAATCCAAAGAAGTAACACTTGCTTTTCATTCAGTTTTTCAATTGTGATGATACAATGACTCATAAACTTGTTATTATAGATACCATTTATGTAAGATGGAAATAAATACTTGAAGCGTTTATTTTAAAGCTGATGTTTGCTTTTGTTTCTGAGAAGGAACTTTGGAGAAACAATTTGCAGTGAAGCAGATAAAATTATAAGTGTTTGAGAAAAACCAAATTATTAAAAAAAAATGACATTTTGCAATTTTACAAAGTTATTCAAAAGTAAGAGGTGTGTGTGTGTGTGTGTGTGTGTGTGTGTGTGTGTGTGTGTGTGTGATGGGAAATATGTCATATTATAGAAACCAATCTAACTGACATTTAACTCAGTGGTCCCTAGATATTTTCTGCTGACATGAAATGGAAGATTGGCTTGGTACCCAGCTTGAAGGTCATGTTGTTCTACAAATTGAACTTCAAATAATTTCATTATAAGAGTAATGCAATCTGTACTGTTATGTACTATAAATGTGATGCACAGTTAGTTTTCAATGCTTCTAAATAAATAGTTTAAAAAATAATGTTAAAAATTATAATGGACAGAATGCCCTTTTATGCAACCAGGAAATCACTTTTTGGTGGGCTTTTAATAACAATAAATTTGTCATGAGTTGACAGTTGCACTATTATTTCCTCTAGGTATAAACAAAACGAAACAACCCCCAATTTTTTATACCAAACAGCCAGAGCCATGACTTTTTTTAAGAATAAGATAAATAAAAGAATGATGTGCCATTGAATATATCACATTCTTTTACTAAAGCATTTCTTTAAGTCAACAGTAACTGAATAGTCTTTCAATGCCAAAGCTGCTTCTATAATGGCCAACCCAGGGAGCCTACAGGTATTCTTTGGAAAACAGATTTTCAGTCTCACCTACTTTTCTGTAAGGTTATTTCACCCTGACAGTAGAGAGATTTTGAGAAATATTTTGTTAGGTATTTTTTTTGATGTAGAAAAATTGGTTGATTTTCAAAGTTGCTTATTTACTAAAATGTGTTTCAAGTCAATTTTTAAACTCTATTATTGCATTTCATGACACGTTTAAGTATAATACAGTAGATGTATTTACTTTACTGTGAAAGTCTAACCACTACATATTTTTGAACTTTCTCCAAATTTTATCATTATAAGCAGAAACCCTATCTACTAAGTTATAATTTCCTTCTCTCCCTCACTCTGACTCATTTCCTAACATATTTTAATGTTAATATTAAAAATAGGAGTGATTTCAGTAGGGTTTAAATGCACTGAAGTATGTAACGGATCTTTTCCTATTATTTTAGTAATATACTGGTATAGTCTCGCTATAGTGAGAAAAGGTAATTGTCTAGTGGAGCTGATGAACTGGTTCAATTGGTAAAGGCACATGCTTCCCACCCTGACAACCTGAGTTGTCTACACATGTCCTACACAGGAGATGGAGAATTATTTCCACAAATTGTATTCTGACCCACATACATGTCACTGTGCTATGATGTGAACATACACACACACACACACACACACACACACACACACAGACACACACACACAGACAGACACACACATTCACACAAATTAATAGTTTTAAAAAGTTAAAATAAAATGAACATATATAAAAGAGAAAAGCAGTTCATTTTCTATATGGTAAATCAAATTATTTTGTGTCTTAGAGAATGAAAGAATTTATATAAGTTTACATTGTGGCTGGAGATATGGTTTAACAGTGAAGAGAATTGGTTGTTCTTTCAGAAGGCTTGGGTTAGATTGGCAGCATCTACACTGTAACTCACAACAGTTTTGGAACTCCAGTTCCAGGAAATCCAATGACGTCTTCCAACCTCTGCGGGCACCAGGCTGACATGTGGTACACTTACATATAGACATGAAGAATACCATAACCATATTGTTTTTCATGTAATGTTTATAAATTTCTATATTTAAACTATAGTGCAGCCTGAGTGGTGGTCCCACTACAAATGAAAGGAGACCAAAAAGATTGCACAGCTAACTGCTTATTCAAAGATAAGTAAGTTGGTGAAGTAATATATTTTTGTCAAATACATAAATAAATTATATTAATTTTAATAGAAATAATGATAGTTATTCTCTGAGTAAATGTGCTTTTCTCATTTAGTATATCTAAAGAATCAGTATTTCCCCAAGGATGATTGGGAAAAAGGAAGGTTGGATAGGGGAGCACGGAAGCACAATTCTTAGTTAAGGGAGCCACCTTAGGGTTGGCAAGAGACTTGAATCTAGAGTGGCTCCCAGGAGCCCAAGGAGATGTCCCCAGTTAGTTCCTTGGGCAGCTCAGGAAAGGGAACCTGAAATGACCCTATCCTATAGCAATACTGATGAATATCTTGCATATCACCATAGAACCTTCATCTGGTGATGCATGATGGAGATAGAGACAGAGATCCACACTGGAGCACTGGACTGAGCACCCAAGGTCCCAATGAGGAGCAGAAGGAGGGAGAAGATGAGCAAGGAAGTCAGGACCACGAGGGGTGCACCCACCCACTGAGACAGTGGGGCTGATCTATTGGGAGCTCACCAAGGACAGCTGGACTGTGACTGAAAAAGCATGGGATAAAACCGGACTCTCTGAACATGGCGAACAATGAGGGCTGATGAGAAGCCATGGAAAATGGCATGGGGTTTTGATCCTACTTAATGTGCTGGCTTTGTGGGAGCCTAGCCAGTTTGGATGTTCACCTTCCTAGATATGGATGGAGGGAGGATGACCTAAGACTTACCACAGGGCAGGGAACCCTGACTGCTCTTTGGACTGGAGAGGGAGGGGGAGAGGAGTGGGGGGAGGGGGAGAAGGGTGGGAGGAGGGGGAGAAGGGTGGGAGGAGCGGGAGGGAAATAGGAGGCTGGGAGGAGGCAGAAACTTGTTTTTTTTCCTTTTCTCAATAAAAAAAAATTCAAAGAAAATGAATCAGTATTTCAACTTCCTATTTTCTAAGATTTTTAGAAATATTTTAATTTATATCTTGGTGTTTCATTCTCTAACCTGCTGACTTTAATCTGGACCCACTGTGTGACTACAGATTTAGAACTGAAACCTGGTGGGCTGGCCAATGAGCACATTTTTTAGCTACACCTAATTCATGACTGGATATTAACAGTTTTTTCTTGAGTCGGCCTATTATAAACACCCACACATGCCTTGAGACCTTAAAGTATAATGGATACTTCTACAGAAGAGGTAGAGATGATGTTGGTTGGAGTAGTATAAAATTTTACAAGTTCATTTATGCATTGGATATATGACACAAACAAGACCGACTTGATGGCACAATTTTGTTATTGAACTTTGAAAGACATAGGAAGTGATTTGGTTAAATATATGAGTGTGCGTCCTCTAAAATACATATAAATAATGAAAAATTCAAACAAATATGGGTACATTTTAAATATTCTTCAAATAAATACTCAGCAGGTAATTAATGAGTGTTAAATTCAATAACTAGTTTAGAGGAGAGTCAAAGAATATAAACGGCAGTACTGGCTAGAACTATGAAATGGAAGCAAGATTAGTAATTTTCTTGTGAGTAGAAGGTGCATATGAGGCTACTGGAGCTTTCCTGCATGCTAGGTGAAATAGAGTTGGTTTACACAGGGCTGTAAATGTGTTTTGAGGTAATGTGAAACTAGTCTCGTCCATAACTGGAGGCTACATCCTACAGACAAAATCTTGCCATTAATACAAAAACTTTGTCAACTGGTGAAAATTCTGGTCCACCAGATCCGAACATCTGTTTCCTGTTAGCCAAGTGGAGCGCTATCTTCGAAAAGGAAACTATTCCTAGTGCCTGAGCTCTTATATTCCCGTGTTCCTCGCTGGTGTACTCGAGTACATAACATCCAACATCCTTGAGGTGGCTTTCAATGAAGCTCACATCAACGGCAAGAAGCGCATCACACCAGAGCACTTGAATTGGGAGATAGAGAACAGCAGCCAGTTCAGTCAACTCTTCAAAGACGTTACAAAATCTGTGTCTGATTTGCCAGACACTAATGAGTACTGATGATGCTTGGATCTCAGAGGGTATAGTTTCTGCCCCTTCAGCCTCTACCAGCCCCAGTGTTCTTCTAGCTGGGGGAACTAATCAGTCATGCTATTAAAACAGGTTAGTAGTTTTGATGATTTTAAATTCATCATTTTGAAAGAGAGTTGTTCTGTGGTACCTAGAATGGGACAGAGGATGCTAGAATGAAAACTGCCTTAGTCAATATGGAATATTTTAACTGTGATTTCCGGAGAAATGTTTCAAGATGGTGATGATGTGCACAGTGGCCTCGTTAGAAGGAGGTAACCCCATAAAGGATTGGGAGACCATCCTAGTGTATTGGGAGCATGAAAGGCTTTGGGAAGATAAGAATTGTCTGGGACCTCCCTGGTACAGCGTTAATTCAAGAGAGTGACTGAAGACACAGACTGTGGTAGGGAAGACTTTATTCTTGGAAGAGAATAAAGGTCAGCAGGTGAAGGAAATGTTGTGAAGGTGTCCAAGGGGTAGAGAGAAACGAGCTTTCCATATTAGCATAATGAGTCACATTTTTCATAAAAGTAGTGGCTTCTTCATGTGTGTGGAATATAAGAAACCTCTCTTTGATATGCAGAATATAAGATGGCTTGTAGATTATAAACTGCTGCTTCTCATGGCACACCACTCAGCAGAAGCCGTAAACAACTTCATCTGTTTCATTTCTTTTCTTCACATATTAAGGCTATTTCCCAAAGTGAAGTTGAGCATGATGAACTGTGTACTGGGTCTAGTGGTTATAATACCCCCCTTTTGTGGTCTCTTAGGGGGGTACAAAAGAGTATTATGTAGACTACAGAAGGAAACAGAGATGAGCACATCAGACATGCTACACACTGTTAGACCCCCTGTCTTTTTTTATTATTTATTTATTTATTTTAAAAAGAAAAAAATTTCCACCTCCTCCCAGCCTCCCATTTCCCTCCCCCTCCTCCCACTCCTCTCACCCTCATCCCACTCCTCTCCCCCTCCCTCTCCAGTCTGAAGACCAGTCAGGGTTCCCTGCCCTGTGGAAAGTCCAAAGTCCTTCCCCCTTGTAATAAAGGTTGGCGGCGGGGCTGCGTCCCCAGCACCCTGGCTGCCTTCTCAGCTAGCTTATGCCCCGAAATAATTACACGGACACTGTATTCTTTTAAACACTGCTTGGCCCTTTAGCCCTAGCCCTTACTGGCTAATTCTGTTATCCCGATCAACCCATCTCTAATAATCGGTGAGCACCGGTCTTACCGGGAAAGGTTCAGCATGTCTAACCTGGCGGCTTGCTTCATGGCGTGTGTCTGCCCAGGAGCGGGGCATGGCGTCTCTCTGAGGCGTCTGCCCCCACGAGGAGAGCTGTCGAGTCTGAGCTCACTTCCTCTTCCTCCCAACGTTCTGTTCTGTTTACTCCTCCCACCTATCCTCTAACCAATAAAATGGGCCAAGGCAGTTCCTTTATTAGCCAATGACCTTCCTCCATCACCCCCTCCATCCTGGTCTAGGAAGGTGAACATCCAAACTGACTAGGCTCCCACAAAGCCAGAACATGAAGTAGGATCAAATCCCAGTGCCATTGTCCTTGGCTTCACAGCAGCCCTCATTGTCTGCCATATTCAGAGAGTCCGGTTTTATCCCATGCTTTTTCAGTCACAGTCCAGCCGGGCTTGGTGAGCTCCCAATAGATCAGTCCCACTGTCTCCGTGGGTGGGTGCACCGCTTGTGGTCCCGACTTCTTTCCTCATGTTCTCCCTCCTTCTGCTCCTCATTGGGACATTGGGAGCTCAGTCCGGTGCTCCAGTGTGGGTCTCTGTCTCTATCTCCATCCATCGCCAGATGAAAGTTCTATGGTGATATGAAAGATATTCATCAGTATGGCTATAGGAGAGGGTCATTTCAGGTTCCCTATCCTCAGCTGCCCCAGGAGGTAACTGGGGACATCACCCTGGGCACCTGGGAGCCCCTCTAGGTCCAAGTCTCTTGCCAACCCTAAGATGACTCCCTTAATTAAGGTATGTGCTTCCCTGCTCCCCTATCCAACCTTCCTTTATCCCAATCATCCCGTTTCCCCAAGTTCCCCCCATCCTCCCCTTCTCACTTTTCTCTCCCCATCTCCCCTTACCCCCTCCCACCCCACCCCCAAGAACCTGGAGACCCCCTGTCTCTTTACCATGATGATTCCCTCTCTCTATTTTAGTGGAAACAGAAGGGCCAGACTTGGCCTTAGCTTAGTCAAAGGAGTGTCCTAAGAAGGAAAAGGTAGTGTCCACATATGGAACACATCCTTACTCAAACCTAGGAACCATTTCCTGCAACATAATGCACACTGAACCTTCTGTTTACAGGAGCTTCTGTGTCTAGATGTCTACCACAAATATTTATGCGTCACTATAGAACAAGAAAGTACTTTTTAAATAAACTCTCATCCACCTCACTATTGGAATAGCAAGCAGGTCTCTCTTTAGAAATCATAAATATACAATAATTTCTGCCTGATCTCATGGTAAGGACTTACTTGCCTCTTCTTTTCCCTGTAGTAAATAAGCCCTATGTCCAAGGCTTTGGTTTCTCTTCACATAGTGGCCTTCAGTGACAATTGGGTATCTTTATAATGGGCAGTGCCAGGGAATTACTCAAATTCAACATTTGACAATAGGCTAAATAGCTATCCGTTGTTTAAAAGTTGTTTTTTATAGATATGACTTATCATAGCCCAAACCTAGCACTTTGCCCTGGAGATAAAAGGAAAAAATCATGGTACATCAGATAAATAAGGTGAGCAGCTCTATGTTGTCTGCAGAACAGAGGGTATTACTGAAAAAGAGGGCTACAATAAAGAGACAGGCATCTTGGATTCCTTCTGAGATGGAATTTAGAGGTTGTGCTTGACTAAGTTCTAGTTGGCAAACCTTTGTAGAGTCAAGTAGTTTGGAGGGATCAGCAGTGATGCTTCTCTCCCATTATACATGTACTCATAAGTGCCTAGAAATTTCCCAAGAAACAAAAGAGAAATGAACAACATAGCAAAAGCCTGATACATCACCCTGTAAATGAACCTTCTATGAATGCAAAGAGTCCCTTTGTGGAACAAATAAGGGAGTATGAACCCTTATGTATGAACACTGAGGAATGCGTAAGCATACTTAACAGCAGGCTTTCTGTACCTTTCTGAGATGAAAGAAAGGAGTGTTGTGAAGAAGAATGCCAACTGCTTGGGTCTGACAGAAGGACCCATTGGCAACCAGTGCCCTATTGAGGGAAGGTAACCTGTAGTATGTCTGGGCACAAAAAAGAATGCTAATCAGGTGTGTGATCAAAATACCCTCAGGGTCTGAAATGAGCCAATGTGGCAGAAAATATCAGTTATAAGAGTATGTGACGTCAAGAGTCAAACATTAGGAACTTACTGTGTAATAATGGCTTAGTATTGGCATGAACACAAGGTAGACTAACCTCACACTAAAAGCCTCCTTTGGGAGCTGAGATTTTACAAAGGCTCAAGTGCTCTCTTCCCAAAATATGTGACCAATCTAGTAGGATGTAATTGAAGGTAGTGGGACAGTCTGACCCTTTAGAAAAGGAATTTGTTACCTACCCTAAAAGTGAGATTCTAGAGAGAGGCTATTCTAAATTCAGATATACTATTTCTTTTTGCAAAATCAGAGTGACAGCTCACATATGTAATCTGCACAACATATATGTTTTCTTAAAAGGAAATTGTTTAGGTTATGATATTTAAAAATCATTTTTAGCTGAGTGTCTGAATTTTTTCTCCTCTGGAAATGTTAAAATATATGGTTATGATCATCTGGAAATGACAAGGGGCTGTTCCATTAGCACAAACATCCCTTGTTTGCTACACTCTTCCTCCCTTAATATTAAGGTTGGTTCCACTTTGTTCATGTACTGTCAATGAGAGTGTATTAGAGATGACCAGTAACAAGCAATTTTTGGGTTGACCCTAGTCCACAAATCCATCTTATGAGAACCAGAATATGAAATTTGATTTTGTTCTTTTAGGCATATTGATATATCTAAGTATGGCAGTGACTGGAGCCTCTGTTTTACTGTTTCTTGTCAGAATCTTTTACAGAAAGTTAAAAATTATCTTCATTTCATACTATGTATTTTATAATAGTATAGGAGGATAAATATCTAAATTTCTATTAAAGAAGAATTTACTAAGGTAAAGCAATAACAGGAGGCAGGTTAGGTAATGCAGTTACATATATGAGTTCTACAATATAGGATAGAAGGAAACCATGAGTTCACCTGAAATTAGAACTCATAGAATATGAGTTCTATGTCTAAATTTATGTGGTTAGAAAATTTTCAAAAGCCCACTAGACGTATGTAGTTGTCAGGCTTAACCTTTTCCTAAGAAAACCCCCATTGAATGAAAGAATGTGGGATGGGAATAAAATAACTTTTCATCATATCTCCTTAATAACTGAGGCCTGCAAGGTCCAGAGATGGTAACCAGGTCTCTGAAGACTATAATGTGAAGCAACATAGCCACAGTGAGGATCCAGCACACATGCATGATGTTTAGGCTCTTTCCTCCAGTCTGCCCTGAGAGAAGCACTGTGAAATAGAGGCCCTTGTGATGTTCTCCCCTTTGAACATGAAGCTCAAGCCTTCACTGTGAACCTATTATGGAATCTTGGATTTTAAAAAAGCAGTTTCAAGAACTGATTCCTTATATGTATATTTTTGTTTATTTTACATCCCAACTGTCATTTCACTTTCCCCCTGTCATCCCATTCCCTAACTATCACCAGTTACTCTCTGCCCTCCCCCCACCCACTCTCCCTCCATCTCCTTTTGGAAAGAGGCAGGCCTCCCATGGAAGTCAACAAAGCATTGCTAATCAAGTTGTGACTGGACCTAGATTTTCCCCCTGTATCAAGGGTGGGCAAGGCAACCCAGCATGGGGAATAGGTTATCAAAAGACATTTCAAGCACCAGCAACAGGCCATGATCTCATTGCTATGAGACCCACAAACAAACCAAGTGACAAAACTCCCACACATGCAGTGGGCATGCATTGATCCCATGCAGGGTCTCTAGATGATGATCCAGAGTTGGTGGTCTCCCAAGAGCTCAGGACAGTTGGCACTGTGGGTTCCTACCCCTGTCATGACATTGTCTCCTCTGGTTCATAAAATTCTTCCTATTTCACTTTAAAAGGACTCCTGGAGCTGGGCCCAGTGCTTGACTGTGGATCTCTGGATCTGCTTCATTCTGTTAATAGATAAGGGCTCTCTGATGACAATTAGGGTAGTCATCAATCTAATGAGATGGCCAGTTGAGGCACCCTCTCCACTATTTCTAGGAATCTTATTGGGCTCATACTTGTGGCATCCAACAAGTTTCCCTAGAACTAGGTTTCTCCCTAACCCAGAAATGCCCTGCACCATCAAGAAATCTCTTTTATTAATATCCCCCTCCTCCCTGCTCCCAACCTGCCCAATCAGATCCCACAGCTTCCTATCACCGTCTCCCACCCCACCCACAGTTTTCCCCAGAGATCTCTTCTATTTCTCCTTCTCAATTTTCTGAGAAACTGCCACATTTATTTCCAAAGTGGCTGTACAACTTGCATTCCACCAACAGTGAAGGAGTGTTACCCTTACTACACATAGTCTCCAATATGAGGTGTCATTATTTTTTTTGATGTTAGCTATTCTGACAGGCTTAAGATAGTATATAACAAAGTTTCTCTCATACCTGCATGTTCCTGAATAAACACTCAGAGGCTTATATTAATTATAAAAGTTTGGCAAATGGTGCAGGCTTATTGCTAACTAGCTCCTACTTTTAAATTAACCCATTTCTTTTTTTTAAGATTTTTGCTGTATATTATGTATACAATATTTTGCCTGCATGTATGTCTGCACACCAGAAAAGGGAACTAGATCTTATTACAGATGGTTGTGAGCCACAATGTGGTTGCTGTGAATTGAACTCAGGACCTCTGGAAGAGTACCCAGGGCTCTTAACGCTCTGAGCCATTTCTCCAGCCCCAAATTAACCCATTTCTATTTTTATTCATTTATTTGTTACCAAGAGGCTAGTGACTTGTTATCTCACATCTTGCTTCCCTGGCAGCTGCTGGCTCTGCCTACATTGTTCCTTCTATTCAGTTTGGATTTCCCACCTAACTATATTCTACCCTGCCATAGGTAAAACTAGCTTTCTTCACCAACAAATAATAGCAAGACATATGCAGAACATACAGAAGGACATCCTACACCAATGATATCTCAGAGTCATTTTGATTTTAATTTCCCTGATGGCTAAAGGTGTTGAAAAACTCTTTAAGTGTACCTGAGTCATTTGAAATTCTTCTTTTGGGGATTCTCTCTTTAGATTAGCATACCATTTTATTAGGATTATTTAGCATTTTGATGTCTACTTTCTTGAGTTCTTGATGTATTTTGGCAATTAGCCATTTGCCATATGTGGGGGTAGTGAAGATCTTTTCCATTATGTAGTCTGCTGTTTTGTCTTATTGACAGTGTCCTTTACCTTACAGAATCTTTTCAGTTTCTTGAAGTCCCATTTAATAATTGTTGATCTCAATGTCTGTGTTGCTGGTATTTTATTCAGGAAATTTTCTCCTGTGCCAGTGTTTTCAAGGCTACTTCCCAATTTCTTGTCTATCAAGGTCAATATAATTTGATTTATATAGAGGTTTTTGATCCACTGAAACTTGAATTTTGTGCAGGATGACAACTATGGATATTTTTGCATTCTTTGCAAACTGACATCCAGTTATGCCAGCACTATTTTTTGAAGATGATTTCTTTTCCCCACTTTATAGTTTCAGGTTCTTTGTAAAAAAAAAAAAGTGGGTGTTTAAAAGTGTATGGATTAATGTAACAGTCTTTTTTTTTTTTGGTTTTTTCGAGACAGGGTTTCTCTGTGGCTTTGGAGCCTGTCCTGGAACTAGCTCTGTAGACCAGGCTGGTCTCGAACTCACAGAGATCCGCCTGCCTCTGCCTTGTAACAGTCTTATATTTCAATGATTAACCTGTTTAGTTTAGACTAATAACATGTTGTTCTTATTACTCTAGCTTTATAATAGAGTTTGAAGTCAGGGGTGATAATACATGTGGAAGTTTCTGTATTATAGAAGATTTTTTTGGCTTTCCTGCGTTTTTCATTTTTTCCATATGAAATTGAGTATTGTTCTTCCAGTGTCTGTGAAGAATTATGTTAAATTTTTTTTATGGGAATTGCATTGAATCTATAGATTACTTTTGGTAGGAATGTCATTTCTACTAAGTAATTTTAGTTTACTGATCTATGATCATGGGAGATCGTTTCATTTTGTGATATTTTTTCCAATTTCTCTCTTCAAAGATTTGAACTTCTTGTCATCTGAATCTTTCATTTGTTTAGGTAGAATTACTCCAAGATATTATATGTTATTTGTGACTTTTGGAAGGGGTGTTGTTTCCCTGATTCCTTTCTCAGACCATTTATTACTTGTATATAGGATGGCAATTGATTTTTTGAATTAATCTTGTACCCAGAGACACCATTGAAGGTGTTTATCAATTGTAGGAGTTCCCTGATACAATTTTGGGGTCACTTATGTACCCAATCATGTCATCTGCAAATAGCAAAAGTTTGATTTTTTTATTCCAATTTGTATCCTCTTGATCTCTTTTTGTTGTCTTATTGCTCGAGATAGAATTTTGGTTGACTATATTGATTAGATATGGAGAGAGTGGACAGTCTTATCTTATTCTTGATTTTAGTGGAATCATTTTCAGTTTCTTTCCATTTAATTTGACATTGTTTGATGGTTTGCTGTGTATTGTTTTACTATGTTTAGGTATGTTCCTTGTACTCTTGATCACTCCAAGACTTTCATCATGAAGGGGTGTTGGATTTTGTCAAATAATTTTCAGCATCTAAAGAAATGATCATATGGGTTTTTTTCTTTCAGTTTTTTTATTGGAAGGATTACATTGACAGATATTCATATGTTTAACCATCCCTGCATCTTTGAGCTAAAGCCTATTTGATCGTTGTGGCTGATTTTTTTTTATGTGTTCTTAGGTTTAGTTTAGCAGTATCTTATTGAGTATTTTCCCATTAATTGTCATGAAGGATATTGGTTTGCAATTATCTTTCTTTGTTGCAGCATTGTGTAGTTTGCTTATCAGGGTAACTGTAGCCTCAGAAAAATAATTTGGCTTTATTTCTCTGTTTCTATTATGTGGAACAATTTGAGGAGTATTGGTGTAAGCCCTATTTTGAAAGTCTGGTAGAATTCTATGCAGAAACTATCTGGCCCTGGGCTTCTTTTGGTTGGGAGACTTTTAATGACTACTTCTATTTCCCTAGGGGTTTTAAATCTATATCAATTGTTTTTATGGTCATGATTTAATTTTTGTATATGGTACTTATCAAGAAAATTTTCCATTTCTTTTCGATTTTCCATATCTGTGTATGACCAAATGATTCTCTGGCTTTTCTCTATTGTATGTTCCCCTTTTCATATCTGATTTTGTTAATCTGGATATTCTCTCTCTGGATAAGGGTTTCTCTATCTTGTTGATTTTCTCAAAGAAATAACTCTTTGTTTCATTGAGTCTTTGTATTGTTTTTTTTTTGTTTTTATTTTATTGATTCAACCCTGATTTTGATTATTTACTTTCATCTACTCCTCCTGGGTGAGTTTGCTTCTTTTTGATCTAGAACTTTCAGGTGTGCTTTTAAGTCGCTAGTGCTATATTTCTCTAGGTTTTTTGCATGGGCAATTAGTGCTAAAAAGTTTCCTTTTAGCACTGTTTTCATACTGTCCCATAAGTTTATGTATGTTGTACATTCACTTTCACTGAATTCTAACTGGTTCTTAATTTCTTTATTTCTTTCTTGACCTAATGGTAATTCAGTTGAGAGTTGTTCAGCTTTCATGAATTCATATGCTTTCTGCAGTTTGTGTTGCTATTGACTTCTAAATTTAACCCATGCTTATCTGATAAAATGCAAGTTATTATTTCATTTTTTTGGTATCTGTTGAGGTTTTCTTTGTGACCAAGTATGTGGTTAATGTTAGAGAATGTTCCTTGAGGATCTGAGACAAAGGTATATTCTTTTGGGTTTGGGTGAACTACTATGTAGATGTTTATTACATTCATTTGAGTCATAACATCTGTTAGTTTTCTTATTTCTCTGTTTAGTTTCTGTCTGACTGACATGGCCATTTGTAAGAGTGGGGTGGTCTTGAAGTTTCCCACAAATAATGAATAGGGTTTAATGTGTGATTTAACATTTATCAATGTTACTGCTACAAATGTGGGTGTCCTCGTATTGGTGACATATATGTTCAGAATTTAGCCTTCATAACCATGGAGTTTTTCCTTTGATGAATAAAACATATCCTTCTCTATATCTTTTGATTAATTTTAGTTTGAAGTCTCTTTTGCTATCTATTATGATATATGCCAGCTTGCTTCTTAGGTCCATTCAACTGGATCAGCTTTTCTCAACCATTTACTCTGAGGTAATATCTGTCCTTAAGGTTGAGATGTGTTTCTTGTATGCAGTAGAAGTATGGATACTCTTTTCATATCCATTCTGTTGTTAGTCTGTGTCTTTTTATTGCTGAATTGAGTTCATTGATATTAAAAGATATTACTGACAACTGATTGTTAATTCCTGTTTTTTTTTGTTGTTGTTTTTATGGTGGTTGTCATTTTGTAAGTGTGTGTATGTGTATATGTGTGTATTTGCGTGTGTGTGTGTGTGTGTGTGTAATATCTGAATTCAGGAGGAAGCTTGTTTGATGGTTGGGCAAAGAACTAATTACTGCTTTAACAGAATGTCATTAGGAATAATTTTATTGCTGTTTGCTGTTTTGTTTTATTTTGTTTTAAGACCAATAATGTTTGGTTTTACCATATGCCCCTGGACTAGTTAGTCTCATGTTCTTTGTCACCCAAGCCATTTTAGGTATGAGCTCTATCTCATGCAGTGGGCCTTAAGTCAATTTGAGTTTTTTACTCCCACAGATTTGTGCCACCATTACCCTAGAATATGTATGCATGACAACATTGTAGAGAGCAAAGGGTTTGTAGCTAGGTTGGTGTTTATATTTCTCTTCAGGTAGCCTACAGAATACCTTACCATATCAAAGGCACTAGAACTTAAGGTTGAAATTGTTGACCAGCTTGACTTCTGCATGTTCAAGGAATTATGTAGGTGCTGTCTTCAGCAATATGGTCTTGCTGTCAGTTTGTAGAAATTAACCTATTGTCTTGGCAATAGCATGGGTCTTTCAGCAATTCCCATGGGTCCTCTTTGTACAATAACTCAATTGAATGTAACCCAGTCAAGATATTGGAAGTTTCATTTCATGACAAGAGATATTCAATTAGGACTCTTTCCCCCCCATTATTTGAAGAATTCATTAGGATTGCCTATATGTATTTTAAGAAATGTCCACTGAAGTAGATTTCCATATCACTCCTCATATGCTAGATATAAAAAAAACTAGATATCAAAAAAGGAATAATGCAAATGAAATTTTGGTACATATATAAACAGAAAATTCTCAAATGGAGAAAAAGCAAATGGCTGTGAAACATTTACAGAAATGCAATGTGGGATTGCCTTCTGTATGCTATGAATATGTTTTACTGCCTTTGATTAATAAAGAAGCCATTTTCAGCCAATAGATTAACAGAATAAAGCCAGACTGGAAAAGATGTATAGAGAGAGAGTAGGTGGAGTAAGGAAGAAGCCATGTAGCCACCACAGGAGAGAGATGCTAGATGCTGGATGGAACATTACCAGTTGACCACAACTACATGGCTGTACACAGATTAATAGAAATGGGTTAACTTTAAATTAAAGAGCTAGCTAGAAATATGCATAAGTTAATAGGCTAAGGCCTGCTGAAATCAATATAGTTTGAGTATGATAATTTTGGATCTGGGCAGCCAGGAAATTGACAAGCAATCTCTGCCAACAGATTGACATTCCAACATGGGTCTGACTACCTTGACGTAAAGCCTGAGAAAACTTGAAAAGGAATCCTAGACACAAAAGGACAGAGTTCAGCATGGCTTCTTGGTAACTGGCATTTTTTTGAATGGGCTCTGTTTGCTGGCAGCAAGCGGGGGCACTGTGGTTCATTTAAGAGAGATCTCCCTGATTCGGTATTAGCAGCAAAAAAAAAAAAATCATGTGGCTTCTTTAAGAAATGGTAGCTTTCTGGTTTTTGTAACTAGAACAGCTCTGGCTCTTTTGGGAGGCCGAGCACTTAAATGGGGTTTGTGGGCCAGGGTGCTTGTATGCCTACTCTGGGTTAGGAGGAAAGTGGCTGAGAACACGCCTGCTGCTCAGTTTCCAGGCCTGGCAAAGTGGCCAAGTAGGGTCTGCTAGGACTGCACAAGAAGGAGGACATAGCAGATTCCTGTTACCATACACAGAGATATTCCCAGGCTGCACATTGTGCTGCATGGCAGATATAGTTTTTACTCAGATAAAAAAAAATATATCTTGCATGGTGCTACCCATAGTTGAGGTGGTGAGGATGGCTCCTGACAGGCAGTCTCAAAGGCAGTGAACTCCTCCACGATGTTGATCTGGGCAGGCCAAACAGACAGGGCAACAGAGTTGGTCCTTGCCATGCCAGCTTAGCATTTGTGGGGAAAAAGATGCTCCTGGCCAAAAACTAATTACAGGTATGCATGCAATAAATACAAATTCAGATGGAAAAGATGTCTAAATTTGTCATAGTGTTGGATAACTACACGTAGGCTTGAGATTGAGAGGGAAGAGAGTATAGAGAGTTATAAAAAGAAATAAATCATTTAAAAAATAAAATGAAGTCCTTAAAGAGACAGAGTATGGACAGTCATATATTAAAAGAGTAAAGAAAAATTAGATACATAAAGATAGGAAATATACAGAGGGTCTGGATTATGTATATTATTGTATATTGTATATTATTTGAATTTCTTGACTGTAAATATGGTAAGTACACAGAGATATTTGATTTGTGGGGCTGCTAAGCTAACCCACATTTATATATTAAAGGTATCCTGGCTTAAAATTTGGGTCTAAGGATATGTTGCTTTGGAAAAGGGGTTCTGCTTTTGTTTCCACAGAAAATGAGACTGTGTGGATTCCTTCAAGACTAATGTGTTTTGATGGACCAAGACACCCTGAAATGTCTCAATAAACCCTACCAAAAATACTTTTCTCAACAAAAGACAGGAAGAATTTTGGATAGAACTATGCCCAAATCCCATAAATAATTGTTTATAAGTATTGTTTCATTTAAAGGAAGATATGCTATAAAGACAAATACTTTACATTGGTATGTATCTTGACCTATTAATACTATTTTAAGGTTTAAGGTCAACTTTGTTATATGTATATTTTTGCTCTTGATTAAGGTCTTGTGTTTGTGCAGTTCATTTAAAAATGTTATGTGTAATTAAGTAATACAGATTAATAGATAGTCTTCTATAACAATCTAACTTGTAGCCATGTTAGTTAGATTTTTCTATACATACAAATATATATTTCTGATGGATAGATATCAAATCTTTCCAAGACTAACAGAAAATGGCATTTAAATGTTTTAAAAACTTAGGACTTTTTATGACAATGAGACACATCTGCTCCTGGTAGTATCAATCTACTTCAAGAAGATGATGGGCATTGAAGAGATGCTTTCTAGAATATGTTAGCCATTTGGGCAAGAACCTGATCTTGCCTGGAGTATTTGGTGTTATGCTATATAAACTGTACATGCATAGCTCACAGAAAAGTGACTTCTGAATTTGCCTAAAGGTGAGATGGTCCTTCGGGGTTTCTGCTTCATGAAAGAACTGCCAGACATTTTGCAGGGCACAGAAGAGAGCAACTAATGAACTTTTCCAGTACAAGGCATAAGAGATCTTCAAATTTCCTGATTCATGGAAAAGTCTGCTGGATACTATGGGCCTGTAGGCTGAAGATAGATGTTCCAATGTTATAGAAGAACTTTGGATTACTGTCCAGGCAGCAAGATGTCTCTGTCATTTCTAAAGTTTTGGAAGTTGCTTACAATGCACTTTCTGTTAACTAAGGTACTATTATATCCTTCTAGAGTCTTTGATGGGATTGAAAAATAGGTAGTTATAATTATAGTTTTCCTTAGTTATGATAAAAGATAGAGTAGGTATAGATATTGTAACTGTAATTATTTCTTGATATATGTTTAGTTATATGTAATCTTACTATGTTATTGTTAAAACATTCCATTTTTATTTAGAAAGAAAAGGGGAAGTGATGTGGGATTCCCTGCTGTATTGTTTAATAAAGAAGTTGCTTTTGGCCAAGGGCTTAACAGAATATAGCCAGGTTGGAAAAGATTTAGAGAGAGATTAGGCCGAGTCCGAAAGAAGCAATGTAGCCACTGCAAAAGACAGAAACTGGACACCAGATGCTGGATGGAACCTTACCATTAGGCCACAACCACATGGTGATACACAGATTAATAGAAATCAGTTAATTTAAGATGTAAGAACTATCTAGAAATATGCATAAACTAATAGTTCAAGCAGTGTTTTACTAATATTGTTTCAGTGTGACTATTTTTGCTATTGAAAGAAAGGAAATGAATGAGTAGCTTCCAAAAACAGAACTGGTCAACACGTAGGCTGCACACCTTTAATCCCAACATTCAGAAGACATCTGCAAACAAACTTTTATGAGTTTGAGGCCAGCCTGGTCTACAAAGCAAGTTCCAGGACAGTCAGGGATGTTACACAGAGAAGCCCTGTCTTTTAAGAACATATAAACAAGAACAAAAAAAAAAAAACAGAACAAAGCAAAAGAACAACAGCAACAAAAATGTTCTACACCCTTATCCATGAGGGGAATGCAAATTAAAACCACATTTAGATTCCATCTTAAGGCTTTCAGAATAGGAAAGATCAGTAAAATAATTAGCAGCTCTTGCTGTTGAGGATGTTGAGCAAAGGAACACTTGGAGCAAGAAAACACTCCTCCATGCTGGTTGAAGTACAAACTTGCATAGTCACTATGGAAAGCAATATGATTGTTCCTCAGAAAAGTGGTAATGAATCTAATTCCAGACTGAATTAACCTCTCCTTGATATATACCCAAAGGATGCTTCATCCTAATACAAGGACACTTTCTCAGCTATGTTCATTGCTGCTCCCTTATTAATAGCCAGAAATTGGAAGCAACTAAATATCCCTTTATCCAAGAATGGATAAAAAAAATGTGGTACAGTTACATAGCAAAGTATTACTCAAATGTTAAAAAAATGGTGTCATAAAATTTGCAGTTCTATAGAACTAGAAAAAATCATCCTGAGCGAGGCAACCCAGGTTCAAAAATGCAAATATGATCTGTACTCACTTATAAGTAGATATTAGTCAGTCAATGAATAAGTGATAACATTGCTACACTCAGAGATGTTAAGCATAGAGGAAGGAACTAGGGAAGACACATGGATCTCCCTAGGAAGGGGAAAGAGAATTGATTTTGTAGGTAAACTTCTGGCAGGGGGACTGGAAAATGGAGGTTCAGATGGGGAGTTAGAAGAGAGGTGGAGTTGAGGGAGGCGAATTCAGGGACAGACATCTAAAATATGAAATCTTAGAATATTGTCTTATGAATTTTTCAAACAGAAGTTTTATACTCATATACCTCACTATTAGAGAGGTGACAGGGAAGAGATGTGTACTTTGAAAACATGACAAAGTTCTTGGAAATGTTGTGTGATTTTAATATAACTATTCTTTTTCTGTAAACCCAATTACTCATGGGATACATTAGATAATCTGCAATGTTCAAACTCTTCCAAGGGTTTTCAACTTTTTGAGGAAACACACTCAACACTTAGCTGGTATATCAAACATCTTTGTGATGTCATATACAAGGATATCTCTTATAGTGAGGATCATCACCACAGTAATGCCTGGCAGTCATAAGACTATATGACAAGCACTGCCTCTTGGGCCTCTGGAGTCCTAATTTGAGTCTTGGATAAGGATACCACAAATTGCATCTTTTGAACACTGATTTAGGCACAGTTTTAAATAGTTATATATGTCCTTTTTTAAAATATATGTTTCTAAATGTCAGGCACATTTACTCCTCTAAGAAAATAGATCCTGGCCCATCCAGAGACTCAGTCACTAACTCGCTGAGCCTTAATTAATCTTTGAATCAGGTCAAAATACCATATACCAGGTGGTGCTTTGAATATATTGGGCCTCTTGTACCTTACACTATGGTCTTCCATTGAGTCTTTATTAATACTAACATACATGAGTGCTCCACAACTTATTGTTCACCTAAAAAAATTCTGACTCATCACTTATGGCTTTATTAGACCAGTCCTTGTTCCTGTCAAATTTCTGTATACTAACCCAGTAGAAGTTGCCTAAAACAAGTTGAACTATGTGCTTTTTTATGGCGTACTTCTTTTGGTTGGTGTTTGATTAATTTTATCTTAATAGAGAGAAAAAATATGAATTTTGGTGGGTAGGGAGGAGTATAGGGTACAGAGGAATTGGGGGATAAGGAAGAATATGGTAAAATTTACTGAATTAAATTCTCAAAGAAAGAACTCTTAAAATAATTTTAGAAAAAAAATAAAAATAAGTATGTGAGCAGAAAGTGCTATCCTAGAGAATAAGCCAAAAGGAAGAATAATATTGCTTCAGGAAAGACAAGTAACTGTCCATGGGATGAAAAGAGCTCAAAGAGTAGCACCACTACAACATGAAAATACTCTGGAAACTAGAAAGAAATATAAGTAGCTGTAACAGAAATATCCTTAGGCTCTCAGTTCATTTATGAGGGATATAAACTAAGTAAAGTCAAATTGCATCTGAGCCAAGTGAAGTAACAGCACAGAGATGAACATGAATCAGGGTTGGAATCATTATCTTGTCAGTTAAATGCATAACTGAATGCCCACTCTATCTCAGAGCATGTACTTCAGCTTTTCCTCACTTTCTGCCCCTCATTCCCTGGTAACTAATTAGATCTTAGTGGAACACCCTTATTTTCTCCTATCTGTGGACCCACACAGGTTCCTCTCATAGCCAATTTCTATCCCCAAATGCTAGCTCCCAACATCTAGTAAAATATTTTACCTGGAACCCCAGTGGCCACACCAACCAGGATCCAAGAAAAATTTCCAACCAGGCAACACAACCCATGACACTATCTTTTTTTTTAGTTTTTTTTTAACTTTTTTTATTGAGAAAAGAGAAAAAAAAACAAATTTCCTCCTCCTCCCAGCCTCCCATTTCCCTCCCCCTCCTCCCACCCTTCTCCCCCTCCCCCCACTCCTCTCCCCCTCCCTCTCCAGCCCAAAGAGCAGTCAGATTTCCCTGTACCAGAGAGGGCAATAGAAACCAATGAACAACTCACCCAACAATATAAAGTTACTTATGAGCACCTAGAACTAAGTCTTCCCAATATCAGATGCCTAGACACCAGCCTAAAAACTTATTCAATAACATCCAGGAAAATATGTCTCTGCTAGAGCCCAGCAACCCTATCAGAGGAGGCCTTGAATATTGTAACATAGTAGAAACACAATTAAAAGACCTTAAAATAATCGTAATGATTATAATAGTGGTTCTTACAGAGAAAAGAAATCCCTTAAGGGATTCTATGAAAACATAAACAGTGGAATGAAATGAATGAAAGAGTTCAAGACCTAAAAATAGAAATAGAATCAATAATGAAAATGCGAAATGAGGGAAATCTTTAAATCAAAGACTTAGGAACTCAAATAGGAACCCCAAAGTTAAGCCTCACTAGTAGAACACTGTGGATGGAAGAGAAAATCTCAGGGATTGAGGACAGAATGTAAGAGATTATATCTAGTTCAAAGAAAATGTTAAATATAAAATAATCTTGATACAAAACATCCAGAAATTCTGGAACATTGTGGTAAGAGCAAACCTAAGAATAATAGGAATAAAGGAAAGAATAGAAAGCCAGGTCAAAGGCACAGAAAATATTTTCAACAAAATCATAGTATTTAATATTTCTAAGCTAAAGAAGAAGATGCTTATCAAGGTATAAGAAGCATACCAGAATATCAAATAAACTCACCTAGAAAAGAAATTCCTCTCATCAAATAGTCAAGACACTAAACGTACAGAATAAATACAAAATATAGAAAACACTGGAAAATACCAACTCACATATAAACGCATCTACCCCTGACTTCTCCAAAAGTCAGAAAGGACTGGATAGATGTTCTACATACTAAGTGACCACAAATACCAGCCAAAACTACTAGACAAAGAAAAAATTTCAACGACAAGACATAGAAGAAATAAGACATTCTATGATGAAAAAAAATCAAATTTAATCAACCAAATTTAATCAAATTTCTACACATCACGCATACAAAGAAAAACTCAAATCTAAATATTTTAACGACACCCAGGGAAAACATAAGAAATAAAAAAATCCCAGACCAACACACACACACACACACACACACACACACACACACACACACACACATTGTGGGAGAGATAGAGAGGGAGAAAAAAAGGGAGAGAGAGCAAAACCAAACAAATAAAAATCCACAAACACTGCTCATTGACACTACTCAACGTCAAAATTCTCATTTCTCCAATAAAAAGACACAGACTAACAGTGTAGATGTAAAAATAGTACCCATTCTTGAAATACATGTTAATATCAGGGATAGATATCACCTCATTGTAAAAGGATGGAAAAGGGCATTTCAAGGAAATGTACCTATAAAGAAAGCTGGTTCAGTCATTTTAATATCTGAGAATAACTGACTTCAAACCAAAGATTAATAAGAAGATATAGGGAAGGAAACTCTATATTGATGAAAGGAAAAATCCCCAAAGAGGACAGTGCAATTATTAATACCTATGGGCAAGACACAAGGACAACCAATTTCATAAAATAAACAATACTATGGATTAAATCACATTTTGACAATGAATAGTGAGATGTTAATATTACCCTTTCACTAATACATGGATCATCAAGAAGAAAAAAACTAAACAGAAAAATGAATTTTTTTTTCTGGAATTAGCTGAAATGAGAAGCCAAATGGACCTACCAGATGTATATACAGAACATTTCATCCAAACATAGAAGAATAAACCTTATTTTCAGCACTTTGTGGAACTGTTTCCAAATTTGGCAGCTTATATGGACACAAAACGAGCCTCAAAAGAAGAAAATTGAAATAACTCCCTGCATCTTATGAGGTCACCATGAAAAAAATAGCTCAATATAAAAACCCAAAAAACAGACAACTTACACACTCCTGGAAATCTAATAACTCACTAGTGAAGGAAAATGGCTCAAGAGGGTGCAGGAGGTTTTCTTTTAGGTCACCAAATAGCTCTCAAATCATGATACAGAGACTTAGTATTAATTATGAATGCTTGGCTTTGCCTTATGTTTGTTTTACTAACTCTTGTAAATTTTATTAACCTATTTGTCTTCAACTACAGTTCTCATCAGGGTTTTTTTTTAACCTTCCTTTCATTCTGTATGTCCTAAACCCTGTCTGTCTGTCTGATGGCTGCCTGGCTAGCTGATCCTAGGCATCTCCCTCTCTTTCTCTAACATTCTCTTCTCCCTAGCCTAGTTTTTCCCTATTTTTTCTTCCTGCCTGTCTACTCCACCTATCTGTCTATTTTCAAGCTATTGGCCAAGCTTCTTTTTTTTTTTTTTTTTTTGGTTTTTCGAGACAGGGTTTCTCTGTGGTTTTGGAGCCTGTCCTGGAACTAGCTCTTGTAGACCAGGCTGGTCTCGAACTCACAGAGATCCGCCTACCTCTGCCTCCCAAGTGCTGGGATTAAAGGCGTGCGCCACCACCACCCGGCTTGGCCAAGCTTCTTAAAGGACTCCTCAGGTGCCATAAACAAGAAAGGTGAAACAGCAAAACATCTTTATATATTTAAATAAATGTAGCAAAAACGAATCTGAGACATCTTTATATCATTAAACAAATGCAACACAAGCAAATGTACCACATCTTTTTCATGTTTTCTGTGACCGACGAATCTATTTCCTGTATAGTATCTCAACACCTGAGATTTTTTCTTCCATCTCTTGTGTTCTATTGGTTATCTTCATCCCTTTATTTTCTGTTAATTTACCCAGGTTTTTTCCCCAAAATTCTCTCAGTTTGTGTTTTCTTTATTGCCTCCATTTCAGTCTTCAAGTCTTGAACACTCTGTACTGTTTTCTTTATCTGTTTGATTGCTTTTTCTTGGTTTTCCTGGGTTTCTTTAAGACATTTATTTATTTCTTCCAATTTTTTCTTTGTCTTTTTCTCCATTTCTTTAAGGGAATTTTTCATTTCCTCTTTAAAGGTCTCCAGCATCCTCATGAATTTACGTTAAAATCACTTTCTTTTGTTTCTTCTGTTAGGATGATCAAGTCTCCCTATTTTATGATCACTGAGTTCTGGTGTTATCATGTTGCTGTTTAGGTTGTTGAATGAATTCTTATATTGGCACCTACCCATGATTTCTTCCAATTGGTGCTGGTGACATTTTTTGCATTTTGGTCCATTTCTTGTGGTTGCCGTCTGTATCTTTGGGAGCTGTTCTTGGTCTAGTCTGTACTGTCACTGTCTGTGTCTCAAGGAGCCGCTGAGTTCTCCCTTGACCTGCTCTCTCGTTGCACTCTTGTGGATTGCTTACTTGATTCAATCTCTTGGTCCACTCTGTGCAGTCAAAGCCTGTGCTTCAGAGCTCCTCTCTTGGTCATCTCTGTGCAGTACTAGCATGTGTTTCAGAGTTGCTCTTTGGTCTCCGGAGTTAGGAGGATTTGGGGGTGGAGTAGGACTTGGAGTTTAGATGGTCTGACTGATGATATGGGGGTGTTGGAGCAGCCTACCTGAAGGAAGCTTGCCTGTTAGCTCAAGCAAATCTCTTTAAAAAAATCAAGGAAAACAGAAACAGAAGAAAATTATTTAAAACATTCAAGACATGAAAATGAAAACAATAAATAAAACAATAACTTAGGAAATCCTGGAGATGGAAATACAGGTAAGTGAACAAAAACATCTGATGTAAATATCACCAACAGAATAAAAGAGATGGAAGAGAGAATTTCAGGGGTAGAAGATATTGATGCAGCATGCAAATAAAATATTAAATCTAAAAAGTTCCTGACACAAAACATGCAGGAAATGTGGGATCCTATGAGAATACCAAACCCAAGAATAATAGGAATAGAAAAAGATTTTCAGTTCAACAGCCAAGAAAATATATTCAACAAAATCACAGAAGAAAACTTTTCTGACCTAATGAAGGAGGTGCCTACAAAGGTACAAATATCTTACAGAAAACCAATAGATTGGACCAGAAAAGAAATCCTCCCTCCACACAACATAATAATCACAATACTAGCAAAGAAAAATTATTAAAGCAGAAAGGAAAAAGGCTAAGTAACATATAAAGGTAGATCTATTAGAATCACACCCAAATTCTAAATGGAAATCAGAAAAACCAAAAAGGCCTGGATAGATGTCATGCATACTCTAGGATACAACAGATTCCATACTATGATATACAGCAAAACTTTCAGTCACCATATACAGAGAAAACAAGATATTCTTTGAAAAGGTAAGATTTAAACAGTATCTATCAACAAGTCTAACATCACAGAAGTTTGCAGATGGAAAATTCCAACCTAAAAATGATAACTACACTCCTGAAAACACAGGAAATAATGTCACACTAGCAAAATCAAAAGATCAGAAATATATGCACACAGATACAGACACACACACACACACACACATACACACATAATCATCATCACCACCACAACAAAAAAACCCTGCAATTAGAAATCATTGTTCATTAATATCTGACATTATTGATTGACTCAATACTTCAATAAAAAGACACAAACTAACAGAATGGGTGTAAAAATAGAATATATCATTTTGCTGGATACAAGAAACCTAACTCAACATCAAAGACAGGCATTGCAACAGAGTAGAGGATTGGACAATGATTTTCAAGCAAATGGGCCCAAGAATCAAACCGTTGTAGCTAATTTAATGTCTGACAAAAAAGACCTTCAATCAAAATTTATCAAAAGAGGCAAGGAAGGACACTTCATAACATCAAAGGAAAAATCCACTTAAATGGCATTTCAATTCTCAATATATACTGCTAAAACAAGTACATTAATGCTTGTAAATAAAATATTACTAAAGCTAAATTATGTATATACCCACACACACTGATAATAGGAGACTTCAGTATCCTGTTTTTTTCCAATGGACAGATGATCCAGACAAAAAGTAAACAGAGAAATACTGGAGTTAATAGAAGTTATGAACAAATGGATATGGCAAATATCCATAGAACATATCACCCAAACACAAAAGTATACACTTTCTTTTTAGTACATCATAGAACATTATCCAAAATTGACCATGTATTTGGTCATAAACCTTGTCTTAACAGACACAAGAAAATTTAAGTAACTGCCTGCATCATATGAGACAATCATGAAATAAAATTGCATTTCAACAACATAATTCACAGAAAGCCTACCAATTCATGGAAACTGAATAACTCTTTACTAAATAACATATGTGTCAAGGAAGAAATAAATAAAATAAAATTTTCAAGAAGTCAAAGAAAATGAATGCACAACCTAGCCAAACTTATGAGACACAAAGAAAATGGTGCTAAGCCCTAAAAACCTTCAGAAATAATTTGGAGAGGTCTCAGAATAATGGTTTGACTTGACACCTGAAAACTGTAGAACAAAAAGAAACAAGTACACCCAAAAGAAGTATATGGTGGGAAATAATCAAACTGTGGGCTGAAATCAATAAAATAGAAATGTAGAGCACAATATAGATAACCAATAAAATAAAGAGTTAATCCTTTGAGAAAATCAATAAGATAGACAAACCCATATCCAACCTAACTGAAAGGAATGGAGAGAATATCTAAATTAACAAACTCAGAAACAAAGGGGCGGGGGAAACAACAGAAACAAGAGAAATTCAAAGTATTATTAGGTCATACTTGGAAAACCTATACTTTAGAAAATTGGAAAATCTAAAAGAAATGGATAAGTTTCTTGATAGATACCTCATACCAAATTAGGTAAATAACAAGAAAGACCTATAATCCCCAAGAAAATAAAAGCATTCATTAAAAGTCTCCCAATCAAAAAAAGCCCAAAGGCAGAAGGTTTTAGAGCAGTCTACTCGACTTCCAAAGAAAAGCTAATACCAATACTTTTCAAACAATTACACGAAATAGAAACAGAAGGAACTTTACATTCTATCTATGAGATCACAAGCACCCTCATACACAAACCACATGAAGACTCAACAAAGAAAGAGCATTAGAAACCAATTTCTTTCATGAATGTTGGTGCAAAAATTCTCAAGAAAATAATCATGAACCAAATCCAAAAACACAAGAAAGATATGACCCACCATGATCAAGTAGGCTTCATCACAGAGATACTGTGATGATTCAACACATAAAAATCTGTAAAGAAATTTACCATACAAACTGAAAAAAATGGTGACATGATAATCTGATTAGATGTTAAAAAATTCCTCTGACAAAATCCATTGCCCATACGTGAAAAAGTCTTACAGACATCAGGAATACAAGGGACATACATTAATAATAAAAGCAATATGGAGTAAGCCTATAGTCAACATTAAATTAAATGGAGTGAAACTCAGAAAAAAAATCAACTAAAGTCAGGACCAAGACAAGGCTTCCTACTCTTTTCAATAAAGTACATAATTTTATAGCTAAACCAATAAGACAACAAAAATCAACAAAGGGATACTAATTGTGAGGAAGAAATCAAGTATTAGTCTTTGCAGATGCTAATATAGTATACATAAGTGACCCCAAAAATTCTACCAGGAAATTTCTACAGTTGATAATCATCTTCGGGAAAGTTAATGGATACAAGATTAAATAAAAAAAAAATAGTAGCCCTCCTATCTATAACTGATAATTAGGCAAAGGAAGCAATAAACCACAAATAATGTAAAATAACTTTGGATACCTCTAAATAAACAAGTGAGAGACATGTATGACAAGGTCTCCAAGGCTTTGAAGAAAGAAATTTCAGAAGATATCAGAATTAGAAACATCTCCCATTCTCCTGGATTGGAATGATTGGAATAACCTAGTAAAGATGGTTATTTTACCAAAAGCAATTTACAGATTGAATTCAATTCTCATTAAAATCCCACCACAATCCCTTATAGACCATGAAAGAACAATACTCAACTACCTGTGCCAAAATGAAAAACCCAGAATAGCTTAAAAAAATCCTGTACAATAAAAGAATAATTACAACTATCTTTCTCCCTGATTTCAAGCTCAACTTCTGGGATATAATGATAAAAAACACATGTCTTGGGGGATAAAAGCAGTCATGTGGAGAGAAGGAAGCAAATCAGCAATATAATTATAAACCCATACACTTAAAGAAACCTGATTTCCATCAAATAAGCCAACATCTTCAAAGAAATGGCACTGGGATAACAGAGGTCTGTTTGTTTAAGAATGTAAATAGATCTGCATCTATCAGCCTGTTTGAAATTAAAAAAAAAAGTCCTTGTGGGTCAAAGACCTCAAAATTAATCTAGATACCACTGAAGCTGATTGAAGAGAACATAGGAAATAGCCTTCACCACATAAACAAATTAACACAGTAGACAACCTCTCGAAGAGAAGACAAGTAATGCAAACACTAAGTTCAGTAATTAATAAATAAGAAAAGGAGTATCATGAAACTGAAAACCATCTGTAAGGGAAAGGGGGCTGTTAATAGGACAAAATGGCAGCCCACAAAATGGTCTTCATCAAGCCTCGATCATTTGAGAGAGGTCTCATTTCTAAAATATATAAATAAATCAAGAAACTAGGCATCAATAAACCGAACAATCCAGTTAAGAATGCTTTACAGGTATAAACAGAATTCTCAACAGAAGAATCTCAAGTGGCTTTGAGAGATGTTCAACATCCTTAGCCATCAGTGAAATGCAAATCAAAATGATTCTGAGACCCATCTTACAACTGTCAGAATTGCTAAGATCAAAAACGCAAGTGACAGCTCAAGCAGGAGAGGATGTGGAGAAAGGAAAACACTTCACCATGGACTGTGGGAGTGCAAACTTGTACAGCCACTTTACAAATCAATACGGAGGTTTTTCAGAAAAATAGGAATATATAGATCTGTAGGGTTTTCTTTTCTTTTCTCTCTCTCTCTCTCTCTCTCTCTCTCTCTCTCTCTCTCTCTCTCTCTCTCTTTGGTGTCCTGCCATGCAGTCTCCCAGTAAATACTTGGATATTTATTCTTACTCATGAATGCCAAGCTTCAACTTTCTTTGTTTCTAGCCAGCTTTTCTAACTTTTCTCTTTGACTACTCCCATTTCTCTTTAACTACATTTTGGCTCTGGGCTTTGTACATTTCTTTATTCTATATATCTTTCTTTTTTTCTTACTCCGTGACAGACTGGGTGACAAGGTGGCTGAATCCTGGCTTCCTCTTCTCCTTCTCCTTTTCTTGCTTCTGGCTCTCTTCCGTAGATTTCTCCTCCTATTTATTCTCTCTGCCCACCAACCCCATCTATTTCTCTCTCCTGCCTAGATATTGGTCATTCATCTATTTATTGGACCAATCAGGTATTTTAGGCAGGCAAGTAACACAGTTTTATATAGTTAAACAAACGCAATATAAAAGAATACACCATATCTTTGCATCATTAAATAAGTATGCCACTGCATAAACAAATGTGACACATCTTAAATTAATATTCTACATCATAGATCTACCGAAACACCCTGCTACATCATTCTTGTCCATATACCTAAAGGACATTTCATCACACCACAAAGTTTCTTCCTCAGCTATGTTCATGTCAGCTTTATTCATTGTATTCAAAAAACTGGAAACAAACTAGATGCCCCTCAGTTGTTGAATGGATAAGAAATGGGGTGTATTAACACAACAGACAATTACTCCACAGTTAAAAACAATAACATTCTAAATTGCAGGCAAATGGATGGAACAAGAAAAAAAAACACCCTGAGAGCAGTAACCCACACCCAGAAATACATACATTGTATGTACTCATTTATAAGTTGAATATGTGCTGTAAAGTAAAGGATAATCATGCTACCACTGATACAGAGAGGCTAGATAACAAGGAGGGCTCAGTTGGGATGCTTGAATCTCCCTGGGAAGGGGAAATAACATAGTTTTTTTTATTTGTGGGTGTGGATAGGAACATGAGGGCTCAGGTGGGGATGATAAAGGAGATTACTTAAAGAGAGAATTGGACAAGTGGGGGCATTTTGGGGTGAGGTTGAACCTTAGTGTGCAGGAAACTCCCAGAAATCTAAAAGGATGATCCCAGCGTAAAACACTAAGCAATAGTAGATATGTAGTCTAAACTGACCATCTTCTGTGACTAGTAAAGGCTTCCCAGTGGAGGCAATGAGGCAGCAGCCCAGCCACATAATATTCAACCTAAGAGCCTGCCCTACCTAAGGAGTGTGGAGGTTAATAGTGGCACAGAGATTCTTGAAGTGGCCAATAAATGCCTACTTGTCTGGCCTGAGACATATGCCACAAAACGCCACTCCCCAACACTGTCTGGATAACCAGGACTCAGAGGCTGGATTGCCCAGAGATCTAGTAGGGTAAACCCAAACAAGATTGGCAGAAAAATAGTCACTAAAATAATTCATAAGGATATTACACTACATTCACATATTGGTGGCTAGTACAACTGTAATCCAAGAGTCTCCAAGCAGAAAAGGAGGGAAAAAGATATAGACACACCACACCAAAAGATTAGGTGTGCTTGGGAAATCCTGTGAAAGGGGGATTGGAAAGACTCTCTATAATAGCCAGAGGGTTCAAGGATAACACGAGAAAACTCACAGAATCAATTAATCTGGGATCAAAGGGGTTCAGCAATTGAACTGGCAGAGAGCCTTATGCGACTGACCTAGGCCTCCTGTTTATATGTTACAGATGTATAGCTTGGCCTTTTGTGTGACTCATAAAAGTAGGAGCAGAGGCTGACTCTCACTCTTGCTAGTTTGGAAACCCTATTTCTCATTATGGGTTGCTTGGTCTTAATATGAAAGGAAATGTTTAGTCTTCCTGCAGCCTGATATGCCACGTTTTGTTGATATCTATGTGAGTCCTACCTTTTTGCTAAATATAAACTAGAAACAAGGAGCAGTGGATGTGTCGGGAGCAGAGGGAAGGTGTGTAGATAAGGGACTGAGAGGAAAGGAAGGAGGAAAACTGATGTAGCAGTATAAAATAAAAATAAAGGCCCATTTTTATGTATTTTCTTTCATTTATGGGTTTTGAAACTATGTATTTCTAATCACTGCAGCTTCATTTGCACAAATAGAAGAAACTAGAGGAATTGAAACAAACAGAAAGGGAAAATATGGAGAGATGAGTAGAGGACAGAATAAGGTGAAGTGAGTTATGGAAAAGTGCATGATATGCTTTAAAGAAACTATCAATATAAAGTTTAACACTATTACCTCAGTCAGGGTTTTTATTGTGGGGACGAAACACCATGAGCAAAAAGCAAGTTGTGGAGAAAAGGGTTTATTTGACTTATACTTCTATATCGCTGCTCATTGTTGAAGGAAGTCAGTCAGAACAGGAATTCAAACAGGGCAGGTTCCTGGGAGCAGGAGATAAGCAGAAGTCATGTGTGCATGCAGCTTACTGACATGGCTTACACAGTTTGCCTATGCAAAGCAGCAAGAGAGTCAGAGACAGTCTATTTTCTCAGTGTTAGGAGTCCCACAAGAAGACCAAGCTACACTGTAATATATATGCAGAAGGTCTAGGTCAGTCACATGCAGACTGTCTTGTTGTCAGTTCTGTCTCTGAGTCTTTGAGACCAGGTTAGTTGAATCTTTAGATTTCCTTATAAAACTCAGGACCACCAGCTTAGGAAGGCACCACCCAAAATGGGATGATTCCATTGACCAATAATTGAGAAAATGCCTTACAACTGGATCTCGTGGAGGCATTTCCTCAACTAAAGTTCCTTGCTCTGATGACTCTAGATTGTGTCAAGTTGACACATAAAACCATCCACTACAATGTACAATGAATATTTGACAATGAAAATTTTCTGGCTCAATGAGTCAGCAACAAACCTAGATCAAAATATTTTCTTTCAAGTCCCATATCTACCTCTTTTATAGTCATAGTAAAAATGTGAAAATTTCTTGTGTCTCAATAATCTTATCTATAAAATGAAATAATAGCACGTGCCATCAAAAGACTGATATTGTTTCAACAAAATACAATGAGGTATCACATATCACAAACTGTTAAAAAAATCATGTTCGTTTCATTTGCACAAACTGCTTCCTCATTTCTTTCATGTTCTTCTTTTTTACCCTAGTTTTCCCTTTTTGTTTTTGTCTTTGAGAGAGTGCCTCTCAATAGCCTATGTAGTTAGGCTGGCTTTCACCTCATGTGAATACCACTATTTTACATTTCTGTTGCTAGAATTACAGGCATTCCCTGCTGCCCTTGACATCATAAACTACTTAGAAATGATCAAGACAATAAAGGGTATAACAAGAATATTTTTTAAATACTTCTTATAGCACAATATCAAGTCCTTCATTAATACTTTGGGAAACAGAGCTGAGGTATTCAATTCCAAATGATTATTTGCTGTAAAAAAATAGATAGACTTTTTGCATATACAAATTCTGTTTCTCTTTTAATATTTTTACTCTTGAAATGTTTTTCTCTGCATATATAACAGTGGATACTGTCACCTGGGTTTAATCAGAGAAATGAATATGCAGCAAGATATGTAGCTGAATCCTTATCTGATTCTGGGACTAGACTTACTTCAAAAAGTATGTTTCTTCTGTCTTTCATATTAAGCTTAATATTCACTTTGTTACATTTATCTATAGATCAAATTTTCATTATGGATTCAAAAAGGCTGCTTAAGCACTAATGTGCTTATTTTTAAAGCTACAATTTTGGATATTAACAAAAAAGCACTTACCTCAAGAGTTGTATTGAGTTCTGCAGATAATTTTGATTTTCTTAGCTAAATCACTATTAGCCCAACTCTGCCCTTACTGTTGCACATGTATGCACAAGGGAACATTTATATTATATGAACACACTTGTATTGAGGAAAGAATGGGCTTAGGGTTATTATTCTAAAATTAGGTTTTCTACATATAGTCTCCACTTAGTCAACAAGTGAGGTGATCTTCAATAAATTATTCTACCACTCCTAAGCCTTTGATATTCTAACTTTGCATATTTACATTCCTTATGCTTCATGCTCTGATTTGCTTCACCACGCAAAATCACTGTGTCTCATCAATTAACACAGGCACCCAAATCTGCAGCTGTGAGTTTCTGATGACTGTTGATTTCAGTGTGATACATTATTATTTTATAATAAATGTCATCTTTCATTACTTCAAATGTCTTCATGACATAATGTGACTTGAAAGATATGCAAATACCCTTCTTCCCAGATATTTCTAATTAGATGAAAGTTTAGAGTGGGCAGGCACCTCCTAATTAGTTCTGAAGTAATCAGGAGAAATCACACTTGATTATAACCTGCAAAGTTGCTTCAGGAATTTCAGGGCCATCATTTACTACTATAGGAATTAATGGTGTCAAATCCTCAGCTTTTTATTTTCCAAGGATTCTTCATGTCTTTTCTCTTGGTTTCGCCAAATCATTTCCTCCACATTTATATTCACAATTTGCAGGCAATCAAGAGCTTGCTTTGCATTGCAAGTTGACCACCAACCAGGATGCACACAAATGTCATGCAGTCTTAAAGTTATCAAATAAAGAGCAAAATAAGCACATACCTGTTTGGTAGCTTTAATCAGAAATAATTAGGAAATGTCCATATCTCAGGCATTATGAATGATGGTAGATAGCGTAATGTACACAACACACAAAGGATTTTAGCCATAACAGAATAGATAGGAAAATATTTGTAGACCTACTTTAAGAATGGATCCACTTTTATGTACATTTACTTGTCAGTCATTTGAAGGACATTCTATGTTTATGTCTCTTAGTTTGTTTGATTAACAAACATTTAAATTTTTATTGTGAAATTGCTGGGGTGTGAAGCAAACCACATCTCACAGTTCGTAGACAATGATATAATTTTGAAATCCAAAGAATGTTGTGAATTAAGATCAGACTGGCTGGATTTTTTTGTTTGCATTATTTTCCCTGAATCACTTCTGGTGTTGTGACTTGCATATAAATTCAAGATGGAACACTATCCTCAGTGAATGAGAAAAATTTTCTACCCCTTACTTGCAAGCAGCCTTCTGTTTTCTACTTAAATACTGTAACAACAACTAAACTCTCTGATATGACTGGTGGGGCCTGAAAAATATTTCACATGTTATTTTGATAGACTGAATTTCATAGGTAATACCATATTTTCTTTTCTGTTTTGGTGATAAAATTATCTGACAAAAAGGCCAGAAAAGCTTATGGTTCCCTGTTCCAGATTATTCCACTATAGTGGTGAGGTCACAGCAGCTGGAACTTGAAGTAACTGACCAATTACATGCCTAGCCAAGAAGCAGAGTGCAATAAATGCCTGCCTATACTCAGGATCCTTCTACATATTACATATAGTCCAGGATCCCAGTTAGGCAGTGAGGTCACTCAAAATGGGTAAGTCTTCAGAACTCAACCAATGTAATCAAAATAATCTCCCCTGGACAAACCCACCAGGCATCCTGATCTAATCAATCCATCTTGGAGACTCCATTCCCAAGTGATCCTACTTTTTGGAAGTGGCTATTTAAAAGTAATCACTGTTTTCCGTCTCTGTTGTTTAGCCATTTTCTATTAAAACTTTACACCTTGGAGGAAGTTGCTTAGGTCTCAGTATTTTTAAATGGAGGTGATAGAGCAGGATGTTCTAAGAGGAGATTAAAACATTGCATACTGAAGGGAATCTCATTGAGACACAGTATGTGGTACTTGAGAGATGGCTTAGCAATTAAGAGCATTTATTGTTCTTGTAGAAGCTTGAATTTGGTTTCCAGCACCACATGGCAACCAACAACTGTCTGTAACTCCAGTTTCAGAGTATCCAAACCTCTTCTGGCTTCCATGATCACTTGCATCAAAACAGCTCAAAGGCATATAATGGGCAAAATAATCTCTCTCCCTTTCTTCCCCCCCCCCCCGCACACTCATGTGCACACGTGCACACATACACACAAAATGCATTTAAAAGATCTTCTTAAAATGACACAGGATACTTTAAAGGGAGGTAAAACATTTCATCCTACTAAGAAGTTCCTTGAGTTCAATAAGTAAATTACTCAAAAGCATCAAGAGGACCCTTGGCCCAATATACTAGATATTACTTTTGTCAGAGTATTTTATAACAGTCACAGAAAAGAAATCAAGACAAAGATGAACTAACAATCCAAAGTTTTATTCAAAATTCTAATTTACAAATGTAATAACACATGAAATGCAGCAATGGGCTAATTCACTTTAAAGGGATAAGAAACAATTTAAGTGTAAGTTAATATTATTCAAGAAAACAGGCTTATATATCTTAATAATATCTGACAATATAAACAGAAAAATTATTTCAAGGCTAAATCAAAATTCTTCATTGTACTTCAAGAAAGTTAATGATAAAGTAAGATAGCTCTGCAAAAGGGATCTGAAACTATTTCAAGGATAATCACCATAAAGCAATGGATAGCATCCGCTTTCTTTTTTTTTTTTTTTTTTTGATTTTCGAGACAGGGTTTCTCGGAAGTTTTTGGTGCCTGTCCTGGAACTAGCTCTTGTAGACCAGGCTGGCCTCGAACTCACAGAGATCCGCCTGCCTCTGCCTCCCGAGTGCTGGGATTAAAGGCGTGCGCCACCACAGCCCGGCAGCATCCGCTTTCTGTAGACACACTCAAACTAGTAAGGCTTGTATACTCATGGTGTAGGGGTGGATACTGTGATGCTTAATATTGATTATCAACTTGACAGGATCTAGGCTCACCTCTAATATAATCTTCTAGACCCTTCTGAGGGGAAGCTTAATTTCTCTTTTAAATTTCATTCATGTGAACAGTGTTTCTTGGTCATATTCATTTCTCTCCTGTCCCTCTAACTCCCCCACCAAGTTATCTTCCACATCCTTTCCAACAGTATGCCTTTTCTTAAAAAGCACTCCTTGTCATGAATGGTGGCACATGCCTTTAATCCCACAACTCAATTGGCAGAGGCAGTGTAGTAATGGGGGCGGTGGCGGGGCTGCGTTCCCAGCACCCTGGCCGCCTGCTCGGCTAGCTTATGCCCCAAAATAATTACACAGGCACTGTTTTATTTTAAGCACTGCTTGGCCCTTCAGCTCTAGCACTTACAGGCTAATTCTGACATCCAGATCAACCCATCTCTAATAATCTGTGAGAACCGGTCTTACCAGGAAGATTCTAGCCTAGTCCATCCTGGGTCGGAGCTTCATGCCGGGAGTGGGGCATGGCGTCTCTCTCTCAAGCGTCTCTTCCCGAGAGGATAGCTGTGAGTCTGACCTCACTTCCTCTTCCTCCCAGAGTCCTGTTCTGCCTACTCCTCCCACCTATCTTTCAACCAATAAAATGGGCCAGGGCAGTTCCTTTATTAGCCAATGACCTTCCTCCATCAAGGCAGGTGAATCTCTTTGAGACAGAGAGCAGTCAGCTCTAAAGAGTGAGTTCAAGGAGAATCAAAGCTACACAGAGATACTATGTATCTGAAAAGCAAAGGGGGGAGGGAAAGAGCGAGGGAGATGGGAAGGAAGAAAAGAGCTTACTATGTCAAATTAACACTGCCTATATGCACAGAAAAAAAAATCATCCACTGATGCACAGGAACCCTACTGAAAGCTGCCCCCACAAAGAAAAGCGATTCTTCCTTTCATAGTAGCTATCAACTGTCATTACTTCCACAGCTAGGTTGGGACATATGGAGTCACTTACTCTTCAATGCTGGAATTCTAAAATCTCCTGACCTTTTACAGACCCTGTGTGCTTAACCACAGCTGCTGACAGTTCATGTGTATAGCCACCATGTGATAACCAGAGGCCAGATTTTCACAGCACTGCTTCCCATCCTCCAGCATTTACATTCTTTCATTATGTTACCTGATGATGGAGGAAGGTCATTGGTTAAATAAAAAGAAAACTGCTTGGCCCTCATTGGTTAGAAGATAGGTGGGAGGTGTAAACAGAACAGCACGCTGGGAGGAAGAGGAAGTGAGCTCAGACTCCACAGCTCTCCTCTCGGGAGCAGATGCCTCAGAGAGACGCCATGCCCAGCTCCCAGGCAGACAGACACACGTGATGAAGCTCCGACCCAGGATGGACGTAGGCTAGAATCTTCCCTGTAAGAACGGTGCTCATAGATTTTTAGAGATGGGTTGATCGGTATATCAGAATTAGCCAGTAAGGGCTAGAGCTAAAGGGACAAGCAGTGTTTAAATGAATACAATTTGTGTCTTGTTATTTCGGAGCATAAGCTAGACATGTGGGCAGCTGGTGTGCTGGGGACGCAGCCCTGTCGCTCTTATCACTACACCCTGAGACTTGGAGAAAAAGTTCACTATATGGTTTAGAATTTAGTCATTAATTCTCAACATTTTGAACAATTATGAATCTCTAAGTCCTACCTTCTGCAAGAAAAAAAAAGTTTCACTGACCAAGGAAAAGGGCAGCATCAATATAAGTTTATAAAGAAAAATTTAGAGTTGGTATTGAGAGCATGACTATTTAGCAAAACAATATCAATATGTGCTCTGTTAAGGTCTATGATATGGACTTTGACCACATTTGCAGTATTATATATGAATTCTCTCTGGTGGATCAGACCTCAAATCTATTTAAGATAGATGTTGGTAATTTCATAAATGATCTCCTCACTATCACACCAGTAGAAATAGAAATACCTTGTCAGACATCTCGTATCTATCTCACCATTAAACCATTGGTGTCTCTTCTCCTCTAGAAGCCTGTATAGTGCTCTCTAGTACTCCAGCACCTTGACTACAAGGACAGTTTACTAGTCCATTCAAGATTAATTTTCCTATGTCCTATAACTAAAGTGTGTGATGATGATGATGATGATTTTATAAGCAGTGTCTTACAGTATAGTTATGATGGGACATCAAGAATAATGTCCATATTCTGACTTATTTTGTGTGACTTTTGTTCATCTTTGATCAATGACTCTTAGAAAAGAGGTAACCTGGTACTGAGATTTTGTATTTAATAGTCCATGTCCTCTTAGAACAGTATTATTGTCCATGAAGGACAACTCTATTCAAACTCCTTATTTATTGAATCAGATTAACTAGTGGAATTTTATAAGGCTTCTTTATACATCCTTAATACTGGTTAAGGCCCTGACTACACATCCTTTCCCATGTTGAAAAAATACAAGCATAATCTGGCAGTTAGCCTACCTGGAAAATTCTTCTTCCAAGTAAAAAGCATGGCAACCATGTTCCTGAGTTTTTCTGAAATCAGAACAATGAATTCTGAATTAGCGTGAATAGCCAGTAGCTGGACTGCTGATGAGTTTTCACACTCCATGTGTCCTTCATGTGTTTCTTCTGTCTAACAATGCTGGTGATACAAATTCTCAGTGTCCAATTAGATGTGTTACCTAATCACAGTTGATATGCTTCCACTATATATATATATATATATATATATATATATATATATATATATGTGTGTGTGTGTGTGTGTGTGTGTGTGTGTGTGTCTGTGTGTGTCTGTGTGTATAGTTTCTCACATGTATTAAAGCAGATGCTGTTCCCTGAAATTGTCTCCAGAACAGTTCATCTCTGTGCCTTTTACTGACCCATGGGCATAGCAGTATTGTCCAATAACAACTGTAGTGGCAGCGCCTTCATCCCTCTTTAAAGCGTTTAGCTCAGTATCATCCTTCCAATTATTTTATAACATTTGTGTTCTACTATCTCCCTTTATTATACTTTTTTTTTGAAACAAGGTTTGTCTGTGTAACAAACCTGTCTGTCTTGGAACTCGCTTTGCAGACCAGGCTGGCCTTGAACTCACTGAGATCTGCCTACCTCTGCCTACCTTGGGTAGTAATACTGTTTGTAGCTTCTTCATAAGCACTTCAGTTTGATTAGCCCTTTGTCCACTTATTTACCCATACTGATCATTCCACTACTGGCTTGAATATTTCTTCCCCAAGTATGACTCCTGTCTAATTTCTTCTCACCTATGATATTTTTTTCACCTCCATAAATGAACACCACTAATCCCTTACCTACACTAATTTTCTGATTTCCACATGTACTATATGGCAAACAGAAAATTTAAAGCTAGCATTCTCATATAAAAAAAAAGAACTTGTAGCATTTGTATTTGGAGTTCTGAGTGAACTCCTTAATTATAATTTTTTTCCAGTGCCATCAATTTACTTGTAAATCTTGCTGTGATTAAATACCATGGCCAAAAGAACTTAAAGAAGAAAGTTTGTAATACTCTCAGGCAAATAACAGTCCATCATGATAGAGAGGCATAGTAGAAAGCTAAGAGACTAAATATTTGACTACAAGAAGGAAACAAGGAGGTAAACTGGAAGTGGGATAAGACTAAAATTTATCAAAACCCATTACAATGGTCTACTTTTTCCAGGAAGACTATATAACACCATTCTAAGCAAAACCCACCCACTGAAGAACAGGTGTTCTAATGTCTGAAATTTTAGAGAAATTTCTCATTTAAACCACCACAAGGTCCTTGCTTGCTTAGTTCCTTTTCTGTAGCTATGAAAAGTACTTTTCCAAAAGTAAATTAAGGAATGGAGAGTTTATTTTAGCTCACAGTTCACGGTATAGGCATGGTATCATAAATCAAGGAAACAGAAACTTGAAGCAGCTAGTCACTTTACTTTTACAGTTAATATAATGAATGCATATTTAGTGGTTGTTAGCTGATTTATCATCTTCTTATAATATACATAATCTCCTTCCTACAAAATGATGCTACTCAAAGTTGTTGAGCCTTCCCACTTCCATGAACACAATCAAAATAATCCCTCACCAATGTGCCCAGAGGCCCATTTCCCAGGTTATTTTAAATTTTACAGAGTTTAAAATACTAATCATCATCCTTGCCATGATCACTGTATCCTCTTATATTTTGGGCCAAAACAATGCTTACTTTCCGTAATGCCTTTACCAGTTATTTTGTCACAACAACTAAGATGAAATATACAGAAAATTAGTCAATAAATTGGAATCATTTTTGTGATAAGTCTGATCATGTAGTTTTTCAACCTTTGTAACTGGTTCAAGAAGAAATGATGAATTTGTAAATTTGGGCTAGAGAATTTCCATAATGCTATAAATTGAATTTAACTCACCTTTCTGTTGGGGGTTTTAAAACCAAGAATTATATTCCACTGAAACAAGACAGTGTAAGACTGGCTCAAGGAATGTTAAAGAAATATAAGGATTCTATCAGGTAGTGTGTGAGAGGCTATTTATGTATTAGTCTGGAAATAGTTTTCGGTACATTCTATCCAGTCTTGAGATCTTGTCTGAGACTGGATTAAAAGGTACAGAATTTATCAGTTTGTCAGAGGAAATCACAAAGCTTCACCATGCATCAAGATTACTGTTCACTGCTCTAACCTATGCCAGCAATGAGACAGAAAGAAATGGCAATGAGTGAAGCAAAATATATAAAACTGTGCCTTTTTATTTCATGTGGTAAAAAATTAAATTTGCAACAAGACAGATGCTGAGAAATCAGCTATAATTGTTAAGGTGCTTATCAAGAATAAAAATACAATTTCTGAGGGGGGTGGAGAAATAGCTCAACAGTTAAGAGTAATATCTGCTCTTCCAGAAGACTTGGTTTGATTTCCAACATGCAGATATTGCCTCACATTCATCTGTAACTCTAGTCCCAGGGGTTCTGATCCCTTGTTCTGCTTCCACAGGTACCAAACACATAAATGATACAAGGCATGTATGCATCATACATCAGTATGTATGATGCAGCATACATATGTTTGAATGACACAGCATACATATGTATGTATGATGCAGCATGTATATATAAATGTATGTGTTTATGTATGCATGCATGCATGCATGCATATTTGTATGTACACTTTCTGGTCTATACTGGGACAGTAGGAAATTTTCCATGAGTGAGCCTGTTAAAGGATACATATTCTAAAATCAAAATATATTTGAAAAGAAAGAACAGGAATTAAACAACACATTAACAGAGTTCCCTGATCAAAAGCATTAACCTTTAGAAATGTTTTTTTTTAGATCAGTTTGGAGGGCATGTAGAAGGTGATATAAGGTTGAAGAAATCAGAGATACATCTATATCTTCAACTAGTAGCAGAATTTGGTAGTATTGGCCACATAACACAGGTTTTGAAGATAAAAGAGATGCAAAAATGAGGATGTCATAGAGGCCTGCATCAAGGTTCTAGAAAACTTTTGAGACTCATCGTTGTATACCAGGATGAAGGTTATTGTAATGTACCTCCCAGAAGCCATGTTGTGAAGCTGTGAAGGTGAAGTCTAAGATGCACTGAAGAAATGAGAATTTTGGAGATTTGAAGGCCATAGGATGTTTGCCTATGAAAGCTTCCTGCACACAGTTTGCCACAAAAATAAGATTTGTGTGCTGCAAGAGGCAGAGCTGGAAGGGAAGAGCTTTTATTCAAGTCTTTCAGAGACACAACAGTTTTATTATGAGCCTTAAGTACTGTACATGTAACTTCAAAATGTGGTGTTTGTTCTGTTGGCTTTGCTCTAATACTTCATTGATTTGTCCCAGTTTTTCTCTTTAAAAATTGGAATGTCTGCTCTGTGCTGTTGTATGTTAGAAGTGTGTGACTTGTGTTCTGACATACTAGGAAGTCACAATAAAGAGATTGCCTGAGTCTTAGAAGAGATTATGAACTTATACTTTTGAATGCTATTAAAATTGGTAAGGACAATAGATATTATTAAAAGGTATATTGTTTGTTTTTACTTTTAAAACTATTTCTAATTCAATATATTTTTATCATTATCATTACTTTTCAACCTCCAACTCCTCCAAAATTCTCTTCTCTGTTCTAACTCCCTATATGTACAAGTTTCTGCATGCTCCCTTTCTCTTTTCTCTAAGATTTTTCTTTCTACACACTTTCAGAAAACATAAGCACAAAACAAAACTCAAAGTAAACAAATGACAATAAGCCAATAATGCCAAAATTGAAAAGGACCAAACACACACACAAATACATAAATATATAAAATACAACCATGGAATTTATTTTGTGTTGGTCACAAGTCCTGAACAAGAGCCTGTTCTGAAGTTTGGCTGGTATGCCCAGTAAAATTCCGCATTGAAACCATCTGGTCCTGGGCTTTTTTTGGAAGGGAGATATTTGATAACAGTTTCTAGTTCTTCACTACTAACAGGTCTATTTAGATCTTTCACCTGGTCTTGGTTTATCTTTGGTATATGGTACTTATCGAAAAAAAATTTCCATTTCTTTTACATTTTCTAGTTTTGTGGCATACAGGCTTTTGTAGTAAGATCTAATGATTCTCTGAATTTCCTCTGTGTTTGTGGTTATGTCCCCCTTTTCATTTCTGATCTTATTTATTTGCGTGTTCTCTCTCTGTCGTTTAATTAGTTTGGATAGGTGTTTGTCGATCTTGTTGATTTTCTCCAAGAACCAACTTTTTGTTTCATTGATTCTTTGGACTGTTTTCTGTGTTTCTTTTTTCTTGATTTCTGCCCTCAGTATGATTATGTCCAGTCTTCTACTCCTCCTGGGTGCGTCTGCTTCATTTTTTTTTCTAAAGCTTTCAGGTGTGCTGTTAAGTATCCCATGTATGCTTTCTCTGTTTTCTTTAAGTGGGCAATTAGTGCTATGAACTTTCCTCTTAGCATTGCTTTCATAGTGTCCCGTAGGTTTGAGTATGTTGTCCCTTTATTTTCATTAAATTCAAGGAAGACTTTAATTTCTTTCTTGATTTCTTCCTTGACCCAGGTGTGGTTCAATAGTTGACTGTTCAGTTTCCATGAGTTTGTCGGCTTTCTGGGGGTAGCGTGATTGTTGCCTTCTAACTTTAATCCGTGGTGATCTGATAAGACACAGGTGGACACTGATATATTTTTTGTATCTGTGGAGGTTTCCTTTGTTTCCGAGAATGTGGTCAATTTTTGAGAAGGTTCCATGAGCTGCAGAGAAGAAGGTAAATTCTTTCCTATTTGGGTGGAATGTTCTACATATGTCTGTTAAGTCCATTTGCTTCATTACCTCCAGTAGTTCTCTTAATTCTCTATTAGGATTCTGTCTGATTGACCTGTCCATTGCTGAGAGAGGTGTATTGAAGTCTGCTACTACTAGTATGTGTGGTTTGATGTCTGCCTTGAATTTTGGTAATATTTCTTTTACATAAGTGGGTGCTTTTATATTAGGGTCATAGATATACAGGATTAAGATGTCATCCTGACGAATTGTTCCTGTTAAGAGTATAAAATATCCATCTCGATCTCTTCTGATTGATTTTAGTTTGAAGTCAGTTTTGTTAGTAACTAATATGGCACACCTGCTTTTTTCTTAGGACCATTTGCTTGAAAGACCTTTTCCCAACCCTTTACTCTGAGTAGATGCCTGTCTTTGTGGTTGAGATGTGTTTCTTGCAAACAGCAGAATGTTGGATCCTGTTTTCATTTCCAATCTCTTAGCCTGTGCCTTTTTATAGGTGAATTGAGACCATTAATATTATGTGATATTAATGACCAGTGGTTGTTTGCTCCGGATATTCTTATTGTTTTTGGTAGTAGAATTTGTGGGTCTCCCTTCTTTGAGATGTGCTGGTGAAGAGTCGCTAGATGCCTCAGTTATTGTAGGCAGTGTTGGCAACGTTGGATTCCTTGGGTTGCGATTTTCCTTCTATTACTTTCTGTAGGGCTGGATTTGTGGCTATGTATTGTTTAATTTTGTTTTTATCCTGGAAAATTTTGTTTTCTCCATTTACAGTGAATGAAAGCTTGGCTGGGTATAGTAGTCTGGGCTTGCATCCATGGTCTCTTAGCTTCTGCAGTACTTCTATCCAGGACCTTCTGGCTTTCATTGTTTCCATAGAGAAGTCAGGTGTAAGTCTGATCGGTTTACCTTTATAAGTTACTTGGCCTTTTTCCTTTGCAGCTCTTAATATTCTTTCTTTAACCGGTATATTTTGTGTTTTGATTATTATATGGCGAGGGAATGTTTTTCTTTGATCTAGTCTGTTTGGTGTTCTGTATGCTTCTTGATTATTCAAAGGAATATCTTTCTTTATGTTGGGAAAGTTTTCTTCCATAATTTTGTTAAAAATATTTTCTGGGCCTTTGAGCTGTGACTCTTCTCCTTCTTCGATTCCTATTATTCTTAGGTTAGGTCTTTTTATTCTGTCCCATAATTCCTGAATGTTTTGTGATGAGAATTTGTTATCTTTGCAGTTTTCTTTGATCAGTGCACTTATTTTCTCTATGGTGTCCTCAGAATCTGAGATTCTTTCTTCTATTTCTTGTATTCTATTGATTATGCTTGTTTCTGTAGGCTCTGCTTGTTGACCTAGATTTTCCATATCCAGCTGGTCCTCAGTTTGTGTTTTCTTCCTTGCTTCCATTTCAGTTTTCAATTCTTGAACTGTTTCCATTACCTGTTTTATCGTTCTTTCTTGGTTTCCCAGGGTATTATGTACATATTTACTCATTTCTTCAAACTTTTGTTTATACTTCTCATCCATTTCTATAAGGGCAATTTTCACATGTTCTTTAAGGGACTCTATTGCTTTCATAATGTCTGTTTTTTCCACTTCTTCTGTGTTAGGGTGATGAAGACCTTCTGTTTTAAGATCATTGGGTTCTGGTGTTTTCATGCTGTTTTTCAGATTATTGGGTTCTTGCCTTGGCACCTGCCCATCTCCTCCTATCGATGCTATCTAATGGGTCTTTTAAAACTGGTTCAGGTTTCCCTTTTGTCCAGGGGCTCCTCTTACAAAATGCCCTCGCTCTGTGTCCTGGTTCCTTTCGAGGGCCAAGATCCCTCTCACCCCTCAGAATGGTCTTCAGGAATAGGACCCGATTCCTCCTTTGCCAGGGACTTCACCAACCAAAGGCCTACCTCTTTGATTTTGTTGAAGTGGGGCGATCTGCTCTCGGTGTTGCCTGGGGTCCCTGCAGCCTGCGTCTGCTGCCACAATGGTTACCGCTGCCTGTGTCCTGCATCCTCTGCTGTCCCGCAGGTCCCAGCCGGTCCCCACTGGCTGTGGAGGGCGTCCTCTGGCTGCCTCTGCCGTTGGGGTTCTGGCTGCCAAGCCATGATATTTTTCAAGTAAATAACAGAAATTGTAAAATAGCTATCACATGAAGACAGAACCAGAATCTTCCCGGTAAGCGCACCTAGCAGTGCTATGCAGATGATTAGAGATGTCCTAAATTAATATGTGAGAATTAGCCTAGAAGATGTTAGATAGAAATGGGCCAAGCAGTGTTTAAATGAATACAGTTTGTGTGCTGTTATTTTGGGCATAAGCTAGCAGGCTTTCTTCTTTCTTTTTTTTTCAGTACATGGCTTCAAAAGTGCTATTACAATTTCCTCAACCTTTATTTTGCATAGTATGTTTAAGTATCATGAGACTTTAGAAACTATTCCCCTTTCTAATCTATTGCTTTCTATTTCTTGGTTGGTCCCAGAAAAGAGAGAGCTACAGCTTATTTAAACTGGGAACTATTTTGAGCAGAGAAAGGTGCAGGGACCGAATCACAAGCATGTCAATATTCTGTGTGGTCCAATACTTGCTGCAAGTTTCAGTAAATATGTACTTAGTGTTTTTTTTAAAATGATTATTATTCTTATTTTAATATGGCATTTAAATAATTTGTCAGATTGATCTTCACCGCAGTAAGGGTAATTATCAAGTTACTCTGTCAAATTTATTGATGCAAGACATGTGCTAATAATAGAACTAAAAATTATGTGTATTACTGTGTGCCTTCATACTAGGTCTATTGTAGCATTTTTTGATATTTTGACACTAAAATGTCACACTGTATCAGGATATGAAAACCAAAACCAATCAAACAAACAAAATATAGCATGTAATTTGCTTTTTTTTTTGTTTGGGTGAATTTTTTAATCCTCACATTCTGTAAAGTTGTGAATGCATGCGTAGTATATAACAATCACTAGCACTTTATGTGATAATAGTGTCTATCGAAAATAAAGAAATACCTTTTACAACAGCTAAAAATGAATACCACACAAAATGAAATAACTAAAACTTTATTTACCAAAGGAAATGAACAATCTCTACAATTACACGTATAAAAAATCTGATTGAAGAAATTAAAAAGGATACCAGTAGCTCAAAAATTAAATTGTTCATATTACTTTAGAGAATATTTAGATTCCTTATCTTCTTAGTAGTAATTGGAAAATAAATTCTACCAATTCTTCATTGTAAACAAAACAAATATAAGAAACAAAGAACAATATTGGAATCTTGGAATCAGCATATTACTTAAATACTCAATCTCTCCAGAGGGCTGGGATGAAGACTTAATGGATAAAGCACTTGCTACACAAGTGTGAAGACTGGAGTTTGGGTCTCAAGTACACAATAAAACCAGTCAGGCATTCAGATGACACTTAATTTCAACACTCTGGAGGCAGCGACAGGGAATAATTCTCTAGGACAAATATTTTAAGTTTGCCAGAATTGGAGAGTTCTGGATTCAATACAATACTTTACCTTGGTAAACAAACTTCAGAGATTAAGGAACACATACAACACCAACTTCAGATTTCCACAAGCATGCATTAACACTTGTATATGTACCTGCACACAGAATGTAAACACACATAAAGAGGAAAAATGTAAGGTGACTGGATAGAAGTGCTTTATCTGCAACTATGTGAAAGAGGAAAGAACACAGAAGAAAAATTTATTCTGAGGTACTAAGTTTGGAATGACAGATTGATGGTAGAAGGTGAGGGAATAGGAGAAGGAAGAAGGATGGAGAAAAGAGGAGGAGGATGGAATAGTGAACTTGAAAAATATAAAAGTTACTGAAACATCTAGTGATTAGAACTATAAACAACATGTAGAATTTAAATGGCAACAAAGAAAAAGGAACAAAAATTTCTTATTTACTTGTTCTATAGAAAGAGACAGGATGCTACTAACAAAAGGCTAAGACAGAAATCAAAAAAGACACAAATAGTAACAGAAAACTACAAATCCAAACTTAAGAATAAATTCAAGATTCTTAGAAATTTTTAACCCAGTTCAAGAATTTGATCTAAAGATAACTTCTCTGCTCAGGACAATGTACCATGGACCTTATTCATCCCCCAAATCACAAACTCCTATGGACACTGATATATTTTATTACTGTTTGAAAGTTATAAGGGAAGTGCTGGTCTATTTCAGAATACTTGAACTGATAAACATATGAGAATAAAACCAGTATCTCTAGTAATCTTGAGATTTTAGAACAATTACTTTTGATTAATGTGTCCATAAACCTGAGGCCTAATTGTAATTGCTTTAGAGGAATTTGAGAGTTTTCCCCTTTGTGGTCATTTAGTCTCTCTCCTTGTTTCCCTTTTCAAATAAAATCTCTTCTGCTTTTATAATACTCATCCCTTTAAAGAGCATATTGAAATGGGTAGTATTATGGCTACTAAGGCCAATGATTTTTGTTTTAAAACTTATTCAAATTTTATTTTTTCATGCCTTACATTATTTATGATGGGAAAATATTTATTTATTTTTTTTTACTTTTTTCTATTACATGGAAAATACTTTCCACTTTATGTTCATTCTATGTTTTTTTCCAGAATATAATTTTTATGCATTATAGCAAGACCTGCCCTTCAATCCTTTTTATTGTTGTTTTCTTAGTGAGCAACTGGATTACTTGGTGAAGTTTATTCTACTTCAGCTTAGGTAGTAATCTTAAAATACTATTATTCATGAATAACTCATGAGTTAACATCCACAGTCCTCCTAGAATATGAAAGATATTGCTGTGGTTTTCGAACCTGTCTTTATTTTTTAAAATAACAACATTACATGCGAGACAATTGCTCAGTTGTGTTCAACAGTGATCTTGGAAATAAATTCCTTTACAAAGTAATCAAAATAGTGGCTCCCTTAAAATGATTGTTCTGGAGTCAATATTAGATATGTGTTTTGAATCCAGGAAATCTCTGCTCAGTTTTATTCTTTTCAGATTCTCTTCCACAAATTTAAATCAATGCTGTTTCTTCTCTTGATTGCAAAACCCTTCTAAATATTATTTTTTATCATAACTAATGGAACATTTCTTTTTTTTATTATAATTTTTTTATTAAGAAAAGAAGAAAAAAAACATAAACAAAAAACAAGTTTCCACCTCCTCCCAGCCTCACATTTCCCTCCCCTCCAGCCACCCTTCTCCACCTCCTCCCACCCTTCTCCCCCTCCCCCCACTCCTCTCCCCCTCGCTCTCCAGTCCAAGGAGCAGTCCGGGTTACCTGCCCTGTGGTAAGTCCTAGGTCCTCCCCCCTCCGTCCATATCTAGGAAGGTGAACATCCAAACTGGCTTGGCTTCCACAAAGCCAGCACATTAAGTAGGATCAAAACCCCGTGCCATTGTCCTTGGTGTCTCATCAGCCCTCATTGTTCGCCATGTTCAGAGAGTCCGGTTTTATCCCATGCTTTTTCGGTCACAGTCCAGCTGGCCTTGGTGAGCTCCCAGTAGATCAGCTCCAAAGTCTCAGTGGGTGGGTGCACGCCTCGTGGTCCCGACTTCTTTGCTCATGTTCTCCCTCCTTCTGCTCCTCATTGGGACCTTGGGAGTTCAGTCCAGTGCTCATGTGTGGGTCTCTGTCTCTATCTCTATCCATCACCAGATGAAGGTTCTATGATGATATGCAAGATATTCATCAGTATTGCTCTAGGATAGGGTCATTTCAGGTTCCCAATCCTCAGCTGCCCAAGGAACTAACTGGGAACCTCATCTTGGGCACTTGGGAGCCCCTCTAGGGTCAAATCTCTTCCTCACCCTAAAGGGGTTCCCTTAACTAAGAATTGTGGTTCCGTGCTCCCCTATTCACCTTTCCTTTATCCCAATTCTCCTGATTCCCCAAGTCCCACCTCCTTCCCTTCTACCTTTTCTCTCCCCATCTCCCCTTATCCCCATCCCACCCCACCCCCAAGATCCTAATTTTCTCCCCGGCAATTTGGTCTACTTCCCTTAGCCAAGAGGATAACTATATGATTTTCCTTGGGTTCACCTTCTTACTTAGCTTCTTTAGGTTCACCTATTGTAGACTCCGTGGCCCTTATTTATGGCTAGAAACCAATTATGAGCGAGTACATCCCATGTTCATCTTTTTGGGTCTGGGACACCTCACTCAGGATAGTGTTTTCTATTTCCATCCATTTGCATGCAAAATTCGAGAAGTCATTGTTTTTTACCGCAGCTTAGTACTCTAGCGTGTATATATTCCATACTTTCTTCATCCATTATTCCATTGAAGGGCATCTAGGTTGTTTCCAGGTTCTGGCTATTACAAATAATACTGCTATGAACATAGTTGAACAAATGCTTTTGTCATATGATAGAGCACCTTTTGGGTATATTCCCAGGAGTGGTATTGCTGGGTCCAGGGGTAAGTTGATCCCGAATTTCCTGAGAAACCGAAACACTGACTTCCACAGTGGTTGCACAAGATTGCATTCCCACCAGCAATGGATGAGGGTACCCATTCCTCCACAGCCTCTCCAGCAAAGGTTATCCTTGGTGTTTTTGACTTTAGCCATTCTGACAGGTATAAGATGATATCTCAAAGTTGTTTTGATTTGCATTTCCCTGATTGCTAAGGAAGTTGAGCACGACTTTAAGTGTCTTTTGGCCATTTGAACTTCCTCTGCTGAGAATTCTCTGTTCAGTTCAGTGCCCCATTTTTTAATTGGGTTAATTAGCATTTTAAAGTCTAGTTTCTTGAGTTCTTTATATATTTTTTAGATCAGACCTTTGTCTGTTGTGGGGTTGGTGAAGATCTTCTCCCAGTCATTAGGTTGCCTTTGTGTCTTAGTGACTATGTCCTTTGCTTTACAGAAGCTTCTCAGTTTAAGTAGGTCCCATTTATTCAATGTTGCCCTTAATGTCTGTGCTTCTGGGGTTATAGCTAGGAAGCGATCTCCTGTGTTCATCTGTTGTAGGGTATTTCCCACTTTCTCTTCTATCAGGTTCAGTGTGTTCAGGCTGATATTGAGGTCTTTAATCCATTTGGACTTGAGTTTTGTGCACGGTGATAGATAAGGGTCTATATTCATTCTTCTACAGGATGACATCCAGTTGTGCCAGCACCATTTGTTGAAGATGCTTTCTTTCTTCCATTGTATACTTTTAGCTCCTTTATCAAAAATGAGGTGTTCATAGGTTTGTGGGTTAAAATTTGGGTCTTCTATACTGTTCCATTGGTCGACTTCTCTGTTTTTATGCCAGTACCACACTGTTTTCATTACTGTAGCTCTGTAATAGAGTTTGAAGTCAGGGATGGTAATGCCTCCAGAAGATCCTTTATTGTATAGGATTGTTTTGGCTATCCTGGCTTTTTTTGTTTTTCCATATAAAGTTGATTATTGTCCTCTCCAGATCTGTGAAGAATTTTGATGGGATCTTGATGGGGATTGCATTGAATCTATAAATTGTCTTTGGTAGAATTGCCATTTTTACTATGTTGATCCTCCCAATCCAAGAGCAAGGGAGGTCCATGTATTTTTTGGTATCCTCTTCAATTTCTTTCTTCAATGCCTTAAAGTTCTTGTCAAATAGATCTTTCACTTCCTTGGTTAGATGTACCCCAAGATATTTTATGCTGTTTTTGGTTATTGTGAATGGTGAAACTTCTCTGATTTCCCTCTCTGCTTCCATATCCTTTGTGTATAAGAGGGCGACTGATTTTTTGGCGTTGATCTTGTATCCTGCCACATTACTAAAGCTGTTTATCAGCTGTAAAAGTTCTTTTTTGGAGTTTTTGGGGTCGCTTATGTACACTATCATATCATCTGCAAATAACGAAAGTTTAACTTCTTCCTTGCCAATTCGAATCCCCTTGATTCCATTATGTTGTCTTATTGCTATTGCTAGAACTTCAAGCACTATATTGAAGAGGTATGGCGAGAGTGGACAGCCTTGTCATGTTCCTGAGTTAAGTGGGATGGCTTTGAGTTTCTCTCCGTTTAATTTGATGTTAGCTGTCGGCTCGCTGTACATAGCTTTTATTATATTTAGGTATGACCCTTGTATCCCTAATCTCTCCAAGACTTTTAACATAAATGGATATTGAATTTTATCAAATGCTTTTTCAGCATCTAATGAAATGATCATATGTTTTTTTTTCTTTCAGATTATTTATATGCTGGATTACATTGATAGATTTTCGTATGTTGAACCAGCCCTGCATCTCAGGAATGAAGCCTACTTGATCATAATGGATAATTTTTCAGATGTGTTCTTGGATTCGGTTTGCCAGTATTTTGTTGAGGATTTTTGCGTCGAATTCATGAGTGAGATTGGCCTGTAGTTCTCTTTCCTGGTTGAGTCTTTGAGTGGTTTTGGTATCAGAGTAATTGTGGCTTCATAAAAGGAGTTTGGTAATGACCCTTCTGTTTCTATCTCGTGGAATACATTAAGGAGTATAGGTATTAGATCTTCTTGGAAGATCTGGTAGAATTCCGCATTGAAACCATCTGGTCCTGGGCTTTTTTTGGTAGGGAGGTTTTTGATAACCTCTTCTAATTCTTCGCGACTAACAGGTCTATTTAGATTGTTCACCAGTTCCTGATTTAACTTTGGTATATGATATTTATCTAAAAAAAGTATCCATTTCCTTTACATTTTCCAGTTTTCTGGCATATAGGCTTTTGTAGTAAGATCTAATGATTCTCTGAATTTCCTCTGTGTCTGTGGTTATGTCCCCCTTTTCATTTCTGATCTTATTAATTTTCAAATTCTCTCTCTGCCGTTTGATTAGCTTGGATAGTGGTTTGTCAATCTTGTTGATTTTCTCCAGGAACCAGCTTTTTGTTTCATTGATTTTTTGTATTGTTTTCTGTGTTTCTATTTTGTTGATTTCAGCTCTCATTTTGATTATTTCCAGTCTTCTACTCCTCCTAGGTGAGTCTGCTTCTTTTTTTTCTAGAGCTTTCAGGTGGGCTGTTAAGTCTCCAATGTGAGCTTTCTCTGTTTTCTTTAAGTGGGCACATAGTGCTATGAACTTTCCTCTTAGGACTGCTTTCATAGTGTCCCATAAGTTTGAGTATGTTGTTTCTTTATTTTCATTTAATTCCAGGAAGTCTTTAATTTCTTTCTTTATTTCTTCCTTAATCCAGGTATGGTTCAATAGTTGACTGTTCTGTTTCCATGAGTTTGTAGGCTTTCTGGGTGTAGCATTATTGTTGAATTCTAACTTTAATCCATGGTGATCTGATAAGACACAGGTGGTTACTAATATTTTTTTTGTAACTGTGGATATTTGCTTTGTTACCGACTATGTGGTTGATTTTCAAGAAGATTCCATGAGCTGCAGAGAAGAAGGTATATTCTTTCCTATTTGGATGGAATGTTCTATAGATGTCTGTTAAGTCCATTTGATTCATTACCTCCATTAATTCTCTTATTTCTCTGTTAGGTTTCTGTCTGATTGACCTGTCCATTGGTGAGAGAGGAGTGTTGAAGTCTCCTACTATTAGTGTGTGCGGTTTGATGGCTGCCTTGAATTTTAGCAATGTTTCTTTTATGTACGTGGGTGCTTTTATATTAGGGGCATAGATGTTCAGGATTGAGACTTCATCCTGATGAACTGTTCCTGTTATGAGTATAAAATGTCCCTCTCCATCTCTTCTGATTGATTTAAGTTTAAAGTCAACTTTGTTAGAGATTAGTATGGCCACACCTGCCTGTTTCTTAGGTCCATTTGCTTGATAGGCCTTTTCCCAGCCCTTTACTCTGAGTAGGTGCCTGTCTTTGTGGTTGAGGTGTGTTTCTTGTAAACAGCAGAATGTTGGATCCTGTTTTCTTATCCAATCTCTTAGCCTGTGCCTTTTTATAGGTGAGTTGAGTCCATTGATATTAAGTGATATTAATGACCAGTGGTTGTTAACGCCGGTCATTTTTTTTTAGTCGTAGAGTTTGTGTGTTTCCCTTCTTTGTTTTGTGTTGGTGAAAGGTCTCTAGATGTCTGAGTTATTGTGGTCATTGTTGGACTCCTTGGTTAGTGATTTTCCTTCAATTACTTTCTGTAAGGCTGGATTTGTGGCTACATATTGTTTAAATTTGTTTTTATCCTGGAAAATTTTATTTTCTCCATTTATAGTGAATGAAAGCTTGGCTGGGTATAGTAATCTGGGCTTGCACCCATGGTCTCTCAGTTTCTGCAGTACATCTATCCAGGACCTTCTGGCTTTCATGGTTTCCATGGAGAAGTCAGGTGTAAGTCTGATAGGTTTACCTTTAAAAGTAGTTTGGCCTTTTTCCTTTGCAGCTCTTAATATTCTTTCCTTATTCTGTATGCTTTGTGTTTTGATAATTATATGGCGAGGGGATGTTTTTTTTTTTGATCCAGCCTATTCGGTGTTCTGTATGCTTCTTGCACCTTCATAGGAAAATCTTTCTTAAGGTTGGGAAAGTTTTCTTCTATAATTTTATTAAATATATTTTCTGGACCATTGAGCTGCCCTTCTTCTCCTTCTTCTACTCCTATTATTCTTAGGTTTGGTCCTTTTATTGTGTCCCAGATTTCCTGAATGTTTTGTGATGCGAGTTTGTTGGACTTGCTGTTTTCTTTGATCAGTGTGTTTTTTTTCTCTATGGTATCTTCAGAATCCGAGAGTCTTTCTTCTATCTCTTGTATTCTGCTGGTTATGCTTGTTTCTCTAGTCTCTATTCGTTTACCTAGATTTTCCATGTCCAGCCGGCCCTCTGTTTGTGTTTTCATCTTTGCCTCCATTTCAGTTTTCAGGTCTTGAACTGTTTCCATTATCTGTTTGATTGTTTTTCTTTGGTTTTCTAGGGTATCATTCACTGATTTATTCAATTCTTCAAACTTTCTGTTATATTTCTCATCCATTTCTATAAGGGCATTTTTTACATGCTGTTTAAGGGTGTCAATCACTTTCATGAAGTCAATCTTTTCTCCTTACTCTTGATTAAGGGGTTCTTGTCCTCCCGTTGTGAGGTCGCTTTTTTCTGGTAGCTTCATGTTGCTTTTCAGCTTGTTGGGCGAATTCTTGCCTTGACGTCGGCCCATCTCTTCTTCCAAATGCTCCCTATGGATCTTCTTTTACCGGATCAGGTCTCCTTGCCTACCAAACGCTGTCTCTCCCCAATGTTGGCTCTCTGGCGACGAGAGATCAGGCCTCCGTGCTGGTTGGGCAGCTCGCAAACAAAGCACCTACCCCGCTTGGTACAGGCAGGCCACAGAAACAAAGGAACTGCTGCCCGCCCGGGAGCCCCGAGTACTCGGACCCAGCGCCCAGATAGACTGGACTGGGCGATGCCACGCGCCAAAAGAGGGCAGTGGGGGCGAAGTGGGGAGGGCTCTGGACGGAAGCTGGGTGGGCCAGGAAGAAAGAGGCAGCACCCGGGGAGTAGAGGCCCTGCAGAGAGCCTAATTGAACATTTCTAAGTTGAACTTAGGTGCTCTCCTGTGAGGAAAACTAGTTTATCTTTAAAATATTAGTTGTCTGTTATACATCTTTCCTCTTCTACTAGGCAAATTCTTCGATCTGGAGCTAGGCATGGAGACAATGGTAACCTTCTTTCCGAGAGGAACACATTAATTCTCCAGCATTTGATAAACTCAAGGGCAAAGGCAGTAACAGAAACTTGTGATATCACTGAACTATCACACTACAAGCAAGAGTAGGAGTAATGATAGCCAGTGTATACTATGTTTTAACTAGGAAAGAGCCTAGTAGGGGTTGAAAAACAATAAGAGACACTATAATTCATGTATCTTTGCTAACACTCATCCAGGATTTGCCTTTAAAATGAGCAAGTGGGGAAGGGTAGAAAATAATCTTTTTTTATTGAGCTCTACATTTTTCTCTGCTCCCCTCCCTACCTCTCCCCTCCCCTTCAACCCTCTTTCCAAGGTCCTCATGCTCCTAATTTACTTAGGAGAGCTTGTCTTTTTCTATTTCCCATGTAGATTATATCTATGTATGTCTCTCTTAGGGTCCTCATTGTTGTCTAAGTTCTTTGGGATTGTGATTTGTGGGCTGGTTTTTGTTGCTTTATGTTTAAAACCACTTATTAGTGAGGACATGTGACAATTGTCTTTCTGTGTCTGGGTTACCTCACTCCAAATGATGTTTTCTAACTCCATCCATTTTCCTGCAAAATTCAAGGGGTCATTTTTTCTGCTATGTAGTATTCCATTGTGTAAATGTACCACATTTTCCTTATCCATTCTTCAGTCAACTGGTATTTAGGTTGTTTCCAGGTTCTGGCTATGAACGTAGTTGAACACATGTCCTTGTGGCATGATTAAGCATCCTTTGGATATATTCCCCAAAGTGGAATTACTGGGTCTTGAGGAAGGTTGTTTCTAAATTTCATAGAAATCACAACACTGACATCCAAAGGGGCTGTACCATCTTGCATTCCTACCAGCACTGCTGAAGTCTTCCTTTTACCCCACAACCTCTACAGCGTAAGATATCATCAGTGTTTTTGGTCTTTGCCATTTTTACAGGTGTAGAATGGAATCTCAGAGTTGTTTTGATTTTCATTTCTCTGATGACTATGGATGTTGAAAATTTCCTTAAGTGTATTTCAGGAATTTTAGATTCCTCTGTTGAGAGTTCTCTGTTTAGGTCTGTACTCTATTTTTTATGGCATAAAATATCTCAGAGTAACTCTAACCAAACAAGTGGAAGACTTGTATGACAAGAACTTTAAATCTTTGAAGAAAGAAATTGAAGAACACACCAGAAAGTGGAAAGATATATGCTCTTGGGTAGGTAGAATTAGCATAGTAAAAATGACAATCATACCAAAATCAATCTACAGATTCAATGCAGTCCCCATCAAAATATAAGCAAAATTCTTCACAGACCTAGAAAAAATGATACTCAACCTCATATGGAAAATCAAAAAACCCAGGATAGCCAAAACAATACTGTACAATAAAATAACTTCTGGAGGCATGACAATCCCTTACTCCAAATTCTACTACAGAACTATAGTACCGAAAACAGCCTGGTATTGGCATATAAACAGACAGGAGGACCAATGGAACCAAATCAAAAACCTGGATATTAATCCACTCACCTTTGACCATCTGATTTTTCACAAAGAAGCAAAAAATATATCAAATGGAAAAAAGAGAGCATATTTAACAAATGGTGCTGGCAGCCACACTGAACCTTATAGAAGAGAAAGTGGGAAGTACACTTGAATGCATTGGCACAGCAGACCACTTCCTAAATATAACCCCAGCAACACAGACATAGAGAGAAAAAACTAATAAATGGAAATATAGTCTTAATCTTCTTGGAAAGAAGGCTTCTCTTTTATTTGAAGCTCTGGGAAGAGGGAAGTTTGTGCTTTTAAACATATGATTATGGATTAAAGTTTGTATTTTGTTCTTTATTGAAGTTTGTGTGTGTGTGTCCGTGTGTGTATGTCTGTGTGTATGTGTCTGTGTGTGTGTGTCTGTGTGTGTGTGTCCATGTGTGTGTATGTATCTGTGTGTATGTGTCTGTGTGTGTCTGTGTGTGTGTCCGTGTGTGTACGTCTGTGTGTATGTGTCTGTGTGTATGTGTCTGTGTGTATGTGTCTGTGTGTATGTGTCTGTGTGTATGTGTCTGTGTGTATGTGTCTGTGTGTATGTGTCTGTGTGTGTGTCCGTGTGTGTATGTGTCTGTGTGTATGTGTCTGTGTGTATGTGTCTGTGTGTATGTATCTGTGTGTGTGTGTCTGTGTGTATGTCTGTGTGTATGTCTGTGTGTATGTGTCTGTGAGTATGTGTCTGTGTGTATGTGTCTGTGTGTGTGTCCGTGTGTGTATGTGTCTGTGTGTATGTGTCTGTGTGTATGTGTCTGTGTGTATATGTCTGTGTGTATGTCTGTGTGTATGTGTCTGTGTGTATGTGTCTGTGTGTATGTCTGTGCATGTATGTCTGTGCGTGTATGTCTGTGTGTGTATGTCTGTGTGTATATGTCTGTGTGTATGTCTGTGTGTGTATGTCTGTGTGTGTATGTCTGTGTGTATGTGTCTGTCTGTATGTCTGTGTGTATGTGTCTGTGTGTGTGTGTCTGTGTGTGTGTATCTGTGTGTATATGTCTGTGTGTATGTCTGTGTGTGTATGTCTGTGTGTATGTGTCTGTGTGTATGTCTGTGTGTATGTGTCTGTGTGTATGTGTCTGTGTGTGTGTGTCTGTGTGTATGTGTGTGTGTCTGTGTGTATGTGTCTGTGTGTATGTGTCTGTGTCTGTGTGTATGTGTCTGTGTGTGTGTATGTGTGTGTGTGTGTGTGTGTGTATGTGTCTGTGTGTATGTGTCTGTGTGTCTGTGTGTGTGTGTCTGTGTGTGTGTGTCTGTGTGTATATATCTCTGTGTATGTCTGTGTGTGTGTGTCTGTGTGTATGAGTCTGTGTGTGTGTCTGTGTGTATGTGTCTGTGTGTGTATGTCTGTGTGTATGTGTCTGTGTGTAAGTCTGTGTGTATATGTCTGTGTGTATGTCTGTGTGTATGTGTCTGTGTGTATGTGTCTGTGTGTGTGTCTGTGTGTTTGTGTGTGTGTGTCTGTGTGTATGTGTCTGTGTGCATGTGTCTGTGTGTGTGTGTCTGTGTGTGTCTGTGTGTATGTGTCTGTGTGTGTGTCTGTGTGTGTGTCTGTGTGTGTGTCTGTGTGTGTGTCCGTGTGTGTGTGTCTGTGTGTATGTCTGTGTGTATGTGTCTGTGTGTATGTGTCTGTGTGTATGTGTCTGTGTGTATGTGTCTGTGTGTGTGTCTGTGTGTGCACGTGCAGGCATGTACATGCCACTACACACTTGTGGCAGTCATCGAACAAATCTTAGTTCCATGTCTCCTGCTTCTCTTCTTGCTGAACCATCTCACTGGCTCCACTGTGAAATTTCTTTTTCACAGAATAGAGAGGCGTGAAGAAAGAAGTAATCATTTAAAAAATACTCTATAGTTTCCTAGTGCTTGATTTTTCTTTGTTTATTGCTTCTTCATAGTACCATTTCCTGAATTTAGAATATTTCCATTTTTATATTTTTCACCAGTGTCACAAAGGAACGTATAAGCAGAATTATAGGAATACATGATAGGAAGACTCTTTTTCTTCATCATTTCTATAATTTGTCTTTGTTTTCATAAGGCAATGAAGAAAATATGTGCAAACTATATCACTTATAGTCAACATCATTGTACTTTCTAAGAATTGCATTCACTAAATGGAAAAATAATTCAGTATTAATTTTTGAGAAATCTGTGACAGTTATACAAAGATTTAAAATTTTGATATGACAATTAGAGAAAAGAATAATTTCAACTTTAGGAAGTCAGGCACAGCTATAAGATAAGATATATCTATCTCTGACTAATTACTAAACTCATATAGTGGTTCTTCCACATTGCACATTTTCCCTAATTATATTTCTCAGTAACATTCATCTTAATTATAAAATGTTTAGTTCATAGAGACTCTGACTGCATAATTCCTCATCTGATATTCAATACTACTATGATTGCTATTTCACTTTAGAATCTGAAGATTAGGCAGCAATCAATCAATGAAAAAATATTTTTGAGGCATGTATCAAATATACTCTAGATAATTATAAAATATTTCTTTCTTTTAAAATACTTTCAAGCAGGTATGTACAAACAAGCTTGTTTGAAGACATTAAATACTTTAGTAAACTGTAACTTGATATACACAATGCCAGTGAAAGTAAAGAATTTCAGGAAAACTCAAGATTCAAGATTCTTATTTGAATCCTTTCATGGAAATTATAACCAGAATATTCATAGTAATTTTTTGTTCTTGTTCTCTACTGCTGTTGTAACAAATGACCAAGTATTTAGTGACTTGAAATCATGCAAATTTATTTTCCCACATGTAAGACAGGCAAAAAAGCCAAATAATTGAGTGCTAGCAGGATAAAGTGAAGATATTAGCTGGCACCATTCTTTAGGTCACTCTAGGATAAAATGTGTTTCATCATTTTTCAAGGATCAAAAAATCTTCCCTCCTTTTTGACACCTGTCTCACCTGCCATTCTTTCATACTCAAAACCTCTAACATTGAGCCAAATCTTGTTCAGGCTCCCATTTATCTTGTCCTTTTCTCTGTCTTAATTTTCTACTAGTATATATTCTTTTGTTTATATAGGAAGACCTGAATCTCTCCAATTCAAGGTCAACTAAAATTCTCTACTAACAGACCCCCTGACATTCTCAGGTTATGGTGTTTAGGACATGGGAATGCCCTATTTGTAAAGGTCATTATTCCCTTATAACACTCAGTCCAGTCTCTACTGACAAAATCTGTTATGGAAAAAAAAAACATGAAGAAGCCATTTTCATTGTTAATTTTGAAAGATTCAGAAAACATATTATATAATAAATACCCCCATTTCATGTGAACAATATGTGACTATAAAATATGCTAATAAGTAACTTCTTTCCTTGGCTTCTATAATATGTCACTTGGAAATCAGCATTTTCCAGCCAAAGAATCATCTGGAGATAATAAATATTTGCCAATATGAAAAACATTTTACAATGAAAATGTAGTCAAAGCCCACTAAATCTTTAAAAAATTTGATGTCACAAACTGAGGCTCTAGATGTGAAAGCACCAACAGAGAGTCCAATAATATCAGTAGCCAGTTAAGACACACACACACACACACACACACAATTTTTCTGAACAGACATTTACTAGACTCTATGTGCAAAGTGACTGTATGTTCTTCAGCAGGGTGACATGACCCCTACTTTGAAGACAGGAACTGATTCACTGGCAAAATTCCCTAAGAAGCTATTCACTGGTTGACCTTCACAATTTTCCGAAGGTAGGTAAAGCAGTACTGTTTGTTCTGAAGCCATATTAAGCTTCTTACATAAAATTTAACAGGAAGTCACCCACAAAGTATTATCGAAACTCGCTTTGAATCTGCCATCTGAGGTATTGTCAAATTTAGCTCAAAAGAGTAGCTGTTATAATCTACTAAAATCAGAAAGTGTCTATAATGATCAGAAAAAGGCTCCTAGCTCTTATAGACCAGGCTACCCTCAAACTCTCAGAAACATGCCAGCCTCTACCTCCTGAGTGTTGGGATTAAAGGCTTGTACCACCACGGCCAAGCAAGTTGTGCTGCTTAAAGTCAATAATTTCACAACTGGCTATATGGTAAATATTCCTGGTTGTGCAGCACTTTTCTCCAAATTGAAATATCTTTGGAAGAAGGGAAGGGAGACTTAGAAGAGTCACAAAAGTATAAAGCCTTTCTATGTCTAGGAATCTCATAGTGTTACAATGTGATATAAGTAGAAAGCAATAATGCTGAAATGGAGATTCTTTGGTAAAACCACATGCAAGCTGAGTATGGAAAACAGAGGGACAGCTATTTTCACTCTTCACCCATTCTTTAGTGATGCAGCTGCCTTATCACCCCTATATTACTGTGAATAACACTAAAACTGTCACTGCTCAGAAAAGGAAATCTATCTTCTGAATGTTTAATCTCTCAAGTTTTACTTGTAATATTTTTTTAAAGTATCCTCAGCGACCATATACATCAACATTTTAAGAAAGAAGGCATTTTAGACTACAGATAAAATTATAATAGTTTGAGTTATACTGGGTGAAAAGTGGCAAGGTTACCCAAATTTTACTATTTGTCATAAGATGTTGCCCAAAAGAAACAGGCTTACAACTTGAAAATACTGACTCCAAAGGAAATCCATACATACTCAACAAATGTACACACACACACAAAGAGAAAAGTAAATAAACAAAAAAATGCTTTTACAATTTCCCTTTATTTTTAAGAACAGTTTATTATTTCATTTTTATTTTAAGAACAGGTGCTGGTCCAAGTGGATTGTCTGTGTGTAGAAGAATGCAAATAGATCCTTATTCATCACCACGTGTAAAACTAAAGTCCAAGTGGATCAAAGACCTCAAAATAATACAAAACAGTGCATCTGCAGAAGAGAAAGTGGGGAATAGCCTTAAATTTGTTGGCACAGAAGACAAAATCCTAAACAGAACACTGCTAGTATAGGCACTAAGTCCAACAACAAATAAATATTACTGCATGAAACTGAAAAATCTCTGTTAGACAAAGGACACTTTCAATAGGACAAAAAATCAGCCTACCTCAATATCCAACAGAGGGCTAAATCCAAAATAAATAAATAGCTCAAGAAACTAGATATCAACAATTCATACTGTCCAGTTTATAAATGGGATAAATATATAAACTTAGAACTATTTATAGAGTAATATCAAATGGTTGAGAAACTCCTAAAACTTGTATAATATCCTTAGCCATCAAAGAAAAGAAAAATCAAAAGTTCTTTTAGATTCTATATTACACCTGCTAGAATGGCTAAGATAATAACACAAGTGACTACTCATGCTTGCATTGATGCAGAATAAGGGAAATAAATAGTCTTCCATTGCTGGTGAGATTACAAATGTATACAGCCACAATAGAAATCAATATGGCACTTCCTCAGAAAATTGGGAATTGATCTACATCAAGACATAGTTATATCATTATTGGTATGCCACTATGGATACTGATGGGAACAGATGCAAATACCTATAGTTAAACAGAAGTCAAATCTCAGGAATCCCACAGAAGCAGAGGAGCAATGATTGTAGGAGTCAAAGGGGTATAGGGTACCAGGAATACAAGTCCTATAGAATCAGTTAAGTAGGGACCATAAGTGTGCTCAGACACTGAACCGGCCTTCATGGAACCTGCTTAAGTCTGCTTTAGGTCCTCAGAGCCTACAAGGGTCTGCCTTGGGTTCTCTGCATTTATGTTGTGGATATTAGCTTGGGGATTTTGTGGAATTCATAACAGTGGGAGTGGGGTATCTCTGACTTTCTTGGGACCATTTCATCATGTCGGCATTCCTTGTCCAGCCTTGCTACAAAGTTTTATGTCTAGTCTTAATGTGGTATGTTGTTATGTCATGTACAGTTGATATTCCTGGGAAACCTGCTCTTTTTTAAAAGCTATTAGAACAGCAGTGAATCTGGAAGAAAGGCAATGTGGGAGGGCTGGAAAGGCCAAGTGAGGGTACGCTGCAGTCAGGATGTATAAGAGAAAAATAAAAAAAAATATGTTTTAAGAGAATAGCTTTGCTGAGATATAATTCATAACTATATAATTCATCCATTTAAAATTTTAAAAATGATGTACAATTCCATTGTGTAAAAAATAAGGAATATGAAAATATATTGAGATGAAATCTAAATTAGTGATTTCCTGGTGCTGTATTGAAGGAGAAATTGAGGAACAGAGGATAATATCTAAGAAAGTTATATCAAAATTTCTTTTAAGGCAATGAACTGCTCTGAAATTAACTTTGGCAATATTTGTACACTTCTGTGAATATACCAGAAGCTGTTTCTCCAGATTCTTAACACAATTATATGATGACATTATATAGCTAATATCATGAAAATACAAAAAACAATTTGATGTATAATGTCATCATATTTGCTACACATAATAAATATTTAAGTGATTAAAATCTTCCTAGTACTTATTTTATAATTGTCACTACCACCAGAATTAATGACTTAAGCATTTAAGCACATTTTTATTTATAATAACTCTAAAGACTTATTAGTGAACAAATTAAAGCAAGTAGAAACTGCTCTGGAATGAAAATGGGTATTGGGAATACATTTAACACGGGATTTAGAGACAATAAAATATTTTAATAACCAAAATTTAGTTGTTATATTTTCAATGTTTATTGCCTATTATTAATTTTTTCCTTGAAACAGCTTAGGGTTGTTTTTTTTTGGGGGGGGTCTAGAATGTCTGTCACAAACACTCAATATTTCTGACTCTGCTTCCAATGTGCTGGCATTACACTTATGTGTCATCATAGTTGATTTATTAGTGTTATTTACATATACATATCGTGTGCTCCCTGGTAATACTAGATTTGGGTATTTATGGCAGTGTTTGCCTTCTGTCTTCTCAAAATTTTATCCAGCACTAATCAGTTCTTTTTCAATTACTGTAAATTGTGAGACTTCCATTTTTAAAAGTTATATTTACATTGAGTCTGTGTGTATGTGTTCATGTGCATGTTTATGTTTCTGGACATTTGTACCACCTATGTAGTCAAAGAATATGTTTTGAAAATTGTTTTTTAACTATCTAACATGTAGAACACTTATATAAAAACCAGTTCATCATGTCTGGGAAAATCATGGACTCTCTGGATGTAAATCAATCTTCTTGTATTATCTCATTATTATACTGCATTTGCTAATATGGGTCAATATCCTTGTCCTCACATAGAGGCCTAACTGGCTCTTAACTAACAATGTGTATTAAACTTAGAGATATAAAGAAAACAGAGTAGGGATAGAGTCCATTCATATGCTTCAGTAATTCATTTTTCTTCCACATATATGCTAAATGGCTGTCATATCTCAGAAACAATTCAAGATTCTGAGAACATATCAATGAATAAAGCATGAAAATGGCACTTCCATGTATGGTTGAAAGAATTGTAACATACAGCATGGTAAATTAATAAATTATTGTATATTAGTAAGCAAACCATATATGTATATGTATGTGTATGCCAAGGCAAATATCAATATGTACTCAGTCACTCTTCATATTATTTTTTGAGACTCAGTCTCTCACAAAACCTAGAATTCAATGATTGTCTTGGTAGGCTTGCCAAGGAGATTCTAGGATACACCTGTCTGCAAAGCTCAGCAGGCCAGGAACACTATTGATAGGGATATAGAAACTCTAAGACATGATCTGAGAATATAGATTTTTCATGGGTGCTGGTTATATTTGTGAATATGTATATGTATACGTATATATGCATTCAATAACAATTTATAAAAAGTTCATAAATTTGAAGAAAAAAGAGGGGGTATATAGCATGGTTTGGAGGAAGTAAGGAGAAAGAAAAAAATGTAATTTAAATACAATCTAAAAACAAGTCATTTCCTCAATTCCAAAATATTTAAATAAAAAAAATGTTGGAGGAAAATTGATATAGAGGTCAATACCAGCTTGTTAAATAAGCAAATGAGCAAATAAATAGGTAGGTAAAGTGTGCTTCAGTTGATGTTCAAACTACCCAATTCTGAGTTGCATGAATCTAGGCCCACCAGCTCACCTTTGTTTCATGGTTCTTTGTTCACATAAAGCACCCAACCTCACAAAATACATACTGAAAGATTTCATAATAGGTACTCTGGCAACAATGACAGTAGAACTTGATCCTTTCATAGCATGTGCCCTTGACAATCTACAGGCTGTGCTATTCTAAACTAAAGCAGTATAAAACACAATCCATTAGAACTCAATAACACAGGCTTTCAATCATCTGAGAACTGAACTCTGTAATAGGAAATGTCCAATGTCAAAGAAAGAGTGGCAGGAAAGCTTTTTTGTAACTTGTTTTTAAAAAGATACTGCACTTAATATGAGTCTGTGGGAAGACTTCCTCTGACAAAGAGCAAATGGAATCAAATTGGAGTAAATGCCCCATGTATACAATAACAAAGGAAAGTAAATGGGAAATTATAGCTTTGGCACTTAACTATATACAAAAGAAAACAGCAGTCTTTTCAAAGAGTCTGGCAGTTCTTAAGGCTATAACTTTCTTCTTGCTTTGTTTGCTACCTTAATCTAAGATCCCCTGGAAAATAAACTGAAAGGATTTTTAAAAGAAGAATGCCTTTCCTATATTCTGCACATATATAATAAAAAAGTAAAGTATATGTCACTTCACTTGGCCTGAGTGATGGTTTATGGATCTTTGTGCCTTCATTAAAACTCAATATGGCATTTGCTATTACTGTGTAGTTCTGCATTTATAAAATTAGCACTTCAGAAAGAGCTAATTTTTTTTATGGTTGCTGTTTTTACTTCAAAGGGTCTCAGTAGAAATTATGCCTCTTATTATATATGAATGGATTACTGAACTAACATTTTCCTATATGGCTCTGACTTAAAGGCTTCCATAGGAGCAGAACCCAACCAATCATGTTTTCTACCCAAAGTTAAATTATTAAAATATTAAAAGTTTTTGGTGATTCATCACTCCTTTATTTTATCAATGGCTTTAATGAAGTCCTCCTTTGTTTCAAAAATTCTCCCTGAGCAAAAATTTTGAAGTTCATATTCAGACATGTTATTCTACTGCCTAATTCTAGCTGTTAGTTTCTTCAAAACTGCATGTCCAAATATTACACAGGGCAAAAAGGAAAACATCAACAAAATGGCAATGTGTAGTTTTAGTTTATCTCCCTCCCTCTCCCTCTCCTTTCCTCCCTCCCTCTCTCCCTCTCTCCCTCACTCCCTCTCCTTTCTCCCTCACTCCCTCCTTCCCTCCTCCCCCCCTCTCTCTGTGTGTGTGTGTGTGTGTGTGTGTGGTGTATTCATGTGTTGTATATGCAAGTGTTCATGCAGGTTCACTAACCCACCATAGAAACTCATTTTGAGGCCATAGATTAGTATCAGCGTGCCTTTCTCAATTGTTTTACTACTTTATTTTTATGACAGGATCTTTCATTGAACCTAGGGCTTGCTGTTTAGGCTAACCTCATTGACCGGTAAACTCCTGGGACCTTCCTGGTTCCAATCACTTTAGCACTAGCATTATGGGTATGTGTTCTACCACTTTTGTGTGAAGGGATCCAAACCAAGGTCTTAATTTATGATTGTAAAACAAGCACTTTACTCAATAAATCATCTTGCCAGTACCAAGTTTTGTATCTCTTTAACTTCATGTTGTATTGAGAATTGATATTATTCTAGCTCCTCTCTCAGGTTTTCCTAAGTTCATTAACTCTGTAAGGTTGAAGGATAACATTATAAAATTATTTTTCTACTTAGAAGAGTTTATACCATGTTGCTGATATATTTAGCTTTATTCAGTCTTTGAAATGCATTTTGATTGCACCTTCCTCAGAGAAATTATTTTTTGATACATCTATTTTGATTAATTTGAATCACTTGCTTATATAAGATTCTATATTGCTTATTATATTTTTCACAGTTAGGTTTATTTTTTATAGTTGTTTGTTATTTTTAAAGGTCTCCATTTTTTTATTTTTTATTAGATTTTTTTAAAAAAATCAAATCAAGTTCCCACTCCCTCTCCTCTTTCCATTCCCTCCACACACCCTCTCACCTCACTCCCATCCAATCCTCAGAGAAGGTAAGGTAAATTGCTTTGAGAAAGGTCCAAGGCCCTCCCCTACTATTTTTAGACTGAGCAAGGTATCCATCCAAAGAGAATAGGTTTCCAAAAACCCAGTATATGCAGTAGGGATAAATCCTTGTGTCATTGCCAGTCAGTGCTCCTCAGTCTGTCGCAGCAATGTAACTGTCAACCACAATCAGAGAGACTAGTTAGGTTCTATGCTTGTTCCTTTCCAGTATGAGTAGAGTTGGTGAGCTCCCATTAGCTCACGTAGACTATTTCAGTGGGTGAACCCACCATGGTCTTCACCTCTTTGCTCATATTCTCATTCCTCCCACTCTTCAATTGGACTTTGGGAGCCCAATCCAGTGCTCCAACACAGGTCTCTGCCTCTGTTTCCATCAGTTTCTGGATGAAGATTCTATGGTGATTTAAAAATGTCCATCAGCTTGACTACAGAGCAAGTCAAAATTGGGCCCCCTCCCCTCTAGTTCTTAGGGTCTTAGCTGGGGTCATCCTTGTGGATACCTGGGAATTTCTCTAGAACCAGGCTTCTGCTAACCCTATAATGACTCCCTCAATGGTGTCTAATATTTGACACTTTGATATCAAATTATACAAAATGTTGTCAACAGTAATATTACACAGGGATAAAATTGATTAAGTGATAATCCACTGAGACTAGCTTTTGTTTTGGACAGTTGTTACCATACTTCTCCTACCACAAGGAATAACAAAAATATTCATATAGAATTTGTGTGTACAAATAAAAATATATGTATAAATATATGCAAGAAGACACTGAAAGTGAAGAGAAGTAGAGGGCAACAGTGTCAGTAAATAATATGTGAGCAATTTGGTGTTTTATACTAACTCTAAGATTAGTATAGCCTTTCTCCTCATGAGATAATGTCAGAAGTGGCACAGTAGAGAATCTGGCTTTTTTAACTATTGTTCAGAAATAACAAATCTACCTCCATCTAGAAAGTCATGGAAAAATCAATAAATAGATGACTCTTTTTCATAAAGTATGGTATCAACACGTATGAAACCCAAATATTTTCCCTTTTCAGATGGTAACGAGTAACCCATCACCACGTAAGTACCACTGGAGTATACATAGAAAAGCCAGGTCCACATGCTATAGGCCAGGTAAAGCACCTAAATAAAGTTTGGGCTTGGCTGCTGTAAAAATATATATGATAAAACATTTGTTTAAACAGTTTTCAAATAATTTAGCATTATAATAAATGTGTTAAGGGGCCAACTTAAAAATTAAGACATACTAAAATTCACAAAAATTACAAAGGTAAAGAATAAAATATGAAGATATCAGCATCAGTACTGGCTTTTTGGGATCCTATTCTCTTTGGATATATACCTTGCTCAACATAGATGTAGTAGGAAGGGCCTTGGACTTTCCACAGGGAAGGGTGTCTTGCCCTCTCTTAGGGCTGGAGGGGGTGAAGTGAGAGGGTGTGTGGAGAAAGTGGGAGGAGGGGAGGAAGAGGGAATTTGGGTTGGTATTTTTTTTGGGGGGGGTTAAATGAGCCTTTATTAGGAGGAGGCGGGGCGTGTCTGCAGAGGGTGGTGGTCTGCAGAACAAGGGTTTAAATTAAAGTCCCTAACTATTGTGTTGAAGGAAGCCAGGGCTGCTCGGGACCCCTGCAGACTGCTGCAGGCCGCCCTGTTGTGAGCTGCTTCTGCCCTTTCACCGTGGAACCAATTTTTAAAGAGTGGGGGGCAGAAGAGCAAGACCTGGCCTTTCAAAGACATCCCTGTGGACTGAGGAGCCAGAGGTGAACCCACCCGGCTGACCCCAGGGTAGACGGGTCTGTCTGCGCCTACCTGGGTGCCTGTTGGGCACCTTGAGATTGTGTCCATCAAAACGAAGAGAGAAAGGAAAGAAATTTTAATAAAATAAAGCACAAAAATAACCCAGCAGCCAGATCTGGTTCCAGCGGTGGGCCCAGCATCCCTCTGCAACCTTAGAGTCTCTGGCAAAGTCTGGGCTGCGATTTGTTCTAAACGTGGAAGCCAGGGGCTGTAGCAAGCAGCAACAGATACAACTGGAGGCACAGTGGCAACCCGCCATCCCTGCGTGCTGCCACTCAGAGCACCCTCTGGGGCAAGGGACTACACCGTGTACAACAGGGACCCTGGGTCTACACAGTTTACTTTTCATTCCATCATCGTGAAGTGATTAAAAGAGAAAACACAAAAACCCAAACTTCAACCTATAGATGGCCATGAGGAGGCAGAGACTGGGGAATGAAGATGGGAAAAGCTGAAAGAAAACAAACTCCAGTTCAACTTTGGGAGCCCCTGGTGCCAGCCTGGCCTGGGCGTGTCACAGTGTCCAGGGTGAGTTCCCACCCATGCTGGCCAGGCAGAGCTGGCCCCAAGGTCTGAGTTTCTGGTGTCAGGCAAACTAAAGGCTAAAAGGAAGGGAAGGCCCACAGGGAAAGTCCTTGCTTCTGATCCTGGGCACCATGGTGGCACACTCTTCTGACCACCACAAGGCTAAATAGCCAAGGCCTGAGCTGTCTCGGGCAACTTGTTAGGAGGGCGGTCTGTGTGTCCTAGACCAGGAGCCGTGGAGAGCAAAGGGCCTGTCCTCAGCTGGGCCGGCTCCCATTATTTCCATGTGGCTGACTGGGGAATGGAGCGTGGAGGGATCATGTCTAGGAGGTATTCTCGTTGACGGTCTACAGCTGAAGAGGTCTTGTGCATTGCCAAGCTCGGGCTGACAAAGGCAAGGTAAAAAAGACTCAGGGGTGTCTTTTTCCAGTTGGAGGTGGTGCCCTTGCTGGTGCCCACAGCTCTCTCGGAATGTCTGCCAGTCCTGTTTACCAGGGCTGTAGCTGAGGCTGCATTTTGCAGTTTGGGTGACTGGCTGAATGTGTGCAGAACGCCACGAGGTGTTGTGGCTGAGCCCCGGAACAGCTGGCTGGAAGCCTGTAGCACAGCCCCGTTACTCCAGTCACCGGCCTCTCCTGAGCTGAAAGCCAATTTACGTCGGGGCTTTATGATCTGCTTCAGCGTGGGATGTGGGGCTGCAGCCTCAGCCTTGGTGCTGGCCGTACCCACACCCTGCTGCAGCAGCCGCTGCTCCATCTCCTGCTCTTGCTGCAGTGCTTTCATGAAGGCAGCCTTCAGCTGCCTGGTGTGATGCACCTGGAGTGCTTTCTTTTGGTTGGACGTCATGCAAGTCTCACACAAAACAGCTCCACCCTTCTCCCGCCAGCGGCATGTGAAGTCGGTCTTGCACTGAACACACATGTAGGGCTCCCGGGATAACATAGCAGAAGCTGTGCTGGCAGAGATCCTTCCCGCTTGCGTCTCCAGCAAATTCTGCACCACCTCCTCCAGACCAACCAGGTAGATGAACTCATTGTTGGCAGCACTGGGCAGGAAGTTCATTTCTGGAGCAGGGGGCTTGGGAGGTGGAATCTCAAGCAATGTCTTCTCCAGCTGCTTGCATAGCGCTAGCTTGGCAGCAGCCTGTCGGCTGGCTGGAGACTCAACAGATGCAACCACAGAGGCCACACTGGTTGGGGTGGAGCTGACCTGAGCAGAGGAAACTGTTGTCCTCTTCAGTGAGGATGCAGTGGGCTGAGGGATGTTGACAAGCAGACTGGTATTAGAAACATTGGCAACACGGATAAGTCCCTGCTAGATGATCCTCTGTCCCTGAATCTGCATGCTGGACACTGAGGCGCGGGGGGCTAGGAGGAGGGGTTGTGGCCCTGTGGAGGGGTGCTGTCTGACGTTGTGAATCTGGGTCCCCCTGACAAGTGTTGGCATGACTACTTGGGAACTGGCCTGTGGTCCCAGCTTGGCAGACACCTGCTGCCCACCCCGGACCAGTGGCGGTGGGATGATGCTGCCGGGCATTCGAGCAGAAGAGGTCTGAAGTGATGTCTTGCCAGCAGGAATGTTCTGAGTACCCCGGACGAGTGGGGGAGGGGTGGTCACGGAGGTCCCTGAGGAAGCTGCAGGCTTCTGCGCTATGGCTTCCTTTTGTATTTTACTCTATCGTAGCTTCTTCAACAGAACCAGCTTTGCTTCCTCGAGCCTCAACTCCTCCTTCAGCTGCCTGATCATCTGCTCTCGCTCTTCTGGGCTGCTTTTCAGGGGCGCCTCAGTGCTGGTATCCTTCAAGGATGCTGTGGTCAACCCATTCACCCTTGGGCTTGATGGCTGCTCACTGTCAGAGAGCACGATCACATCAGGTGAGGGAGGTCTCTTCTCAGATTTAATGTCACTGTGTGAGGTGCGCATGTCCACAGGCCCATCTCCTACCAGCCCTTCGCCTGATCCTGTGGGCATGGTCTCTGTTGTCCTCAGCAACCCCTGGGCTGGGCCTACACCTGACTCAGGCATCACCCTGGTGTCTCCGTCCACGGTCAGCTCTGATGGTGCTCTCTCCATTTTCATTTTCTTGCTCTCCACATCATCCTCCCTGAGGTGGGGGTCAAGGGCTCGCTTCTGACTGCGGGTTCCACATGCTTCTTCACTCATTCGGGGCGCGCACCGACCGGGTCTGGGGGCAGAGCGAGTGTCCACAGAGCAGGGGTGGGGGGAGCCAGCTGCATGTGCTCCCTGCGCCTGAGGGGCCACCCAGAACTGCAGCGCTCCCTCTGCCACTCCGCCTGCCTGCGCCTCCTGCCAGATGCGCCCCCCCCTTTTTTATTGAGAAAAGGAAAAAAGAAAAGAAAAAAGAGCTTCCGCCTCCCCCCAGCCTCCCATTTCCCTCCCCTCCTCCCACCCTTCTCCCCCTCCCCTCCCCCCACTCCTCTCCCCCCACTCCTCTCCCCCTCCCTCTCCAGTCCAAAGAGCAGTCAGGGTTCCCTGCCCCGTGGAAAGTCCAAGGTCCTCGCCCCTCCATCCACATCTAGGAAGGTGAACATCCAAACTGGCTAGGCTCCCACAAAGCCAGAACATGTAGTAGGATCAAAACCCCGTGCCATTGTCCTTGGCTTAACATCAGCCCTCATTGGTCGCTATGCTCAGAGAGTCCAGTTTTAGCCCATGCTTTTTCAGTCACAGTCTAGCTGGCCTTGGTGAGCTCCCAATAGATCAGCCCCACTGCCCCAGTGGGTGGGTGCACCCCTCGTGGTCTTGACTTCATTGCTCATCTTGTCCCTCCATCCACTCCTCATTGGGACCTTAGGAGCTCAGTTCAGTGCTCCAGTGTGGGTCTCTGTCTCTATCTCCATCCATCACCAGATGAAGGTTCTATGGTGATATGCAAGATATTCGTCAGTATTGCTATAGGATAGGGTCATTTCAGGTTCCCTATCCTCAGCTGCCCAAGGAAGTTACTGGGGACATCACCTTGGGCTCCTGGGAGCCACTCTAGTTTCAAGTCTCTTACCAACCCTAAGGTGGCTCCCTGAACTAAAAATTGTGCTTCCGTGCTCCCCTATCCAACCTTCCTTTATCCCTATCATCCTGTTTCACTAAGTTCCCCCCATCATTCCATTCTCACTTTTCTCTCCCCATCTCCCTTAACCCCCAGCCCACCCCACCCCCAAGATCCCAATATTCTCCCCGCCAATTTTGTCTACTTCCCATAGCCAAGAGGATAACTATATGTTTTTCCTTGGGTACACTTTCTTATTTAGCTTCTTTAGGTTCAGCAATTGTAGACTCCGTGACCCTTATTTATGGCTAGAAATCAATTATGAGTGAGTACATCCCATGTTCATATTTTTGGGTCTGGGTTACCTCACTCAGGATAGTGTTTTCTATTTGCATCCATTTGCATGCAAATTCGAGAAGCCATTGATTTTACCGCAGCATAGAAATCTAATGTGTATATATTCCACACTTTCTTCATCCATTCTTCCATTGAAGGGCATCTAGGTTGTTTCCAGGTTCTGCCTATTACAAATACTACTGCTATGAACATAGTTGAACAAATGCTTTTGTCATATAATAGGGCATTTCTTGGGTATATTCCCAAGAGTGGTATTGCTGGGTCCAGGGGTAGGTTGATCTCGAATTTCCTGAGAAACCGCCACACTGAAGTCCAAAGTGGTTGCACAAGATTGCATTCCCACCAGCAATGGATGAGGGTACTCCTTCCTCCACAGCCTCTCCAGCAAAGGCTATCATTGGTGGTTTTGATTTTAGCCATTCTGACAGGTGTGAGATGATATCTCAACGTTGTTTTGATTTGCATTTCACTGATTGCTAAGGAAGTTGAGCATGACCTTAAGTGTCTTTTGACCATTTGAACTTCTTCTGTTGAGAATTCTCTGTTCAGTTCAGTGCCCAATTTTTTAATTGGGTTAATTAGCATTTTAAAGTCTAGTTTCTTGAGTTCTCTATTTATTTTGGAGATCAGACCTCTGTCTGTTGCGGGGTTGGTGAAGATCTTCTCCCAGTCAGTGAGTTGCCTTTTTGTCTTAGTGACAGTGTTCTTTGCTTTACAGAAGCTTCTCAGTTTCAGGAAGTCCCATTTATTCAAGGTTGCCCTTAATGTCTGTGCTGCTGGGGTTATAGCTAGGAAGCAATCTCCTGTGCCCATCTGTTGTAGGGTACTTCCCACTTTCTCTTCTATCAGGTTCAGTGTGTTCGCACTGATATTGAGGTCTTTAATCCATTTGGACTTGAGTTTTGTGCATGGAGATAGATATGGGTCTATTTTCATTCTTCTACAGATTGACATCCAGTATTTCCAGCAACATTTGTTGAAGATGCTTTCTTTCTTCCGTTGTATACTTTTAGCTCCTTTATCGAAAATGAGCTGTCCATTGGTTTGTGGGTTAAAATCTGGGTCTTCTATACGATTCCATTGGTCGACTTCCCTGTTTTTATGCCAGTACCACACTGATTTCATTACTGTAGCTCTGTAATAGAGTTTGAAGTCAGGGATGGTAATGCCTCCAGGAGTTCCATTATTGTATAGGATTGTTTTGGCTATCCTGGGTTTTTTGTTTTTCCATATAAAGTTGATTATTGTCCTCCCCAGATCTGTGAAGAATTTTGATGGGACCTTGATGGGGATTGCATTGAATCTATAAATTGCCTTTGGTAGAATTGCCATTTTTACTATCTTGATCCTCCCAATCCAAGAGCAAGGGAAGTCCATCCATTTTTTGGTATCCTCTTCAATTTCTTTCTTCAATGCCTTAAAGTTCTTGTCAAATAGATCTTTCACTTCCTTGGTTAGAGTTACCCCAAGATGTTTTATGCTGTTTGTGGCTATCATGAAAGATGAAGCTTACCTGATTTCCCTCTCTGCTTCCATATCATTTGTTTATAAGAGGGTGACTGATATTTTGGAGTTGATCTTGTATCCTGCAACATTACTAAAGTTGTTTATCAGCTGTAAAAGTTCTTTGGTGGAGTTTTGGGGGTCGCTTATGTACACTATCATATCATCAGCAAATAACGAAAGCTTAACATCTTCCTTTCCAATTCGAATCCCCTTGATCCCGTTATGTTGTCTTATTGCTATTGCTAGAACTTCAAGCACCATATTGAAGAGGTATGGCGAGAGTGGACAGTCTTGTCATGTTCCTGAGTTCAGTGGGATGGCTTTGAGTTTCTCTCCATTTAATTTGATGTTAGCTGTCGGCTTGCTGTATATAGTTTTATTATATTTAGGTATGACCCTTGTATCCCTAATCTCTCCAATACTTTTATCATAAAGGGATGATGAATTTTCTCAAATGATTTTTCAGCATCTAATGAAATGATCATATAGTTTTTTTCTTTCAGTTTATTTATATGATGGATTACATTGATAGACTTTGGTATGAGCCTTCTTGATCAAACTGGATAATTTTTCTAAGGTGTTCTTGGATACGGTTTGCCAGTATTTTGTTGAGGCTTTTTGCGTCGATGTTCATGAGTGAGACTGGCCTGTAATTCTCTTTCCTGGTTGAGTCTTTGTGTGGTTTTGGTATCAGAATAACTGTAGTTTCATAAAAGAAATTTGGTATACTTCTGTTTCTATATTGTGAAATACATTAAGGAGTGTAGGTATTAGGTATTATTGGAATGTTCTGGTAGAATTCCGCATTGAAACCATCTCGTCCTGGGCTTTTTTTGGTAGGGAAGTTTTTGATAACAGCTTCTAATTCTTCGCAACTAACTGGTCTATTTAGATTGTTCACCTGGTCCTGGTTTAACTTTGGTATATGGTATTTATCTAAAAACGTGTCCATTTTTTTTTACATTTTCCAGTTTTGTGGCATACAGGCTTTTGTAATAAGATCTAATGAGTCTCTGAATTACCTCTGTGTCTGTGGTTATGTCCCCCTTTTCATTTCTGATCTTATTAATTTGCATATTCTCTCTCTGCCGTTTAATTAGTTTGGATAGGGGTTTATCAATCTTGTTGATTTTCTCCAGGAACCACCTGTTTGTTTTATTGATTCTTTGGATTGTTTTCTGTGTTTCTATTTTGTTGATTTCAGCCCTCAGTTTGATTATTTCCAGTCTTCTACTCCTCCTAGGTGAGTCTGCTTCTTTTTTTTCTAGAGCTTTCAGGTGGGCTGTTAAGTCTCCAATATGTGCTTTCTCTGTTTTAAGTGGGCACTTAGTTGTATGAACTTTCCTCTTAGTACTGCTTTCATAGTGTCCCATAAGTTTGAGGAGGTTGTTTCTTTATTTTCATTGAATTCCAGGAAGACTTTAATTTCTTTCTTTATTTCTTCCTTAATCCAGGTATGGTTCAATAGTTGACTGTTCAGTTTCCATGACTTTGTAGGCTTTCTGGGGGTAGCATTATTGTTGAATTCTAACTTTAATCCATGGTGATCTGATAAGACACAAGTGGTTACTAATATTTTTTTTGTAACTGTGTAAGTTTGCTTTGTTACCGAGTATGTGGTCAATTTTCAAGAAGGTTCCATGAGCTTCAGAGAATAAGGTATATTCCTTCCTATTAGGGTGGAATATTCTATAGATGTCTGTTAAGTCCATTTGATTCATTACCTCTATTAATTCTCTTATTTCTCTGCTAGGTTTCTGTCTGATTGACCTGTCCATTGGTGAGAGAGGAGTGTTGAAGTCTCCTACTACTAGTGTGTGCGGTTTGATGTCTGCCTTGAGTTTTAGTATTGTTTCTTTTACGCAAGTAGGTGCTTTTATATTAGGGGCATAGATATTCAGGATTGAGACTTCATCCTGATGAAGTGTTCCTGTTATGAGTATAAAATGTCCCTCTCCATCTCTTCTGATTGATTTAAGTTTGAAGTCAACTTTGTTAGAAATTAGTATGGCCACACCTGCTTGTTTCTTAGGTCCATTTGATTGATAAACCTTTTCCCAGCCCTTCACTCTGAGTAGGTGCCTGTCTTTGTTGTTGAGGTATGTTTCTTGTAAACAGCAGAATGTTGGATCCTATTTTCGTATCCAATCTCTTATCCTGTGCCTTTTTATAGGTGAGTTGAGCCCATTGACATTAAGTGATATTAATGGCCAGTGGTTGTTAACTCCGGTCACTTTTTTAGTAGTAGAGTTTGTGTGTTTCCCTTCTTTGAGTTGCGCTGGTGAAGGTTCTCTAGATGTCTGAGTTATTGTGGTCATTGTTGGCCTCCTTGGTTAGTGATTTTTCTTCTATTACTTTCTGTAATGCTGGATTTGTGGCTACGTATTGTTTAAATTTGTTTTTATCCTGAAAAATTTTGTTTTCTCCATTTATAGTGAACGGAAGCTTGGCTGGGTATAGTTGTCTGGGCTTGCATCCATGTTCTCTTAGTTTTTGCAGTACATCTATCCAGGACCTTCTGGCTTTCATGGTTTCCATAGAGAAGTCAGGTGTAAGTCTGGTAGGTTTACCTTTAAAATAACTTGGCCTTTTTCCTTTGAGGCTCTTAATATTCTTTCTTTATTCTTTATGCTTTGTGTTTTGATTATTATATGGTGAGGGAATGTTTTTTTTTTGATTCAGCCTATTCAGTGTTCTGTATGCTTCTTGAACCTTCATAGGTACACCTTTCTTTAGGATGGGAACGTTTTCTTCTATAATTTTATTAAATATATTTTCTGGACCATTGAGCTGCAATTCTTCTCCTTCTTCTACTCCAATTATTCCTAGGTTTGGTCTTTTTATTGTGTCCCAGTTTTCCTGAATGTTTTGTGATGAGATTTTGTTGGACTTGCTGTTTTCTTTGATCAGTGCATTTATTTTCTCTATGTTATCTTCAGAATTTGATATTCTTTCTTCTAAATCTTGTATTCTGCTGGTTATGCTTGTTTCTGAAGTCTCTATTTGTTTACCTAGATTTTCCATGTCCAGCCGGCCCTTGGTTTGTATTTTCTTCCTTGCCTCCATTTCAGTTTTCAAGTCTTGAACTGTTTCCATTATCTGCTTGATTGTTTTTCCTTGGTTTCCTAGGATATAATTCACTGATTTATTCAATTCTTCAAGCTTTCTATTATACTTCTCATCCATTTCTGTAGGGGCGTTTTTTACATGCTGTTTAAGGTCCTCTATCACTTTCATAAAGTTAATTTCTTTTACTTCTTCTTGATTAAGGTGTTCATGTCCTCCTGTTGTGAAGTCACTGTGTTCTGGTGGTTTCATGTTGTTTTTCGGATTGTTCGGTGAATTCTTGCATTGGTGCCTGCCCATCTCTTCCTCTGAATGCTCCCCTATGGAACTTCTTTTACAGGATCAGGTCTCCTTGCCCACTGATGTACCTTCCCAGTGATGTCACTCCCCAGTGATGGCTATGGAGACAAAGGAATTCCCGCCCTCCCGGTTGGATTTGATTTCTGTCCCGGTCCTAGCACCCAAACAGGCTGAGCTGGGGGGGGGGGGGGGCGGAGTCTGAATGCAAGCTTGGTGGGATAGGAAGAGAGAGGAGGTGTCGGGCAGTATAGCCCCAGCAGGATGACCAGGAAGTTTAGGGGGGATGAGGAACGTCTGAGTTCCCTTCTCCGGGCTGCTGCCGCACTCACTCACCCCAAAGATGGCTCTCCCAGTGCCCAGATTGGATCTCCGTGCTGCTTGGGTAGCTCGTAAACATAGGGCCTACCTTGCTTGCTGCAGGCAGGCTATGGAGACAAAGGAACTACTGCCCTCCCGGTTGGATTCCTGGTATTTTTTTAAAGTAATAAAATACAACAAACAACAAGAGAAAAATGTCACCATTAAAATGACTTAGATTTTTGAATGATATAACAAAAACAATAAGGAAATCATCATAAAAAATCACAAGGCAGCCATTTGTAGTAAACAGAGGGGCAAAAGAGTCAATTCATTAGGCAACTTGGTGTTAATCCAGCCTAGGTCAAGATAGCTAGAACTGAACTTACAGAGAGATATGAGTGTTTGATAGCAAATATCAAGGAAACACAAAGTTAGACAATGGTTACACTTTGATTCTGTACAAATTGTTCTTGAAGTCAGAGGTAAGTGCCTTTGTCTTTGTCAGCCTGCCTGTATATGCCTGTGTACAGGCATGTGGAACTGCTTCTTTGTGGAATGTGTGACAGCCTTAATGTGAGCCTATGTCTGCCTATATGTAGTCCATGAATGTTGGTGTGTGTCTGTGTGCCTGCCAGCACCTGCTTGCCTCATGTCCTTTATGTTGGTGAATAAAGTCTGTTTTGTATATCTGTGGCTCTGTCCCTTCACCTTAACCAGTACTGATGTGACTCCAATTCATTCCTAGCTTCAGAGCTTGGACTCATCCATCATAAGTTAGAAATAATTGGTGAATGGAAATTTTCTGGACAGATATGTTTATTTGATAAAATAATCAACTTAAGCTTTTAATTCCTAAACAAATTTAAACAAACAGTGATAAAAGAATTGAACATATACCTGCAGAAAAATGTATATGTAAACATACACTTTATACCCATTGAAAATATTAACTCAAAATATATCATAGCTACTGATGATGACGAAATGGAAAAGGAATTTTACCACAGCAAGCATATATATATATATATATATATATATATATACATATATATATATAATACAAATTATAGATGGTAAAACAATGTATATACAGTACAGTTGCAGAAAAATTTACCATGGAATGATAGTTTTTATGACTATAGGTCAGATAACTTGGTGTATGTTTTGCATATACATATATGTATATTAAAATTATCCATAATGAATAAGTAAAAAATAGGTAGCTATTTTGAAAGTGGGAAGAGAAATGAGACAAAATTGCACATCATAGACTAAAATATTAAGAAACTCCACTATGTCAGAAAGTCATATAATTATATTATATAATATATATGTATATATATATATAATATATTTTAATATTGTATGATATAATGCATAGCGATTCAGTAAGAGAAGAATCAGAATCAGTAGAGGTAACATTTTTTAATTTTCCATGTAATTCTATGGACCTTGGCTTTTGTAAACTAAATAATTATGACTATCACACAAAATAATTTTTTTGTAAATTTCAAAGACTTCATTTTAAATACTGATATATTAGTTCCTTCAAATCATAGTCTTTGTTGCTTTCCATACTGAGCACAAATATTTGTGTATTTGTTTAATCTCAATTTTTGACTATGCGCCCAAGAGTATATTTTTTCAAGACTCTGAAAATGTAATTCACATAATGATCATTTTTATGGTTCTATAATTATGTTACTTTTGCCATATAAAAGAATTCCTCACTAGCCCGGAATGGAATATAATAAAGGCTTATTTATTAGGACTTAAACTAACAGAATTTAGTAGTGATTCACAGTCCTCTGCATATGTGGGGAACTAGAACTGAATCTATCACTCATGAGGCCCATGCACACTCTGTCTGCATATATAGTACATGAAACCAAGCCCAAAGTGTGCCAGTATCTTAAAGGATATAGTCTGAAGGTGTTCCCACTATACCTACCAATTGTGTCTAAATAAGAGAGTTATAATCTAATACAAAACTTTATAAAAAATATCAAATATTAAAATTAGAATTACAATTGGCATGAAAAACATCAAACAAGAAACATATGCTAAATATTTTAGAAGTTATCCTATCCTCAGGAGTCTAAGTTTTCAATTAGAAATAACTTGACAAATCAGTAACCTACAGATTGGGAAAAGATTTTCAACAACCCCACATTGGAAAGAGAGCAAATCTCAAAAATATACAAAGAACTCAAGAAATTTGTCATTAAAGACATCAAAAAGTAGGGATACAGACCTAAACAGAGAACTCTCAACAGAGGAATCTAAAATGCCTGAAAGACACCTGAGGAAATTGGTCAACATTCTTAGCCAACAGAGAAACACAAATCAAAACAACACTGAGATTCAATTTTACACCTATAAGAATGGCCAAGATTAAAAACACTGATGACAACTTATGATGGACAGGATGTGGGGTAAAGGGAATACTCCTCCATTGCTACAACTATCTTGTTTTCAACCCTATCAAAGACCTTAGAAGGGAATGAATATTACTTGAATAAACAGAAAGTCCAACCACCAAACAACTTCCAAAAGTTGCGAGAAATGACAGAGACAACCACCTACCTGGACAATCACCCAAAGTGTCATTAGTAATATTGGGGGAACCGTCTTTGGCTAAGGCCTAGAGTAACTGACAGACCATTTTTAGAGGCAGGAAAAATTTAAAGCCTATCTTACCATGTTCTGATAAAGTATGGCAGTCTTTTTTTTTTCTTGGATCCTTCTTGTCCATTCTGAACACCATACATTTTGTAAGTGGTTGAGGCAAGGGCAGTTCTTTGTTCAAAGGCCAGTTTTGACAGAAAGAAAACAAGATCCAAGTGGAGTGTCTTCAGAGACCAATATTCTCTCAGAAATCGATGAGTGCTGTCAGGAGCAGTAATGTCTCATATCAATAAAATTCTAAGTTATTTAAATGCCATATTCTACAGTTCTTTGAAGTGATTAAATATTATGTATCTATGTGGAATATAATATCAATGCATCTAAAGAACCTGATTAGTCTAACTATGAGTATGACAAACATGGGTGGCTACTGAACTATAATTCTTAATACTGTTATGGCATAAATACTAAGGCTTCATATTAAAAATATTAAATAATCTTTAAATAAATGTGGAGCAAATAAGGAAAAGGACCACAAAATGTGATCAATGTACAAGTATCTTTATCATATGTAGAAATGTATAGGTCAAAATGATAAGTATATCCTAAAATTGCATCAATATACAAAATATCAAGCAAAGATTGAAACATCCATGCATATAATATGACAAAATAACTTTGCATAGGTGTACAAATATTGTAAACTGAAATAGGAGCATATTAAATATAACAAATATAATTAGAATTTATATCAATATGCAAGAATCCATTCCACTGTAAATTGTCTATAAATAATAGCTAACAAGTCTTCTCACTATTACTCAGTAATATTATTAGTGTAAGATCACACTAATCTACCTATTATCCCATCCAATCCATTTTTATTTTCAAAAGAGATACCTGAGTCTACTTAATTTACACCCTAACCCCATACCACCTATAACCAACCCCTAATAAATGTCTATTGGTGCAGGAGAATTATCTGCATTCTGTCAATCATGTTTTAAATAAATGCTGATTTTCCAGGAAGGAAGTATTGGTGAGTCAACCAGATAGAAAGTAAAGGTGGGGCAATGAGAATAGGAGAATTTTAGGAAGGAGGAAGCCCATTCCTCCCAGTCCTGCTCAAACCACAGAAGAAGCAAGATGTGACCTGCCCAGCTGAGAAAGGTAACGAGCAATGTGGCTAACATAGATAAAGAAAATGGGTTAATATGTGTTATAAGAGCTAATATGAAGTCTGAGCTAATGGCCCATTTAGTTTATAACTTATGGAGACCTCTGTGTGATTTTCTTTGGGACTTGCCAGCTGTGGGAACTGGGCAGGGCAGGAACCCCAACAAGCCGGATCTCATGTTACAGAATGGCACCTACGTAGATAACTGCATCCACAGAAAGCCTGAGAAAGCTTGGGGAAGAAAAAGCATGTTTTCTTGGTAGAAGCAATTTCTTGGGTTTGCTCTGCTTGCTAGAGGCAAGCAAGCCCTCTCATCTAAGAGAGGCTTCCTGACTAAACTTTAGTTGTAAAATATTACAGCTCTTTTAAGTGCCATGAACACTTAAATAGTGTTGGTAAAAAGCTGGCCGCATGCTTTTCAGCTTTCACCCATAGCAGGTAAAAAGCCACACTGGTTTAAAATGCCAGCTATCCTGCTAGGGCAATCTGACTCTTTCGGCCAGGTGGTCCAACTATGGACCATTTGAGTGTGGTTTGTGAGCACACTGCTGCAGCATGATTGCTGGCAGGGACATTGAAATGCCATAGAGTTGTGGCAATAAACTTGGCTACAGCTAGTACCTCCACCATGAGGCTAGAATCGCAGAAAGCAAAGAAATGGGCTGGACCCAGCCGTCAAAGCCACAGCTTTAATCTGACCCACATTGTTTGGTAAATTAAAGACACATGTGGTCAGAAAAAGAGAGATAGACAATAAAGAAAGATTCAAAGATAAATAAAACTTCTAAATGGTTTACAGTGTGTTATAAATCTATGCAGGCTTGAAAAAAAGGTTAAAGTCCTTAAAATAAAAAAAAGAAAGAATGATAATAGTTGGGTGTGGTGGTATACACCTTTAATCCCAACACTTGGGTGACAGATGTAGACTGACCTCTGTGACTTCAAGGTGTGGTAGCACAATTCTTTAATACCAATGCCTGGGAGACAGAGACGTACAGATCTAGGTGAGTTCAAGGTGTGGTAGCACACAACTTTAATCCCAGCACTGGGGAGGCAGAGACAGGCAGATCTCTGTGAGTTCAAGGATAGCCTGGTCTACAGAGTGTGTTCCAGGGCAAAGATACACAGAAACCCTGTTTCAAAAAGCCAAAAATTAAAAATAAAGGAAATAGAGATTAAAATAAAGCCACATAAAGATGGAAAACACACAGAGAATCATGATACTTAATGTTATTATGCTCTCTTTGAATTGTTTAAGTGCTGAGGAAGTAGCAACAGCTGCTAAAAGTTATTGCTTATAAATGCTGCTGAATTAATACAAGAAAGGTATTTTGAAAATACTTCGACTTCATAACTGAAGTCAAAAGGTATGTTACTTTGGAGAAGTGATTTTGCTTTTGTTTCCACAGAAAATGAGAGGCTGTGAATTCATTCTGAGTTAAGAAAGATCATGTTTGATCAAGGGACCCACCTGAGAAAACTCTGGTAGGAACAGATGGCCCAGATGTCTGAGTTCTAAATCTAGAACATGCTCAAGATGCTGCCTGAGATGATCAAACCTCACAGGATACTCCAGTCAGGACTTGATTATAACTCTAAATTTTCTTTAGTAGATCCCCATACTATTATCAGTGCCCCCAACCAGCCGGAAATAGCCTGGAATACTATGCCCATATTCCAAAAAAAAAATGGACTATGGATATTTTCAGTTGTTTAAGAAAAAAGAGGGGGAAGTGGTGTGAGAGAATTGTCTCTATTCTGTCATGTTTTAAATAAATGCTGAAAGGCCAGTCAGGACTTATAGACAGGTCAACCAGACAGGAAGCAGAGGCGGGGCATTAAGAAAAGAAGAATACTGGAAATGTGGAAGCCCATTCCTCCCAGTCCTGCTCAGATTATGGAAGAAGCAAGATGTGGCCTGCCCAGCTGTGAAAGGTACTGAACCATGTGGCTAACATAGATCAGGAAAATGGGTTAATATAAGTTAATACAAACTAAAATGAAGCCTGAGCTAATGGGCCATTTAGTTTATAACTTATGGAGACCTCTGAGTGATTTTCTTGGGACTTGCCAGCTGTGGGAACTAGGCAGGACAGAAACCCCAACAAGCCAGCCCTCATGTTACAGTCTATAATGCTGAGGACAAACTTGGTTGGGAGAGAGGACATTGTCTTCTAGAAATATTTCTAGCTCTCATGTGGGTGGTGTTATTTATATGGGATCCTGTAAAAACACAAACAATGGTTAAGTTTCAAGATTATTTTCCGGTAACACTGCAGATGATCTCTTGGTGGTAATGTTTTTCTCTGGAGTTTTTATTTGAAATTCTGGCCAGAACATTGTAAGAATGTGCACTATCTCAGCTAGTCAAGTTGGAATCATCTTGAGTAGTTTGTAAGCCAATACTGATCTTAGAGTAGTGCTATCAGCATAATGAAATCATATCAACCAGGTAGATTCATTGTTGTGGGCCCCCCATCTTCTTCCTGGAAATTTTAAAGATTACTGCAGGAAAATTTATTGTTCATGGTGAAAAACTTAAACATTATTCATATAGACATATATTTAATAAAAACTACCATAGAGACAAAATGGCAATAGGAAAAGTAAAAAAAATTCCTAAATATTTTTTCTTCTGTCTCATACCTATTTGACTCCTGATATAAGACAGAAATTCAGAATTTTTTCTTGAAACAACATGCTTGAATTTAGAGGATAGCCACTGTCCAACTTCAAAGACAATTTTGAGTTTTAAGTGAGTCCCAACTATTATTATACTGAGACACTGGGAAATATGTGTGTTTATGTAGTGAAATATTACCCTCCATTGGATGTGGTGATTCTTTTTGAATAGCTATCTTTTCTTCTTTAGGCATCTAAATGTCCAAGGACTCTCAACATTTTGAAGATGGGTATTTTCATGCAAAGACAGTAGCAGAATCCTGCCTCAACTCTTACGAGGTTTCCTTACCATCTCTAGGATTGTCACCTGTTTGGATGAGCTGTCATTTCTCTTTACCAAGAGGTTTATCTTTTCCAACTGAATCTCTATTAATTTGATGATATCCATAGCATTTTTTTCTCCTGTATAAACAAGAGCAAAACCTGCTCCCCAATGTAGGACATCTTCTGGTTTCCATTCTGAGGTCAACACATCCTTGAAATATACTGCCTGATTTAATTTACATTATTATTATTATTATTATTATTATTATTATTATTATTATTATTATTATTATTTATTATTCAGTGTCTCTCTGCTGCTGTTGTCCTTTCTCATTAGCATTAAGAAAATTTAAGGTTAATAAAAAGCATTATGCAATCTATTTCTGAGGGTATTTTCCACCCCTTCTTCTTTGTTTAACATATTTTATAGTTCATTTTGATCTTTCTATAACTGCCTCACCTGTAGGATTGTTTAGTATACCTGTAACATGTTTTATATTAAAATAAGCAAAAAAAGTTTCATTTTCTTAGAGACATATGATGGATCATTGTCCATCTTTATATGTACAGGTCCACCCATGATGACCATAACATTTAGGAAATGTGTGATTAATGAATCAGCCCTTTCCAAACTCAAAGCAGTTGTCCATTGAAAATCTGAGTAAGTGTCAATGGTGTGGTGCATATATTTTAATTTTCCAAAGTTTAAAATGTAGACAATATCCATCTGGTAGATTTTATTCTTTGAGTGCTTTTTGGATACTTCCTGCAGGTAGTGGTGTATGATTATATAAAGAACAAGTAGGACATCTTCTTATAATCTTCTTAGTTTATTGCCATACAAAGGAAAACTCTTTATTTAATACTTTGCTATTTACATTGTGATTTTTTTATGAAATTCTTAGGCTTTCGGCACATTTTCAATCAATAATTGATATGTTTCTGGATTTTTTTGTGCTAGAGGATCTGGAAGACTCATATGGGAAATGATGAATATTCTCTAAATGGGACTAGCCTATTTCTGATTACATTTTGAACCTGAATAAATAATCAAGTCAGTTCTGTATTATCTGGTATAAATTCAGTGGTTTCTATATATTAAACAACTCTTTCTGCATATTGAAAGCCAGAAACTATATTGAGAGGATTTTTTTTATTGAGAAAAGGAGAAAAAAAAAACAAGTTTCCACCTCCTCCCAGCCTCCCATTTCCCTCCCCCTCCTCCCCCCTACGGCCCCTCCTCCCACCCTTCTCCCCCTCCCCCCACTCCTTTCCCCCTCCCTCTCCAGTCCAAAGAGCAGTCAGGGTTTTCTGCCCTGTGGTAAGACCTAGGACCTCCCACCTCCGTCCATATCTAGGAAGGTGAACATCCAAACTGGCTGGGCTCCCACAAAGCCATCACATTACGTAGGATCAAACCCCCGTGCCATTGTCCTTTGCGTCTCATCAGCCCTCATAGTTCGCCATGTTCAGAGAGTCCAGTTTTATCCCATGCTTTTTCAGTCACAGTCCAGCTGGTCTTGGTGAGCTCTCAATAGATCAGCTCCACTGTCTCAGTGGGTGGGTGCATCCCTCGTGGTCCCGACTTCTTTGCTCATGTTCTCCCTCCTTCTGCTCCTCATTGGGACTTTGGGAGCTCAGTCCAGTGCTCCAGTGTGGGTCCCTCTCTCTATCTCCATCCATCACCAGATGAAGGTTCTATGATGATATGCAAGAGGATTTTTAGAATCCATTATTACCATGAGAATAACATATAATTCTGACTTTTGGATAGATTTATAAGAGTTTTGTTCCACTTTACTTATTTTTTTTTTATTTGTAACCTGCCTTTCCTGCTGTACTTTTATCACTAGAGAATGCAGGGGCTCCAGTTATTGGTTGTGCCATGTACAATGCAGTGAAAGATTCAATCAGCCCTCTTTATAAGTATAATTTTATTTCTTTTGGGATGGTTCTTATTAATCTCTCCCCCCAAAATAGCACAAGCTCTTTGCCAGAGTTCATTGTCAGAAGAATAAACACATCCAGCTAAGGAATCCAAAGACCACTGGAAAAATGTGATATCTTAAAAAAAAGACAAATCATCCAAACAAAATGTCCCAAGAAAAAGAGTAAATTGGCCTATTAGTCTATCACATTTCCAACAGGTAAATTTTCATAAATCTTTCCAAATGTTTTTTCCTCTCTTCTCTACAGATGTATAATGCAAATGTTTTTTTTTTTTGTACTTATAGTCCAATTAAAAACTAAAGCTGACTTTGGAGTATGGCTCTTTCTCTCTTTAAACTTAAGTGTGCTTGGTAAAGTAAAATGAAAAAAATCTATTTTATGTAAGAAGAGCCAAATGATGTGGGACAGAAGAAAAACAAATGTTGAAGGATTATGTTATTTTCACTAACCTCATAATCCTTTGGTTTTATATTGACTTTTTAACATCTTAAGATATAAATACTGTCTCAAAGACTAAAAAAATTATATATATATATATATATATACTAAACTTTTTGTCATGATATAAATGGTCATATAGTGTTTTAACTAATTCTAGAAAAAGATTTCAACTACCTTCCTGTATATAATTTTGGGTTTGAGTACATATCAATTTTCTGTAGTAAACAATGGGCATACATAATAGTGACCTTTGAAATCTCAAAAAGAGGATGGATCACCACAGTGATGATTTCTCCAGGACTATGATAATACCAATAAGATGAAAAACAACAGCTAATAATTGTCTTAGGTCTACAAACTGCTAAGAACAATTTCAAGGTGGCTAGCTAAGATGATCAACCTAAGAGACTACTCTAGACATGACATGAGACAAGCCCCACAGTTTCCCATTACACATACACTGGACAACTGAAGGCGTAAGTCATAAATAATGCCACACCAGTTTGGAATTATGATTAATAGGGTGGTATTTATTTAAAGGGGAAAAAACTTACAGATCACTGTCAGCCCTCTGCGCAACCAGGAAGTGAGTCTAGTCACCAGTGGTGCAGGAAGTGAAGAGAGAGAGGAGAGGGAAGTGGCCGCTTTTTTAAAGGGAGAGAGACCACGCCCCAATGGGCTGGTATCTCAGAGGTGATAGGCTGGAGGAGTGGGAGGACCTCCCGTAACAAAGGTGCTTCTTCCAGGACTTAACAATTAGAGTTACAAGGAAGCAACTGCTGAGGGAGTAGGCTGGAACCAGAGACCTCTGCCAGTCCGGGCACAATTATGGGACCTCTGAGGGAGTAGGCCTCAGTCAGGAACACTGTGGGTCCTGATACAAGTTTGGGACCCCCAAGGGAATAGGCTGGAACCAGAGATCTCTGTGGGTCCAGGTGCAAATTTGGGACCTCTGCAGGAGCAGGCCCAGACCAGGAACATTTATGGAAACAGGACTTAGCAGGCTGGAGCAGGCCTGAGACAATAAATTCCACAAGAGCAGGTACAAGGAAGAAACTGCTGAGGGAGTAGGCTAGAACTAGAGATATCTGCAGGTCAAGGCACTAGTCTGGGAATGCTAAGGGAATAGGCCCAAGCCAGGATGTCTGCAGGTCAGAGCATGAGTCTGGATCCTCAGAGAGAATAGGCAGGAAACAGAAACCTCTGTGGATTTGGCATGAGTCTGGGACCTCCTATGGAATAGGCCAGAACCAGGCACCTCTGCTGGGTCAAGGAATGTATCCAGAACTTCTGAGGGAATAAGCCTGAGACAGGACCTTTTCCAGAGTATGCCCAAGGCAGTAACCTCTGACAAAAGAGCCCAAAGCATGAAATGTCTGTGGGAACAGGCTTGAACATCCCTTGGTATTATGGAGTGAACCCTAAGACCTCCAAACAATCTCTAGGAACAATGAGTGACCAACAGGATAACCGGAACCAAAGCCCTGACATGTGGAGCAACCATCTGATCCTTGGATCCACTGGCACCTGGAAGATTGATCACCAGAGTCCCACACAGCCCCATCTACACCAATCAATGGAAAAAAATTGGTAGACAAGGTAAAAACACATGCAACACCACAAAGAACAACACAACACAAGCAAAAGCTGTGACCCTACAACAGCAAGACTTGAACAACAAAATATACATGAAGCAGAAAAAAAATGAACTAATAAATGACTTTAGGAGAATGTTTGAGGCCCTTAAGGAGGGAATGAAAACTTCCAGATTCCCTAAAAGAAATAGAGAAAAAGAAAAACAAAAAAGGAAGACATCAAAAAATCCCTTAAAGAATACCAAAAAAAAGCAATCAAACATATGAAACAAACTATTCAAGACTTGAAAACTGAAATAGGGACAATAAAAAATACAAGATGAGGGAATTATAGAAGTAGAAATTATGAAAAAATGATCAGGAACCACAGATGCATGCATAAACAGCACAACACACGAGACAAAAGAAAGAATCTCAAGTTCTGTAGATACAATAGAGGAAGTAGACTTATTAGTAAAGAAAATATTAAAAGTAACAAAAGTTTAACACAAAATTTCCAGAAAATATGGGACACAATGAAAAGACCTCGCCAAAGAATAATAGGTATAGAAGAAGTCCTATTCAAATGCACAGAAAATATATTTAACAAAGTCAAAGAAGAAAACTTTCCCAACATAAAGAAATATATCCCTATGAAGATACAAGACGCTTACAGAACACCAAATAAACTGAATCAAAAAAAAAGTTGCCTTGCCATATAATAATCAAAACACTAAAAATACAGAATAAAGAAAGAATATTAAGAGCTGCAAATGAAAAAAGGCCAAGTAACATATAAAGGCACACTTATCAGAATTACACCTGACTTCTCAATAGAAACAATGAAAGCCAGAACATCCTGGTCAAACATTATGCAGACATTAAGAGACCACAGATGCTATCCCATTCTACTATACCCAGAAAACTTTGAATCACCATAGAAGGACAAAATAGGTATTCCATCATAGAACCAGATTTAACCAATTACTAGGCACAAGCCCAGCCCTACACAGAAAACTAGAAGGAAAACTCCAAATTAAGGAAGTTGGATACATCAACAAAAACACAGACAATAGATCATCTTACAGCAGCAAATACCAAAGAAGGGAAAAACATAAAAGGTAACATCACCAGCAACACAAAGTAAATTAACAGGAGATAGCAGTCTCTGGTCATTAATATCCCTTAATAAAATTGGACTAAACTCACCTATAAAAAGACACAGGCTAACAGATTGGATACAAAATCAGAATCCATCCCTCTGCTCCATAAAGAAACACAATTCAACATCAAAGACAGACATGGCCTCAGGGGAAAGGGTTGGCAAAAATTTTCCAATCTGGTGTAGCTTTCCTAATATCTAACAAAATAGACTTAACATTAAAATCAATCAAAAGAGACAAAGAAGGGCACTTCATATTAGTCACAGGAAAAATCTATCTAGAGGAAATCCCAACACTAAACAGCTATGCTCCCAATTACAAGGGTACCCTCATATGTAAAAGAAACACTTCTAAAGCTTACATCATATATTAAATCCCATAAACTAGTAGTGGGAGACTTCAACACTCCACTCTCACCACTGGAAAGGTCAGTCAGATAAAAAATGAACAGAGAAATAAGAGAATTAACAGATGTTATGAATCAAATGGACTTAACAGACATCTGTAGATCATACCATCCAAACGTAAAAGAATATACCTTCTTCTCTTCACTTCATGGAACCTTCTTAAAAGTTGGACACATACTAGGTAACAAAACAAAACTCAAGAGATAGAAAAAAATTGGAATAAACCCATGTATCTTATAAGATCACCATAGCACAAAGCTGGAATTCAACAGCAACACTAATTCAAGAAAACCCACAAACATGTGGAAATTAAACAATGCTCAGCTGTAACATCAATGTGTCAGGGAAGAAGTAAAGGGAGAAATTAATGACTTCCTAAAATTCAATGAAAATGACCACACAGCTTCCCCAAATTTATGAGACACAATGAAAGCAGTGTTAACAGGAAAGTTCATAGCACTAAATGCCTACGTAAAGAAGCTGGAAAAATCCCACACTAGTGAATTAACAGAACATTTGTAAACTTTAGAACAGAAAGAAGCAAACTCACCCAAGAGAATTAGACAACAGGAAATAATTAAATTGAGAGAGCTGAAGTCAACAAAATAGAAACAAAGAAAACAATACAAAGAATCAGTGAGACTTTAGCCGGGTGATGGTGGCGCACACCTTTAATCCCAGCACTCGGGAGGCAGAGGCAGGCTGATCTCTGTGAGTTCGAGACCAGCCTGGTCTACAGAGCTAATTCCAGGACAGGCTCCACAGCCACAGAGAAACCCTGTCTCGAAAAACCAAAAAAAAAAAAAAAAAAAAAGAGTTCATTCTTTGATAAAATCAAAAAAATAGACAAATCTTTATCCAAACTAACTAAAAGGCAGAGAGAGAATGTCCAAATTACCATAATCAGAAATGAAAAGGGGGGCATAACAACAGACATGGAGGAAATACAGAGAATCATTAGGTCATATTTTGAAAACCAGTACTCCACAAAATTGAAAAAGTAAAAAGAAATGGACAGCCTTCTGGATAAATATCCCTTACCAAAATTAAATCAAGACCAGATAAGCAAATAAAATATACATATACCTGTTAAAGAAATAGAAACAGTCATCAAAAGTCTCCTAACAAATAAATAAATAAATAAATACTCAGGACCAGATGATTTCATCCCAGAATTCTACAAGATTTTCAAAGGAGAAATAACACCAATACTCCTTGTATTGTTCCACACAATTTATGCAGAAGGAACATTGCCAAACTCTTTTTATGGGCTACAATTACCTTGATGCCACATAAAGATATTACTAAGAAAGAATTAAAGACCAATCTCACTCATGAACATAATACAAGAAAATACTGCCGAATCAAATCCAATAATGCATCAAAAACCTTATCCACCCTGATCAAGTCAGCTTCATCCAAGAAATTCAGGGATGATACAACACATGAAAATATTTCAATATAATCTACCATATAAACAAACTGAAAAATAAAAACCACACGATTATCTCATTAGCTGCTGAAAAAGCCTTCGACAAAATACAACATCACTTCATGAAAAATGTATTGGAGAGAGCAGGGATACAAGAAACATACCTAAGCATAATAAATTAGGCAACATACAGCAAGCCAACAGCCAACATTAAACTAAATGGAGAGAAACTCCAAGCGATCCCACTGAAATCAGGAACAAGATAATGTTGCCCATTCTCTCCATATCTATTCAATAAAGTTTTTGTGGTCCTAGCTAGAGCAATAAGATAATGAAAAGAAATCAAAGAGATACAATTGAAAAAAAAATGTCAATCTCTCACTATTGCTGATGATATGATAGTTTACATAAGTGACCCAAAAATTCTACCAAGGAACTTCTCCAACTCATAAACACTTTTAGTAATGTAGTAGGATACAAGATTAACTCAAAAAATCAGTATCCCTCCTTTACACAGGTGATAAATGAATTGAGAAAGAAATCAGAGAAACATCACTTTTCACAATAGCTACGAATTGCATAAAATATCTCGGAGTAACCTTAAGAAGTCAAAGACCTGTATGACAAGAACTTTAAATCTTTGAAAAAAGAAATTGAAGAAGACACCAGAAAGAGGAAAGAACTCCCATGCTCTTAGGTAGGTAGAATTAACATATTCAAAATATCAATCTGACCAAAAGCAGCCTACAGATTCAATGTGATGCCCATCAAAATCCCGGAAAATTCTTTACAGACTTCAAAAGAACAGTACTCAACTTCATATGGAAAAGCAAAAAACCTAGGATAGTGAAAATATTTCTGTATAAAAAAGAAAGGAGCTTCTTTAGACATCACAATCCCTTACTGCAAACTCTACTATAGAGCTACAGTACTGAAAACAGCCTGGTATTAGCATAAAAACAGACAGGAGGTCAAATCAAATCAAAGACCCATATATAAATTCACACTCCTACGAACACCTGATTTTTGACAAAGAAGCAAAAAGCATAAAATCTAAAAAAGAAAGCATGTTTAATAAATTGTCTTGGTATAACTGGATATCAACATGTAGAAGAATAAAAACAGATTCTTATCTATCACCATGCACATAACTCAAGTCCAAATGGGTCAATGACCTCAACATAAAGCCAACCACCCTGAACTTCATAGAAAAGAAAGTGTGAAGTACACTTGAAGGTACTGGCACAGGAAACCACTTTCTAAATATAGCCCCAGTAGCACAGACACTGAGAGAAAAAATAATAATAAATGGGACCTCCTGAAACTGAAAATCTTCTGTAAATCAAAGGACATGGTCAACAAAACAAAATGGCAGCCTACATAATGGGCAAAGATCTTCAACAACACAATATCAGACAGAGGACTAATCTCCAAAATATACGAAGAACTCAAGAAATTGGTCATCGAAAGTAAAAATAATCCAATAAAAAATGGAATATAGACCTAAACAGAGAACTTTCAAAAGAGGAATCTAAAATGACTGAAAGTCACTTAAGGAAATGCTCAACATCCTTAGTGATCAAAGAAATGCAAATCAAAACAACTCTGAGATTCCATCTTACACCTGTAAGAATGATTAAGATCAAAAACACTGATGAAAACTTATGCTGGAGAGGGTGTGGTGTAAAGGGAGCACTTCTACATTGTTGGTGATAGTGCAAACTCTTATATCCCCTATGAATTTCAGTATGGCTATTTTTCAGAAAATTAGAAAACAACCTTCCTCCATTCCCAGCAATACACCTTTTGGTATACACTCAATAAGTGCTCAATTGTACCCTAAGGATATGTGTGTGTGTGTGTGTGTGTGTGTGTGTGTGTGTTTGTATTCTTATTCAAAGTATTGTACATATAAAACTTATTTTTTTCCATTTTTTTATTGAGAAAAGGAGAAAAAAACAACTTTCCACCTCCTCCCAGCCTCCCATTTCCCTCCCCCTCCTCCCACCCTTCTCCCCCTCCCCCCACTCCTCTCCCCCTCCCTCTCCAGTCCAAAGAGCAGTCAGGGTTCCCGGCCCCGTGGTAAGTCCTAGGTCCTCCCCTCTCCGTCCATTTCTAGGAAGGTGAACATCCAAACTGGCTAGGCTCCCACAAAGCCAGCACATTACATAGGTTCAAAACCCCGTGCCATTGTCCTGTCCTTGGCTTCTCATCAGCTCTCATTGTTCGCCATGCTCAGAGAGTCCAGTTTTATCCCATGCTTTTTCAGTCACAGTCCAGCTGGCCTTGGTGAGCTCCCAATAGATCAGCTCCACTGTCTCAGTGGGTGGGTGCACCCCTCGTGGTCCCGACTTCTTTGCTCATGTTCTCCCTCCTTCTGTTCCTCATTGGGACCTTGGGAGCTCAGTCCAGTGCTCCAGTGTGGGTCTCTGTCTCTATCTCCATCCATCACCTGATGAAGTTTCTATGATGATATGCAAGATATTCGTCAGTATTGCTATAGGATAGGGTCATTTCAGGTTCCCTATCCTCAGCTGCCCAAGGAACTAACTGGGAACCTTGGTTTGGGCACCTGGGAGCCACTCTAGGTTCAAGTCCCTTTTATTTAACAATATAATTCAAATCTCTAGTCCTTGAATATTATTACTATCAACTGTTTAGGATATAAGGGAAATGGAGTTTAGCAGTTAATCACCTATTACAATAGAACTTGTATTCACATTAGTTATATTTTCAAAGTCAAATAAAGATGTATTTTTGATTTAAGTTTCTTCTCTGGCCTTCTGATCTCTGTGGCCTCTTGTCAAGCAGGGGTTCTCTGTCTGAGTTAAGGACTGTCTCATGACAAAGATAAGGGAGATAGGGGAATGAGCAAGTGAGGGCACTAAAAGAGTGAAGAATATTCAAGGGCAAGAGTTTACATTGATTTCTCTCTCCTGGCATGGCATTTTATTGAGAAAAATGTCTCCACCTGAGTTGGGGACTTTGGTACAACAAAGGGGATGGAGAGTTGGAAGGGAAGAGATGTTGGTTGATTGGGTCTGTGAGAATTGAACTAAAGGAATGGGAGAGTTCTGTGGGCAGGCAGACTACCTACACTACTACAAATCATATATCAACTAAAACTTCTATGACATTCTTCACATAAACAAACAAACAAACAAATAAAAATTCTTAAAGTTCATGTCAAATAACATAAGCCTCTTGATATCAAAAGCAGTCCTGTTGAAAATAAGTGATATTGGAGAGATTACTATATTATTTCTTGAATTTTATTAGAATGCTATGATAACTATTAAAATTCATAGTGCTGGCACAAAACCAAACAGGCAAATCAATGAAATGAAATAGAAGACTAAAACCTAACCAATACTTGATACAGTTACCTGATATTTGGCAAAGATGTCAAAAATAACACTCTTGAAGAAAGAGTATCTTCAACAAATGGTGCTGATAAAACTGAATGTTCATTTATAGAAGAATAAAATTAGTCATATATAACTCCTGGCACAAAAAAAAAATCAATTTCAAATGATTCAGAGAACTCAGTGTGAACCTGAAATGATGAAACTGCTAGAAATAAAGCATGTGATGCACCCTACAGATAGGTGCTTCAGGAAAAAAAGTTATGACTAAGACTCTATTCACTCAGGATTTAAGGCTAACCACCTACAAATAGAATTTCATAAACTAAAAGGCTTCTGTAGAACAAAAGAAACAATCAATTGAGTGACAGAAATCCACAGAGTGGTAGAAAAATCTTTTCTAAGTATATATTCAAAAGGCAATTAATGCAATGAATATATAAATGACTCAAGAATAAAAGAATAAAACAAATGATTCAAATAAAAATAATGAGCTAAAGATCAGAATAGAAGGTTCTTTAAAGAATAAAATAAATATGGCTAAGTAATATATTAAAATGTGACCAACACCTTTTGCTGTGAAGAACCTGACCATGAGGATTTTTTAAGGACTGAGGAAGATTTTGCTATTTTTAGACTAGAAAAGTGGTTGAGCACTGCAAACAGATCTTAATATGCCATCATATTCAGAATTTGGAAAACAATAGTGGTGAATGCAAAGTGGTATAAGGAGAACCATCTCAACAAGTTTCAGAAGGGTTAATATTAGCAACTGGGATAAGGACCTTTCTTATGATATTTTGCTGACCAGTGTGACTGTTTTTTGTTCTTATCCTAGTAACTTACCTGAGGCTGAATTAAAAGGCAATATATCAAACCAATCAATGAAGCTGTGAGAATAAAGATTCAATTGCACTGGAAACTGCAAGACATTCAACATGAAAGAAAATGGAATAGCTTTCAAGGGGAGCTGAAAACAGGAAGCAGAATCCAGTCAAGAGAGCGTAAGTTAAGAAGCTGGAGGGAAAGCACTATCTAAGCCCTCTAACATCCAACATGTAGCTACAGGGTTTGAAATTTTCCTTGCTGTGTTTCAGTCTTGCTTTGGCTCATCATTTCTTCACTGTGGCCTGATTTATCACTTTTGGAATGATAATCTGTATTCTGTGACATTATATGCTAGAAATATATAATTTGCTTTTGGATTTTACATAATACAATTAATAGATTGTCTTACATCATAGAAGAGGTACCAGATTTTAGACTTTTAAATGGTGTTGAGACTGAAAGACTATGGAGACATTTTAGGCTTAACAAAGTACATTTTACATTATGATATGGACATGAGAGTGTGGGGGCACAGCATAGAAAGTGGTAATTTAAATGAGGAGACTTCAATATTCTTGATCATGTGAATACTTGATCCCAGGTTGGTGTTGCTCTTTGGTTAGGATTAAGACATATGACTTTGCAACAGTAAGTTTCAAAAACCTCCAGTCAGCCCCAGTTTTCTCTATGTCCTTCCAGTTTGTTGTTCAAGATGAGAACTCTCAGCTGCTGTTCAAGTTATCATATCTGCACAATGACTTGCTTCTTTGCAATGATCGTGATTGTCATATACTTCTGGAACCATTAACCCAAAATAACATTTCTTCTACCTTGATCATGGTGTTTTATCACAACATAGTAAGGAAAATAATACAACATCCTTACCAATTACATAGTTAAAAGAACCTTGAGACTTTGCGTTAATCCAGTCAGAATGTTTAAGGAAAAAAATCAACTGACAAAAAAAGCTAATGAGGATTCAGAAAAGAAAACTCTCATTTTATGTTGTTGCTGCAACTAGGATAATCAGTGTGGAGAATTTTCAAAAAGCTAACAATAGAATTACCATATGACAGCTATACCACTCTTTGACACATGGGCAAAGAATTTGATATCTTACTATGGAGACACTTGCTAAACTATATTCATTGACACTTTATCCACAATGCATACATAGTTAAAATAACTGTTCTGAAACTTGTAATGAAAAACTTAAAGCATGTTACATTTGCAAAATGAATTTCATTAATCTGTAAAAATAGCTAAAGTCATGAAATTTGCAAGAAAATGAACTCAACTGGAAAATACTATGAGTGAAATAATCCAGACCCAGAAAGGCTAACACTGTGTGTTCTCTCTCATTTGAGGATCCTATGACCAACTCATGAAAGTAGAAATGATTGTGGCAAGAGGATAGAGAAGTACCTTTAGAGCTAGGAATAGAAAGATAGGACACAGGTGCCATCAAGAGGGAAAAGGGAGAACTGAGTGTAATGGTGTAAATGAATGCAGACAGATTGTAAATATATATACAGCTTTAATGGGGAAATAGACTTACAGAACCACCATTCCCACGGAGACCAGGAAAGCAGAAGGGGCATGAGGGCTCCTGCTCACCCGATTTATAAGTAAACATTTGCCTGAGGCGGACACGCCCCCTAAGGGACTGGACTTACCCCTACAACTGAGCTTCGAGTGTTAACTAGGGAGGAAAAAGAGATGGCAACGCGGGAAGGGAGAAGGAGAACTAAATAACACTTAGGGGTTTGAAAAAAATCCATGGGGAAACATTTTTTTTGGATTTTTCGAGAGGTACTCAGGAGGCAGAGGCAGGTGAATCTCTGGGAAACATTTTTTAAAGTTTACTTAAAATTATATTATAGTAGTTTGATGAAAAATGGTAATTACTTGGCTGGTTTTACATCAGTTTGACACAAGCTAGAGTCATCAAAAAGTAAGGACCCTCAATTGAAAAAAATGCCTCCAAAAGATAAACCTGTAAGGCATTTTCTTAATTAGTGACTAATGGAAGAGGATCAAGTCCATGTAGATGATGTAATTCTTGGTCTGGTAGTCCTATGTTCTTTAAGAAAGTGGGTTAAACAAGACAGTAAGCAGTACACCCCCATCGACTCTGCTTCAACTCCTGCCCCTAAGTAGACTCTGTGCTTGACTTCCTTTGATGATGAACAGCAATGAGGACATGTAAGATGAATAAACCCTCTTGTCCACAACTGGCATTTTGGTCATGATGTTTCATTGCAACAAATGAAACCATTGTGCAGGCTGCCATAGGATCATATATTTGAAGGCTTGGTCTACATTTGAAATTGTTTGGGAAAGAATAGGGGGTGTAGCTTTGCTGAAGGAGATGTGCCACTGGGAATGGGATTTGAAATTTTAAAATCCAATATCCCAGTTAGTGTTCCTCACCTCTGACCTCTTCTTGTGTATCACATCTATTCTCTCAATACTGCCCCAGCACCATGCCTGCCTCACAGCCCTCTTTTTGTCACTTATTCCTCTTTGTCCTTCATGGCTGCATTGTTGTCAGTCTATCAGATCCCTTTTCAATCTTATTGGTATACTCCTTATGTGAGAAGTCAGACCATAATCCTTTATTTTCTCTTTGGACTCAATCTTTTCCTTGATGTGGGATATCCTTCTCTACATGTGCTATTTATTTTTGTTTTGTTTTGTTTTGTTTTGGTTTTTGGTTTTTCGAGACAGGGTTTCTCTGTAGCTTTGGTGCCCGTCCTGGAACTAGTTTTTGTAGACCAGGCTGGTCTCGAACTCCTAGAGATCCGCCTGCCTCTGCCTCCTGAGTTCTGGAATTAAAGGCGTGCGCCACCACTGCCCGGCAACACACGTGCTATTTTTATTTGTTGATAAATAAAGCTGATTGGCCAATATCTTAGCTGAGTAAGTCAGGAGGGAAATCAGAACAGAGAGAGAGAGAGAGAGAGAGAGAGAGAGAGAGAGAGAGAGAGAATAGGTGGAGTCAGAGTGACACCATGTAGATGCCAAAGGAGACAGACAAAGCTTTATGGTGGGCCACAACCTCATAACAATTCATAGATTAATATAAATTGTTTATTTTAAGATAGAAGAGCTAGCCATGAATATGGCAAATGGCACACCAATGTGAAATAACTACATCCACATAAAACATGACAAAGTTTGGGAAGAAATTCTAGACACAAAAAAAACAGAGTTAAGCATGGCTTCTTGATAGTAGCATATTTTCATATAGACTCTCACTCAGCTTTAGTGGCAAAAACTGTGTAACCTCTTTAAGGGAAGGATTCCTGGTTCATCCTGGCAGCATGAACTCTAGCTCATTTGGGAGGTCCTGCACTTGAATGAGGCTTCTGAGCAGTGTACTACAAGTTGCATAATGGTAACATAGACCCATTCTACCCCTCGAGCTATGGCACTTAGCATGGCTTGCAGAGGCAATGAACACATTTTTGCCATGTTTGATGGGGCAGGACAAACAGGCAAGCTGTGACGTTGGTCCTAGCCAGTGCTGCTTAACAATTAAAAAAAGAGTGCTCCTGGTCAAAATATGATAACAGATACACAATAAAAACAGATGCAGGTGAAAACATCCTCTAAATGGGTCACAGTGTAATATAAATGTATGTAGGCTTGGAAGAGTGAAGAAAAAGAGTATAGACAGTTTTAAAAAGAGTTAGGTTTAAAAAATAAAGTCTTTAAAGTGATAGTAAAAGTAATATAAAAGAGTACAGACAGACATAGATTAAAGAAATAAAGAAAAATAAGTCTTATGAAGATGGAATATACACAAAGAGTCTGAATTATGTATATTATTGTGTTTGCTTTGAATTAGTTAAGCCAACATAAGGTATCTTGACTTCAAAATTTGGGTCTAAGGATATGTTGCTTTGAAAAGTGGTTCTGTTTTTGTCTTCATGGAAGATGAGAACCTATAGATTCCTTGCAGGTTAATGTGGTTTGATAGAACAAGACCACTTGAAAGTTCTCCATGAACTCTAGAAATACTTTGCCCAAAAAAGGGGAGGAAATAATTTGTAGAAAACTATGCCCAAATTCCAAAAACAATTGTTTATAAATGTTTGTTTTTATTTAAATGTGGATATGATATAGAGATAAGCACTTTATATTGGTATAGACTTTGGGGTATTGATACAAATTTAAGGTCAATTCAGTTATATGTATATTTCTACTCTTGTTTAAGGAATTGTGTTTGTACAGATCATTTAAAAATCTAATTAAGAAATACATAAAAATAGATATTCATCCATAATAGTCAAGCTGTAATCATGTTAGTTTGGTTTTTTTAGATATATAGAGACATATTTAAGTTAGAGAGATAGTCTTCAACACTCCAAAGACCTACAGAACATGGCATTTAAAAGTTTTAAGAATTTAGACTTTTCTCAACAGTGAGATATGCTTGTTCCAGAAGCACCAATTACTTCAAAGAGGTTGATGGGCATTGAAGAAACTCATTATAGAATTTGACTTGAATGTGACAAGGTTAGCCATTTGGACAAGAAACTACTCTTTCTTGGACTGCTTTATTATATGCTGTATAAACTGGACATGCAGGACCCACAGAAAAATACCTGCTAAATTTGCCTAAACAGCGTATGACAGTCCTTCAAGGATCCTGCTTCATGAAAGAGTCTACAAGACACTCTGAAGAACATAGAAGAAAGCAACTGCTGAATATTGCCATTACAAGGCATAACAAGTCTTCAAATCTCCTGCTTCATGGACAAGCCTGCTGGTCACTGTGAACTTTTAGGCTGAAGATGGATGCCCCAACCTTAGACTCACATAGATAGGATAGATGTTAGAGTATTTTTCTTAATTTGACAAATGTAAATGGCATAATATTGTAACTACAATTCTTGCATGATATCTATTTTGTTATATGTTATTTTACTATGTTAAAGTTAAAACCTTTCTTTTTAATTAGATAGAAAGGGGAGATGATATCAGATGTTCCTCTGTATATATGTTGCTTTTATTGGTTGATGAACTGTTTGGGTCAATGGCTTAACACAATAAATCCAGGTGGGAAATATCATAACAGAGAGAGAAAGAGAGAGAGATTAGGCAGAGTCAGAGCAATGCCATGTAACTGCTGAAGGAGGCAATGCCAGACTGAACATTGCCAGTAGGTCACAATCTCATGGCAATATCTAGATTAATAGAAATGGATTAATTCAAGATGTAAGAGCTAGCAAGGAATATGACTAGGTTATTGGCCAAACAGTATTGTAATTAATATAGTTTCTGTGTGATTATTTGAATTTGGGCATCTGGGAAAAAATGAGCAGTCTCTGTGTACAGATACCCAAAAACTTTAATAAAATCATGTTGTCATACTGCCAATGTCTCAGTCTCAGTATAGCTACACAGCCAAAGATAGACTTTCTGAGTTCCGAATTCATATAGAATTTACCAACTTCTGCCACTGCACAAGCAAATGATCCTAAAGTCTCTTTTGTCTAATATTTTACAACTTTCTATTCTAATAAATATTATATCTCTGAGATATTTATCTCTCAAGAAATAATTTAAGTCTAAAACAATTTTAAGTTTAAACTGTTAAGATTAAACAACTTTTATCTGAGGATTTGTAAATTTATTGGGTGTGGTTAAAGAATTTGTAAAATCTGTAACAAAAAGTGTTCTTAAAGCTTGTAACAAAAATTTGAATCTTAAGTTTCTACATGTTACTTAACTCTTATTTAGAAAAATAGAACCACTTACTGCATATGTAACTAGAACTCAACTCTTCCTTAGGAAAATAGATAGCATTATATAGCAACCATGGGGCTTCATCTTGGCTGATGACATCATCAAGTTTAAGCAACCACAAGATTGCCAGCATCTTTTCTAACATTAAAGAGTACATGCCATGTAACTTCAACCTCTAAATGTGACCAGGTGACATAAAGCAACAATTATAAAACTTCACAGTACTGATAAACTCTCTGTTTATCAGTATATTTTGTGATTAGACTAAGGAGATGTGGATGCTGAAAAATGCAGGCCCATTTCCACCTTGTCTGATGTTCAGAGAGTTTTGGAGATTAACAGGCTTAATTACCCCTTCTAACTCAGGAGGTGGTTGCCTGCCTCTATTTTAGTTAAGGTAGCTGCCTGCCATCCTGATGGGTGGTCAGGATATGTAGCTGTACTTCTGCGTCTTTCTTTTGTAACTATGAGGTCACCTAGGGATATGCAGTCTTTAGCATACAGGATTTTGGGCACCTTAGCTATCTAGACAACAGAATGCTAAGGATTTGATGTCTCAGAGTGATAACCTTGACTGTGTTAGTTAACCTTTTGTATCATGTTAATAAAGTCTTTTCTTACCTTCTCCCCCAGTTTACATTGGGTATAAAAGCTGTGGACGTAGTAATAAGGAACGGCGGGACTGCATCCCCAGCACCCCGGCCACCTGGCTAGCTTATGCCCCGAAATAACAACACACAAATTGTATTCATTTAAACAGTGCTTGTCCCTTTAGCTCTAGCCCTTACTGGCTAATTCTGATATCCGGATCAACCCATCTGTGATAATCTGTGAGCACCGGTCTTGCCGGGAAGATTCTAGCCTATGTCCATCCTGGGTCGGAGCTTCATCGCCTGTGTCTGCCCAGAAGCAGGGCATGGCGTCTCTGCTCCAGAGAGCAGCTGTCGAGTCTGAGCTCACTTCCTCTTCCTCCCAGCATTCTGTTCTGTTTACTCTTCCCACCTATGTTTAAATCTATGAGGGCCAGCCAAGCAGTTTCTTTATTTTTTAACCAATGACCTTCCTCCATCATGTGGGAAAATAAACAGGGGTGATTTTCAGGGTTTCAGTAATCTCAGGAATACCCTCCCAGTACTGTCTTATGGTTTCTGTCTTGTTATTCTATGTGTCTTTGTATCGTTTCCTTATATTTCTTCAATTCTCACATCCCTACCCTGGTAAGAAGTATTTTTGTTCAGGCCAGTTCTCTAAACAAAAGCAGGTCTTCAAAATATTTTGGATTGGTATAGATTTTGTATGATGATAAAAATTTTAAGGTTATGGAAATCTGCTCAGATTAACAATAGCTGACTTGGAGATTTGCACTTAGCTATTTATGTTCAACACCAAGCTCCTAGAAAATTTTGGTAAGTAACAACATATGTTTAAAAAATATGGTACATTTGATAAGTAATATCTATGAATTTATAAGGTCTAGTCATCTTCAGAGTACTATTTGTCTAGTTTCTTTGTCTTTGCTCACTTTGATAAGATTTAGGTATTTGGATGAACTAAATCATACAAAAAACTCTGGTGTTCTTGAACGGTAAACAATAAAAGGATAAAGGCATTCCCTCTCATCCTATGGACTATAAATAGTTTAAAATTTACTCCATTTATTTTTTGAAGTTTTATTTCAATGCTAAAGGATCTTTAATAAAATCAACTCAAATTTTTAAAGCTGAAACCTAACACTGATAAATTTGTAAAACACCATTCTTTTTTTTTTATGTTTGTTTGTTTGTTTGTTTTTCGAGACAGGGTTTCTCTGTGGTTTTGGAGCCTGTCCTGGAAGTAGCTCTTGTAGACCAGGCTGGTCTCGAACTCACAGAGATCCGCCTGCCTCTGCCTCCCAAGTGCTGGGATTAAAGGCGTGCACCACCACCGCCCAGCTGTAAAACACCATTCTTAGGAAAGCATCAACTTAAACAGTTATAGATAATTAAGACGTACAAGTTAATGTGTTTTCAAGGTTAAGCATGAAATCAGGTATACTTACCAGATGAGCAAAAAACTCCTCAGAGATTTTTTTGAATAAAGTATTTAATGAGAAAACTTACCATAATAGACAGAAATGTGCCTATCAGGAACCCTAAAGTTTCCAAAGAAGATAGATGGAACATAATGACCACACTTGAAACTGCCCCATATCTCACCTGCTGCCAGGACTCTGACCAAGCTGTGGACACTTTTGGGTTCATTACCGTACTCTGTGTGGTCAAAGTAAGGCTAGTTTCCTAAGTTCCTTTTTCCATATGAATTTCTCTCAGATTTGGGTCTGGAAGCTGAAGGACAGTGCTATTCTGTGTGGCAGCTAAAGACGAAATGCTGTCCGATATGGCAACTGAAGCCCTATGACCACTTCCCTTAGTGAAGATGTGAAGATCATGGGGGCCTAGGGGAACTGTTTAGGTAGTAGGTCTCTGTCATTTTAATTGATATATAGACTTTTTAGATTGTACTTCCTACTATAATTTCTCATATCTCTGATGTTATTTACTGGCTATCTGTAGGTATAAAACAAAAAGCAGTTAATTACTTACCTTCTCCTCCAAGGCATCAGCTAGCTGCATGCTCATTTCTGTATTCTCAGCTCTCTTCATAAGTAAAACATCAGGCCTCAGGTATCACCTTCCTACAATTGCATTGCTACCAGACTCTGAAAAGATATAAAATCACTAAACAGCAAGAAATGTTGCAAAGTAACTTTTTAATATCCATTTATTTAAAGAAACTTGCTTTATAAAAACTTTATAACTGTAATGATTTCAACCACATAAGTCTGATACTTCCAGGTTCTAAAGGCCGTACATGAGCTGACAAGTCCTCAGGCAGAAGTGCCTAATGGACTCTGGAGATGTTCAAGGGTCCCCACACATGACTCACATGCTGCATGGATTACATCATCCACTTATGATTCAACTAAGCCCTTGTGCACATGCGTGAGCTCCATCATCTGCATATGACATAGCCATATCAACCCCCTGTGTGCATGCGCTAGGCAGCTTTTAAAAGCTGGACAGGCCATCTTCCTCTCTCTCTCTGCACACTGACTTCCCTTGTAACATGAGGGGCCTGCTTGTTGGGGTTCCTATCCCACCTGGTACCCCACAGCCAGCAAGCCCCAAAGAAAATCACACAGAGATCTCTATAAGTTATAAAGCTGATTGGCCCATTAGCTCAGGCTACTTATTAGCTCTTGTAGCTTATATTAACCCATTTTTTCTGATCTATTTTTGGCTCGGTGGTCTGTGTAGGACTGGGAGAAATCAACTTCCTCCTTCCCAGATTTCTCCTGTTCTCATTGCATCATTTCTACTTCTTGTCTGGCCAATCAGCGTTTATTTAAAACATGACTGATAGATTACAGACAATTCTCCTGCACCACTTCCCCCTCTCTTTTTCAAAAAAAAAAAAAGAGGAAAATATCCATAGTCCATTTTTTGGGAATGTAGGCATAGGATTCCAGGCTACTTCCAGCTAGTTGGGGGCACTGATAATCTTATGGGGACCAAAAGAAAATTTAGAATTATAATCAAGTTCTGACTGGAGTATCCTATGAGTCTTGGTCATCTTAGGCAGCAGTCTTGAACCTGTTCTGGATGAAGAACTCAGACATCTGGGCCAACTATTACTGCGGGAGATTTCTCAAGTGGTCTTCCTTGATCAAAACTGATTGTTCTTAACTCTGAATAAATCTAGAGCCTCTCATTTTCTGTAGAAACAAAAGCAAAATCTCTTCTCCAAAGTAACATATATTTTGACTTAAATTTTGAAATCAAGGTATTTTCAAAATACCTATCTTGGATTAATTCTGCAGCATTTATAAGCAAATATCTTTTAGCAGCTGTTGCTCCTTCCTCAGCACTCAAACAATTTAAAGAGAGCATAATAGCATAGAGTATCAAGATTCTCTGTGTATTTTCCATCTTTATGTGGCTTTATTTTAACCTCTATTTCTTTTATTTTTACTTTTAACCTTTGGCTTTTTGAGACAGATTCTCTGTGTAACTTTGTCCTGGAACTCCCTCTGTAAACCAGGCTATCTGTGAACTCACAGAGATCTGCCTGTCTCTGCCTCCCAGGCAAATTCTACCAGTGTGTGCCACCACAATTGGCTACTCTCTTTCTTTCTTTTTCTTTTTTTTCTCTTCCTCTTTGAGTCTCTCTTTACTGTATATCTCTCTTTTTCTGACCACATGGGTCTTTGATTTGCTAAGGAATATGGAGAAGATTAAAGCAGTGTAGGCCTGTATGTGCCCCCTCTAATAAACTCCTAAGCATATTTGTTGCATGTTCTGTGTTTCCTTCTCACTCATGCCAGGTGATTTCAATAACTTCTCTCAGTAATCAACCAACCATGTGTATCTTCTGGTAAAGGACTGAATAGAAAAATGTTTAACATTTTTGCAAATTTTCAGGGTTTAAGGTAAAAAGTGGTAATGATCTACAGATATGCAAGTTTAAGTAGTAAAAGTCTTAGAAAAAGTTTTAAGTTATTAAAACATGGAATGACCCCAGCTAGGGCCCTGGGCAGTGGAGGAGAGGGTGCCTGAACTGGCCTTGTCCTGTAGTCAGACTGATGACTATCTTGAATGTCATAATAGAACCTTCATCCAGCAGCGGATGGAGATAGAGACAGTGACCCACATCAGAGCACTGGACTGAATGCCCAAGGTTTATTTGAAGAGCAGAAGGAGGGACATTATGAGGAAGAAAGTCAGGACTATGAGGGGTTGGTTCACCCACGGAAACAGTGTGCTTGAGCTAATGGGAGCTCATCAAATCCAGCTGGACTGGGACTGAATGAGCATGGAATCAAACTGGACTCTATTAATGTGGCTGACATTTGGGACAGACTGAGAAGCCAATGACAATGGCACTGGGATTTGTCTCTACTCCATGTACTGACTTTTTGGGATCCTATTCTATTTGGATGCATACCTTCCTAAGCCTGGATGAAGGCGGGAAGGCCTTGGACTTCCCACAAGGCAGGGTACCCTGCCTTCTCTCAGTACTGGAGGGGTAGGAGGGAAGGTGAAAAGAAGAATCAAAATTATAAAAATTAAATTAAAAAATATACATCTCTGTTTTCTCTTCATTCTAAATATTTAGTCATCTAAAGAGTGTGACAATGCTTTTACTTGGGAATAATTGAATAATTTCAGGGTCCCCAAGCTTTAACATTATATACATTTGCTCCAACAGATTTCCATGTCTGAGCCTTTGTGTTCTAGGTGACTCCAAAGCAGCTAGCTTCAGGTGTTCCAGACTCACAAACTGATCCTAAAAGTCTTGAGATTCCTCTGGTTGGTAGAAAGCAAATGGGACCTACAGGCACACAAAGAATGGTAGTATTAGCAAGCCTTTCTGGAGAAGGTGGGTGTTGAGGTCTCAGAAGCTCAAGGCAGGCCTGCTGGCTAACTGTCTCCTCCTGATGCCTGGGGATCCAAATGTAGAACTCTCATCTACCTCTCCAATGTCATGTTTGCCTGCATGCCACCATGCTTTCTGCCATGATAATGGACTAAACCTCTCAACTGTAAGATGGCCCCATTTAAATGTTTTTCTTTATAAGAATTGCCATGGTCATGGTGTCTTTTCACAGCAGTAGAATCTCTAATTAAGATACTTTCCTAGCTCTAGATGGTTCCAAAGATTCTAGAAAGAAATTAAAATAGCCTGTTGTTTCTGATGTTGGTCAGGATTCCAAGTTTCTTGGATCCCCAACAATGACACCCCTGTGTCAGTGGGAACAGGTCATAGAAAAGATGATGTTGTCCCGTATTATTTATTATCAACTAAAATCCTGAAATATTAGTTGTCAGACCAAGGACAAATGAGCCCTTCCATTCTATTTCTTTTTTTCCAGATGTTTTTACTCTTGTTATAAGTGAAAGAATAAAACAGTGAATATGGGTATCTCTGGTGGGCTTAGTTATTGTGTACCACTAAAAGAACATGACACTTGCAACAGAGCTAGTGCAAGAGGTTTATTGGGAGGTTGTAGCCTATCTTGGAGTGGGGACAAGAGAAAGACAGATAGACAGAGAGAGAAAGCAGACAAGAGATCAAGAGAAGAGCAACATAAGAGCAAAGAAAGAAAATTTTGATGAATGGAAAATTTAAGGGGTACAAGTGACATATAAAAAATACAGAGGTCATAGATGTGGAAATAAGATGCACGTGGCAGCGGGTGATGATGTAACTTCTACTGCTGCCTTCAGGGCAGGCTGATAGAAGCTACCATTCAGAATCTGCCTAAGAGACAGCACAGACAATCAGATCTTGTGGCCAGCCTGGTATAAAAAATGATTCCCTGGACAGCCAGAGCTACACAGAGAAACTCTGTCTCAAAAAATCAAAACAAACACAGTTGTCTGAGTTCTATACCCAGTACAGTTTCAGGGCACAAAAGCTTGTCATCTATAACTATGACCACAGCTAGGGCTTCTGTAATTTCAAGGCTGTTGGCTGAGATGATGAAGCCTCATAGAATACTATAGTCATGACTTGGTCATAATTCTAAATTTTCTTTAGGTCCCCATAAGATTATCAGCACCCCCAATCAACAGGGTCTCTGTTTGATAATGTGAAATCTTTTGGTAGAAAGACTTATCCAATTTTATTTTGATTTAATTCAATTTTGGTCAGTTTCCAAACACCCCTTTTTCTAGTAAGAAGCAAGCATTAAACATTAACAAAACAACTTTTACAATCTTGAGGTAAAATACTGAAAAGTATCTGGGAAAATTCTAAACATCTTCTCTCCCTGTCTGATGTCAAAGAACTCTTTAGATCTTTATCTCCTTTCTATTTTGTTGACTGCAACACAGTTATTTCATTGGGCTGGTTCTACTTCCTGTTACCAGTAAGCTCTCCAAGGCAATCCTGGCTTCACCCTACATCTTCAAGCAATGGCTTTTCTTGACCTCCAATTGTTTTCTGTGTTAGCCATGTGACTTGGTACCCTTTTTCAGTGAGCCATTCTCATCTTGCTTGCTCTGAGTCTGGCTTCCTCTGTGATGCCTGCAAACTGACTCTTTTATCTTCCCAGAATTCTCCTGTTCTCATCATTCTACCTCTACTTCCTGCCTTGTTGCCCCACCTATACTTCCTGCCTGGTTACTGGCCAATAAGAATTTTGTTAAAATAATACAATATAAATGACAGGGTACAAGACCATTGTCCTACAATATTTCCACTTTTCTTTTTAAAACAAGAACTCGGAATCTAATTTCCTTTGTTTAGCTTTCTTCCTGACCATTATTAAGAACAACTTGAGACCAGCACTCTAAAACAAAGAAAACCATCCATAATCCATTTTTGGGAATATGGGCATAGGTTTCTAGGCTACTTCCTGTTGACTGGGGGTGCTGATAATCTTATAGGGACCTAAAGACAATTTAAAATTATGATCAAGTCATGACTATAGTATTCTATGAGGCTTGATCATCTCAGCCAGCATCCTTGAAACTGTTCTGGGTGTAGAACTTAGACAATTGAAATATCTGCTCCTATTGGAGATTTCTCAGGGTGTCTTCCTTGATCAAACCTGACTTAGCCCAGTGTAGTAATAAGGGTGGAGGGGCTGCGTCCCCAGCACCCCAGCCGCCCGCACTGCTAGCTTATGCCCCGAAATAATAACACAGACACTGTATTCTGTTAAACACTGCTTGGCCCATTCTCTTCTAGGCTAATTCTCACATATTAATTTAGCCCATTTCTAATCATCTGTGTGTAACACCCCAAGGTGCGCTTACCGGGGAGATTCTAGCCTATGTCCATCCTGGGTCGGAGCTTCATGCTGGGAGCGGGGAATGTATACACACACACACACACACACACACACAAACATACACCATACACACACTATAGATATTTTAGAGGTTTTCTTCATCTTTGAATCTATCTTTACTCTATATCTCTTTTTCTGACCACATGAGTCTTTAATTTGCTAAGTGATATAGCCATGGTTTTGACATCTGGATACACCCCAAGAGATTTTGTAAGGTGACTGTGGTTTATTGATTTTGGAAACAAGAGCAAGCATGTTGCAGTTTCGTAGGAGGTGAGTCCTGAAAACAATGACTGAAAACAGAGACATCTTATGGTCAGATAGAAGCCTGGTATAAGGAAACCTCCCAAGCATTTACAAGGAATACTCAAACCAAGACTCGTAGCAATAGTGGATACTTAGTGTGAACTGGCCATCTCCTATGACCAGGCAATTCTTACAGTGGAGGGATTGAAGTGCCAACCTATCCATGTAACCTTCGATCTGTAGTCTGTCCTGCCTATGGAATTTACTGGGTTAAGGGCAGCCTAAAGATTGAGGAAGTGGCAAAAGAATGACTGGTCAAGCCTAAGAGCCATACCAGGGCAGTAGATCCACCCCTGATACTGCCTGGAGTTCCAGGACCCCACAGGCTAGATGACCCATAGACTTAGAGTAGAATCAAATATGACTGGAGAAAAAAATACCAATGTTATGACGCCTAACAATATTTTTCTATACTCACAGATTAATGCCTAGCTTAGTTGTCATCATAGAGATTTTGTCCACCAATTTATGTAATCTGATGCAAGATCCCACAGCCAAACATTAGTAGAAATTAAGGAATCCTGCAGAATAGGGGGAGGAAAGATTATAGGATCCAGAGAGTTCAAGGACACCACAAGAAAACCCACAGAATTAACTAATTGGGGCTCAAAGATACTCACAGAGACTGAACTAACAACTAGAGAGTCTTCATATATGTGGCAACTGAATAGCTTGGTATTCTTGTGGGACTCCTAACAGTATAAGCAGGGGTTGTGTCTGACTCTTTCATGGGCTTTTGGGATGACACTCCTAATATTGGGTCACCTTGATATGCAATGTGCTACTGATGACCATGGGGGCACTGCTCTTTCTGAACAGAAATTGAGGAGGAGTGGATGGCGTGGCAGAAGGAGGGTGTAGGGGAGGGACTGTGAGGAAAGGAGGGAGCAGAAGCTGTGGTTATTCTTTTTTCTTCATTGGCTAATTGCTTTTGATAACAGTACTACAACATCAGAAGAGTCACCATCTTCAGGTTTCTTCAGCTTGAAATGTTAACATTCCTGAAAAATGAGGCCTTTTCTCACTTCCTCACCTAGGTACAGCTCTAAGAATAGAGCAATCTTGCCTTTCTCTGGTGCCATGATTTTCTGACAGCCTTCCCTGACAACACAGTTCTGACATGACAAACTTATAGTTTGTCAATAGTTTGACAAAATTCATGTGTATATGATAAGAAATATTAAGAGTACATTATTGACTTTCGAAGTGTCTAAAATACAAAGGGGAAAAATAATGAATTTCGAGAACAATTTTCCTCTTCCCTTTAAAATCAGATTATATTATATAGTGTTCAAATAAATCTTCAACATTTTTTGAGGAATGACCAAAGGCTACATTCCAAGGCATTGGTTCTTTTTCACTATGAAAATAATTAAAGTTAAAATTAACTGATTTGTACAGGCTGAGTTTGCAGTATACCAGAAACTCAGTGATTCATGAACAGTATTACTTTGCTAATGAATAAACAAGGTGAATTAGGGAATGTCATATTGTCTTTCTCATTTTTTTTGTAAGAATACCCTCTCCATGACTGCATTTGTCTACCTCTGTATTCTTTGTAACAGCAACTCCTTTGTGTTCAGCACAACCTGGCACACAGCCGTTATTATGTCTACTTATTGAAATAATATGTTACCCGATCCTTCTGTTTGCTTGGTTTTATCATACTATGCTAGGTTTCATTGCAGTTTGAAAAGAATATAAGTAGTAATTTTACACTGCAGAAGCATGCAATTTGAGGAAGAGAACAGTCTCTGGAATCATAGCTCTTGAGTGTGAAATGTATCCTACAAATCAACATTGCTTGACCTTGTCAAAGTTCTGTGTATTTCTGGTCTTCTATTTACATATTTGCTATTTGGAGGTCAATGGCCCTAATTTATTTCTCATGGTTCTATGTGAGCTTATTTATCTAGTGTATGTTGAGAGCTGAGAATGATGCTTGGGAATTATAAATAACAGTCCTTTTTGTAATACTAGTTTAATTATTAATAACATTCAACTCAATGTAACAAATGTATGCTTCAAAACTATGTGAAAATACCAAGAAGGATAAAAATGCCATGATAGTTACTGTATTTAGCAAAGTGTCTAAGAAACGGTGAATTGTAATCAAATTATGGGAACAACAAATCTAAAAAATCTGATTTCCATTGTTGTAGTCCTACAGAAGGAACTTCTTTTAATATTTTGTACAATTCTCCTAGATAATAAATATCCTATAATCAGTTAGGTAGCCTCATGCTATCCTCCTTTTCCAGGAAACTTGAATGAAAACAAAGTAAAAGAGTGTGGTTGAAAAATGAAAGAAAGAGATGGTTCATATGGCATCTGCCTATAGAGTAACAGAAAATAAGAAGAGTGATGCAGGAAAATCTCTTGGGAGTACTACAAGTGTTTTCATTCTCAGCATTCCCCAGGGGAACCTTATCTCTCTCACACTTAAATTGTCGATGATAATCCAGGGGAAATGTGAAATGAAATCATAAGAAAAGTTTTGTTTTTTTTTTCACTGATGCTCATAAAAGTCACATTACATCTTTCTAGTGGAAAAATCATTCTTGCCTCTTCTGGGAACATTAACATATTTTCTGTTTTACAATAAGAGTAACTATTAAAATTTTTTCAAATTATTGTTTGTTTGCTTGAGACAGAGTCTCACAAAATATCCCTGGCTGGGTTGGATTGCAATATGTAGAACCGGTTGGTGTTTAACTCACAAAGATGTTTTTGCCCAAGTGCTAGCACTAAAGGCATCTGCCACCAAACCCATCACAGAAATGATTGATTTGAAAAGTAAATCAATATCAGAAATAAAATAATTTAAATGGCAATATGTCATGTTATAAACACAGTTTTGTAAGACAAAACTCGAGGACTAGTAAGAGAATGTGGATAGTATAAAATAAGCTTACTACTGACCAAAATTTAAGAACTTTTTTCACACTCAGAATGTAAGGTCAATGCTTTAAAGATGCTGTGCATACGTTTTTAAAATCCAAAGTAAAGCAAGTACGTGGAGAAATGTAGTGGCATTTTATTTGTATTTTAATAAATAAAGCTTGGTTGAAGATCAGAAAAGTAAAAGGCACACTAGCCAGCCTTACAAACCAGGCAGCAATGCCACACAACTTTAATCCCAGTAGCCACACTAGTTTGTATTAGAAACTAGCAGGTAGTGGTGCATGCTCTTAATCCCACAACTGGAGAGGATTATAAAATGTGAGGAGACAGATCTTGATCTCAGTCTCATTCTGGGGTTTCATGGAGACAAGATCACCATTTTAAGAGTGAGGTAAAGGTAGGGGCAGTGGTTAGCATCTTTGCTTTTCTGATTTTCAGGTTGAACCCCAATATCTGTCCCTGAGATTTTTTTTAAATCATGCTTCAATGATCTTAACAAAAATCATAACTATCCAACTCAGTCATTAAAAAAGGACAGTTTAATAAACTCACTCTTTTTAGCAACAAAATAAACCTTATATTGCCTTTTTATATTAAATTTCTAGGTATCTTAAACTGTGGTATTCAATGCTTTTGAAAATTATCAATAATTAATTCTCTTGGGGGTATATTCTTTCAATGTGAAAGGGTATGGAGGATCCCTTATTTGTCTCCAAATGAAAAGCTATAAAATAGCTTAATTAGTTTTAGGGTAAGGAATGTAGTCTGGAAAAATATGAATTATAGGTTCATTTGTAAAACTTTTCAGCATCTTATGTGATATAAGGCCTCACTGAAGCTGATTGTGCTTGAAATGGTATGCATGGAACATAGCTCCTTGTAATTAAAATTTAAAGCCAAAAGAATTTCCCTGGGATTTTATGACACATATTTTCTGATTACAAAATTAAGCTACAATTTTTGAAACCTAGCTTCAAGGTTACAATTTTTGTTTCTCTATTCTAGAGAAAACACAAAGTTGTATTAAATAGAAATATTTATTTTATAGTAATGCATTATTGTTAAAATATTTCTTATATTCAAAGAGAGAAGAACTTTTGCTAGATATCACAGTTCAATTAATAATTCAGCTTGACCTAATGTAGATTTAAAGCTGCTATCTTACTGTCCTAAATCCATTTGTTCAAACTGCCTTTAAGAGAACAATATCTGGTCAACCTCACTTACCTTGGTTCTCCTTTGAAATTAAAGTTTTAAAACCTAACTCAATTCATAGTTGTTTTTATTTCAAATCTGTAATTATTTATTTGAAAACAAAGAAAGTTTAACTTTCCTAAAAAGAATAAAGACAACACATAAAAGTGTGAGGGGTAGAGTTTCTTCCAGGTTCTGGACAACAAAAATTGCTGACTGAATCAGGCTGGGGACCTTAAGGTGAGAGATGTCTTTAAACCAGACCACACAGAGAGCTTCATTCCCTGAAGTAATAAGGGCGGCGGGGCTGAGTTCTCAGCACCCCCAGCCGCCTGCCCGGCTAGCTTATGCCCCAAAATAACAACACACAAACTGTATTCATTTAATCACTGCTTGGCCCATTCTCTTCTAGGCTAATTCTCACATATTAATTTAGCCCATTTCTAATCATCTGTGTGTAGCACCCCAAGGTGCGCTTATCGGGGAGATTCTAGCCTAGTCCATCCTGGGTCGGAGCTTCATCCTGGGAGCGGGGCATGGCGTCTCTCTCAGGCGTCTGCTCCCGAGAGAGCTGTGGAGTCTCTGAGCTCACTTCCTCGTCCTCCCAGTATCCTGTTCTGTTTTCTCCTCCCACCTATCTTCTAACCAATAAAATGGGCCAACACAGTTGCTTTATTAACCAATGACCTTCCTCCATCAATTCCCTGTATGGTATTCTCTTTTTTGTTAAACTTTTTCATTTATTTTTACATACTGACTAAATTTTCCCCTCTCTCCTAACCTCATGTCCCCTCCCCCCCCCACATCCCTCTGCACCTATTTCTCCATCTCCATTGAGAAAGGGACAGGCCTTCCACGGGAATCAACAAAGCATGGCATAGCACAAGTTGAGGCAGGACTGCCGGAGGCCCTTATTACAGGAAGTGGCAACCCACCAAAAAATATTTTTTGTTGGAGAAAATTCATATTTGTAAAGTTTGCAAGAGACTCCAGAATATCTTTTGCTTCTGTCTGTAATTTTATATGTGCTAATTTGCATTCTCTCCTTAGCTGCTATTGGGAATTTCCCATAGTTTTAGCATAATGTGTGTGTATTACATGATTACAATCCCGGTCTACTGGGCATTTTTATTTGTAGATTTTCAAGAAAGTGGCTAAGGAAAGCTGTATTATCCATTTAATATAGATAATATTAGCTTATACAGCATTTTGATTAACAAATACAAAATGGTGTTATCCATGTCAGGGGTTATAAGTGTCCATTAAGAGCTGTCTTGGAACTCAGCTTAAGAAAACAGCTGTATTGTACCCAGCTGCCAAGATAGCCAAATATTACCAACTGATATAAAACTTCAAAATAGTCTTAGATCAGATCATTTGTACTTCTAATGGCTTTTAATATAAACTAGTCATAGAAAAATACAATCTTATTTATAAAGACTTGTAGCCAGCAGTCTGATTTGTTGAGCCAACATAAATAGTGTCAAGGTACATAATTGTGAGACCAGGTCTAGCTGACAACAAATTCTTACCTCAGTTTTGTGAACTTTGTTCAAAACCATGGGAAAAGTTTCCCTAACTGGCCAGGGGTACAAAATATAAATTATCTTCATAGCCCTGAGAAAGAGTTACACATTTCCCTTTTCACAGTCAAGGGTTACAAGCAGTACAGATAAATATATTTTAAGATTTAAAACACTTTTAATATCACTGTGCATTGCAGAGTTCCAAATAAGCTCATCTGTCATGTTTATGACCCCTGCCCTTCAACTCCTGCTTCAATGGGCCTCTGAGCTTAGCTCAACTCAGCACTGCATTCTGTCTGACAACAATTGCTCTTTGGAAACAGTGTTCAGTCTGAGAAAGTTCAGCTTTTACGATTATCAATCACAAAATGTTTAAGTTATTTATACACTTGGTAATATAGGATATAGCACACAATTTTCATATTTCTTTTAATATCATTAGTAGTTTAGTATTAGAAGGCTACCTCTAGAGATAACAAAAAGACTTTTCCTTAAGCAGTCTTTGCAGACTGTGGGTTGCAGTCCACTAATTAGGAGGAAAAAAAGTGCTTTTTCCTTGCTCTTGTGACAATTTCTCTGGATTTAATGTTTAAGAGCTGTCAAGAGGACACTTTCTTATCATTTACTTCAGAAATTTTATGGTGACATTCAGATGTCATGCCTGAAAGATTTTGTGGGTCTTTATAAGTTTGGAAGAGCCAAGAAAGCAGTCAGAAACTTAGGGACTGTCATGACAGAAACATCATGATAGATAGACATCAAGTATGAGAGAATTAGAAGGGAAGCATGAAGAGTAAAGCTAGAGGTATAATGAAAGATAGAGTAAAGAAATCTGAGAATGTAACAAAGAAACATCATGAGAACAACATTCAAGGAATAAAGAAGAAATCTATCAAAACAGATTTGAGAATGCTTTTTTCCTAACTTCCTCAGATAGAAAAGGTTTAATTTAAACTGACTCCTTTGAATTTCTTTCAAAGTCTTTTGCTGCTATAGGCTTGTGCCTCAGACAGGAGTAGAGGACCAAGCTCCTCTCCCTCTATCAAGGTTAGGCTAGGCAACCCACATGAGGATTGGGTTTCCAAAAGCAAGCTCAAGCCTCTGGCAAAGGACCTGATTCCACTGTTAGGAGCCCTATAAAGACACCAAGCTACACAATTGTCACACACATGCAAAGGGCCTAGGTTAGCCCCATGCAGGCTCCCTAGCTGTAAGTCCAGAATTGGTGAGTGCCCACAAGCTCAGGTCAACTGTCTCTTTGGGTTCCCTTGTCATGACTTTGACTCCGCTGGCTCTTACAATCCATCATCTCTCTCTTCCACATGATTCCAGGAGCTGTACCCAGTGCTTGGTTGTGGATCTCTGCATCTGCTTCCATTATATACTGGATGAATGCTCTCTGATGACAATTAGGATAGTCACCAATCTGACTACAGGAAAATTCCAGTTCAGGCACCATCTCCAATATTGCTAGGAGTCTTAGATGTGGTCATCCTTGTGGATTCCTGTGAGTTTCCCTGGCACCAATTTCTCCCTAACCCCAAAATATAACCTCCACATCAAGATATCACTTTCATTATTCTCCCCATACATTCCACTCCAACCCTCCCAAATGGATCCTTCATGTTCCCATACCTCCATGGTCCCTTCTGCCCCTGGTTTACCCAAGAGTTCTCCTCTATTTCTGCCCCAGGGAAATCCATGTATCTCCCTTTGGGTCCTCCTAACTCTAGAGAAAAAAGTAAAATACAGCGTGACAAAAACTTTAATATTGAAGAAAGAAATTGGAGAAGATACCAGAAAATGGAAAGATGTCCCAAGCTCAGGGATAAATAGGATTAACACAGTTAAAAAAAAGGCAATCTTACCAATAGCAATCTATGGATTTGATGCAATCCCCATAAAAATTCCAATGCAAATTTTCACAGATCTCAAAGGAATAATACTCAACTTCATATGGGAAAACAAAATTCCCAGAATAGCTAAATCTATCCTTTATAATAAAGAAGTTCTGGAGGTATCAACATCACTGACTTCAAGCTCTACTATAGAGCTATAGTAATAAAAACAGTATGGTAGTGGCATAAAAACAGACATGTGGATCAATGAAATCCAACTGAATTCCCTGACAAATCCACAAAGCTGTGAACATCTTATTTTTGACAAAGAATCAAAATTTATACAATGATAAAGAGAAAGCATCTTCAACAAATGGTGCTGGCATAATTGAATGTTAGCATACAGAAAAAATGCAAATATATCCATATCTATTGTCTTATTACAAAACCCAAGTACAACTGTATCAAAAACCTCAACATAAATCCTGTTACACTGAAATTGAAGGAAGAAATTGTGGGAAGTAGCCTTGAACACATTGGTACATGAAACAGCTTCCTGAATAGAATACTGAAGATGGATGCTAACAAGAAATCCCACACTAGCTCAGAATTGAGTATAATCAAGGGTTATTTATGTAGGGGTAAGCTTATAGATCACAGTCTGTTAGGCTAAAAATATCTCAAGGCCTGAATTTGAGGCCTGTAAAACAGAGAAAAGCCTGGCTTGAGTTCAGGGCCTGTACCTCGAGGCCTATAGGACAGAGAAAAGCCTAGCTCAAGTCTGAGAGAACCAAGTGAAGATGAGAAATCAAAATCTAGGTAGATGCCCCTTCAGCCATAGGAAGGACTTGGCTACTGTCATTAGCTGGAGGTACCCGCACATCACACAATGTCACTTTACCTATAGAAGCTGATGTTCACAGCAATAAACTAAGTTCCTGTTTGACTTGACTCCCTATCTTGTCTGATTGTCCTGCTCCGTGGTGCTGTGGATCTGATGGTCCTGCGTTGTGGAATTGCAGAATGGGTGGATAGTCCACTCATCTTTTCCTTGGAAATAAGGCTAAGGAGGTCTAGCAACACAAGGTTTACATTGGCACTTATAATATAAGAAGCCACATAGGATACAGATATAAACAGTATTCTCAACAAAAAAAAAATCTCAAATGGCTGGGGTACACATAAATAATTATTCAATATCCTTAGCCATCAGTGAAAAGCAAATCAAAATGACTTTGAGATACCATTTTATACCTGTGAAAATGGCTAAGATCAAAAACACTAATGACAGCTTATAAGAAGAGGATATGTAGCAAGGGTAACACACCTCCACTGCTCATGGAGTGTAAACTTATATAATCACTTTGGAAATCAATATGGCAATTTCTCTGAAAACTGGGAATCAATCTACCTCAAGATCCAGCTATACCCTCTTGGGCATATACCCATTGTTCAATTATGTTCATAAAAGTGTCATTCGTAATAGATAGAAATATAAACAACTTCGATGGCTCTTAACCTAAGAATGGATTAAAAGAATGTAGCACATTCATACATTGAAATATTACTCAGCTATTAAAAACAATGACATCATGAAATTTGGTTGCAAATGGATGGAACTAGAAAAAAAAGCATTCTGAGTGAGGTAAGCCAGACCCAGAAAGACAAACTTGGCATGTACTCACTGATAAGTGTATATAACCTTTAAAGTAAGTGAGAACCATACTATAATCCACAAACCCAGAGAAGCTAGGTCTTCACTTCTTGCCAGTCCAGGTTAATGTCAAGAACCTCAGACCCTGGCTCCTTACTCAAGACCCACTGTGGGCAGGCAACCACAATAGACAGAGGGCTACATTCCTCAAATAACTCCACTATGTGGTGACCCTTTTTATAGGCAAAGTCTTGTTGAGTTTCCTGGCTACTAAGCCAATAAAAGAGGCCCAGGGTAAGGCTGCTTGTGTTCATGGATCCAGTGATCCTACATATATGCCCTTGATTCCAATGAGGTAGTATATGGTGATAATGGCCCTGTGGTAGCAGAAGCCGTAGCCTCTGGGGTCTTTCTTCGTTCTGATCTGTGTCATTTTAAATCTTAATGAAATATCATAGAATATTACTTTATATAGGGACTTTATAATTCTATATAATACAAATAATGAATCATTCTGTTCTTTGCCTTTGTGACAGCATCTACTTGGTCAATGCCTTTCTATAGCAAAACCTGTAGCCCCATTTCCATTCTCCACACCAACCAGGACACTGAATCACTTTTCTTCTCTCATTTGCTGTCATATAGAAAACATTTATACATGTGTTTCTCCATTGGGTCCCAGGTCTTGAGAGGGCAATACTTCAAACCCCCCATGTGTTTTCACTCCAACCATGCTCCCCTTTAACTTTCAACTTCCTCCTCCTGTTCTACTCTTCTCTCTGTTAGGTCATGTAAGCCTCCAACATCTCCTTTTCTTCTTTGCATCTTTGTTCAGTGGTCTGGGCTATCCCACTTTTCATAAAAGGAACAAAACCAGAACACATTTCAATGATGATCTGGACCTTGTTCAAATTCTTTTTCTTCTTTCTCTTTGTTCTTTTGCATCTTATTTTTCTTTTTTCCACTCCTGTCTCTGCTAAGGCACCTTTCCAGAGTCCTTGTGCTGTCAGTTTGCTGAAGAAGCTGTAGGTTTTTTTTCTACTGATGCATCCAGTTAATCAAAGAGGAAATGCAGCACTTTGTCTGCAGCACATGGCTCAAGCTAGTCAGACAGTGGCTGTTTCTTGTTTTCCTTGGTGACAAGGAGTCCTGGCTGAGAGCTGTCTTCATAGCCACAAAGGAATCTGCTCTTAGAAAAGTGTTTGGAGAGCAGTCTAAACAGGAAATATCCTGCTGGCATTGTACACAGTGCAGGGAGACAGTCCATGGAACACCGGAGCCTAATTCATAGTTTTAATCTTAAAATATTCATGTTCCATGCTCCAGAATCAGAAGACAATATATATTCACAAGTTTACTCATTTGCTGAAAACAGAAAATAGGATTAAAGTGATCTACAAATGTTGAAAACAAAAATACAGATATCGATTGGTTACATTTGTTTATTATCTGGGTCAGTTAGTATTAATGACTTAATCCCTTCCAAAACTTTGCTAAAGATTTCTATATAGTATTTCTCAGTCCTTTCCCCCATTTGATGTGTTTTGTGTGGTTCAATAAATACAGAGCAAAGCTGTTTCTTAGAGACAGACAAAGAAACAGGGAAAACAGAATCTTAAGATACCATTAAGGAAAATGCAGAGCTAGACTCATACAACAGAGAGATGATGATAGGAGATGAAAGAAGACACAATGAAAGAGAAGTAGAAAATTTAAAACCAGTCTCATTCTTGGTAAAAATACTCCATAAGGAAATGTTTTGATTTTTATTCTTAATGTGACACTGACTCATATTCTATTCTCTGAGGTAATAATAATCAATGCATATAAACCACACTGATAGAAGGGCAGATTACTTTGAAGATTTGATCTTGTTCTCTTCTATTGTTAGTTGCAGAATGGCATTTTAATGTATTCACAGAAGTATAAAAGAATATTTGGATTTAATAAGGCTCACAGATAGAATACAGCAATCATAGTAAGACAGTTATGATGTGAATAGGGAAAACAAGCTGACTGATTTGGGAGCTAAGAGTTATTTAGTAATAGCCTGCACTTCGTGTCTTTATTTTCAATTCTGATAGGTATTCCCATTAATGAGAGCATGCCTCCAAAGTCATTTGAAAAACCACAACTAAAATGGGACCTACATACTAATTTTTCTTTTAAATTCTATCAACTTGATGATTACCTTAGTGTCTAAATTTGAATTCCTGTTAAAACATATTGAAAACTCAGAACTCAGAAAAAAGCAAACACAGCTAGTTATTATGTACATACTTATTTTACTCAACCACCATATTGATATTATGATACCACAAATTCAATATTGCTTTGACTATTTTTGAAATTTTAGTATTGTAATAATTATGTAATTATTTTCACTTATATATCATTCCCTTAGTGATGCTTTCATACCTCTCCCACAATTATGGACTCTCGTTTTGGAACAAGAAATCTAAATAATCTCTCTCTTCTATAAGTTACTTAAAGTGTTTTAACAAGCAACAGAAAAGTAATTAATTCAGAACTTGGCACCAGAGAGTGTGTTCTTTCTGGGAAAAACCTCACTGTGTTGTTTCTTGTATGGATGTGGAAGATTTTTGAATTTCAGACTGGTAAAGTGTTTGGATTCTATAAGCAGAGTTTGAAGGGCCACTCTAGTATACTCTCAAGAGTACTGAGAACAACGCAGACAATGAAGGTATAATTCAAGAAGTTCCAGAGGGGAATAACAAGAGGCTTCTTTTGTCATATTTTGACAAAGAATTTTGCTACCTTCTAGCCTTATGTTAAGGGCTTGACTGAGGCTAAATTGAAAGTAGTGGAGTAATTTCCTTAGTATATGAAACATAAATACAGCATAGCTATAGCTTGGTTTTTACTGATTTCTCAGGTCTACAGTGAAAAAGAACAAACATCACAAATAAATATAAAATGTTCAGTTTGGAGAGAAAAGGGGTGTTAGGATGCTTAGTGTAATAACTAGGACACATGCGGAGATAAGCTGGAACTGTTAAAAAAAATTAGGGCTGTCTTAATTATCTTTATATCGCTGTGATAAAACACCATAGCCAAAGCAACTTACGTTTAGAGTCCATGATTGCAGATTGAAGATTAGGTAGAAAGCAACAGAAAGAACAGGTAAGAGCCCACATTTGAACCACCAGCAGAAGGAACAGAGAGTTAACTCAAAATGTCATGAGCTTTTTGAAACCTTAAAGCCTTCTCCTAAGTGAATATTTTCTGTGGCAAGTCCACACATCCTAATCTTCTGCAAATAGTCAAATAGTCGCCAGGTGGAGACCAAGTATTCCAATGTCCAATACTTAGGGAGGACATATTATTCAAGACACCAAAAGTAATGTTAAAGAAAAGTCTTATTTTCACTGAAAGAGTAAATATGGTGTCCTCAGGACAAGATACTGATCTCACCACTAAGCTTCCAACTTGTGAAAGGGAAAGTCTGAAGAAGTATTTTGCTCCTAGAAAGCTCTCACATACAAACACGTTAGTGAATGTGATTCAAGGGAACAGAGTCTATCCATCTGACAGGCAAAAGTGGTGGTGTTGTCCATATGAAACTGGTTTTGGAAATATAAAAAGTTCAAGAGTGAGAATGGTTGTGGATTCTTCCTATAACGTCAGACAGCTGCTGAGGTCAAAGTGTGGCAGTCTTGGAGTTGCTGGTTGAAGAAGGCCATGAGAAGCCAGGAGGTCATCAGAAGCCATTTCATAAAGCTTTGAAAGTGAAGCCTGTGTTTGAATACAGCCCTATGACATTGGAGATACTAGACCAGTGCTCTAACTGTGAAGAAGAGGTGAATATATAGAGTAGAACAGTATAAGAAAGACATGTATATCAGGTAACCAAACTAAATAAACTGAGCCATTTATTCACTTTGGCACCAGACATGGAGTTACATGATATATTATTTGGCTTTCTGGGTCTCAGTCCTGTTTTGGTCCAGAGATTCCTCACTATGCTCCCATCACTTTTTTTAGGAGTTTTCCTAATTTAGTCAATTTAGAAAGAAGGTCTCTCAGGCATTTGACTTGGGCATTTGAAAAATTGGTCGTCAGTTAGTGATGCTGTTTGTGGACTTGGTGTGACCTTACTAGAAGAAATGTGTTATGTAGATGTGGGCTTTGAGCTTTATATCCTTGTTCCAATTCTCACTTTCTCTCTTATGCATGCTTACTATTGATTTCTTAGTTCCTTGATCAAACTTCCTGGCATCATTTCTCCTCTTTCCAAATGAATTCTTTATCTCAAACAGTAAGCCAGCATGCACTCTTCTAGGAATTTGTTTTAGCCATGTTGCTTTCTTTATCACAGCAACAGAAACTAACTAATGCACAAGGCAAGTCCTTTGCTGACTGAGATACCTTCCTAGCCCTATCACTAATTTGAATGATGGATTGAATTATTTAAAAAAAATATTTATCAGTATTTTCTTTTATGTAGGGAAATGTATACTTCTCTGGCACACTGGGTTTTTGCTTAATGATGTAATTTACTTAGCTGCATTGGTTGTTAACAAATGTACATTACTCATGCTATGCATAATGAGAAAAACTATACAATGGGTAGATATTGATGAAGAGAGAATCCATGGATCCATCACATTTCTAATTTTCTTCAGAACAAAGGCAATCACAACTTTGCTCTCAATTATCACTGCCTGGGTATTGTAGAAAACAAATGATTTGAAAGTCAGAGATTTTATCTTGTACTAAGAAAGAGGGAAGATTCTTTGGCATAAAGAAACCATTTTTATCTGAAATAATATTCAGACAAGTATGCAAAGAATACCCTTCAAAATTCTGGAGTATCTAAAGTTTATAGTTCATCAATTATGGCAGGTAATCTTTAGCCACATAAAATATACTTTCACCTATCATTAAATAACATGACTCTTAGGCTGTCTACTAAAGAAACATTTGTCAGTTTTATGCAATATAGTTAATAATCATCTATAACTATGTAGTAATTAGAGTGGCGGGGCTGAGTCCCCAGCACCCCGGCTGCCTGGCTAGCTTATTCCCGAAATATCAACACACAAACTGTATTCATTTAATCACTGCTTGGCCCATTTCTATCTAACCTCTTCTAGGCTAATTTTCACATATTAATTTAGCCCATTTCTAATCATCTGTGTAGGGCCCCTAGGTGCACTTACCGGGAAGATTCTAGCCTTTGTCCATCCTGGGTCGGAGCTTCATCACGTGCATCTGCCGGGGAGCTGGGAGCATGGCGTCTCTCAGAGGTGTCTGCTCCCAAGAGGAGAGCTGTGGAATCTGAGCTCACTTCCTCTTCCTCCCAGAGTTCTGTTCTGTTTACTCCTCCCACCTATCTTCTAACCAATGAGGGCAAAGCAGTATCTTTTTATTTAACCAATGACCTTCCTCCATCATTTCCCCTTTTTCGGTTTAAACAAAAAAAACCAAAAAACAAAAACAAAAAGGCTTTAACTTTAACATAGCAAAATTACATATAACGAAACAGTTATCAAGTAAAAGTTACAATAATCTTTATCATAACTAAGGAAAACTATAACTATAACTAACTATTCTTAACTCCATCAAAGACTCTAGAAAGATACAATACTACCTAAGCAAACAAGAAAAAAGCAACTTTTAAAACTCTAGAAATGACAAAGACTTCTCGCTGCCTGGACAGTCACCCAAAGTTCCTCTGTACCGTTGGGGCATCCATCTTCAGCCTTCAGGTCCATGGTATCCAGCAGACATTTCCATAAAGCAGGAAAATTCAAAGTCAGTTCAGTCACTATCTGTTGTGTCCAGCAGAATGTCTCGCAGACTCTTTCATGAATCAGGAACCCCAAAAGATCATCTCACCGTAGGCAAGTTCAGTAGTCCTCTCTCTGTGGGTTCTCTGTGTCCAGTTTATGCAATAGTCCAGGCAAGAGCAGTTTCCTGCCAAAATGGCTATCAAACTCCATAACGAGCCTCTTTGATGCCCATCTTCCTCTTGAAGTAGATTGGTGCAGCCAGGAGAAGAGTGTCTTATTGTCATGAAAAGTCCTAAGTTATTAAAACATTTAAAATGCCATATTCTATAATCTTTGAAAAATATGAAGAATGCCTATCTAAAATATATCTACGCACATCTAGAAAATATTAACTAACATGACTACAAACTTGACTATTATTTATGATTATCCATCAACATCCTATATTTCCTAATTATACATTACATTTTAATAATGAATTACACAATCACAATACCTTAATCAATATAAGAAATACATATAAATATTACAAAATTGACTGTACGTAAATCTCTATCAATAAAGTAAAATCTATACTAATGCAAATTATTCATACCAATATGATATCCCCCTTTAAATGTAAAAGAACATTTATAAACATTTTTTGGGAATATGGGCACAGTTATTTCTCTCCAAACTGCTTCCTGCTGAATGGGGGTGTCGTTAATTAGGTCTTTCATGGTATAACCTGTGTGCTAGTTTCATCTCAGTTGGCAGTTGTGCGAAGCAATTTTCCGAAGATGTTCACAGCAACCCTTCAGGAGGGCGTGGTCCATCATACCAAATCGGAATAGAAGAAATGAACAGGGTCTCATCCTCTGTGAAAACAAACTAAGAAACTCCTTTCCAAAGCATCATGTCCTTAGATCCAAATTTCAAAGTCAAGGCATCAAAATATCTATGTTGGATTAGTTCAGCAGCATTTATAAATAAATATCTTTTGGTATCTGTTGTTCCTTCCTCAGCATTCAAACAATTCAAAGAGAGCATAATAGCATACAGTATCAAAAGTCTCTGTGTATTTTCCATCTTTGTGCAGCTTTGTTTTAACCTCTATTTTGTTTATTTTTACTTTTTTTAACTCTTTGCTTTTTGAGACAGGTTCTCTGTATCTTTGACTTGAAGTAACTCTGTAGACCAGGCTGTCCTTGAACTCTCAGAGATTGGCCTGTCTCTGCCTTCCAGGCATTTGGATTAAAGGCGTGTGCTACCACACCTTGAAGTCACAGAGGTCAATCTCCCTCTGCCTTCCAAGTGTTGGGATTAAAGGTGTGTACTACCACACACAACAACTCTCTTCCTTTTTTTTTTTTGTTTTGTTTTTTTACTTTAAGAACTTCAACTTTTAGTCTCCATATATTTTTAATACACTGTAAACCATTTAAAAATTTTCTTTGTCTTTGAATCTCTCTTTACTGTATATCTCTCTTTTTCTGACCACATGAGTCTTTAATTTAACAAGCAATCTCAGTAGGACTAAAGCCGTGGCTTTGACGGCTGGATCCAGCCCATTCCTTAGCTTTCCAGCCTCATGGCTGAAGTACTGGCTGTAGCCATGTTTACTGCGACAACTCTATGGCATTTCAAGGTCCCTGCCATCAAGCGAGCTTCAGCAGCCTGTGCTTGCAAACTGCACGAACCGCCTGCTTAAAAGAGTCAGAGTTTGCCCTGGCAAGACAGCCCAGAAAGCCGGCATTTTTAAACAGCACAGCTTTTTTCCTGCTATCGCTGAAAACCATAAAGCATGCGTTCAGCTTTTCGTCAACACCATTTATGTGTTTCCTGGCAGGAACTTTTAATGAGCTACAGGGTTTTGCAGCTAAAGCTGAGTCAGGAAGCTTCTCTTAGATGAGAGCGCTTGCTTGCCTCTAGCAAGCAGAGTGCCACAAATGCTTTAAAGCCAGAGTTCACGCTGGCAGCCCAGCCGCAAGAAGCTGAGCTTTAAAATGACACAGCGTTTTTTTCTGCTGCTGTTGCCGAATCAGGAAATCTCTCTATAGCACACCACCAACAAACAGCAAAAATCTGTGTTAAACTCTCTCCCTTATTTTTAAGGCTTCTCAGGTTTTTTAAGTCGGTTTAGTCTATCACATCGGGCGCCATTCTCAGTTTTTGTTAAGAAAACTAAAAATTGTTTTAACATATTACCATTTTTCACAAAAATAAATACACTTATATGTTAAATTTTGATAAAACACTATCACAAAGATGTTGAAAATTTTCATCTAGAGTTATTTCTCAAAAACAGCCTACAAATTATAAAATGGAACTATAGGAAAATGAACACTAATATTGTAAGATTGAAGGAAAATATCATTAAACTAGACAGGAATAAAATGATATAAATTTGACTACATAATAATGTCCACTTCTTCAAGCAAGATGCTTTAATTATTGCATTACCAAAAGAGGTATTAAAACAATTGAAACAATTGCTGGCAGCTTTTTACTATTGTGTCCATAATTATGAGCCACAAATGTGCTGCTTTTCAGTTGCATAATTCTCAGGAATTAGACAGAGAAAATTTTTGTCAGGGAATTTATTTGGAATATCTCTTGTTTGATACAAATACATTTGGTTAATTGGGCAATTTTCTGCCTTCATTAAATTCTCCATTTGATGACAGGAATGTTATGTTAATATCATCATTAGAAGAAAGAGAAGTTATCATTCTTCTTCACTAGAGTTTTTATGCTATTCTTGCTGCTAAAATTAGTACGTTGTCTGGAGTTTTCTGAAAGATCTTGTCTATTTAGAATTTAGGAACTTGTCTTTATATTTATTATGGTTACCTATACCAATTATATGTGTAGATTTGGCATTTCCTTAATGCTTTTTAAATTTTTTTATTGAAAAAAATTTCTGCCTCCTCCCAGCCTCCCATTTCCCTCACCCTCCTCCCACTCCTCTCGCCCTCCCCCCACTCCTCTCCACCTCCATCTCCAGTCTGAAGAGCAGACAGGGTTCCCTGCCCTTGTGGAAAGTCCTAGGTCGTCCCCACTCCGTCCATATCTAGGAAGGTGAACATCCAAACTGGCTAGGTTCCCACAAAGCCAGAACATGAAGTAGGATCAAAACCCAGTGCCATTGTCCTTGGCTTCTCAGTAGCCCTCATTGTCCGCCATATTCAGAGAGTCCGGTTTTATCCCATGATTTTTCAGTCACAGTCTAGCTGGCCTAGGTGAGTTCCCAATAGATCAGCCCCACTGTCTCCGTGGGTGGGTGCACCCCATTTGGTCCTGACTTCTTTGCTCATGTTCTCCCTCCTTCTGCTCCTCATTGGGACCTTGGGAGGTCAGTCTGGTGCTCCAGTGTGGGTCTCTGTCTCTATCTCCATCCATCACCAGATGAAGGTTCTATGGTGATATGCAAGATATTCATCAGTGTGGCTATAATATAGGGACATTTCAGGTTCCCTATACAAAACTGCCCCAGTAACTAACTGGGGACATTGTCCTGGGCACCTGGGAGTCCCTCTAGTTTCAAGTCTCTTGCCAAACCTAAGATGGCTCCATTAATTAAGATATGTGCTTCCCTGCTCCCCTATCCGACCTTCCTTTATCCCAATCATCCCGTTTCCCCAAGCTCCCCCCATCTTCCCCGTCTCACTTTTCTCTCCCCATCTCCCTTTATGCCCCGCCCACCCCACCCCTGAGATCCCAACTTTTTGCCCAGCAATCTTCTCTATTTCCCATAAACAGGAGGATAGCTATATGTTTTTCTTTAGGTTCACCTTCATATTTAGCTTCTTTAGGATATCAAATTATAGACTCACTGACCTTTATTTATGGCTAGAAATCAATTATGAGTGAGTAAATCCCATGTTCCTCTTTTTGGGTCTGGGTTACCACACTCAGGATAGTATTTTCTATTTCCATCCATTTGCATGCAAAATTCGAGAAGTCATTGTATTTTTTTTACTGCTGAGTAGTACTATAATGTGTATATATTCCACACTTTCTTCATCCATTCTTCCTTTGAAGGACATCTAGGTTGTTTCCAGGTTCTGGCTATTACAAATAATGCTGCTATGAACATAGCTGAACAAATGCCCTTGTCATATGATTGGGCATCTCTTGGGTATATTCCCAAGAGTAGCATTGCAGGGTCCAGGTGCAGGTTGATCCCGAATTTCCTGAGACACCGCCACATTGATGTCCAAAGAGGTTGCACAAGTTTGCATTCCCACCAGCAATGGAAGAGTGTACCACTTCCTCCACAACCTCTCCAGTAAATGCTATCATTGGTGATTTTGATTTTCATTGTTCTGACAGGTCTAAGATGATATCTCAAAGTTGGTTTGTTTTGCATTTCCCTGATCACTAAGAAGGTTGAGCATGACCTTAAGTGTCTTTTGGCCATTTGAAACTCTTTTGATGAGAATTCTCTGTTCAGATCAGTGCCCCGTTTTTTAATTGGGTTAATTAGCATTTTAAAGTCTAGTTTCTTGAGTTCTTTATATATTTTGGAGATCAGACCTTTGTCTATTGTGGGTTTGGTGAAGATCTTCTCCCAGTCAGTAGGTTGCCTTTTTGTCTTAGTGACAGTGTCCTTTGCTTTACAGAAGATTCTTAGTTTCAGTAGTTCCCATTTATTCAATGTTGCCCTTAATGTCTGTGCATCTGGGGTTATACCTAGGAAGCAATCGCCTGTGCCCATATGTGGTAGGGTACTTCCCACTTTCTCTTCTATTAGGTTCAATGTGTTCAGATTGATATTGAGGTCTTTAATCCATTTGGACTTCAGTTTTGTGCAAGGAGATAGATATGGGTCTATTTTCATTCTTCTACAGGTTGACATCCAGTTGTGCCAGCACCATTTGTTGAAGATGCTTTCCTTCTTCCATTGTATACTTTTAGCTCCTTTATTGAAAATGAGGTGTTCATAGGTTTGTGGGCTAAAATACGGGTCTTCTATACGATTCCATTGGTCGACTTCCCTGTTTTTATGCCAATAGGACACTGTTTTCATCACTGTAGCTCTGTAATAGAGTTTGAAGTCAGGGATGGTAATGCCTCCAGAAGTTCCTTTATTGTATAAGATTGTTTTGGCTATCCTGGGTTTTTTTGTTTTTCCATATAAAGTTGATTATTGTCCTCTCAAGATCTGTGAAGAATTTTGATGGGACCTTGATGGGGATTGCATTGAATCTATAAATTGCCTTTGGTAAAATTGCCATTTTTACTATGTTGATCCTCCCAATCCAAGAGCAACGGAGATCCTTCCATTTTCTGGTATCCTCTAGAATTTCATTCTTCAATGCCTTAAAGTTCTTGTCAAATAGATCTTTCACTTACTTGGTTACAGTTACCCCAAGATATTTTATGCTATTTGTGGCAATCGTGAAAGGTGATGCTTTTCTGATTTCCTTCTCTGCTTCTAAATCCTTTGTGTATAGGAGGGCGACTAATATTTTGGAGTTGATCTTGTATCCTGCCACATTACTAAAGGTGTTTATCAACTCTTGTAGTTCTTTGTTGGAGTTTTTGGGGTGGCTTATGTACACTATCATATCATCTGCAAATAACGAAAGCTTAAATTCTTCCTTTCCAATTCGAATCCACTTGATCCCCTTATGTTGTCTTATTGCTATTGCTAAAACTTCTAGCACTATATTGAAGAGGTATGGAGAGAGTGGACAGCCTTGTTGTGTTCCTGATTTTAATGGGATGGCTTTGAGTTTCTGTTTAGATTTATGTTAGCTGTCGGTTTGCAATAAATAGCTTTTATTATATTTAAGTATAACCCTGTATCCCTAATCTCTCCAAGACTTTTATCATAAAGGGATGTTGAATTTTGTCAAAAGATTTTCAGAATATAATGAAATGATCATATGTTTTTTTTTTCTTTCAGTTTATTTATATGATGGATTACATTGATAGATTTTCATATGTTGAACCAGCCCTGCATCTCTGGGATGAAGCCTACTTGATCATAATGGATAATTTTTCTAATGTGTTCCTGGATACGGTTTGCCATTATTTTGTTGACGATTTTTGTGTCAATGTTCATGAGTGAGATTGGCCTGTAATTCTCTTTCTTGGCGGAGTCTTTGTGTGGTTTTGTTATCAGTGTGACTGTAGCTTCATAAAAGGAATTTGGCAATGGCCCTTCTGTTTTTATATTGTGAAATACATTAAGGAGTATACGTATTAGGTCTTCTTGGAAGTTCTGGTAGAATTCCGCATTGAAACCATTTGGTCCTGGGCTTTTTTTGGTAGGGAGGTTTTTGATAACAGCTTCTATTTCTTCGCGACTAACAGATCTATTTAGACTGTTCACATCTTCCTGGTTTAACTTTGGTATATGGAATTTATCTAAAAAATTGTCCATTTCTTTTACATTTTCCAGTTTTGTGGTGTACAGGCTTTTCTAATAAGATGTAGAATTTCATCTGTGTCTGTGGTTATGTCCCCCTTTTCATTTCTGATCTTATTAATTTGCATATTCTCTCTCTGCCGTTTGATTAGTTTGGATAGGGGTTTATCAATCTTGCTGATTTTCTCCAGGAACCAGCTTTTTGTTTCATTGATTCTTTGGATTGTTTTCTGTGTTTCTATTTTGTTGATTTCCATCCTCAGTTTGATTATTTCCATTCTTCTACTTTTCCTACGTGAGTCTGCTTCTTTTTTTTTTTTCTAGAGCTTTCAGGTGGGCTGTTAAGTCTCCAATGTGAGCTTCCTCTGTTTTCTTTAAGTGGGCACCTAGTGCTATGATCTTTCCTCTCAGTACTGCTTTCCTAGTGTTCCATAAGTTTGAGTATGTTGTTTCTTTATTTTCATTGAATTCAAGGAAGACTTTAATTTCTTTCTTTATTTCTTCCTTAATCCAGGTATGGTTTAGTAGTTGACTGTTCAGTTTCCATGATTTTGTAGGCTTTCTGGGGGTAGCATTGTTGTTGAATTCTATCTTTAATCCATGGTAATTTGAAAAGACACAGGTGGTTTCTAGTATCTTTTTGTAACTGTGGAAGTTTGCTTTGTTACTGAGTATGAGGTCAATTTTCGAGAAGGTTCCATGAGCTGCAGAGAAGAAGGTATATTCTTTCCTATTTGGGTGGAATGTTCTATAGATGTCTGTTAAGACCACTTGATTCATTACCTCTATTAATTCTCTTATTTCTCTGCTAGGTTTCTCTCTGAATGACCTGTCCATTGGTGAGAGTGGAGTGTTGAAGTCTCCTACTATTAGTGTGTGCGGTTTGATGGCAGCCTTGAGTTTTAGTAGTTTTTCTTTTACGTACGTGGGTGCTTTTATATTAGGGACATAGATATTCAGGATTGAGAATTCATCCTGATGAATTATTCCTGTTATGAGTATAAAATGTCCCTCTTCATCTCTTCTGATTGATTTAAGTTTGAAGTCAACTTTGTTAGATATTAGTATGGCCACACCTGCTTTTTTCTTAGCTCCATTTGCTTGATAAGCCTTTTCCCAGCCCTTTACTCTGAGTAAGTGCCTGTCTTTGTGGTTGAGGTGTGTTTCATATAAACAGCAGAATGTTGGATCCTGTTTTCATATCCAATCTCTTTGCCTGTGCCTTGTTATAGTTGAGTTGAGTCCATTGCTATTAAGTGATATTAATGACCAGTGGTTGTTAACTCCGGTCACTTTTTTAGTAGTAGAGTTTGTGCGTTTCCCTTATTTGAGTTGTGCTGTTGAAGGGTCTCTAGATGTTTGAGTTATTTTGGTCATTGTTGTACTCCTTGGTTTGTGATTTTCCTTCTATTACTTTCTGTAAGGCTGGATTTGTGGCTACGTATTGTTTAAATTTGTTTTTATCCTAGAATATTTAGTTTTCTCCATTTATAGTGAATGAAAGCTTGGCTGGGTATAGTAGTCTGGGCTTGCATCCATGTTCTCTTAGTTTTTGCAGTACATCTATCCAGGACCTTCTGGCTTTCATGGTTTCCATAGAGAAGTCAGGTGTAAGTCTGGTAGGTTTACCTTTATAAGTAACTTGACCTTTTTCCTTTGCAGCTCTTAATATTCTTTCTATATTCTGTATGTTTTGTGTTTTGATTATTATATGGCTAGGAGATTTTTTTTTGGTCCAGTCAATTCAGTGTTCTGTATGCTTCTTGAACCTTCAACAGAATATCTTTCTTTAGGTTGAGAATGTTTTCTTCTATAATTTTATTAAATATATTTTCTGGACCGTTGAGCTGTACTCCTTCTACTTGTTCTATCCCAATTATTCTTAGCTTTGTTCTTTTTATTGTGTCCCAAATTTCATGAATATTTTGTGATGAGAATTTGTTGGTTTTGCTGTTTTCTTTGATCACTGTGTTTATTTTCTCTATGGTATCTTCAGTGTCTGACATTCTTCTATCTCTCGTAATCTGTTGGTAGTACTTGTCTCTGTAGTTCCTGTTCGTTTACCCAGATTTTCCATCTTTATCCTTTCCTTGGTTTGTGTTTTATTCATTACTTCCATTTCATTCTTCAAATCTTGAACCGCTTCCCTTACCTGTTTGATTGCTTTTTCTTGTTTCTCATTGTTTTCTTGGGTATCTTTGAGCGATTTATTCATTTCTTCTACCTTTTTGTTTGTAATCTCTAATTGTTTATGGCAGTTTTTCACCTCCTGTTTAAGGTCCTCTATTATTTTCATATAGTTCACTTTTGAGTTGATTTCTTCTAATTCTTCTGTAGTAGGGTGTACAATTCTTCTTATTTCGGGATCCCTGGATTCTGGTGATGTCATGTTGCCTTTCAGGTTGTTGGAGGAATTCTTGCATTGGCGACTTCCCATCTCTTCCTTCAAATGGAGCCAGGAGAGGCCTGGTGTCTTGGTCCAGGCTTTGCTGTGACTGACTCTTTGGGTGTATCTCTTCAGTGTAGAAGCAGGAACCGTCCTGTCCAGATGGAACTCCTCAGCACCAAAACATGGATGCTTGGTAGCCCAGTGATCCGGGGAAACAAGGAAGAACGTGGCAGTCAGGGTGGGGTCCAGGATAGCACATTAGACCCTGGAGCAGAAACTGAAGGTGCACGTGCTCCCTTTTGGGGGTCCTTGAGGCCTGACCCTTAGGCAGACACTCACCGCTCTGGGTGGGTAGCCATAGTGTAGGAGCAGAAAACTGTTCTTGAGCACTGGTCCTAGCAGACAGCAGGGCAGGCTTGTTGGGGGGTTGCTGGGGGGCTGGGTCGTGCATAAGAAAGACAGCCCTGCAGAAGGAGCTGGGGGAGGGGGGTTTGCGCTCTCTTCTGGGACAATCTGCCCATGGACAACACACACTCACCCATCCAGATGGAACTCCTCAGCACCTAAACAGGGCCACCTGGTAACCCAATGATCCATGGACAAAAGGAAGACTCTTAATGCTTTTAAAAACTGAATAGTTAAAACTGTGCTTGTCATTTAATGAATCTGAGAAGAATGTACAATAAACTTTGCAGATGACATTTTGTTAACAAGTAGCACTATAAATTATGATTTCATTTGAGAAGTTCTAGACAATGACTTGTCATGAAAGAACAATCTGAAGACTGAAATACTAATTTCACATCAAAAAACTTGCCTCAAACAAACAGATTGGCTCTAACTTTTAAATTAACCCATTTTTAAAAATCTAACCATTGCCCTGTAGCCATAACATTGCCTGTCCACTGGCATCTTGTTCTCTTGAGTGGCTGGTTGGCATCTCCTAGACTCAAAACTTCTCCTTAATCTCTGCTTTGATTTCCTGCCTGTCTCTATAATCCCTTGCAATAGACAAAAGCAGTTTATTGAACAACCAATGAGAGTAACATATATTAACATTGTACAGAAACAGATACTTCAGCATTTCCCCTTTTCTTTCTAATAAAAAGGAAGATTACTAACTTTAACATAATAAAATTGCATATAACAAAATTGTTTACAAGCAAGAATTGCATTTACAATATTTAGCCTATTTGTATTTGAAAAAATTAAGGAAGATACACTATCATCTGTCTTTGTGAGTCTAAAGTTTCATATCTAATTATCTTTTACTATAAAAAAGGAAAATAATAATTAACTAGTCTTCAGTTCCATCACTGACCTCAGAAAGATATATTGCTTGAGTAAATAGGAAGTGTATTGCAAACAACTTCCAAAACTCTAGAAATGAAAGTGAAAGAGCTGCCTGAACAGTCACCCAAATTTCTTTTGTAGCATTGGGCATCCATCTTCAGTCTACAAGCCAAGAATATCTGGAAAATACTCTACATTGAATCAGCAAATTTGTAATACTATATTGGCAAAATTCATCAGTAACTTTATTCCATGTTATGAAGAATATCTGGCAGCTTCTTCTGTGAAACAGGAATCCTGAAGAACCATCCTACCTTGTTTTGGCAAAGATTAGCAGTTGTTTTCCTTTGGGTCCTGCATTTCAAGTTTATACCGTATATAGTCAAGCAGTACAGGCAAGAGTAGTTTCTTGCAAAAATGGTTAGCCTTGCCATAGTGAAAGCAACCTACATAATGATTTTTGATGCCTATCATCCTCTTTGAAGTGATTGGTTCTGCCATGATCAGAATGTCTCATTGTTGAGAAAATTCTAAGTTATTAAAACTTTAAATGTCATATTCTGTAGGTCTTTGAAGTGTTTTAAGATTACCTATCCATCTGAAATATATCTCCTAATATCTAGTAAACCTAACTAACATGATTATTAGTTTGACTATTATAGATTACTATTACTCCATATTTTTATTTATATATTACAATTTTAAATGAGCTTCATAAACATAATACCTTAAACAATAGTAGAAATATACATACAGTATAACAAAACTTTAAATTTGTATCAATAAGCCAAAATACATACCAAAGTAAAGTATTTTGAGATTAACTGCGGTTTGTTCAATTAAAGTAGATTCAATAACTCCTTTTATTATAATTATTTACCCTTTTCCCTATCATTTCTATATTACATCCCTGTTTCATATTTAGAAAGATATTGACTATGACCAATAACAATTTACAATCAGCCCCCTTAAATAAAAAACAAACATTCATATACAGTATTTTGGAAATTGGGGGTATACTTCTCTTCATTACTTATTGCTGATTGTTGGACACTGGTAATCTTATGGGAAGCCTGAGAAAAAATAGAATGATGGTTAAATCTTGGCTGTAGTCATCTGTGAGGCTTCATCATCTTAGCCAGTTGCCTTGAAGCTGTTCTGGAGGTTGAATCACCTTGGCCATCACTCCTTTTGGAGACCTCTCATAAGGTTTTCATTATTCAAACCATAGTATCTTGGAAAGAATCCACAGCTTTCATCTTCTGTGGAAACTAAACTGAACTTCTTTTCTAAATCAACATATCCTTAGACGCAAATTTCAGAGTCAAGATATCTTTAAACTATATATGTCGTTTTAACTTAACAGCCCCCACAATCAAATGTCTCTTAGCAGTTAGCTTATTAGTAGTAAAAAATAAAAATAAAAACCACAATTGTATACCTAATCCATTCTCTGTATATTTTCCATCTTTATTTGGATTATTATAATTTTCATTACTCTATTCCTTTTTCAATGACCTCACTTTATTATCTTGAGATTATTCTTTTAATCTATGACTGTCTCTATCCTTTTTTCTTTCTACTGCAACTTAGGATCACTTTTTCAAAAACATTGCGACCCATTTATAGGGTTCTTTTTGATTGACTCTGTCTTTACTGTGTATCTGTAATCCTTTCCTGACCACTGCTTTCAACTTCTAAGCAGGTGTGACTAGGATCAAAGTCGTAAACTTTGTCTGCTGGCTCTGCCCAATTAGGCTTTTCAACATGGCTAAGGTACCCAAGAACATCATGATTACCATCTGTATACAGTGCTGGGAGACATTAACTATGAAGCTGTTTTTATCTCCATTTATGTATTTTAGAATGCTTTTTGAAAGTTTTTATCAGCCTTATGTAAATTCAAGAGAATCATGTTGGTATACCATTTGTAAACAGATGCTTGTCATCACACCTGGTTCCACACTCACTTTAAAAATAACCACCCAGAGGCTTAATACTAATTATAAATATTTGGCTGATGGCTCAGGCTTATTTGTATCTAGCCCTTACATTTAAATTAAGTCATTTCTATTAATCTAAGAATAGCCACATGACTGTAGTCTTACCAGTCACCTGGCATGTTGTTCCTTGAGTGACTTAATGGAGTCTCCCAGACTCTACACTTCTTCTCTTGTATCTCTCCTTGAATTTCCAGCCTAGCTATACCCTACCTTGATAGAGGCCAAAGCAGTTTTATTTATGAACCGATAAGAGCAAAACATATGAACAGCATACAAAAATACATACCTCAGCAAACTTGTAAGTTGGAAGCATTTAAAAAAAAATCAATGAATAACTGATTGAAACATAGAGCCTATAACCAACCTATTAAAACTTATAAATTTTATCTTCATAACTCAACTTTCAATTCAATCTGCCCTATTGAATGCTTTCTCTATGTTGAGTTTTCTCAATAATTAGTATATGCTATTTATAATCATAATAAGTCCTAATAGACTTTGAAAATTAACGGAGTATTGCCCTTAAACCTAAAAACTCGTGTTTTATGATGAAAAGTTTTATAACATTACTAGATTATAATCAGTAAATGAAACATAAAAGAAAATATTATAGTCCTTAGTGATGTGGGCTTAATGAGACATATAACACCAAACAACAAATACCAGCATTCTCGCAGACTAACAGAGTTTGGCAATAATAATAATAATATATTTTTAAAACTACAAAAAAATTAAACCTGATTCATTAACAAGCAACTACATTTACACACATTGCCTCAAGATATAAAGGTAAGCAGAGAAAGAAATAAAGATATAGATACAGGTAGATTTAGTATAGATAGATATTATAGCATATATAGAGAGAGATGAATTATATACATATATAATTCTGAAGTTTTTAAAGTCTAAGACAAAATTTCTGAAATTGGGGCCACATCTAAATTTCTTATTCTTGCAATTGAGTAACATAAATGTTATAATTTGAATCTAGATACTTTCTAGAAACTTACAGTGAAAGTCTTAGTTACCAGTTTATGGTGCACTTATGCTGTGGGGCAATGGTTTGTACCATGTCTTTTGTATTTTAAGTAAATGTTTATTTGCCAGTACCCAGGCAGAAAGTATAAGTGTGGCAACCATACAAGAAGTAGAAGTGGGGCAATAAGAATTCTTGGAAGAGTGAAGTTTCAGTCTGTAATTGTTACCTAGACAGAGAGTAAGCCAAACAAATGAGAAAGCAAGATGTGACTGCCTTGCCAAAAAAGGTATCAAGCCACATAGCTAACACAGATAAGTATTACAGGCTAATATAAGTTATAAGTGTTAATAAGAAGCCTGAGCTACTAGACCAATCAGTTTATGATTAACATAGACCTCTGTGTGTTTCTTTGGGACTGAACAACTGCAGGAACTGGGCAGGACAGAAATCTTAGTTACCAGAAGGACAGGGTGGGACAAAAACCTTGTTCAACAAATGGCACCCATGTGGACAACTGCATCCACATAAAGCCTGAGAGAGTTTGGGAAGAAATTCTAGAAAGAAAAGAATAGAGTTAAGCATGGCTTATTTATAGAAGTATTTTCTCAGGTAGGCTCTACTTGCTAGAAGTAAGTGCTCTCATTTAAGAGAGGCTTCCTGACTCAGCTTTAGCTGCAAAACCTTACAGCTCTTTTAAGAGGTCCTGACACAAAATACATAAATAGTGTAGATGAAAAGCTAACTGCATACTTTCTGGTGGTGGCAGAGACCTTGAAATCACATAGGCATAGAGTTGTAGCAATGAACATGGCTCTAGCCAGTACCTCTGAATTGAGGTTAGACTGAGAAGAAAAAGCTAAGGAATGGGCTGGATCCATCCATCAATGCCACAGCTTTAATCCTAGCCATACTGCTTAGCAAATTAAATACTCATGTGGTCAGAAATAGAGAGATATACAGTAAAGATAGACTCAAAGACAAAAAGAAAAAAAAAACAAAATTCGGAAAACCTCTAAATGGTTTAGAGTGTGTTTAAAAATTTATGTAGGTTTGGAAAAGAAAATAAAAAATAAAATCCTTTAAAAAAGAAAAAAGGAGAGTAGTTGGGTGTGGTGGCACACACATTTTATCCCAACCCTTGAGAGGGAGAAGCAGACAAATCTCTGTGAGTTCACGGTATAGTGGGCCCACACTTGTAATCCCAGCATTTGGGAGGTAGAGGCAGGCAGATCTCTGTGAGTTAAAGGACAGCCTAATTTACAGAGTGAGTTCCAGAAGAGTCAAAGGTGCACAGAGAAACCCTGTCTCAAAAAGACAAAAATTAAAAATAAAAATAAAAGAAATAGAGGTTAAAATAAAGCCATGTAAAAAGGGAAAATACCCACAGAGTCTGGATACCATATATTATTGTACTGTCTTTGAATTGTTTGATGTCTGAGGAAGGAATAAAAGCTGCTAAAAGACATTTGATTATAATGCTGCTGAATTAGTCATATATATATACATATATATATAATGTTTTGACTTTAAATTTTAAATCAAAACATATGTTACTTTGGAGAAGAGGTTTTGCTTTTGTTTCCACAGAAAATGAGGGATTGTGGATTCATTCTGTGTTAAGAAAAATTAGGTTTGACCAAGGAAATCCCCTCTGAGAAATCTCTGATAGAAGTAATGGCCTAGATGTCTGAGTTCTACATCCAGAACAGTTCAAAGACTGATGCCTGAGATGATCAAGGTACACAGGATACTACATTCAGGACTTGATCACAATTCAAATTTTCTTTATGTCCCTGTATGATTAGCTGTGCCCCCATTCAGCAGTAAGTAGCCTAGAAAACTATACCCACATTCCCCCAAAATGGATTATGGCTGCTTGACTTTGTTTAGAATGTTGGTTACAAGTTGTTATGGATAATGGTCACTATAAAAGCTAAGCAAGAGAGATTAGATTCATAGTTCTTGTTTAAACTAAAGGGGGAGTGCTGTGGGACAACAGTCTACACACTGTCACTTGTATTTTAAATAAACACTGATTAGCCAGTAGCCAGGCAGGAAGTATTGGCGGGGTGACCAGGCAGGAAGTAGAGGCAGGGCAATAAGAATTCTGCGAAGAGGGAGCTTTCAGTCTGCAGTCATCACTAAACAGAGAGGATGCGAGATACAGAGCATGCAAGGTGTGACTGCCTTGCCAAAAGAGGTACCACGCCATGATGCTAATACAGAGAAGTATTATAGGTATTATAAGTATTATAAGTTGTAAGAGTTAATAAGAAGCCTGAGCTACAAGGTCAATCAGTTTATGATTAACATATACCTCTATGTGGTTCTTTGGAACCACAAGACTGCAGGAACTTCACAGGACAAAAACCTTAGTCAGTAGAAGGACTCAACTGGGTGGGACCGAAACCTTGGTCAATATTCTTAGAAGGTAAAGGAAACCCTAGGAATTGTTGTTTAGTATTCTCATGCAAATGTGTACATATATGTGTCTGTGTGTGTGTATTTATAGGTATATATAATTTTATTTTGGGTCAGCACCAAGGTGAGAAGGTTTGCTCATTTATTCTTCTTTCCACAGGTCAAAGTAACTGAAATGAAACCTCTAAAACCAAATGCTAACACAAAACATTTTAGGTTATATTTTTTCAGATATTTTATCATTGTGCATTTTTTTTTAAATGACTGAATTTGGCGTGGCGTCCAGACTTGCAGAGGTCTGAGAGGCACGGCGTCCAGACGCGGCAGAGAGGCACAGCGTCCAGACACGGAGGAGAGGCACCACAATCAGGAAGAGGCTTTGGGGGACCAGCTCGGCTGCAGACGCAAGCAGCAGGGACCGGTGTAGAGGCAGATGCAAGCAGCAGGGATGGGCATGCAATAATGAGAGCAGATTGCCCCACTACAGTTAAATCAAAGAGGTAGGCCTTTTGTTGGCTAGGTCACTGGCAAAAGGGGAGCCTGGTCCTGTCCTGAAGACCCTTCAATGGGGTGGGAGGGTTCTTGACCTGCAGCAGGAACCAGGAAACAGAGGGAGGACATTATGTAAGCGGAGCGCTTGGCCAGCAGGGAAACCTGATCCGGTTTTTAAAAGACCCATTAGATAGGATCAATAGGAGGAGATGGGCAGGCATCAAGGCAAGATTCACCCAATAATCGGAAAAACAACATGAAAACACCAGAACCCAATGATCTTACAGCAGAAGTATTTGAACTACCTAACACAGAAGAAGTGGGAAAAATTGACTTTATGAAAGCAATAGAGTCCCTTAAACAACATGTAAAAAACACCCTTATAGAAATGGATGAGAAGTATAACAAAAAGTTTGAAGAAATGAGTAAATACGTACATGATACCCTGGGAAACCAAGAAAAAAAACGATCAAACAGGTAAAGGAAACAGTTCAAGAATTGAAAACTGAAATGAAGGCAAGGAAGAAAATACAAATTAAGAACCAGCTGGATATGGAAAATCTAGGTCAATAAGCAGAGTCTACAGAAACAAGCATAATCAATAGAATACAAGAGATAGAAGAAAAAATCTCAGAGTCTGAGGACACCATAGAGAAAATAAACGAACAGATAAAAAAAACAGCAAAGCCAACAAATTCTCAACAAAAAACATTCAGGAAATATGGGACACAATAAAAAGGACAAACCTAAGAATAATAGGAATCGAAGAAGGAGAAGAGTCACAGCTGAAAGGCCCAGAAAATATTTTTAACAAAATTATGGAAGAAAACTTTCCCAACATAAAGAAAGATATTCCTTTGAATATTCAAGAAGCATACAGAACACCAAACAGACTGGATCAAAGAAAAACATCCCCTCGCTATATAATAACCAAAACACAAAATATACAGGTTAAAGAAAGAATATTAAGACCTGCAAAGGAAAAAGGGCAAGTAACATATAAAGGGAAACTGATCAGACTTACACCTGACTTCTCTATGGAAACCATGAAAGCCAGAAGGTCCTGGATAGAAGTACTGCAGAAGCTAAGAGACCATGGAAGCAAACCCAAACTACTATACCCAGCCAAGCTATCATTCACTATCAATGGAGAAAACAAGACATTCCAGGATAAGAAAAAATTTAAACAATATATAGCCACAAATCCAGCCCTACAGAAAGTAATAGAAGGAAAATCACAACCCAAGGAATACAACATTGCCAACACTGCCTACAATAAATGAGGCATCTAGCGACCCTTCACTAGCACAACTCAAAGAAGGGAGACACACAATCTCTACTACCAAAAACAATAAAAATATCCGTAGTAAACAACCACTGGTCATTAATATCACTTAATATTAACGGGCTCAATTCACCTATAAAAAGGCACAGGCTAAGAGATTGGATACGAAAACAGGATCCAACATTCTGCTGTTTGCAAGAAACACATCTAAACCACAAAGACAGGCACCTACTCAGAGTAAAGGGTTGGGAAAAGGTGTTTCAAGCAAATGGTTCTAAGAAAAAAGCAAGTGTGGCCATACTAATTTCTAACAAAACTGACATCAAACTGAAACCAATCAGAAGAGACTGAGATGGTCACTTTATACTCATAACAGGAACAATTCATCAGGATGACGTTTCAATCCTGAATATATATACCCCTAATAGAAAAGCACCCACTTATGTAAAAGAAATATTACTAGAACTCAAGGAAGACATCAAATCACATACACTAGTAGTAGGAGACTTCAACACACCTCTCTCTCCAAGGACAGGTCAATCAGAGAGAAACCTAATAGAGAATTAAGAGAACTATTGGAGGTAATGAAGCAAATGGACTTAACAGACATCTATAGAACATTCCACCCAAATAGGAAAGAATATACCTTCTTCTCTGCAGCTCATGGAACCTTCTCAAAAATTGATGACATACTTGGAAACAAAGGAAACCTCCACAGATACAAAAAATATCAGTGCCCACATGTGTCCTATCTGATCACCATGGATTAAATTTAGAAGGCAACAACAATGCAACCCACAGAAAGACGACAAACGCATGGAAACTGAACCACACCTGGGTCAAGGAAGAAATTAAGAAAGAAATTAAAATCTTCCTTGAATTTAATGAAAATAAAGAGACAACATACACAAACCTATGGGACACAAAGAAAGCAGTGCTAAGAGGAAAGTTCAAGTGCCCACTTAAAGAAAACGGAGAATGCATACATTGGGGACCTTACAATCAACCTGAAAGTGCTAGTAAAATAAGATGCAGTCGCGCCCAGGAGAAGTAGAAGACTGGACATAATCAAACTGAGGGCAGAAATCAAGAAAATAGAAACACAGAAAACAGTCCAAAGAATCAATGAAACAAAAAGCTGGTTCTTGGAGAAAATCAACAAGATCGACAAACCCCTATCCAAACTAATTAAATGACAGAGAGAGAACATGCAAATAAATAAGATCAGAAATGAAAAGGGGGACATAACCACAGACACAGAGGAAATTCAGAGAATCATTAGATCTTCCTACAAAAGCCTGTATGCCACAAAGCTGGAAAATACAAAAGAAATGGACACGTTTTTACATAAATACCATATACCAAAGTTAAACCAGGACCAGGTGAACAATCTAAATAGACCTGTTAGTCGTGAAGAATTAGAAGCTCTTATCAAAAACATCCCTACCAAAAGAAGCCCAGGACCAGATGGTTTCAATACGGAATTCAACCAGAAGTTCCAAGAAGAACGAATACCTATACTCCTTAATGTATTCCACAAGATAGAAACAGAAGGGTCATTACCAAAATCCTTTTATGAAGCTACAGTTACTCTGATACCAAAACCACACAAAGTCTCAACTAAGAAAGAGAATTATAGGCCAATCTCACGCATGAACATCAACGCAAAAATACTCAACAAAATACTGGCAAACGGAATCCAAGAACACATTAGAAAAATTATCCATTATGATCAAGTAGGCTTCATCCCAGAGATGCAGGGCTGGTTCAACATACGGAAATCTATCAATGCAATCCACCATATAAATAAACTGAAAGAAAAAAACCATATGATCATTTCATTAGATGGCTGAAAAAGCATTTGATAAAATTCAAGAACCCTCTATGATAAAGGTCTCGGAGAGAATACGGATACAAGGGACCTACCTAAATATAATAAAAGCTATTTACAGCAAGCCGACAGCCAACATTAAATTAAACGGAGAGAAACTCAAAGCCATCCCACTAAAATCAGGAACACGACAAGGCTGTCCACTCTCTCCATACCTCTTCAATATAGTGCTTGAATTTCTAGCAATAGCAATAAGACAACATAAGGAGATCAAGGGGATTCGGATTGGAAAGGAAGAAGTTAAGCTTTCGTTATTTGCAGATGATATGATAGTATACATAAGCGACCCCAAAAACTCCACCAAAGAAATCCTACAGCTGATAAACACCTTTAGTAATGTGGCAGGATACAAGATCAACTCAAAAAAATCAGTTGCCTTCCTATACACTAAGAATATGGAAGCAGAGAGGGAAATCAGAGAAGCTTCAACTTTCACGATTGCCACAAACAGCATAAAATATCTTGGGGTAAATCAAACCAAGGAAGTGAAAGATCTATTTGACAAGAACTTTAAGGCATTCAAGAAAGAAATCGAAGAGAATACCAGAAAATGGAAGGACCTCCCTTGCTCTTAGATTGGGAGGATCAACATAGTAAAAATGGCAATTCTACCAAAAGCAATCTATTGATTCAATGCAATCCCCATCAAAATCCCATCAAAATTCTTCACAGACCTGTAGAAGACAAAAATCAACTTTATATGGAAAAACAAAAAACCCAGGATAGCCAAAACAATCTTATACAATAAAGGATTGTCTGGAAGCATTACCATCCCTGACTTCAAACTCTATTACAGAGCTACAGTATGGAAAACAGATGGGTATTGGCATAAAAACAGAGAAGTCGACCAATGGAATCGAATAGAAGACCCTGACATTAACCCACAAACCTATGAACACCTGGTTTTCAATAAAGGAGCTAAAAATATACAATGAAAAAAAGAGAGCATCTTCATCAAATGGTGCTGGCAAAACTGGATGTCAATCTGTAGAAGAATGAAAATAGATCCATATCTATCACCATGCACAAAACTCAAGTCCAAATGGATTAAAGACCTCAATATCAGTCCGAACACACTGAACCTGATAGAAGAGAAAGTGGGAAGTACACTACAACACATGGGCACAGGAGATCACTTCCTACGTATAACCCCAGCAGCACAGACATTAAGGGCATCATTGAATAAATGGGACCTCCTGAGACTGAGAAGCTTCTGTATAGCAAAGGACACTGTCACTCAGACAAAAAGGCAACCCACTTCCTGGGAGAAGATCTTCACCAACCCCACAACTGACAAAGGTCTGATCTCCAAAAGATATAAAGAACTCAAGAAACTGACCTTAAATGGCTAATCAACCCAATTATAAAATGGGGCACTGAGCTGAACAGAGAATTCTCAACAGAAGAACTTCAAATGGCCAAAAGACACTTAATGTCATGCTCAACTTCCTTAGCAATCAGGGAAATGCAAATCAAGACAACTTTAAGATACCATCTTACACCTGTCAGAATGGCTAAAATAAAAAACACCAATTTGCTGGACAGGTTGTGGAGAAAGGGGTACACTCATCCATTGCTGGTGGGAATGCAAACTTGTGCAACCACTTTGGAAAGCAGTGTGGCGGTTTCTCAGGAAATTCAGGAACAACCTATCCCTGGACCCAGCAATACCACTCTTGGGAATATACCCAAGAGATGCCCTATCATACAACAAAAGTATATGCTCAACTATGTTCATAGCAGCATTGTTTGTAATAGCCAGAACCTGGAAACAACCTAGATGCCCTTCAACGGAAGAATGGATGAAGAAAATATGGAATATATACATATTAGAGTATTACTCAGCAGTAAAAAACAAGGACTTTTTTTCATACCAATGGACGGAAATAGAAAACACTATCCTGAGTGAGGTAAGCCAGACCCAAAAAGAGGAACATGGGATGTACTCACTCATATTTGGTTTCTAGCCATAAATAAAGGACATTGAGCTTATAATTCATGTTCCAAGAGAAGCTAAATAAGAAGGTGAATCCAAAGACAAACACATAGGCATCCTCATGAATATTAACCTTCATCAGGCGATGAAAGGAGACAAAGACAGAGACCCACACTGGAGCACCGGACAGAAATCTCAAGGTCCAAATCAGGAGCAGAAGGAGAGGGAGCACGAGAAAGGAACTCAGGACCGCGAGGGGTGCACCCACACACTGAGGCAATGGGGATGTTCTTTTGGGAACTCTCCAAGGCCAGCTGGCCTGGGTCTGAAAAAGTATGGGATAAAACCGGACTTGCTGAACGTAGCTGACAATGAGGACTACTGAGAACTCAAGAACAATGGCACTGGGTTTTTGATCCTACTGCATGTACTGGCTTTGGGGGAGCCTAGGCAGTTTGGATGCTCACCTTACTAGACCTGGATAGAGGTGGGCGGTTTTTGGGCTTCCCACAGGTCAGGGAACCCTGATTGCTCTTCGAGCAATGAGGGAGGGGGACTTGATCGGGGGATGGGGAGGGAAATGGGAGGCGGTGGCGAGGAGGAGGCAGAAATCCTTAATAAATAAGTAAATTTAAAAAAATGACTGAATTTCTCTTATTATTGCACGAATAGACTATGCATATATCCTTTCTATTATTTCTATTGTAATAACACCACGATCAAATTCCAACGTAGGGAGTAAAGGGTTTATTTCAATCTATACTTCTTAGGTCACATTCTACCACTGGTGAAGTCAGGGAAGAAATTGAAGGTGGAAACCAGAAGGCAGGAACAGAAGCAGAAATTTTGGAGAAATGCCACATACCATTTGCATCACACAACTTGCTCAAACTGCTTTCTTATATTACCTAGGACCATCTGCTAAAGGCTGGCTCTGCCCATAATGGTATGGGCCATGCTATTCCAAGTGTTAATCATGAAAATGCTTAAAAGACTTGACTACAGACTAATCAGTTAGAGGAATTTTTTTTCAAAGTCTGTTCTCACTAAATGATTTTAGTTTATGTCAAGTTGACAAAACAGTTAACTAGCACAACTAATTTTGGAGGTGCAATCTGTTTAAGACAAAGAATATTCCAGGAACATGCATAATTATCCTGAAAAATATTAGAATCTTTGTAAGTTAAATGTAGATGCTAGAATATAATAAAGAATAAATTATATTATGTAAATTCCTTGGAATAAGATAAGCTTTAAAGATTAGTTTGATTTTTTGACTAGTGTAATGTCTTATTTTAAAGGATGTGATGATTTTAATAGATAAATTACTGTTAAGACACATGAGAGCAATTAGATAATGAGAAAGGAGGTGTTGAGTTGTTGAAAACAGTGATCTAAATAGACTGTAGATTTATATAGAAATAACTTATTCTTTTGAACCATAGGGGCTTTTGAAAATATCTCAATTATTCCTGTTCACATTAATCTCTAAACTGGTTTGTAATGTGTTTTCATATGTTATGGTATTCTAATCACATTATATATATATATATATATATATATATATATATATATATATATATTTGAAAAATATAAACCTATCTCTATATATTCAGAATATTATTGTTCTTGATAATATAATAAGTGACATTTTTTCATTATGTAAACATACCATAATAATTCTTTGGTGATAATCTATCTATCAAAGTAAAATTTGATTATTTTTTATTCATTTAATAAATCATACAAATATTTAATAATATGTACATTTATTTTATGGACTTGAATTTTTATTTACCTCTCTTTTATTTTACTACATAGTCTATACATGGCTTTTTCAATTTAAGTATATAGTGTATTGTGAGCATAGTCTTCCCATACCTGCCTATCTTTCCTTTTTATGAATTCACCTCTTCAATTAATCTCATTTGTTGACATAATAATGTTTGTTACACTTAAAATATTTCAAATATCTTTTAAACTAGTTATATTTTACTAAATATGTTGAAGTCTGTAAGTCATATTGCATACCACTGAATGAATAATATTGTTTTCAACATGTCTGTAGATTTTGAGGCATGTCTCAGAGTGATTGAGAACAAGAGTGCCCTAGATTCACTCTGCTAGCAGATTAGAAAGTGCTTTCCCAAGCTAAGCACTCATTAATGTTAAAGCAAATCTTTAACTCTATACCTGCTTTACCTTGATCTGTTAAAGAAGTTCACTGCTTGTATTTAACCCTCACAGACAGCAAAGAGTGTAATCCTTAGAGGCAAAAAAATCTTCTTACATCCAGCTAACATCTGGAAAATGTGCTAACATGAACCAAATACCACACAATACCTTTCTTATTTCCTTAGGTTTTCCAGTTACTCAATACTCCCTCCACCTGCTGTAGAAACATGGCACACTGAGAAAAAGATGATTCTTGCCTTGCTCCTGGTTTTCACCAATTATAGTCTCTAGCTCATATACCTAGTTACCTTTAAGATAACAGCAAAAACATACATATTCCCTTCTTAGATTTTCAAAATAACTTAGTCTCTCTTTCCCTTAATTAACCTCCTTTTAGTCTTTAACCACCCCCAGCTTGAGACATAAAGTAAGGCACACGGTTACAGCTTTGTGTAGAAGTTTTATCTGTTTCTATGACCCTGAAGAACTCTGGCCTTGAACCTGACTAGGGCTAAAGAAATGATAATAGTTACGTGTATATAGTGGAAAATTTTTGCAGCACAGCAGAACAATAAAGACTGGTTAAAATGAAGACCATTAGCCTGTCTCTGTGAAGTTATAGAAATCCTTTATACCCTCTTTGCTCCTGAGAAGCATTTCACCTTTAGGACCCTGGGTAGGGGCTGGAGATGGTCTCTTAGCCTCACCAAATACAAAGAGAACCACACATGCACAGGGGGGGGGGAGAAAAAAGGAGGAGGAGGGGGAAGAAGAGAAGAGGAGGGGAGAGGAGAGTGGGAGAGGGAGAGGGGAGAGGAGAGAGAGGGGAGAGAGAGAAAATTGGTAGAAGAAAGGAAGGAGAAAAATGAAAATGAAGGTAACAAAGAGGTAAGGCAAAGTCCTTACTGTTTTTTTTTAGCAAGATTAGAGTAGCTTAATATGTGTTATATTTTCCATGATCTGAATGCTTTATCTCTTCTCCTATTTGAATGATGAAACACATACCCCTATAAGAAAAGTATTGTTAGATTAAAATTTTGAGGTACAATTAAGTCTTTTCCTCCGAGCCTCATTAACAATTTTTACTCTTCCTGCTTTTAGAGAACACACACACACACAAAAAAAAAAAACCCACAATCCTTAAGCTAGCAATGGGCTTTCATCTGGTGCCAAATCTGGTGATTTGATTTTAAATGTAACATAATTGAAAGAAATTAATTTCTATTACTTATAAACCACAGTGGGTATGATAGTTGTAGCATCCAAAATGGGCTAAGAGATGTTGCATGATACTAGCAAATAGTTTATTTAGAGTTACAAAAATATTGTGCAATTGCCATAGAAAATTTAGAAAACTACAGAGAAATAATTTTGAATTATTTGAGGGAAGGATAGTATATAAAATAATAGTTGTTTTTGACTACTTGTGAAAATACTGGGAAAAGAATGTAACACAGTTTTAAAAGTTAGAATGATGCCTACCTTTGTGTTGATGACATGTATAAATCTCAGTAGTAATTTTGAAATGTTCATCATTCTTTGTTTTTCTATGATATCAAATTAGAATTTTATCATTTTTAAAGTTTAGGTTTAGAAAATAAATGTATTCACTATTTTAAAAAAGAACACGTCATTACTTACTTAACTGTTGATGTTGATTATTGATTATCTTTGACTATATTAAAATATCAAAATTCCCCCAAACTGTATACTTCTCAAAAATTAGTATGCATAGATGATAAATGTTTATTACATGTTGCGGGAGGTCCTCCCACTCCTTCAGCCTATCACCGCTGAGGTACCAGCCCACTGGGGCGTGGTTTCTCTCCCTTTAAAAAAGCGGCCACTTCCCTCTCCTCTTGCTTTTCACTTCCTGCTCTGCCTGCAACTAGACTCCTTTCCTGGTTGCGAAGAGGGCTGTTGCCTGGGACAGTGATCTGTAAGTTTTTTCCCCTTTAAATAAATACCACCCTAATAATCATAACCCCGAATTGGTGTGGCATTGTTTGTGACTTACGCCTTCAATTACATATGATATGTTCCAAATTATAATGTAGCACAAGAAAATGTTTCTGAGATCTATATGGAAATACATAGGGTCCAAAATGTCATATGAATAGACATTCACACACACACAAACACACACACACACAGAGGTGTTGAGGTAGCTATAAAGTAAGTACAGTATACATAGGTAAATAATATTAATAAAATAAATGAACACGTTTTGGTAGATCAATCTCATATGGAGTCATTCAAACACTATGAAAAAATGAACATAAATGAAATACAGTAATCATCATAGCTGGCACAAAATGTTGAGTAAAATGTATTAAGCAACAAATATTATTTCATTTAGTTGAATAAAACTGCAACTCTAACAACACAGTCACAGATTTGTGCCATGCCATGCTGCTGGCAGGGCCAGACTCAACAGGCCTGCCTGAGGTCACTAACATGAACTGTGACATAGCAAAAGCAACAGCTACACACCATGCTATGTGGCTGGAAGGGGACAAGATTCATCCAGGAGGCTCCACCCTTGGTCTGAGACACTACAAAAGCAACATAACATTGTGATGCTATATAGCTGGCCAGGGCATGACTCAATCATGAGCCTGCTGGGGTCTATAGACTGTGATCACTAGTCAGCAAAAGCAACAGCTCCATGTTGTGCCATGAACTTTACTAGGCAGGACTTAATCAGGAGCTTCCCGAGGTCTCTATCCCTGAGAGGTAACACAACAACAGCAACAGGTAGTAGTGCCAGATTCAACCATTATCTGACTGGGGTTATGAGCCCAGGATCACTGCATATCAAACAGAACAATTCTTCACTATGCCATGCCTGCCACTTGCTGGGGCAGGACTCAAACAAGAGATGTCTGTCGTGGGAACTCCTTTAGCCAACAGCTTTTAAGATACCAGTCTCATGTACTATAAGTACAGAAGAAAAGTGTATAGGGATAGAGGAGAGACAAGGGGAGGTGACTTTTTTCTGCTGGACTTGGTTCCAGTTCCCAGCACATACAGAGGATTGCAGATTGCTACTATTACTTTGAGTTTATTCCCAAATAAATAAAACTTTGTTATACTCCATTCTGGGCTATTGTGAAACTCATTGATAGTACTACAATTTGGTGATAATGTGGCCTTAGCCAACACCATTGCCCAGTGAAGCCCAGGCCTGCCATGGCCTCTTCCCACCCCATGCAGCTGAACTACTCCTCCAGCACAAATGTTCCTGGCTTATCTTGGCCAACCTGTTGCAGTGTCTTGGCAATTTCCCACAGACTCATGCCAGCATGGTTGGTTTTATTTATCCACTGTGAGTGCTATGGGCCTTATGGCTTGTGAGTGCCTGCAAGATCTGAGTTCCTTGAACTACTGCCTAACTCAACTTTCTCTGTATGTGAGTGTGCTTCTTTTAAGAATTTAACCAAATTTGTTAGAAATACTGCTAAGTATCTAGTAAAATTATTTCCTTTCTCAGGTCTTTGATGGGGTTGAAGACTAGATAGTCATAGTTTGTTTCCTCTCATGACTTAGCCAAACCATTCTTTATAAAGTTTTAGTGAAGAGGGGCGCTAGAAAGAAATCCGACACAAGCTCAGAATTGAGAATAATAAAGGGTTATTAATTTTGAGGTAGACTCACAGATCACAGTCCTCTGCTCTAATGGGGAACAGCGGCCAAATCCCACAGCCGGAAGAGGCAGGACACATGCTTTATGTTGGCATTTATAGTACAAGAGGCCATGCCCAAGTGGACAGATAACTTAAAGGCTACTGGCTATAGAATTTCCTATAGCACCGCCTCCTTTTGTTTAAATAAGAGAGTTCTAGACCTAATACAAAATTATATGCAATAAGAACAAGTATTAGGTATAAAAATTATAATTACAAACAGCATAAGCAATATCAAGGAAGAAATATTTGATAAATGTTTTAATAATTACCCTATTCTAAGAAGTTTAAGTCTTATATTATAAATAATTTGGCCAAGTCATAAGAGGAAAGTAATTACAACTATCTAGTCTTCAACCCCATCAAAGATCTGGGAAGGGAAATAATATTACTTGAGTAAGCAGGAAGTACAATCAAGCAACTTCCAAAATGTGCAATAAATGACAAAGACAACTGGGTACCTGGGCAATCACCCAAAGTCTCATTTGCAATGTTGGAGCAACCATCTTTGGCTAAGGCCTAGTGTAACTGACTGACCATTTTTAGAGGCAGGAAAATTTTCAAAACCATCTTAACCTATCTTGGCAAGATTTGATAGTCTTTTTTTTCTTGTATTCTGCTTGTCTTATACGGACATTGTGCATTTTGTCAGTGGTTGATGTATGGGTTATGTATGGGCAGTTCCTTGCCCAAAGGCCTGTTTTTCCATAAAGAAAACAAGCTCCAGATGAAGTTTCTTCGGTGGTCAACATTCTTTCTAGAATAGATCAGTGTTGCCAGGAGCAATCATGTCTCACATCAATAGAACCTTAAATTATTTAAATCCCGTATACTACAGCTCTTTGAAGTGGTTGAAGATTACATATCTATACAGAATACAATCCCTATGTATTTGAAAAACCTGACTAGTCTTAACTATAAATATGACTTTTTACCTATAATTCTTAATACCTATGTAACTTAAAGATTAAGACTTCATATGAGAATATAAATGGCTGTGTAAAAAATGAGGATGATGACCTCAAAATATAGGCAATGTATAAGTATCTTGATAAGAGATAGAAATGTATATTGCAATATGGTAAATATATCCTAAAATTGTATCAATATACAAAATGTCTTAAGCAGAGGTAGAAGCATTAATGCATAAAATATGACAAAATAACTTTGCTGAGGTATACAAATATTGCAGATGAAAATCAGTACATATTTAATATATTTAAATTTGTATCAATATACAATAATCTATACCAATGTAAATTGACTATAAATAATATCTCACAATTATTTACACTATTACTCACTATTATTATTAGGGTTAGTGAGCTCACACTAATCTAATATTCCATCCAGGCCTTCCCCCCTTTTTTTAGACTCCTTAGGATAGGAGAACTATTGAAAGATTTAACATATGTTTCTTGTATAATGTTGTTCATGATGGTTTTAATTCTAATTTTTATGTATTTTTTGCCTCTACTTTTCCCTGGACAATACTTGGTATTTGTTCTTATTGTACATAGATTTTATTAGGCACAGAACTTTCTTATTTAGACAAAAGTGGGAGGTGTGGTGTGAATTCCTGTAGTCAATAGCCTTTAAGATCCTGGCCCAATTTTGGCAAGGTCTCATGTACTATAAGTGCAGAAGAAAACCATGCATGGTCACCCTTTTCTCTGCTGCTTCTGGTTCCAGTTAACAGAACGCATAGAGGATTCTAGATTGCTACCCATACTATGAGTTTATTCCCAAATAAATAAACATTTGCTACACTCCATTCCAGGCTATTGTGTAACTCTTTAATACTACTACATTTGTTCCATGTCTCTAGCCCAGAGCCATGACACAACAACAGCAACAGCTCCTGGCAGGGGCAGGACCCAACTAGGAGCCATCTAAGGTCTTGAGCCCAGGGTTGAAACACAGCAACAACAACAGCTTTGTTCCATGCCATTAGGCTGCTGGGTCAGTATTCAAACAGGACTGCCATGGAATCTCTAAACCACAGGCACAACTCAACATAAAGTAAAATCTCCATGGCATGCTATATGGATGGTGTAGCAGGACTCAAGAAGGAGCCTCATGGGGTCTCAAGCCCTATGCTGTGATTCAACAACAGCAATAGCTTTTCACCATGAAATACTGTTGTGTGGGTCAGGACTCAACCAAGAATTTCCCAGGATCTCTAGCCTTAGGTTAATGCTCAACAGAAGCAACAACTCAGCACCATGCCATATGCTAGTGGGGGTAGGTTCAACAAGAAGCTTCCCAGTGTTTTTAGCCTGTGACCCCAACATAACAACAATAATAGCTATGCACCATGCCATGATGCTTGAGCTGGAAGCAGGCCTTAACCACGTGTTGTCTAGAATCTATAGTTCAGGGTCACAGCCATCACTGGACCTGGTATAGCTGGTCCTGCATCTCTCTGGATACTACAGCAGGGAGACCTGATCCCTCACTATGGACATTTGCCTCACTTGGGCAGCAGACTAGTGCTGACTCTGTATTGGGAACTCAAATGAGATAGCCCTGAGGTTCTGAGAGTAACAGAGCTAACCTCTATCTGCCAATGTGATGGCATGAGTGAGGGAAAGTGTCGTCTGACCACCAACTTTTTGTACCCACAGTGAACAAAAGAGCTGGTCTTGGCATCAGACATGTTTAAGAACTAGCACTGTCCCTCACCGACTCCAGCTTATGGGAGAGTGTGTCCTGCAGCCTTCCTGGGCAGTACACTACGGTGACCCTTTAAGCTGAACCAGTGGTTGTAGGTGAGTCAGCCCTGAGGGCATGAGAACAAGAGAAATGACCCTTCATTTGCCATGTGGTAGCATGGGTGAGGAAAAGATGCTCTCCCATATCTATACCTTGCTATCTGTGACAGATGAGAGAGATGGAGGGTCACAAGAATATGACAACTAGCCCTGCCTCTCACTAGGTGCAGCACACAGTAGAACAAACCATGCAGCCTACCATGGCAGCACACTAGATCTAACCCTGATGTCAGGGTAACATGTGATGCAGCCCTGAGGATGTGAGAACATGAGAGCTATGTTACCTAGTATGTCCCATACAGCAATCAAGAAAGAAATGTGCTCTGCATTTTGCCTAGGCAAGACAATGCAGCTGGCTCTGGTAGTAATAATTTGCCCTGCTCCTTGCTACAGGCTGCACTGGGTAGGCTGGCTGAGGTACTGTTAGAGAGATCACCTGGGTGATTGAAATGGTGGAATGCTAATGGGATGACCACCCAGATGCCATCCAGATCTAGAACCAGGGCTTTAAGTTGACCCACTCTAATATCCATCTCATCTATGAATTGTTGGAGCATGGGAAGGGGAATAAACTACATATTCAAAATTGCAGGATTCTTAGGACACGGACAAGAGGATATACAAGAGGACCTCCAGTGACATGTCCGCTATAACAGAAAATAATAGAAAATCATTAGAATATGTATTAGAATACTATGTACAAAAAAAATCTAAAGATAGTATTATATAAGCTCCTAATGTTGAGGCCTGGAATACACAATGAGTTCCAGGATTCCCTGTACTATATGGAGAGACATTGTCTCAAAAATCAAAGAAACAAACAAACAAAAAAAAGAAAAATGCACAAAACAAAACAAAAGCAAAAGCTACTAGTACCTGTGGCTGTTTGAATGAAAGTGTACCCCATAGTATTCCTGGAGGTTTGACCTTGCTGTTGAAGGTGTGGACTTGTTGGAGGACCAGTGCCACTGGGTGTGGGCATTGAAATTTCAGAAACACCAGTCAAGCCCAATGATTTTCTCTTTTCTTGCTGCCTGCAGATCCTGATGTAGAACTCTGCTTCTCCAGCTACGTCTTTAGCATCATATCTGCCTGAGTGCTATCATGCTTCCTGCCATGATAATGGTAATAGAATAAACTTCTAAATTGTAATACAGCCATAATTAAATGTTTTCCTGTAAGAAAATTTCCATGGACCAGCACCTGGGTGACAGAGGCAGGTTGACCTCTGTGAGTTTCTGGCCAGTCTGGTCTACAGATTGAGTTATAGGGTACCCAGGGCTGATACACAGATAAACCCTGTCTTCAAAATTCAAACAAACAAAAAAGAATTGCTATGCCATGTGCATGGTGTCTATTCATAGAATTAACCCCAAGAGAGTACCAAGAAAACTGAAGATGATCAAAAAGTGGTGTGGGAGGTCCTTCTGTATATGTATTGCTTTTATTGTTTAATGAATAAAGAAGTGGCTTGGCCTATAGCATGGGAGGAAGAAGGTGGAGTCATAGAGAAGCCAAGGAGCCATCAGAGATAGACACTATAAACTTTACCCAGTATATCACAGCCACTTGGCAATATATAGATTAATAAAATTGAGTTAACTTACTCTAAAAGTTATCCAATAAGAAGCTAAAATAATGGACCAAGCAGTGACTTAATTAATACAGTTTCTGTGTTTTGGGACTGAGCAGTAGGGAACGACAAAGCAGCCTCTCTCCTTGCAATAAATTGTCACCCACATGGCCAACTAAAATCCACTTAAAACCTGAGAGAGCTAAAAAAAAATGGGAGAGGGGATTGAATGGGATAATAGATTAGTGTAAGTTTACTTACACTAATAGTAAGAGTGAGTAATAGAGTGAATATCTTTGAGCCATTATTTATAGGTAATTTACATTGGTATATATTCTTATATATTGATACAAATTTAAATTATGTTGAATATGTCCCTATATTTGTATACAAAATTTGTATATCTAGATGAAGTTACCTTGTCATATTATATGCATGCATGCTTCTACCTCTGCTTAAAATATTTTTGTATATTGATACAATTTTAGGATATATTTATCATATTACAATGTACATTTCTATCTCTGATCAAGATACTTATAAATTGTTTACATTTTGAGGTCATTATCCTCTGTTACACAATTGCTTATTGTATAATATTCTAATATGAAGTGCTAATTTTTAAGTTATATAGGTATTAAGAATTATAGATTAATAGTTATCTATGTTTGTCATACTTATAGTTAGACTAATCAGGTTCTTTAGATACATAGAGATTATATTCTACATAGACAGGTAATCTGCAATCATTTCAAAGAGCTGTAGAATATGGCATTTAAATAACTTAAAATTCTGTTGATGTGAGACATGATTGCTCCTGGCAACACCAATCTATTCCAGGGAGAATGTTGAGCACTGAAGAAACTCCATTTGGAGCTTGTTTTTTATTTTTTCTTGAATAAACTGGCCTTTGAGCAAGGAACTGCCCATCCCTCAACCACTGACAAGGTACATGCTCTCCAGAAATAGATAAGCAGGACACAAAGAAAAAGACTGTCAAATCTTGCCAAGACAGGGTAAGACAGCTTTGAAAATTTTCCTTCCTCTGAATATGGTCTGTCAGTCATACTAGGCCTTAGCCAGATTTGGTTGCTTCAACGTTGCAAATGAGACTTTGGGTATTTTCCCAGGTATCCAGTTGTCTCTGTCAGTTGTTGCACATTTTGGAAGTTGCTTGATTGCATTTCCTGCCTTACTCAAGTGATATTATTTCCTGTCTTGGATCTTTGACGGGGTTGAAGACTAGGTAGTTGTAGTTACATTCATCTCATTACTTGGACAAATTGTTTATTATGTAAGACTTAAACTCCTTAGAATAGAATAATTATTGAAACATTTATCACATGTTTCTTGCTTAATATATTTGTTCATATTGTATGTAATTTTGTATTAGGCCTAGAACTCTCTTATTTAAACAAAAGGGGAAGGTGCTGTAGCAATTTCTATTGCCAGAAGCCTTTAAGTTACCCATGCACTTGGGCATGGTCTCTTACACTATTTATGCAGATGTAAAACACGTGGCCGACCTCTCTTCCAGCTGTGGGATTTGGTTGCTGTCCTCCATTCCAGCACTGAATTATGACTTGAGTCTACCCCTAAATAAATAACCTCTATTATTCTCAATTCTGAGCTAGTGGGGCATTTCTTTAAGCATCCTTCTTCAAAAAGGTGTCATTTTAAAATCAGAACTAATGTCAGAGGAAGTTATTTTTTCCTATCTTAAAAATGTTTAGCAACAACTACTTTAGTCATCAGAGAATAGCAAAGAGAGGGTCAGTGGCTTATGGCTTGCAGCATTCATTAGTGTTTTCAATGCTTTTATTCCTCAATCCAATGCCTTTTGTCAATGTATTTACAGGAAAGCAAGTAATGGTGAAATGTAACAAAGGAATGGAGCATAAAAGCTACCTGCTATCAGCAGATGGCTACATGAATACAAAGATTATAAATACAGAAGAATCTGAAAATGGGGCATTCCTACTTATTTTTCCATTTTATGTCTGTGTGGACATATATGCATGAGTAAATTTCCTATAAAGACCAGAAGAGGCCATTGGATTCCCAGCAGCGGGAGTTACAGGTGGTTGGGAACCACCATATATGAGTTCTGGGCACTAAACTCAAGACTTCTGCAAGGGCAGAATGCATTCTTAACCATTAAGAACTCTATCCAGCCACAAGCTTTTTTTTCAAATACTTATTGACCTAGTTTTCAACAATTCACAACATGAAACAACCTAAAAGTCCTTGAAAAATGAGTTTCATTTACCTAACAGTGTCTTTCAATTTTTTTTCTCTCATCTTGACCATAGTTTTTCTTCCCTTCATTCCTCCCAGTTCCCCATCTCACCTTCCCTCTCACCCAGATCTAATCCTGCTATATTTCCCTTCAGAAAAGAGCAGACTTTCTAGGAAGATCAACAAACATGGCATAAGATGGTACAATAAGACTTAGCACAGCCACTCATATCAAGGCTAGACTTGACAAGTCATTAGGAGGAAAAGGGTTCCAAGAGCTGGAGAAAGAGTCAGAGACAACCCACTCCACTCATAATCTTAGGCACCCCACAAGAACACCAATCAAATAGCTATAATGTATATGCAGAGGATCTAGTAGAGACATCTGCAGACTCTATGACTACTGCTTCGACCTGTGTGTGCTCCTGTGAAACCTGCTTAGTTGATTTTGGGGGCTGTCTTCTCCTTTTGTCCTTAAGCCCTCTGGATCCCACTGTCAAGTTTTCATCAAATCTGTACAGATCTTGTCTGCTGGATCTGGGGTCTGAAGATCAAAAATATGAGGCAGACTACATTCTAATGCTATAGAAAATTTTACTTCAGTTCCCGTGTACATGAATGAAACAAAGACAGTGATAATATAAGAAATGTTGTTTGAGGCCAGGGGTAGGTTGATCTCGAATTTCCGAAGAAACCGAAACACTGACTTCCATTGTGGTTGCACAAGATTGCATTCCCACCAGCAATGGATGAGGGTACCCCTTCCTCCACAACCTCTCCAGCAAAGGTTATCGTTGGTGTTTTTGACTTTAGCCATTCTCACAGGTGTAAGATGATATCTCAAAGTTGTTTTGATTTGAATTTCCCTGATTGCTAAGGAAGTTGAGCATGACCTTAAGTGTCTTTTGGCCATTTGAACTTCTTCTGTTGAGAATTCTCTGTTCAGATCAGTGCCCCTTTTTTTAATTGGGTTAATTAGCAATTTAAAGTCTAGTTTCTTGAGTACTCTATATATTTTGGAGATCAGACCTTTGTCTGTTGCGGGGTTGGTGAAGATCTTCTCCCAGTCAGTAGGTTGCCTTTGTGTCTTAGTGATAGTGTCCTTTGCTTTGCAGAAGCTTCTCAGCAATACTGACGAATATTTTGCATATCATCATAGAACCTTCATCTGGTGATGGATGGAGATAGAGACAGAGACCCACACTGGAGCACTGGACTGAGCTCCCAAAGTCCCAATGAGGAGCAGAAGGAGGGAGAACATGAGCAAAGAAGTCGGGACCACGAGGGATGCACCCACCCACTGAGACAGTGGAGCTGATCTATTGAGAGCTCACCAAGACCAGCTGGACTGTGACTGAAAAAGCATGGGATAAAACTGGACTCTCTGAACATGGCGAACTATGAGGGCTGATGAGACGCAAAGGACAATGGCATGGGGGTTTGATCCTACGTAATGTGATGGCTTTGTGGGAGCCCAGCCAGATTGGATGTTCACCTTCCTAGATATAGACGGAGGTGGGAGGTCCTAGGTCTTACCACAGGGCAGAAAACCCTGACTGCTCTTTGGACTGGAGAGGGAGGGGGAAAGGAGTGGGGAGAGGGGGAGAAGGGTGGGAGGAGGGGGCGTAGGGGGGGAGGAGGGGGAGGGAAATGGGAGGCTGGGAGGAGGTGGAAACTTGTTTTTTTTTCTCCTTTTCTCAATAAAAAAAAAGAAATGTTGTTTGAGTTCAGAAAAATAGAAAAAACATGTAAATAAATGTCAGTAAGCACATACTAAATATTTATGGAGCAGTCCTTTCCCTGAACTTTCTCAGGATAGACCAATTTAAACACAATTGTCTGGCATGTAGAATAGATAATATCTTGGTAAGCATGAAATCAAGGCAGAAGACCATATCCAGATTCAGGGTACACAGACCCAACTGGGTTCTATAGGTAAATTTGGACAGCAAACAAGAATAAACAAATCTTATAAATTAGAGACAAATGTTTGTCACAGGAGGTATGAAATCACATCCAGGAACAATTCAGGAAAAAAAAAATGCACCCAAGTTAAAAGGCCATCTGCTTTTGTTTTTTTCCTGGAATCTCACACATGTGATTAGGTGATGCTCATGATGCATCATTCTTTTGACCATGTTCAAACACCTGTGTTCCTCCCTCTTCCTATGCCAAAGGGTTCTCCATATTTTGCCTAATATTTGACTCTGATTCTCTGCATTTGCTCTTTTAGTTGCTTGCTGATGCTTGTCTTAGGCACCAATATATGTACATAGCAGAAATTTATTAGGAATAATTTCATTAACTATTTATTTATTTATTTATTCATTTATTCAATAATTGGTCAATTTTGTATGATTCTATCCTAGGTCTTGTGGCCATACAGGCAATGTTGGTCATTAGTTTCCTCTCATGACTTGGGCCTCAATTAGATCAGTCATTGTTTGACTACTCCTTTAAGCTTCATGCTGTCATTATCCAGCAAATCTTGTAGGCAGGACAAATTGTAGATCAAAGGTTTTATGACTAGCCTGATGTCCCAGTTCTACCACTGAAAGCCTTGCCTGGTTATAGAAGATGGCTGGTTCAGGTTCTGTATTGTCCCATTACTAGAGTCATCCTTGTAGATTCAAGGGAGTTTCTACTGCACTAGGTTTCCACACTACCCCCAAATGCCTCTTAATTCTAGTCATATCTCTCATACTCTGCCTCCATCCTCCCCTCCTCTGTCTGATTGCTCTTGTTATCTATCATTTCCTCCCACTCCCAATACACCCCCAGAATATATTTCTCTTTTCATGCATCCCCACTGGATCTCTGGATTCTAGAATGATTATCCTTTACTTAACAGCTAATATATTCACTTATAAGTGTGTGCATACTGTTTGTTTTGCTAGAGTAAGAATCTTTACCATGTTCGTTTGTGGGTATGTTGGTGAGGGATTTTCTCAATTTTCGTAACTGATAGAGGACAGCACTAAGTCCTTGGTAAGTGGTCCTGTGTTATACAAGAAAGTTAGATAAGCGTAAGTCACAGAAAAAGCCAATATGTGGGCAGTGATTTTCTGTTTTTCCTGTCTCCATGATTCTTTCATGAGTTCTAGCCCTGGCTTCCTTCAGAGAAAGATTATTGCCTGGAAGTGTAAGCCAAAGAATTCCCTTCTTCTCTATGTTACTTTTGGTCAGAGAGATTTTAGCAAGCAGTAGAAAGGAAATAAATCACTGATTTTTAATTCAGTTCTCTCTGAAACAAACAGAAATAGCCTGCATCTAATTTTAGGGTACATAATACAGCCAATATTGGTAGCTATAGAACTATTCATCTTGAGTATATATTGCAAATATTAGTTATGGTGTTTTCTGTATGTAGGTAGAGTTCATTAATGCTTTTTATTCAATACTAATCTAAATTTCAGTAGGTGTTGTTTAGTTATTCGAAACTATCTGGTTCTCGAGTGATCAAAAGAAAACATCAATTCCATATTAATATAATTGCTTAGTCTTAGGACCTTGACTTCATGAGTTCTGACATCTTTTATTGCCTTTGAGAGCCTTTAGACAGCTGTTCTTTTATTTTACTCAGCATTTATAGCTCCTCTCAGTGGGAGGGTTGTTGTGAAATAAGTTATTCTGCCAAAAATGAAAATTGAACTTGCCAACAACCACATTTTCTCTGACAACATTACTATTCCAAATAAAGTGAGAACATTTACTTAAAATATCACAAAAGACATCTACTTCTGGAAATAAAAGATTTTTTCTGTGGTTTGAATTTTTATGTAGTTATTTAACTAATGTGCTTCTATAAACAGAATACAGCAGGGACTATAAAAGCCATAGGGATTATTGAGACTTGAGGAAGAACAGTGCTTACCTCAAATCATAATGTCATGCAAAAAAGTTTTTGAACTACTAGTTGAACAAAAGTTTAATATATATTGTATATATGTGATAATTGACTGTAAGTGACAGCATGTGAATATGTCCATAGGATATGACTTATGATATAAATATTCTTGGTTATTCAGTTGTTCATTACTCTGGGGTAAGCTGGTTTATACAAAGAAGTTTAAGAAGAGGCATGTGTCTGTGGATAGGCAACCTGGGTAGGAGTTTTTTAACATATGTGTGCACAAGTGATGTGATCCACCATTCATTTTTAAGCTATTTGTCAAGAGGAGGAGTTTAGGAACATATTTAGGCAGGAAACAAGATGGAAATAAGGGAGGAGGAGAACCACCAATTTATAGTTAATACACTGAATACCAATATGTCTAAGCACTCCTTTGTCCAACATATTTATTTTTTAATAATTTTTATAACTATACACATTCTGAAATGTCTTCATAATTAATGTATTAAGAATATTCTAATTTCTTCACCATAGAAATCTCTAAACTTAGCTTTGATAGTTTTGAATTTCAAATTTCTGAATTCTTCTACTTTTTAGAAAATGAGGTGCCATTTTTGTGTTCTCAAAAAAATGCTACTATGAACTACAATGCATGTTCCTATCTGTCCATAAGTGTAAAACCTTCCTATATATATTTACTATATCGATGAATTGAGATAAAATTAATTTCAGTAAGTTTTTTTACCTCCCCACATTTACTGTGTATTTAGCTTTCTACCTTTAAAGTTTCAACATATTTTCCTAATATTACAGACATAATATGACTTGTGCCTGAGGAAGTAAACAGGAGTTATAAAGGTAATAGTTGTTTACAGAATTCATTATGGTAGTGAAATTTTTACTGTGTTAATTTGTAATTTCTCTGACTAGTAGCATTCTTCCATATTGTAATCATAAATATATTAATAGCTTACTTTCATTATACTATTTGAATAAAAACATATGAAATAATTTTATTACTTATTATGGTAATTTCTTACATTTCCAACCCAATTTAATTGATATTTAACCAAAATACTTAAAAACCTTTTACTATAGTTATCATTAAAATAATATCTACAAATTTAGTGAGAAATCTGTTAAAATTTTCCATGTATGTGAGAATTTCTGGGAACAATTTAAAATAAAAGATGCAAAAGTGGCTAAACTTTTCATGAATGATCATTGTGATCCCAAGGAGACATTGGAGATTTAGTGAAAGTCATACAGAAATGACTTCAAGTACTCCATATAAATCATCTTAGTGTCCTAAGTAAATATTGTTGGCAGTATTGTTTTTTTTTTTTTCAGGAAGATGCATTTTATGTACATGCTTATGGAATCATTATAGAAAAGTACAGAATCATGAACTAAAAGTCATAAGGTAAAGTCACTGCTAGTCAGTTTTCCATATGTGTAGTATTAGTTAACCGGGTAACTTGTGTTACTTTAGCAAGCAGCTGTAGATATCTGTAATTTGGAACTTTGGTGGGGAGTGAGTGTTAGGGAACATTGCTGTTCCTTACTTTCTCTCTGGTTCCATCTAGTAGATGATTTTTCTAGGATCTGTTGCCATAGTACTCACTACGCTTCTGTTTATCTTAAACATCAGTTTTTAACAGCTGTGATTATACAATTTCATATGTGACTATGAAAAACTTTCTGGTGCTTTTTAGAATGCCAATCATTAGAGCCAGTTTATCTTCAAGAACCGGATTATGAGGGAAACCTGGAGGTTTGATAAATGAGTCAGCAATGAAAAATCAGACTAAGTAATGAAACACTTTATATGAAATACCATACCATTTTATGATAGCAATACATTCTTATTTCCCTCATATTCTCGGTCTCTTTTACCTTTTGAATTGTTTACTAGCTTAGCTTTATGAATAAACATTAGCACTAGCATAAATATTCATAAATATTCACCTGCTTAATGTTTGTTAAGAGTTATAAGCATTTTAAGAACATTTGTACATCATCTTATTTAAATAAACAGATGGTTAGAAATATATCCTGGAAAGGAATGACACAGAAGTACAGGGACATTGGAAGTGTCAATCTAGGTCTCAGAACTGGTTCATTGTGAAGTATAAACCCTCTCTCTCTCTCTCTCTCTCTCTCTCTCTCTCTTTTCTTTTCATTGGGTGGTTGTTTGGAGACTTGGAGACTGGGTTTCTCTGTTGCTTTGGAGCCTATCTTGGAACGAGCTCTTATAGACTAGACTGGCCTTGAAATCACAGAGATCTGCCTGCCTCCTGAGTGCTGGGATTAATGGCATGCACCAGCACTGCCCAGCATATGTCTCTTATTTTTACAAAGCCCTTTTACCCCTTTTCCTTCTCATGCTGCTCAGCAAGAATCTCTCCAAGCCTTTAGTAGCATATAGGCAATGAACAACTTGAGTGATTTCATCTTTTCTTCTAGTTGTGATTTCAATATTACTTTCAAATTTTCAGTCATAAAACCAAGAATTAGATCATTCAGTAAAAGAAAAAGCATACCCCATACCATAAAATTTACTAACAAAATATACATATAGTAGGGCACAACATGAACTAAAGTACTGTCTTGATTAGGTTTTCTGTTAAGAGACACCATGACCACAGCAATTATGTTAATTAGGGATAGCTTAATTTAGGGCTTAATCCATTATTGTGGTGTGTGGCATGCAGGAAGATATGATTCTCAAGAAGTAACTCAGAGTTCCACATTTTGATCCCCAGGTAACATGGAGTGAACTCTGTTGCACACTGCTCCATAACTTGAGCACAGGCAACCTCATAGCCCAACCTCAATGTAACACAATACATACAACAAGGACACACCTACTCCAATAAACCACAATCTCTAGTAGTGCCACACCCTGTGGGGGCAATTTTCTTTCAAACCACCACAAATACAATGTCTATTTCTCCAAATTTCCATCTGACCATATGAATAATGCCTAAGCATTTTACATGGTGCTACATTTTAAACTTTAAATGAATGTCAAATGTCTCTGTGTTCAAGGTTGCTTTTGAAAGAAACAGGATTTTTTTTTAGAAATTATGTATAGTCCAGGGATAGTAGAGAGTGCCTCTTAGCTCAGAACACGAGGAGCTAAGAAACCTATAAGTTTGTAGCCAGATAAGAACACATATTGAGTATCCATCTCAAAATAAAAACAGTAGCAAGAACAAGAGATGAGTCTAGTGGAAGTTCTTTTGGTTATTGGGACTATACCCTTGAGAGCAATAGTGCCTTCTCACTGGAGCAGTGGGACAAACCAACTATGGGCTGAGAAATCTAAAGTTGTACCCTAAACTATTCTTTCGCTTTTATACTTTAAATATCACATGTATTTTATTACATTAAAGAGAAGTCGACAAACATACCTTGCAACACTTTTCTTACTCACTAACATCAGCAAGTTTTCAGGGCATCAACACACAGCTAACAATGATCTTCTCCACAAAAATCATTTTTCTCATTATCTATTTGTAATTATTACTGAACAATAACTATGGCTAGTAACTGAAAAATACTGCAAACTCATCTTTGAATTTCTTTTACAGGAGAGAATTATTACCTCTACTTTGTGAGGAAATTGAAGATTTGGGAACTAGGAAACAATAAAAACTAAAGCATTAGAAAATTATAGAGATGATATTTCAAAATGAGCCCATTTAATACACCCACTACTGTTGCAATGAATGGCAGGCCGCTTCCTGCAGCCCGGCTCCCAGCTATCTTTACCTGAAATAGTTACATACAAACTGTATTCATTTAAGCACTGCCTGGCCCATTATATCTAGCCTCTTATTGAATAACTCTTATATATTGATCTAACCCATTTCTAATAATCTGTAGACCACTTGACTGTGGTTTACCCACATGAATCTAGCCAGAGCCATGGCGTCTGCCTGACTCTGCTTTCTTTCTCCCAGCATTCTGTTTGGCCTAGTTTGCCTATGTAAGCTGCTGTCCTATCACAAGGCCGAGGCAGTTTCTTTATTTGACCAATGAAAGTAACATATAGAAAGAAGACCCCCCTATATCATTTCCCCTTTTTCTGTTTAAACAAAAAGGAAGGCTTTAACTTTAACATAGTAAAATTACATATAACAAAATAGTTATCAAGCAAGAATTACAGTTACAATATTTATATCTATTTTATCTTTTATCATAATAAGGAAAACTATAACTAACCATTCTACAACTCCATCAAAGACTTAAAAAGGACAGCAGTCTGACAATGGAGCATTTGAATGTGGTTTGTGAGCAGAATGCTGCAGCTTGCTTGCTGGCAAGGACCTTGAAACACCATAGAGTTGTGGCAATAAAAAATGGCTATGGTCGGTACCTCCACCATGAGCCTGGAAAGCTAAGGAATGGGCTGGATCCAGCAGTCAAAGCCATGGCTTTAATCCACTCAATAAAGACTTGTGGTCTGAAAAAGAGAGATAAACAGTAAAGAGAGATTCAAAGACAAAGAAAACCTCCAAATGTTTTAAAATGTGTTAAAATATATGCAGGCAAAAGGGTAAAGTCCTTAAAAGAGAGTGGTAGGATATGGTGGGACACACCTTTCATCCCAGCACTTGGGAGGCAGAGGCAAGTAGATCTCTGTGAGTTCAAGGACAGCCTGGTCTATAGAGGGAGTTCCAGGACAAAGATACGCAGAGAACCTGTCTCAACAAGCCAAAAGTTAAAAGTAAAAATAAAAGAAATAGAGGTTAAAGTAAAGTCACATAAAGATGGAAAATACACAGAGGATCTTGATACTGTATGTTATTATGCTCTCTTTGAATTGTTTGAATGCTGAGGAAGGAACAACAGCTGCTAAAAGATATTTGCTTATAAGTGCAGCTGAATTAATCCAAGATAGGTATTTTAAAAAAATACCTTGGCTTCAAAATTGAAGTCAAAAGGTATGTTACTTTGGAGAAGAGATTTTGCTTTTATTTCCACAGAAAATGAGAGGCTGTGGATTCATTCTGAGTTAAGAAAAATCCAGTTTGATCAAGGAAGACCACCTGAGAAATCTCCAGTAGGAACAGATGGCCCAGATGTCTGAGTTCTACATCCAGAACAGATTCAAGACTGCTGCCTGAGATGATCAAGACTCACTGGATACTCCAGTCATGACTTGATTATAACTCTAAGTTTTCTTTAGGTCCTTATAAGATTATCAGCACCTCCAAACAGTAGGAAGTAGCCTGGAAAACTACACCCACATTCCTCCAAAATGGACTATGAATATTTTCCTTTGTTTAAAAAAAAGAGGTAAAAGGTGTACGGAAGAATTGTTTGTATTCTGCCAATCATGTATTAAATAAATGCTGATTGGCCATGCAGGAAGTATAGGTGGGTCAACCAGTCAGGAAGTGGAGGTGGGCAATGAGAACAGAAGAATGCTAGAAAGGAGGAAGACCATTCCTCCCAGTCCTGCCCAGACCATGGAAGAAGCAAGAGGTAATCTTCTTGGCTGAGAAAGGTACTGAGCCATGTGGTTAACTTAGATAACAATAATGGGTTAATATAAGCTATAAAAGCTAATAAGAAGCCTGAGCTAATAAGCCAATCAGTTTTTAAGTAATACAAGTCTCTCTGTGTGATTTCCTTTGGGGCTTACAGGCTGTGGGAACTGGACAGGACAGAAACCCCAACAAGTAGGCCCTCATGTTACATACTACCCACTGTTATATTTCTCAGATGTAAAACAATTTACACAGCAATAAATTAAAATATTTCTTCCTCATATTTCTTTTCTCTGTTCTTACTCTGCAACTGAACTTGTTTCTGGTGAAGTATCAAGTCAAATGATGTCTTGATTTTCTTTTTATCTTGCAGTGTTTTTCTCAACCATTTAAAATCCTTTAAAACAGTTCCTCATGGTGTGGTGACCCAATAATATTATTTTCATTACTGAATTATAATTTTGCTATGGATATGACTCGTAAAGTAAATAACTGTGAATTTTGATAGTCTTAGGCAACCCTGTGAAAGGGTCATTTGATCTCCAAGGGGGTTGTGATCCACAGGTTACAACCACTGACTTAGATCCTATGAAACAAATTATGTGTCTTGTCTCTTAGCAACAAAGAATTAGCTGAAATGTTGGCAAATATCTGATATGCCACATTTACAGTGATGAGAAACATTGTAGAATAGCATCCAAAGGCTTTGCTTTTATTTTGAAGGAAATTTTATGTCAAATGTTAAACTAATGAAAAAAATACAATGATAGTATTTGCCAACACAGTTGAGAACACCTTCATAGACAATTACCATGTGCTTGTCTTGATCAAAAGGTACCTGGAAGAAAGCCAATTTCTTTCATCCCTGGATATATCAAGTCAGACTCCACATGTTGGATGATTTCCTGTAAATTTATTTATTCTTATCATTTTTGCTTAAAGTTTGGATTGTTTGCTAGCTTTGTGATTTATAATTTAAGGTACATATAAGAGAAAGTTGTTTTGTAATGGGAAGTGTGGTGGTTTGAAAGAAAATTGCTTCCAAAAGGAGTGACACTATTTGGAGCTATGGCCTTATTTGAGGAAGTGTGTCACTGTGCGAGAGGGCTTTGAGGTCTCCTTTTCTCAAGCTTCCCTCAATGTGACAGTCAGTTGACTTTCTGTTGCCTCTGAGTCAAGATATAGAGCTCTCACCTCCAGGACCACATCTGCCTGCAGGCCATAATGCTCCCTACAATGATAACTTCTATAAATATAAGCAAGCCATACCAATTACAGGTTTTCTTTGTAAGAGTTTCCATGTTCTTGGTGTTTATTCACAGCAATAGTTAAACTCTAACTAAGAAAGGAACTTTTCAATGAAATAAAAGTAGAGCTAGTTATATTATTAAAATGTTTGGGTATGAATAATATATTAAAAATTATTGCATTATTGTGAATAATATCCAATATGGACATACAGGTGCCATGTTTTCTTAGTATTTTGTCGATATATATATACACATATATGTACATGTATAGCATAATTATGAAAACATGACTAATATAGGATTTATAATCCTGATTTTTGTAGACATTAGGACAAGGCTTAGACAGAGCTGCAAAGAAAAGTTGTCATGTTACTGGACTTCAAATTCAAACAATGAAAATTCAGGTAGCCATTTATATGCTAAGTGACAATGCAAATATATTTAATGCACCCAATTTTGTTGTTCGCTAGTGCTTTCTTTTTACAAGAATTGCCTTTGTAGAAGCATTAGCAAACTTTATTGTTAGATTATGTTTCATATTCCTATCCAGATGCAATTATAAACTGAAAAGTGAAAAATTATCTTTTTAAAACTGAACATTACATTTTCTGAACTACTACTAAAATATTCTTTAAAATTTTTTCATTGTTTGCTTTGAATGTTAATAAATTAAATATTTTACTAAAGTTTGGGGGAACATATGAAATAATTTATAAACACTTAAATTAGTTTCTAGAGTTTGTATCAATTAATATTTACAAAGAGGACCCACAGTTCATTATCATTATTTTCTTTTATGCAGTAGAAGAAATTCAGTGTAGTTAAAGTTTGATGGTTCTCAGATATTATATACATTTACCAATTTTCTCAATGTTTTTTCAATATAATTTTTAATATAGTAAATTTCTCAGTGGTTTACTTTTAGGTGATCATTCAGAAAAAATAGTAAAACTGTACCTTTTTAAGACCTTTTTTTGTGACAGGTTCTCTCTGTTTATCACTACGTGTCCTGGAAATCAGTATGTAGACTATCATTAACCTGCCTCTGCCTTCCCAGTACTTGGGATAAAGTCATATATATTTTTTATTTATTTATATATTTATTAAATATTTCTGTCTCCTCCCTGCGACCGCCTCCCATTTCCCTCCCCCTCCCCAAATCAACTCCCTCTCTCTCATCAGCCCAAAGAGCAATCAGGGTTCCCTGCCCTGTGGGAAGTCCAAGGATCACCCACCTCCATCCAGGTCTAGTAAGGTGAGCATGCAAACTGCCTAGGCTCCTACAAAGCCAGTACGTGCAGTAGGATCAGAAACCCAGTGCCATTGTTCTTGAGTTCTCAGTAGTTCACATTGTCCGCTATGTTCAGAGAGTCCGGTTTTATCCCAGGCTTTTTCAGACCCAGGCCAGCTGGCCTTGGTGAGTTCCCGATAGAACATCCCCATTGTCTCAGAGTGTGGGTGCACCCCGCGTGGTCCTGAGTTCCTTGCTCATGTTCTCTCCTTCTGCTCCTGATTTGGACCTTGGGGTTTCTGTCCGGTGCTCCAATGTGGGTCTCTGTCTCTGTCTCCTTTCATCGCCTGATGAAGTCTAATATCCAGGAGGATGACTATATGTTTTTCTTTGGGTTCACCTTGTTATTTAGCTTCTCTAGGATCACGAATTATAGGTTCAATGTCCTTTATTTATGGCTAGAAACCAAATATGAGTGAGTCCATCCCATGTTCCTCATTTTGGGTCTGGCTTACCTCACTCAGGATAGTGTTTTCTATTTCCGTCCATTTGCATGCAAAATTCAAGAAGTCATTGTTTTTTACTACTGAGTACTGCTCTAATATGTATATATTCCATACATTCTTCATCCATTCTTCCATTGAAGGACATCTAGTTTGTTTCTAGGTTCTGGCTATTACAAACGATGTTGCTATGAACATAGTTGAGTATATACTTTTGTTGTATGATAGGGCATCTCTTGGGTATATTCCCAAGAGTGGTATTGCTGGGTCCAAGGGTAGGTTGATCCCGAATTTCCTGAGAAACCGCCACACTGCTTTCCAAAGTGCTTGCATAAGTTTGCATTCCCACCAGCATTGGATGAGTGTACCCCTTACTCCACAACCTCTCCAGCAAAGGGTATTCATCTATTTTTCAACATACAAAAACAATATTTTCCTATGTCTGTATCTGATAAACCAGGTTTATTTTAGTAACCATTTCTACCTGCACTGTTATTGTCAGGCAGAATCATGATTTCATACTTATCAATAAAGATACATAACAGGATATAGGAATATTACATAAACATACTCCATCCAGTGTCAGTCCTTTGATTAACAAATAAGCTTTGGGTACCTATCTCCTATAATTAAAGTTAATGCTGATAAGTTTTTTTTTTTTTTTGCTTCCTGTGATAACATACTGATGAACACACTTATCACAGGCAGTAATCTAACCCAGTATCACAATAATCTACTTCCAATGACCACATGTCTACTCCTAAACCATATGAAGATATGGACATTGTTTCCCTGAACAGGGTCTTCAAAGCCCTTGATAATCTTGTCTTCCTTTCATGATTACAGAATTGCAGTGGGATGCTTTTGTTTACCCATTTATGACATTATTTTGAGACTATAAGAAACCACAAACAACATGTATTTCAAATATTTAATTTTGTGAATGAGAAAGTGCAAAGAGGACAAAAACCTATCCCTAAGCCAAATAGACAGCAAAGATGAAATATGGATAGTTTTTAGTTCATTGGTACTTATCATACATGCTGTCTTGCATACTTTTGGTTTTTTGTTTTCTGAGATCTCAAAGCCCATTTCATAACTAGGTCATTTTGTTTGTTTATTGCTTTTTAAGTTATTTGTATATTTTGAACCTTAATCTTCTAAGGGGCACAGAACTGGTGAAGACCCTTTCCAACTCCATAGGTTCTTCTTTATTTCATTTTATTTTTTTAAAACAATCTTATTTTACATACCAGTCCCAGTTACCTCTCCCTCTCCCTCTTCTCCTATTGATCCTCCACCATTCTTTTCCTCCTCCTCCTCCTCCTCCTCCTCCTCCTCCTCCTCCTACTCCTCCTACTCCTCCTTCCTCTTTTTTGGGTTTTCAAGACAAGGTTTCTCTGTAGCTTTGGAGCCTGTCCCGGAACTATGTTTTGTAGACCAGGCTGGCATCAAACTCAAAGAGATATGCCTGTCTTTGCCTCTAGAGTACTGGGATTAAAGGCATTTGCCACCACTGCCCAGCTCCATTCCCACTTTTAATGGGATATATTGTTTCCCTTCTACACTGAAACTTAATTTTGCTTTTATTCTTTCAGTTATCAAATTTTTTTTTTATTTTTTCTTATATCTGAGATTATAATTTAATACAATATTTCTTCATGTTTATTCATACCATTTGTTAATTATTGGACTTAATTTCTGAGAAAATATAGTCCCATTAAAGTCTTTCCAGAGCCCACGTCTTGTAGGATACCACCTTTGTTTTCTTGCAGAACATTTAAGTATTTCAGGAATTGTACTCATGTCTTTGATGTAATTTTAAATGCTTTTGTGCACGGTGATAGACATGTATACATTTTTATTGTTCTACGTATAGACATCCGGTTTCTATAGGACATTTAGTTGAAAATGAATTCTTCCTCCACTATATATTTTGGGATTATTTGTCAACTATCAGATGGCTATCATTATTTGGACTCAATTTTTTTTCTTTTGTTCCATTTATCTGTGTCAGAAATTTTGTAGTATCAGACTATTTTAATTACTATAGATTTGTGTAATATGCCTTGAAATCTGAAACTATAAGTCCATCAATATTTTTCTTTTTGTTCAGTATTTCTTTTACTATCTGGAATTTCTTATGAAGTTTTGGATCTTTTCCACATTCTGTGAAGACTGCCACAGAAATTGTTTTGGGGAATATATTGATCTCTAAGTAGCTTTTTATAGTATGGTTATTTTTATAATATTAAGTATATCAACAAATGAGCACAAAAGTCCTCATTTTATAATGTGTTCCTCTATATGTTTATTGTAGAGGTTTAAATTTCTCATTTTAGAGGTCTTTCACCTCTTTTGGTTAGGCTTATTCTTGGATATTATTTCAAAGCCATATAAATGAGAGTTGTTCCTTGTTATGTTGTTTAATTTTGACTTTTAGTATATAGAAAGGCATTTACTAATTTTTGTAAGTAGATTTTTTACCCTATCTCTTTACTGAAAATGTTGATTTTTTTTCCCATGAAATTTCTCAGATCACTGATTTATAATATATTAACTGGCTTGTGTCTTTGTTTTCTAAAACAGATTCTTCTGTTACACAACACACCCCCACCACTATTTCCTCTCTCTCCAATTCTCCCAGCTATTCTCACCTCCCCTATGCTCATTATCAACTCCTTCTTCAGAAAAGAGCAGGCCATGAAGAGACAACAGACAAACAGAAGAAAGCAATATACAATAAGATAAGGCTAAAGCTCTGATACCATGGTTGGACAAGAAAACCAAATATAAAGAAAACATTTGCAAGTGTAGGCAAATGAGTCAGAGACATACCAGATCCACTGCTTGTGGGGACCCACAGATGTAAACCTGTACCACCTTGACTGGAGGCTAGATAGCTTTTATTTTTACTCTCTCAAAATTGTTGACAATACGTGTTTCTACAAACAAAAAAATTCTGAATTAGGGTGTGGTTTATTAGTTTTTTGGGTATAGAGGTTGTTCTGCTCCACCTGGACCAAAGGTCAAAAAATTCAAATGTATTACTTATATCAATCATGTTAATGAAGTCTGGTGCCTCGCCCCATCCCTTTTGGAGTGAAGTATATAAGAATGTAGAAAAAAAAAACACAGATAGATTTAGGATTCAATATTCACTGAATGTCCCCCTCCTGATGCTGTTCTGTGTTTCTGTCTCTTATTTCTCTTATACCTCTGTTCCTTTTGCTTAATCATTCTAATCTTCATGCTTCTACCCTGGAACATAGGAATTTCATTGAGGCTGGTCTTCGACACAGCTAACAGCCATAACATATACGAAGAGGATATGGTACAGACTCATGTAGGACCCATCCTTGTTGCTTTCTGTCTCTGTGAGGCCAAGTGAGTCCCTGCTTCATTGATTTAGTGGACCATGTTCTTTTTGTGTTCTTTATTCCCCCTTCATTCTACATTATTTCCCCCATCTCTTCTGCTAGTTTCCCCTCTCTGAGGAGAAGGACCTTATGGAAACTTCCAGTTAAGACCCTCTCCACATTATATCTGGCTATGGATTTCTATACCACTCCCATGTGCTACCAGCAGGCTCTATGAAAATGACTGGACAATATGAATATATGAGTACAGCAGAATATCAGCGGGAATCATTTCATTGTTTTCTTGTATTTTATCTTTTTATATACTTTTTTTATTTCTCACCAATCTTGTTTTGTTGTACCTTTGGGCTAGCCATGAATATCCACGCAGTGTAGGCCATGGAATCTGTCTCCTGGCATGGGCCTCAAATTATACAATTCATTTGCTAGCCACACCCACAAATTTTGTTTCATTATGCCCCAGTACAGATTGAAGGCATGAGAGGTTGTAGGTGAAGGGGTATGTGGTTGAGTTTGTGTCCAGGTTTCTTCTCCTGTATTCTGCAGATTAATTGATTGTGGCAAAGAGAATAGAATGTAGAGGTGAAGTCAGAAATTGTGATAATTTGACATTTTTTTCTTTGTATCCCTTGAATTTACTTCTGATGTGTAGGGCTTCATGTATTATATTGACAGGGAGTGGGTTTAGTGCACAACCCTATCTCATTACTGATTTCTCTGAAATTGCCTTGAGTTTTCCTCAATTTTCCATTATGTTGGCTATGGAATTGTCACATGCAGCCTTTATTATATCGAGGTATGTTTCCTCTAGTCCTGTTCCCACTAGGAATTTTATGCTGAAGGCACACTGGATTTTGTCAGATTACTGAATATATTCAGATGGTCATGTAATTTTTTGGAGTCCATTCATGTGACTGATTATAATTTTCAGCTACATATTTTTAGCCATCTCTACATATCTAACATAAAAGCCACATTAAAGAAATGGTGAATGATCTTTTAACCTGTTCCTGTATTCCTTTTTCAAGAGTTTTGTTGAGAATTTTGCATCTGTGTTCATCAAAGATAGTGGCCTTAGGTTACCCTTCTCCCACCCTGCCTCATTGTCTCCCTCCCTGCTCCTCTTTCTTCATACTGGCTTCACAGAAGGAGCTTTGAAGTGCTCCTTTTCTTTCTTTAAAAGTAATTTAAGATATATTGATTGTAGTTCTTTGAAAGGCTGATAGAATTCTTCTACTGTGAATCCATCTGGATCTTGGCTTTTTAGGGAAAAAAGCTTTTTATTATTTTTTTGATCATCTTATTAGTAATTCATCAATTTAACTTTTTGGTATCTTATTGGTTTAAATTTAGTGGTTTGCATGAGTATAGAAATCCATTTAATTTAGATACTTTAACTTAATGAGTATAGGATTTTGAAATATTCACTTATTTTCCAATTTTTTTTACTGCCCGTTTTAATTTTTCCTCATTAATCTCTAATTTTCTATACTTTGGGTCTATTCTTCCTGTCATGGTCTTTCAGTCTTGGTTATGTTTTACAGAGCAGCTCTTTGATTCATTGACAGTTTGGGTTTCTTATTGTTGTTTATATTTCAGTAAATTATTTCTTGAATTTTATTATTCCCTCCTGTGTACTGGATTTAGTTTTGGTATGTGTTCATTTTTTCCAAGCTGTTTAGGTACACCATTAAAGCTATTAATTTATGCATTATATTATCTGTTAACAGAGTAGGGATATGTAAAATCTTAGGAATATGTAGTAACATTTTCCTATCCTCCATTCACTAGTAAGCTGTGAAAATATTTTGTTGGTTAGACTTAATATTTAAAAAAGTAAAAAACTCTTTGTGATGACTGTTTCTCTTTTCCACTCCTGTGCTTCTGAAAGATGGACATGAATTTAAAGTGGAAGTGATTTGAACATTAAAATTAATGTACTTATATGTAGAAGTCAAGTTGTAGCATTTCTTAGTAGGGTATGGTATTCTGATAACCCTCTCACTCTCTTGATACAAGTTCCTATAAACCTTTAAATACTCTAAAATCAAACTCATCTTGATCTGAATTTTCAAAGGCCATTTAACAATACTTAACAAAAAAAAGTCTTCCTTTGGATTCTCATTCTTCTACATGTTGACATTCAGTTAGGCCAACACTATTTATTGAAGACACTTTCTTTTTTACATTGTATAATTTTAACTTTGTCAAAAATCCAGTGTACATAGGTGTTTGAATTAATATCACGGTCTTTGATTTGATTCCATTTTTCAACTTCTCTGTTTTTATGCCAATACCAAACTGTTTTCATTATTGTAGCTCTGTAATAGAGTTTGATATCAGGGATGACAATGCTTCTGGAAGTTTGCTTATTGTACAGGATTGTTTTTTTTTTTATTTTTGCATGTGAAGTTGATTATTGTTCTTTCAAGGTCTGTGAAGAAGTGTGTTGGGATTTTAATATGGATTGCAGTGAATCTATAGATTGCTTTTTGGTAGGATTGCCATTTTTATTGTGTTGATTCTACATATCCAAGTGCATGGGAGATCTTTCCATTTTCAGGTATCTTCTTCAATTTCTTTTTCCAAAGATTTAAAGTTCTTAATGAACATGTCTTTCCCTTCTTTGGTTAGTGTCACCCCAAGATATATTATGTTATTTGTGGCTATTGTGAAGGGTGATGTTTCTCTGATTTCTTTCTCATTTTTTTTATCATCTGTATAAAAGAGGGCTACTGATTTGTTGAGTTGATCTTCTATCCTGCCACATTACTGAAGGTATTTATCATCTTTATTTGTTCCCTAGTAGTATTTTTGGGGTCACTCATGTATACTATCATATCATCTGCAAAAATAGAAAGTTTGAATTCTTTCTTTCCAATTTGAATCCCCTTGATCTCCTTTTGTTGTTTTAATGCTCTAGTCAGAACTTCAAGAACAACGTGGAATAGATATGGAGAGAGTGGACAGCCTTGTCTTCTCCCTGATGTTAGTGTAATCACTTTGAGTTTCTCCCCATTTAATTTTATGGTGGCTGTTGGCTTGCTGTATATTGCTTTTATTGTGTTTAGATATTTTCCTTGTATCCCTGATCTCTCCAAGACTTTTATCATGAAGGGGTGGTGGATTTTTTTGAATGTCTTTTCAGCATTGAATGAGATGATCACATAGTTTTTGTCTTTTTGTTTATTTATATGATGAATTACATTGATAGATTTTTGTATGTTGAACTACCCCTTCACCTCTGGGATGAAGCAGACTTCATCATGGTGGATGATTTTTTTTTTTGTGTGTGTGTTGAGGGAATCGGTTTCCCAGTATTTTGTTGAGTATTTTGCATCAATGTTCATGCAGAATATTCGTCTATAATTCTCTTTCTTGTTTGATTCTTTGTGTGGAATCTGTTTCAGGGTAACCATAGCTTCATACAAAGAGTTTAGAAATGTTCCTTTTCTTTCTATTATGTGGAACACTTTGAGGAGTATAGGTATTAGCTCTTCCTTGATGTTCTGGTAGAATTCTACACTGAAACCTTTTGGCCCTTGGCTTTTTTTGGTTGCAAGGCTTTTGATGACAGTTCCTATTACTTTATAGGTTATAGGTCTATTTAAATTGTCCACCTGGTTTTGATTTAATTTTGGTATGTGGTACCTATTCAGAAAATCATCCATTTCTTTTGCATTTTCCAATTTTGTGGGTTACAGGTTTTTGTATTATGACCTAATGATTCTCTGTATTTCCTCTGTGTCTGTTGTTATGTCCTCCTTTTCATTTCTGATTTTGTTAATTTGCATGTTATGTCTCTGCCTTTTAATTAGTTTGGATAAGAGTTTGTCTATCTTGGTGATTTTCTCACTGGAGCATCTCTTTGTTTTATTGATTCTTTGTATTGTTTTCCTTATTTCTATTTTATTGATTTAAGCCCTCAATTTGATTATTTCCTGTTGTCTACTCCTCCTTTGTGATTCTGCTTCTTTTTGTTTTTGAGCTTTCAGGTGTGCTATTAAGTCACCAATGTGAGCTTTCTCCACTTTTTAGTGGCACTTAGTGCTTTGAACTTTCCTCTTAGCACTTCTTTCATAGTGTCCCATAGGTTTGGGTACATTGTGCCTTCATTTTTGTTGAGTTCTAGGAAGTTTTAAATCTCTTTCTTTATTTCTTCCTTGACTCAGGGGTGGTTCAATAGTGCTCTGTTTAATTTACATGTGTTTGTGAAATTAGTGTTTCTGCTGAATTCCATTTTTAAACTGGTGATCCTATAAAATAGAGGTGGTTACTCCATTTTTTTTAATCTGTGTAGATTTGCTTTTGTGCCGAATATGTGATCAATTGTGGAGAAGGGTCCATGAGGTCTTGAGAAGATTTAATGTTTTCTTTGAACAATGACTCTATTTCCGCTATAGTATCTTCAATCCTTTAGATTCTCTCTTCCATCTCTGATATTCTGTTGGTTATGTTTATTTCTGTAGTTTCCATTTGTTTACCCAGATTTTCCATATCCAGAATTCCCTCTGTTTGTGTTTTCTTATTTCCTCTATTTTAGACTATAAGTGTTGAACTGTTTGCTTCACATGTTTGATTGTTTTTTCTGGGGTTTCTTTGAGAGATTTATTTATTATTATTTTCTTTTTTTGCTTTTTTTGTTCATTTCTTAAAGGGTGTTTCTTCATTTCTTCTTTAAAGTTCTCCATTGTCTTCATAATGTTATGTTTAAATCATTTTTTTCTGCTTCTTCTCAGTTAGGATGACCAAGTCTTCCTGTTGTATGACAACTGGGTTCTGTTTATACAATGTTTATTTTTTGGTTGTTGGATAAATTCTTGTATTGGTGCCTATCCATCTCTTTCTTCAATTGATGCTGGAAGTGTCTTTGCATCTTGGTCTGATCTTTGTAGTGGCTGTCTGTGTTTTTGGAACTGTGCTTAGTCTGCTCTGTATTGTCACTGTCTGTGTCTCAGGAGTTTTGGAGCAGACTACCTCTTGGTTCTCTCTGTCTTCAGGCTGTGTTTCAGAGTTCCACTGAGGTTGCAGGAGGATAAGAGTGTTGGGGACTTGTAGCTTGCAGAGTTGGATGGCTGGGATGGGGGAAATGGAGCAGGCTACCTCCAGAAACTCTCATGCTGGCTGTCTAGAGAAGCCAGGGCAGTGGGGGAGGGGCCCAGAGTTTTGCCTCAGTATGGTGGGTCTAGTAATTATAGTATCTCACCAGGTGGCTGGCCACCCACCTCTTGGATCTCTTTGTAGTAGCAATCTTTTTTCGTGTTTCACTGAGGCTTCACGGGGGATAGGAGTGTTTGTGGGCAGGGTGGAACTTGTAGTTTGCAGGGTCCCATGGTCAAGATAGGGGTAATGGAGCAGCCTACATGCAGGAAACTCTCCTGCTGACTGACTAGAGAAGCTGGGGCAGGTGGAAGAGGGACCCAGAATTGTGCACCTGTGTGGAGGGTCGATCGAGTGGGGTGTCCCACCAGGTGCCTGTTCACTCATCTCTTGGTTCTCTCTGTATAGTAACAGTCTGTCTTTCAGAGTTTTACTGAGGCTTCAGGAGCACAGGAGGGTTTGGGGGTGGGGTCAGACTTGTAGCTCGCAGTGTCCCATGGTTGGAATGGGTGTAATGGAGCAGCCTACCTGCAGGAAACTTTCCTGTTGGCTGGCTAGAAAAGCTGATGCAGGTGGGGGAGGAGCCCAGGATTTTCCCCCAGTATGAAGGACCTAGAGAGTGGGGTGTCCCACTGAGTGGCTGATCACTCACTTCTTGGTTTTCTCTGTGTGGTAGCAATATGTGTTTCAGAGTTCTACTGAGGTTGAGGGGGATAGGAGGGTTTGGGTGGGAGGTGGGACTTGCAGCTTGCTGGGTCCAATGGTCAGGAGGGTGTAATGGACTACCAAGGTAACTCTTATAAAGAAAACATTCAGTTGGGACGGGTTGCTTGGAATTTTTGAGTTTACAGTCTATTATTATGATTTGGAACATGGCAAGCAAACATAGTGCTGGAATTGAAAGCACTACATTTTGACAATAAGGCAGAAGGAAGTTGACTAACACCTTGGGAAATATCCTGAGCATATGAAACCTCAAAGCCCACCCCTACAGTGACATAGTTTCTCCAACAAGGCTATAACCAATGCAGCAAAGTCCCACCTTATAAAATTACCACACTTTATTAGATAATGCGGGCCAAATACATTAAAAGGGTTACATTCCATTCCCTGTCCTTCATAACCTAGTAATGATATTGTAATGCAAAACTCATTTAGCTCAACTTAGAAGGTTCTCATAGTTGATACAATCTCATTGTTTTCAAAATTATTATTTATTTTTATTTATCAATCCCATTTCTCCCTCCCTATTCTATTTCTACTTCTCCCACTTTCCCTCTACCTCACCCCTATCTGCTCCTCAGAGTGTAATGCCTTTGCTGGAAAGTCAACTCTGTCTGAGCCATGATTTAAAGTCCAAAATTCAAAGTCTCTTCTGAGATTCATGCAGTCTCTTAATTGCAATCACTTGCAAAATCAAAATCAAAAAGCAGATCACATACTTTTAATATTTAATGTCACAGAATATGTATTACCATTCCAAAAATCAGGAGAGGGAGCATATCAAGTAAAACCTGGACCAACGTATGTTCAAAAATCAGTTGGGCAAACTCCAAACAATGCATCTCTATGTCTGATGTCAAAATGTTCTCCATGTCTCCAACTCCATTCATCTTTGTTGACTGCAACACAATTCTTTCTCTTGGGCGGGTTAGATTCCAGTTTGCAGATCTCCTTAGCAGATATCCCAGAATTCTGGCATCTCTAACATCTTGTGTTCTCCAAGACAACCCAGGCTTCAAATTCATAGATTTATGCAATGATATTTCTACTAGGCCTCAAATCAGGAACACTACTTAGACATGTCTGGCCTTAGTGGCTTCATTCCATGACTATTTTCATCTATCCTTAAAATTAAAACCAGAAACACTAGGACAAACTTGACAATTTTTGTTGCTTGCTGGGACTGGACCATGGCCCTCTCATTCACTTACATCGTCAACAACTTTCTGTCTTTCACCATCTAAGCTTGGCTACCCTGAAACTTGGTCTGTGTACCAGGCTGACCTCAAACTCAAATATCTGCCAACCTCTGCTCTCCCAGTGCTGGGACTAAAGGTGGGCTCCACACTAACAGTCTCTAAGCTTCTCTTAAGTTTCTTTCTTCTTCAAATTGGAAAGTTATCTGGGTGGCATCTTGCTCTGGGTAACACAGACTTTATTCCACTTCTTAGTACATTTATCTCTTTGAACACCGGATTTAGCTTCATTCTATTTCCTGGTCTTCCTCTTCTCCTCAAAACTTACTTTTTGTAATGTGCCTTGTTCAGGTTGCTTCTTTTTCATTATAAATACTCAATAGAGTTACCACTAAAAGCACATAACAGAATCTATACTAGGCTGTTTTGAGGCTTGCTCTTGCCATTGAATTAATCCAAAACTCTTCTCTTTATCCTCAGGCAAAATGTTTGGACAAAGGCAAAATGCAGTCAGTTACTTCACCAAAATGTAACAAGAAGAATTTCTAGACAACATGTTAAAATTCTTCTCTTTTGAAAACTCTTGAGTAAGCCCCCAACAACTCAAATAATACTTAGCACCTCTGTCTTCCATGCTCTTGCTAGTAAGACCCAGTAAGTAACACATTTCACTGCTTTTGTAACCCAAAGTACCAGAGACCAAATTCCTCCAAACAAACACATGGTCAGGCTTATCACAATAGTATTCCAGTCCCTGGTACTAACTTCTATCTTGAGGTTGCTATTGCTGTGAAGTGTATCCATTACCACAGCAACTCTTATATTAAAACATTCAATTGAGTCAGCACTTTTACAGTTACAAAGGTGCAGTCCATTATTGCCATGATTTAGAGCATGGTGGTATGCAAGCAGATATAGTGCAGGAAGTGAGAGTACTACATCTTAACCATGACACAGTAGGAAGTCGACTCAAACACTGGGAAACATGAAACCTCAAAGCCCATGCCCATGGTGACACACATCCTCCAACAAGACCATACCTACTCCAACAAAGCCACACTTCCTAATAATGTCACCATCTATGACATTATCGGGTCCAATTACATTCAAACTACTACAGCAGGTATACCCTGGAAGTTAATGATGATTCTTCAGTGTTTCTCTTCATTGGCATTATCTGTAGGCTATAGATATGTTCAACCACCAGCTGCAGGATTTCTGATATAATTGGGCTGTATATAAAATATTTTTAGAGAGTTCTTGGGCAATACTAATATACAGCTCAAAGTGGATTGACCATTTCATTATTAGGTGTGTCATTGAATTTTCTGCCATGGCTAGAATGAAATCATATACCTATTCAGTATTTCTAATGCATCAGACAGAATATTACTTTCACGAATGTATGATAATAACTGTAATAAGGCAGGGAAAATACCAGTTGTTATGTATGCTCAGTTCTATCCCTAGAATGCTATGATACAACTACTAACTATGAATCCCAGGGAAAATGAACACAAGAGATAGAAAAACAGTATTTCAGACATTGCTGAACCACAGCAAAAAAACCTTTTCACAAGATTTCCCAAATAAGAATTATATACATCATACTTTCAACTTCACTACTCCAAGAGGCTTTTCCTTGCTTTATTAGTTGGTCTGTGCCAAAGTCAGCGATTGGCCCAGTAGCTCCCTTATAATAGCCTTGGAAATGAAGATTTCAGGAAAGGAGGAAACTGATCAGATCTCTCTCTCTCTCTCTCTCTCTCTCTCTCTCTCTTACACACACACACACACACACACACACATGAAATCCTTATATAACCACACAAGGAAGTTCCAGAAAATACCCAAAATCCAGCGTTAGTTTCAAATCTGTCAAGGTAGTGCCCATGTAGCAAAAATAAGATTATTTTTGGTATTGATTTAGAAAAAAAAAGTGAAAACATCCTCAAGTCTAACAGCCATGCATCAGTAATTTTCACCCAGAGGAGAATTTGTGCCCCAAAGGACAAGTGGTACTTTGCTTTTTTCCACTTGGAGAGCTGTGAAAAAGTAAAGGCCATAAGTACTGGTATCAGGACATGTTCTAGCTCAATGAAGCTACACACAGCAATGGATGATCTGGTTCTCAATGTCAATAATACCAATGATATAGAGAAACACTTTTCTTAATTATAAGATAGCAGCTTAGGGACATGTACTGTTTCTTTCTTTCTTTTTTTTTGCTTTCATTTTTATTTTTTTCTCTTTTTTTAATTTATTTATTTATTAAAGATTTCTGTCTCTTCCCCGCCACCGCCTCCCATTTCCCTCCCCCTCCCATACTTAAGTCCCCCCCCCTCAGCCCGAAAAGCAATCAGGGTTCCCTGTCCTGTGGGAAGTCCAAGGAACCCACACCTCCATCCAGGTCTAGTAAGTTGAGCATCCAAACTGCCTAGGCTCCCAGAAAGCCAGTGCGTGCAGTAGGATCAGAAACCCATTGCCATTGTTCTTGAGTTCTCAGTAGTCCTCATTGTCCGCTATGTTCAGAGAGTCGGGTTTTATCCCAGGCTTTTCCAGTCCCAAGCCAGCTGGCCTTGGTGAGTTCCCAGTAGAACATCCCCATTGTCTCAGTGTGTGGGTGCACCCCGCGTGGTCCTGAGTTCCTTGCTCGTGCTCTCTCTCCTTCTGCTCCTCATTTGGACCTTGGGGTTGTAGTCTGTTGCTCTAAAGTGGGACTCTTACTCTGTCTCCTTTCATCACTTGCTGAAGGTTAATATTCAGGAGGATGCCTATATGTTTTTCTTTGGGTTCTCCTTATTTACCTTCTCTAGGATCACTAATTATAGGCTCAATGTCCTTGGTTTATGGCTAGAAACCAAATATGAGTGAGTACATCCCATGTTCCTCTTTTTGTGTCTGGCTTACCTCACTCAGGATAGTGTTTTCTATTTCCATCCATTTGCATGCAAAATTCAAGAAGTCCTTGTTTTTTATTGCTGAGTAGTACTCTAATATGTATATATTCCATACTTTCTTCATCCATTCTTCCATTGAAGGGCATCTAGGTTGTTTCCAGGTTCTGGCTATCATAAACAATGCTGCTATGAACATCGTAGAGCATATACTTTTGTTGTATGATAAGGCCTCTCTTGGGTATATTCCCAAGAGTGGTATTGCTGGGTCCAGGGGTAAGTTGATCAGGAATTTCCTGAGAAGCCGCCATACTGCTTTCCAAAGTGCTTGCACAAGTTTGCATTCCCACCAGCAATGGATTAGGGAACCCCTTTCTCCACCACCTCTCCAACAAAGGCAATCATTGGTGTTTTTTATTTTAGCCATTCTGACAGGTGTAAGATGGTATCTTAAAGTTGTCTTGATTTGCATTTCCCTGATCACTAAGGAAGTTGAGCATGACCTTAAGTGTCTTTTGTCCATTTGAAGTTCTTCTGTTGAGAATTCTCTTTTCAGCTCAATGCCTCATTTTATAATTGGGTTGGTTAGACTTTTACGGTCTAGTTTCCTGAGATCTTTATATATTTTGGAGATCAGACCTTTGTCAGTTGCGGGGTTGGGGACCTCCTGAGACTGAGAAGCTTCTGTAAAGCAAAGGACACTGTCACTAAGACACAAAGGCAACCCACTAACTGGGAGAAAATCTTCACCAACCCCGCAACTAACAAAGGTCTGTTTCTTTCTTTATAAAACATTTATTATTATATGGATGGTACAGTAGGTGCCTAGGCATAGATGTATATATGTATGTCAGAGAACAACTTTGAAAGTCTATTTTATCTTCTCATATGATGTGGGAGTGACTTCTTTCTAATCTGCTGATTTCATTGGTTAATAAAGAAACTGCCTTGGCCTATTTGAGAGGCCAGCCCTTAGGTGGGTTGAGTAGACAGAACAGAATGCTGGGAAGAAGTGAAGTGAGCTCAGATGCGATGAAGATCCGGGCCAAGATGGATGCAGGTCAGGTATGCTGAATCTTTCCGGGTAAGACCCCACCTCGTGGTGCTACACAGATTAATAGATATGGGTTAAAGCAAGATATGAGAGTTAACCAGGTAAGAGGCTAGAGTTAATGGGCCAAGCAGTGTTTAAATGAATACAATTTGTGTGTTGTTATTTTGGGGCATAAACTAGCAAGGTGGCCGGGAGGCGGGTGGGAACCCAGCCCGTTCCTCCTCCCTACACTCATATGTGGGCTTTGGGTATTTAACTCAGGTCTTTGGTCTTGGCATTTTACCAGCATCATAGAAATTATTTCTTAAGGTAGAATCTTATCAGTGAAAGTAAATTAAGGAGATTAGTGTTCTACTGATAAAATCCTCTGCTATGAAAAGCTTAATGATTAAGATATACAAAAAGAAAGGAAATGTTCTCAAGTTATACAAGCTGGAAGTAGGGCATTTGTAGTTCTGGGGGTATAAAGTCCATTTTCTCACTGTGTTCATTAAACAATACTGATTGACACTGTAAAAGCAGTTAACTAAAACCTTAGTGACTGCTGGTTGAGTCTCATTAGTGTTAAAAATGTCAAAGTCAGGGAACCCCTTAGTAAACCACCTTGAAATGGGCCAAATCTATTGGATATTTGAAGTTTAATATTGACTTCAATTGTGGGAGCAATTTACACTTGTTATAATGTACAGTCATGAAATCAGAAGAATAGCCTTTCTAATAATGTAGTTTGCTGCCCTTTGAAGAGATTATTCCTACTGAATTTTGAGCCTCTCTTGAGGAAACCAGCATTGCAATGTGCACATGAAATTACCTGTCAGACTAGAGTGCTGATGTTTCCTTGGGATGAAACAATGTCTGCTAACAGTTGCATCCGGAGTCTGATACTGAAGTACAAAAACGTTTCTTGAGAACATGAAAGCTGGGAATAGGCAGAGAGGCAAGGCCCCAGGGATCAGGCAGACTGATGGTGTCTGCTTTCTTATGTTCCCTTCCTCCCTCTTAAGCCTGCTGTCTTTCCAAAGTTCAGAACACATTATTTGAGGGTTGCAGGGGACTCTGTGAGAAGCCAGAGACAAGTATTTGACCTCTTACTAACAATGTTCTTTCTAAAAATGGAAAATAATGAGGTTTACTAATGATTGATATCTGACTTTGACACTTGGTTTGTCTCTGCCAGATGCTCACGTATCACATTATGTCCCAGAGGAAAGTCTGACCTCTCCTCAGTAGTGACAAGTCACATTAGTCTGTTTGCTGTCAACCAATTGTCTGGGACTGTGGTTTCCATACACAAAGATAAGTAATTTAGCTGGCTTAAAGTGTAGAATTTTTCCACATTGAATATAAGCACAGGGCATGAATGTGGTATCTTTTACTCTCCAGCAAATTTTGTTGCTTAATCCCTACCAAAGCACAGAGAAGTAGTTTAAATAAGACATGCCGTATTTGTTTTTTTTAATGATTTATGTTGATGTGATAAACTTCTGTCTCATGATAGTAAATAAAAATTCATACACATGTAATCTGTGGCTATGATATTAAGCTATATTTTAAAAGAAGAAGAAATTGCAGAAAAAATCATACTATGAAGAGCATGCTCTTTCTGATTGTATTGATTTTTACTTTGAGGAATCTTTTGTTTTCATTTTGTGCTTGTGTGTTTGTGAGAAAGAATGTAAGGTTGGTTGGATAGTGGAGATTATCTGGGAGGAGTTTGGCAGGAAGAAACATGATAAAATATATTGGACAAAACTCGTATAAAATATGGGGATATGGAAACTATTTAAAATATTATTTTTATTTTAATAGAAAATGAAAATTTTTATTTTATTTATTTATTTATTTTTAATTGCAATACTATCTGATGAATAGCTTAAATGTATTTCTGGCTAACTCTTTTTTTTTATTGAGAAAAGGAAAAAAAAGTTTCCCCCTCCTCCCAGCCTCCCATTTCCCTCCCCCTCCTCCCACCCTTCTCTCCCTCCCCCCACTCCTCTCCCCCTCCCTCTCCAGTCCAAAGAGCAGTCAGGGTTCCCTGCCCTGTGGAAAGTCCAAGGTCCTCCCCCCTCTGTCCATGTCTAGGAAAGTGAACATCCAAACTGGCTAGGCTCCCACAAAGCCAGAACATGAAGTAGGATCAAAACCCCGTGCCATTGTCCTTGGCTTCTCATCAGCCTTCATTGTTCGCCATGTTCAGAGAGTCCAGTTTTAACCCATGCATTTTCAGTCACAGTCCAGCTGGCCTTGGTGAGCTCCCAATAGATCAGCTCCACTGTCTCAGTGGGTGTGTGCACCCCTCGTGGTCCTGACTTCCTTGCTCATGTTCTCCCTCCTTCTGCTCCTCATTGGGACCTTGGGAGCTCAGTCCAGTGCTCCAGTGTGGGTCTCTGTCTCTATCTCCATCCATCACCAGATGAAGGTTCTATGATGATATGCAAGATATTCCTCAGTATTGCTATAGGATAGGGTCCTTTCAGGTTCCCTATCCTCATCTGCCCAAGGAACTAACTAGGGACATTGCCTTGGGCTCCTGGGAGTGACTCTAGGTTCAAGTCTCTTGCCAGCCCTAAGGTGGCTCCCTCATCTAAAAATTGTGCTTCCGTGCTCCCCTATCCAACCTTCCTTTATCCCAATCATCCTGTTTCCCCAAGTTCCCCCCATCCTCCCCTTCTCACTTTTCTCTCCCCATCTCCCCTTACACCCAACCCACTCCACCCCCAAGATCAATATTTCTATTATTTTCCCACTTCAACGTCTGGGGGTATAACTTTGAAAATTTTGTTACTTGGGTTCTTTTTTTAAAGGAAAAGTAAAAGTTGGACCTATCAAGATTTAGTAATCTTCATAGACCAAGAATAGAAAAGAATAAGAGGCATAGAGGGTTAATAACTATATTGAAACAGTGTTTTTGAGCCACAACAGGGTAATTGCACATATCATTCACAGGGGCTACGACAACATGCATAAGACCTGCTCAGGCTCAAGCAGGCAAAGTCCTTCCATGCAGTGAGAAGGGGTAGGATAAGATTTATTCACAGTTGAAGATATTTTAGTAATGTATAGTTACTGGGAAAAGTGTTAATATTCTTTAAAGATTTGGCTCTTGGTAGGTAAATCATGCTCTAGTGGAAAATCTCCCACTTAAACTCTGTATGGACAGTACAGATTGAACTGATTGGATTTTTAAAACAAAATAAAAGAGGGCACCAAGGTATGTGGGTAGAAAAAGCATATGGAATTTGGAGAAGTTAGCAAAGGGTACATAAATATGATCAAAATACATTGTATAAAATCTTGAAACATTAAAATATTTAAACTAAAAAAAACTGAAAATATATTTTGAAAATCTCAAAATTAGTTACCTTTGATATTAGATTGATTTTCTAAAGTATTTACATATTTTATGAACATATTTTGATCCTTTATAGTGGTTTTCTATTTAATTCAGAACAAAGTTCAATGATCTGCACACAAATCAGCTTTAAACCTGAACTTCCAAAACCATTAGGTACAAAAAATATAGAGTACTATATGTGATATAGACACTGGTAAAACTGTCTAAATAAGATACCCCACCAAAGGCCAGGCCTGCACCTTGAACTCCAGGCCACTCTAGCCAGAGTACCAGAAAGAAAATCAAAATGATATAAGAAAACACCCATTCAGCAAAGAAAGTCAGAAATCTGTAACTAGACCTATGAGCACTCCAAATCCAGATGATGAGATGCCAGTAAAAGAACATGCTCAACAACATTCAGGGAAATATGTCATCACAAGAGTCCAGACATCTCACTACAGCAAGACCTAATTATTCAAATACAGTTGAAATACAAGAAAATGACATTAAGACCAACTATGAACATAATAGAGGTCCATAAAGAAGAAATGAAGAAATCCCTTAAAGACATTGAGAAAACAACAAACAAAAATATGGAGGAAATATTAAATTCCTAAAAATATGTCAAGAAACTCGAGGGGGGGGGGAACCAAAACACATATTTGAAGTGAATGAATAATACTGTTCAAGATCTGAAAATAGAAATAGAGGTAACAATGAAAACATAAACAAAGGAAATCCTGGAATTGAAAAATCTAGGTAAGCGAACAGGAATTATAGATGCAAGCATCGCCAACAGAATACAGGACATGGAGGGGATAATCTCAGGCATTGAAGATACAATAGAAGAAATAGTTACATTGGTCAAAGAAATGGATAAACCTAAACATTCCTGACACAAAACATCCAAGAAAACTGGGCCACTAAGAAAAGACCAAACCTAAGAATAATGTGAATACAAGAAAAGAGAAGATTCCCTGCTGAAAGCCATAAAAATATTTTTAAACTTTCATTAAAGAAAAATTTACCTAACCATAGGTTTCAGAAGGACTTGCCTATAAATGTATAAGAAGGTTAAAGATCACCAATCTGATTAAACCAGAAAAGAAATTTCCTGTGCCACATAATAAAGATACTAAACACACAGAACAAGGAAAGCATATTAAATGCTTCAAAGGAAAAAGGCCAAGTAACGTGTAAAGTCAGACTTATTAAAATTATACATGATTTTTTATTGGAGACCCTAAAAACTAAAAGCGACTGAACTGATGTGCTCTGGACACTAAGAGACCACCGATGCTAAACCAGACTAATGTACCCAGCAAAACATTCAAGCAACATATATGGAAAACAAGATATTTTTTGGCAGAGTCAAATTTAAAGAGCATCTGTATACAAATCCAGTCATACATAAGCTATTAGCAGGAAAACTGCAACCCAAGTAGGTTAAGGAATAAAGGAATCTCATACCAGCAAAACTCAAGAAGGGAAAAAGAAGAGTCACACACACACACACACACACACACACACACAGTATCACCACGGTGACACACACAGTGTCACCACAACCGATCACAGCCAAATAGCAGGAATTAGCCTTCATTGGTCATTGAACCTCCATAAAAAATACATAATGCTGCCATTTTTTTATCGTTTGCCCAAAATAATTAATTAATAACCTTATTGTTGAATACACCATACACTTTGTAGGTCGTAGGGAAATCAGATTACAACTGATTTGAAGCTTCTTTCCTGCTGTCCATTGTTCAAAGTGCAGAAAGTCACTATAAAAATAACTACTTGGGGGAAATCACCAATAGTATTACCGAGCTGTGAATGCTACAAATTAAAATGATAATCTGCTGATCAATATGTGACAAGTAGTACAATGTTGGTGTGACTGTTATAGGAATATCAAATTGCTTTCTTATTGATCTTAGGGCCACTCCATAGGAATAACTCTTTCCTAGCATTGCAAACATCATTGAAAGTCATGGCTAGAGAGGTTATATAGGCTTTAGTGTGGAACCTACTGCTGCTGTTTTACTATATGGGCATGGTGTTTATCTTCTAGGTATTTATATTCATGCCCATTGATCCATGTTGCTAATGATTAATGCAGAGATTTGTAAACTTGTAAATATGTTATGAGCAAGTGATTTTTGCTCAGTCCTCAATGGGACATTTGTATAGTACCACTCTTTACAAAGCTCAAACAGAAGAGAAAGAAAGTAGTAGTGGATACTGAAAAGAAGTATGGTGAAATTCTGTTTCTTAAATATGACATTGTTGTTGAACCACTGAATTTATAGTGCTTCAGAGGACACCTGTACATTACCTGCACAATACTGAGTGCATCAGTGTCCTCTAGTAGTTGGGGGAAGGCTAGAAAGATCATCTTCCCTAAGGGACATCACAATACCATCTTTTCTTATAAATGCACATAGTATTAAAATTACTCCTAATTTCCACCCTTATAATAATAATTCCTATTGAAGTAGACAGCAATTAACACAGAAATCCTTAATGGGTTTATCCACAAAAAATAAGAGATCATGAAGTGTTCAGCCCTTGATGGAACATATGTAACATACTTCTCCCCCAAGGTTCAGGAATTTTCATGAAAAAGTGAACAGAAAGATTTTAAGAGCTAGAGGTGCTCATCACTGAGGAAACACTTTCTTTTTTTTATTTTATTTTTTATTTTTTTTATTGAGAAAAGGAGAAAAAAAAAACAAGTTTCCACCTCCTCCCAGCCTCCCATTTCCCTCCCCCTCCTCCCACCCTTCTCCCCCTCCTCCCACCCTTCTCCCCCTCCCCCCACTCCTTTCCCCCTCCCTCTCCAGTCCAAAGAGCAGTCAGGGTTTTCTGCCCTGTGGTAAGTCCTAGGTCCTCCCCCCTCCGTCCATATCTAGGAAGGTGAACATCCAAACTGGCTAGGCTCCCACCAAGCCAGCACATTAAGCAGGATCAAAACCCCATGTCACTGTCCTTTGTGTCTCATCAGCCCTCATTGTTCGCCATGTTCAGAGAGTCCAGTTTTATCCCATGTTTTTTTAGTCACAGTCACTTTCTGAGACACCAAAAACAGATGTATTTAGGAACTCAGATTGATTACAACAGTACATACAAGGTCTTCACAAGTTCCAAGCAGAAAAAAAAAATCTCAACATAAAAAGGAAGGTGCCAGAAAATTCCACCACTAGCTGAGAAACTATTGAAATTTGATAGCTGCCTGTGGAGGAAGAGTCAGTTTTCTTTAATGACACTTGGTAGGCTAATCAAACACTACAGTAGGTCCCACTTCCAAGATAAGCTGGGCAACACCAGCTAGATTCAATGAAGGAAATAAAAGAGGAAGAAATCTCAAAGACGAGTGGGAAGAAATGGGATGGTTGTGAAGATTCTATAGAAGAGTAATGTGAATCTGTTTAAAATGTATGATATTCTGAAATAAATAATAAAATTATTGTTAAAACAATAAGCAATAATTTGCTTAGCCTTGCTGAAAAAAGCAATAGCTTTTGAGTAGTTGTTATTTCATGTACAAACACAAATATATTCAGCATTTAAATTAACTTTTGAGAATTTTATACGTGAATATTGTTAATTTAAATTTAAACTGGATTTCTATTTTAACTTTTCCTCCCTCCAATTCATTCCACATATCCACTAGCATCTTTCAAATTCATTACCTCTTCAATATTATGGTTATACACAAATACATGTACATACATGCAAGCAAAACATTCACACAGAATAAAAACGTTTCAAGCTAACTATTAAGGTGATATAGTTTTTGAGTTAATTCTAGGTAATTATCCTTAAGCCCGCAGACAACTTTCTTACCTTTCACCAAGAAAACTTACTTTTAGTAGATGAAATGTATTGAATCTGTTTAATATTGCTCATATATATATATATATATATATAATTTGTTCCTGGAGAAAGCTGATTCTTCCTCTCTCAGTACTCACTGATAGTCTATAGTTCTTCATCTAAGACTGTGGAACTGTGGAATTTCCCACATCCATATTGGCACATCAACTAGTATAGCCAGTATGAAGATCATGTTTATTGAAACATATTGGTTCCTAAAATCTCCCTGCACTATTTCTACAACAATAAGAGAGCTTTAGTTGTAGGAGTTGCATTGTAGACATACCAATTGGGGATGATTTCTCACTGTCATTTATTTTGTACATTTTGGATGACTGTGGATTTCTATATTGGTCTCTATCTGCTACCAAAGAAAGAAGCTTCTTTAGGGAAGGCTACATGTGTCCTTGGGTTTAAGAATAAATACATAGAATACAGTTATACATGCTATTGACTTAAGATCTGACTTTTTAAAAAAGATTAATTTATTATATTTGTGTATTTATATGTTTGACTGAAGGTATGTGTATGCACCTTTTTGTGTGCAGTGCCTTCAGAGGCTAGAAAAGTGTGTCAGATCCCCTGGAACTAGATTTAGAGATCATTGTGAGTTGCTGTGTGAATGCTGGAAATCAAACCTGGTTTCTCTGGAAGAACAGGTAGTGCTCTTTTCTTAACTGCTGAGCCTTCTCTCAAGCTTTAAGAATTAACTTTTAAAATGGGAACCTATAAACTAATGAGTTTTATCAAGTGTATTAATTAGGGTTTTTAATATTGTGAAGAGATACCATGACCACGACATCTCTTATAAAGGATGATATTTATTGGGGTGGCTCACAGTTTCAGAGTTTCAGTCCATTATCATCATGTCAGGGAGTTTGGTGGATATAGGCACAGTATTGGAGAAATAGCTGAGAGTCCTACATCTTGCCAGTATTAGGAATTCTATAGAGACTTTGAGTGGTGTCCTGAGCACAGGAAAGTTCAAGTTAACCCCTACTGTAACACACTTCCTCGAACAAGGCCATGACTATTCCAGCAAAGCCACACTTTCTAATAGTGCCACTTAGTTTGAGATTATGGGGCCAATTACAGTCAAACTACCATATCACAGCAATTTCAAAAATATAATTTTATATTGTTGAAATTTTCTTGGTTGGCCTTCTAACCAGCACCCAAATAAAGACACAGAGACATGATTAATTATGAATGCTTTATCTTATCTTAGGCTTGTCCCACTAGCTCTTTTAACATAATTTAACCCATATGTATTGATTTATGTTTTGCCTTGGAGCTTTTTACGTTTCTTTTATTCTGTATATTGCACTTTCTTGCTTCCTCTTTCTCTGCCTATCTGGTCTCTGGTGTCTCTCTGTTGTCTCCTTTTATTTGTTCCCAGAGCCTAAATTCCTCTTCCTATGTAAAATAGCAACATGTGTTTACATAATTGAACAAATGCAACACATCTTTACATAGTTAAATATTTCACAACATAAGAAACTGCAATATATCTTTGAATAGTTAAACAAATAATCTGCAACATAAATGCAAGAATCTATGCAGAGATAAAATTTTGGAATATTTCTCATTTTTTCTAAATAAAAAGAAAGGTTTTAGTTTTAACATAGTAAGACTGTATACAATAAGAACAATCATCACGTTAGAATCACATTTACAATATCCAGTCCATTGCATTTGGCAAATTCAGAGAAATTACTCCATTATCTACCCTATCTTCATGAGTTCAAAGCTGTGAACCTAATTTGCCTTTTATTTTGGGTGTTACCGACCCAAAGAAATAACTATTAAGACCTCAAACATTTTCTTACATAAACAATTTAAACTTTTATAATTCTCAGCCTTACAAACTTTACATCTATTTTGTAAGTTTCTTTTCTGAATTATATAATAAGAAAAATTATAACTATTTATTTCACCTTTAATTCCATCAGAGATCTAATAATAATATAGTATTACCTGAGTAAACAGGAAGTACAGAAAAAGAAACTTCCAGAACTATAGAAATGACAGAAGCAGCTGACTGTCTTGAAAATCACCCATGTTTTTTTCTGTAGGATTGGGGTATCTATCGTCTGTCTATAGGCCTAGAAGATCTGATAGCATTTCTGTGAAGTAGGAATTTTGAAAGATTACTCCACCTTGTCTTTGAAAATTTCAAGTCTTTTTCCTTTGTATACTGCTTTTCCAGTTTGTAAAGTATACTGAAAGCAGTCAAGACAAGAATTTTTTTTGAACAAATGGCTAGATTTACAAAAAGAAAGCAAACTTCATGTGGAAGTTCTTTTATGCCCATCATCATTTTATGAAATAGATTGATGCTGTCTGGAGCAGATATGTCTTGCTATCATGGAAAGCCTTAAATTATTGAAAAATCTTGAATTTCATACATATACTGTAGGTCTCTGAAATATTTGGTGGTCACAGTCTATATAAAATATATCTGTATAAACTTGAAAATATACCTAACATGACTTCACATTTAATTTTTATAGATGAATAACTACTAACCTTCATTTTTGATTATTCTAAAGAGTTTGTAGTAATAGCTTTCAAAGTCTAGAACTTTGTAGTACATTCTTAAATGAGTTGCATAGGTATAATACGTAAAATAAGAGTAGAGACATATGTATGGTATAAAAATATAATCTTAAATTTGTATCAGTATACAAAAGTCCATAACAATGTAAAATATTTGACATGAATAGTTGTCTTTTTATCCTACAATCCTATATCTCCACTAAATCATAACAATCATTCATAAACCACCAAATGACCATAAACCACCCATCCTAAGGAATGTAGGTGTTGCGTTCTCTAGCATGCTTCCTGTTGTCTGTGAATGACTACTTTCTCCAGGTACTCTGAGAAAATTGTGATAATTGTCAAGTCCTCATAAAAATAGCTATAACACTTCTTGTTCAATTCCTGTGTAATTGGAAAGTTTTACTCTGCATCTGTGGCATTCTGTGACCACGTGAGTCAAATGTTAAACTCCTAAGTGGCAGCTATGACCTCTGCCATGAGGCTCTGGTGGTTGTCTTTGCTCCTTCTTCAGATCTGTGAGAGTCAAGCTTTAAACCCATAGGCTTGGTCAAGAGAGGCATTTAATTGGGAGCTGTGTTTAACCCAAAGATGCATTTAACTACCTGGTTCTAGGAAGTTGGTGCCTGCAGTCGTTTTCACTTAGCTTGCTTTTTCTATTTACCGTGCCAGCTGCTCAAGTGTTCCGTTGCACAGCAGAGCCTCTTAAAGAAGGCCTATCCATTTTTTTTACCTTTCTCAGACCCTATGGGAAAATTTGGTTCTCATGTTGGGGGCAATTTTCAGTTGGAATTTTCTAAGGGTCACCAATAAAGACCTGGAGACTTATTAATTATGAGTTCTCGGCCATAGCTTAATCTTGTCCCACAATCTCTTTTAACTTAATTAACCTGTTACCAATCATCTATGCTTGGCTTTAGAGCATCTTATCTTTATTTCATTCTGTATGTCCTACTTTTCTTCTTTCTCTGTATCTGTCTTGCTGGTACCTGGCATCTCCCTACTTCATACTAGTATATTCTATTCTAAGTTCTCTAATTTTCTACCCCCAAGATCTTTTCACATCTTTAACATTCCCTTTCTAGTTATGACTTAAAAACACAAAATTAAACATACACTAATACACCTGCTTCAAATTAGCTTTTAAACATAAGAGAAAAACAAATGAGCTTTATGTTACTTAATATAGTGCATTATTTACATCCAACCCTGATGTTAATATTTAATTTGTCAGTCTACTATATATGTACTTAAAAACTGTTTACTGAGCTTAAATATAGAGATCATAAAATTCATTTTTTAAATTAGGATTTAATGTGATTTGTGGTTCATGATCATAGGGATCATGATCTAAGACCAACTGTAAGTATTTTTTTAGTTAACACCCAAATGGGAAGGAAAAAGAGAATCAGCATATAGTGGCATTTCATTTGTATTTTAATCAATAAAGCTTGCTGAGGATCAGAAAAGTAAAACAGATACTCTGGTCAGCCTTACTGACCAGGCAGCAATGACACATACCTTTAATCACAGTAGCTAGACTGTTTTGTCATAGAAACCAGGCAGTGATGATGCACACCCTTATTCCCAGAACTAGAAAAAATTATAAAACTGAAGGAGACAGCTCTCAGGCTCAGTCTCATTCTAAGGTTTACTGGAGGCAAGATCACCATTTTTTGACTGACCTCAAGGTAAGAGTCAGTGGCTGGATTCCTTGTTTTTCTGTTCTTCAGGTTGAACCCCAGTATTGGTCTCTGAGTTTTTGTTAATTGTGCTTCATCAGCCATTTTCAAAAGTAGTCAACATACAATTTGTTGTCCTTATATAGTAGAGGGATAGGAGGCTAAGAAGACATGGTCTATTGCTAAGGTCTTCTATCCCAGAAGAACTATTGAGGTTCTTAAAAAACCTCTGCCAAACAACTCTGAAGTCAGAATAGATCACATACAAGAGACTTGTCTGTCTTGTACATAAATATACTGAAACAAAGTCTTAAGCATTACATTTGACAGAAACCATCGACATTAATGGAAAATGAGTAGGTGTTTTTGCTATAAAAATAATTCACAAGAGGAAAACTATTTAGCAAACAGTATTTCTTGTCTACTCACTAAGCCAAAGAAACAGTCTTCTTACTTCTGAACCTTAAAACATAAATATTTTACAGTATTTCTATTTATCAGAATCTGCATATTATTTTAGAAGTTAATTTACCATCATGAAAGTTGATGAAGGAATTTTACTTTAGTTAAGCAACATATTTGTGATTGCCACAAAACAAAAATGTTTTCTCTTCTTGTCTATCTCTGTCTCCCCACGTGTGTGTGTGTGTGTGTGTGTGTGTGTGTGTGTGTGTGTCTACATCCCAGCTAACTAACATTTGCTGTCTAAAATCTCTACTTGGATTAGTTTTTAAAAATGATTTTCCCAGTATCTATATTTATATGTTGGTAACATCATTGTCATTTCTGTCTCTTCTTTTGGGAACATTATTATAAGAGTTTTGTAGCAGAAAAATTAAATGCAAATGAATCAGGAAGATTCTTTAAATGAACCTTAAGCTTATTAAAATAGTTGAGTCATTTTTGTTTCACTCTCATGAGGGCAATAAAAGATGCACTTAGTCAATGTCGTTTTCACTTTTTAATTTTCTCCATCTCCCTAACCTGAAGAAAACTTCAGAGATTTTCCATCTAAGGGATTCACATATATGTGTCTTACTATTGCTTAATTTTTCTTTTTTATTATAATTTTAGTTTTCTTTTGCATACTGACACTCAAAATGCTTGAGATAGTAACCAAAATGCTTGATTTCCTCTTCATCATTAATTATGGTGCTTTTTCTCTATTTACCACTTACATATTTTTCTGATCAGTACTTTCATTACAATAAGGTCACTCTTTTTAACTTGATAAATAACCATTTGGTAATTGTAGGATTTTTAAATACACTGATTTATTTTTGGAAATTAATTTTTGGATATAATCCAGTTATCAAAACCAGGATAATAAATATATTTTCAGTCTATGACCACACAATGATCCTGAGTTCTGTCAGCAGAGACAAGCTAGTAGTGTCGTTTCACTCACCTATTTATTCTCTCAGATGCAGGTAATCATTGGACAATATACAGTCTGTTTAAAATAGACAAATGTGACTTCTAAGTACAATGGGTAGTCAAATTAATGCTTTTAGTGTCCTACATAGACACAATGAAGTGGCTTTAGGTATTTGAACTTTAATTATACAATGTTTTTGTTTTATCCAGATATTTGGGTAAATTTATATTTAAACAGATCATGCCAGACACCTCCCCTCATCTTTAATACGTCCTCATAATAATTATCTACTGACTCTGATATATCTATCATGTTGATGAAGATAAATAATAGAATAAGACAGTTTCTATAAGAATGAAAATAAGCAATAATGACTTAGGCATCTGTATTTCTTTTCTAGATTGTACTCATTTGGAGATGTATAATCCTATGAACAGGAAATTTCTAGTGTCTGATGATGTTGCCACAATATATTTTTAAAATAGATTCTGGTTTTGAAAGTTTTCAACTGTCTCTGAAATGTTTTTAAGAAACTCACGTCACTTTCTTTCCTGACATTATACTCATCTGTAAAAACTACTTATTCCTTCTGTTTCTCTCTCAAAGCTGATCTTAAAGGGTGGCTAGAGGCTTTAAATTAGTGAGAATTTTCTATTTCATGCACACATAAAATACTCAGACGTCTTCTCTCATATAAGTAGATTAATTATATGTCCAAGCTTCTTGGAAGAGGAGCACTATTTTCCTTTGGAATACTGATGTATTTTGAAAAAGAATAAACTCAAAATGAATTTAAAGATTAAATAATATTAACCCAAAGGGTCGACACTATTTGGTGTGATACTAAATTAATTGGCAAAGGAAAAGTGATATTCTAATCAATTTTAGAAAGAGATGGCTAATTTTGACATGATGCATATGAACAAGTAATAATAAAATATGTTAACATCATGGCATATAATTCTAAATAAAATCTACCATAAAATGTAAGAATGTATGCAGTTTTAATTTTTTGATTGTGGAACAGAAGCTGGGTGGGTGGAGATATGTGGGACCTAAATAGAACAGAGAACATACTTTTATATTTCATTTCGATAGATGGGTGAAAATTACTAAGGGGAATGAGTTACAGCCAGCCAAATAAGCACCAATTCTTTTTGGTAAAGATGATGCAATGCTTCATGGGTAACCATATTCTCTATCAGCAAGCACAATGGAATCTCAAGAGAAAGAGGTCATCACTTACCATGTAATTTTGGCTAATCATACCTCTCTTAAATGGAACTTTCCCAAAATTTAACTTCCATAAACACACATTGCTTTTCTTTAATTGGTGTTCTATAATAGATAGGCTATGTTAGAGAAACAGTTCTGAGCTTTTGCAATTATATGCTCACTTATGATGGCTGTCGACCAAGAGGACATATTTAATTTCTTAGTTTGTAGTATCATTCAAGCACTGAGGGAGGTGAGATATACTTAACAACAGAAATACTGAAGGAGGTGGCATCTCTCTGGGCTTCTTTTCATTATTTTCCAACATACAAAAATGTTTTATAACAAAACCTGAATGGTTGGCCAAATGATTCATGTGCTTTTGTAAGAAGATATAGTGTATTTTGTGTTTTTCAGTTAAGGAACGAAAAAAACCATATATTTAACATATTTTGTCCTTTGATTCAATTACATATTTGTCATTGACAAATTTTAATTAAAAAATAAAAGAGTAAATTTTGAATCAAATAGTTAAATAAAAAATTATTAAACTGAAGAATTTATGGTAATTTTTGATCACTAAATTCATTTTGCTATAATAATTATATAAAAAAGAAATAAAAAGAATATTTCTCTACCTAATAATATTTGAAATGACTCATGAAAATATCACAGACCATGTCAGATCTTAACAAAATACCCTATGAGTAGGAAAAAAAATCACAAAATAGGGGGAATATAGACATCTATGGAGGACGCTACAAAAATATCAAGGGCCCCTCCACATGAAGTGAAAATATTTGGTTTTCATAGTAATAATGTCTATATAAAGAAGAGACACAGTAACAAATCAAGATATGAGAAAATCATCAAGGTTTAATAAAATGATTTATGGAGATATAATTTATAACAATATTTTTTTAAATGTAATGATTTAGATATCAAAATAACTTTAATTGAAACAAATTTAAAAAAAAAAGTATTTATACTTAATCCTAGTTGTCCAGTTGATTAGAACTAAATTAATGTGGGAGGCAAGTCTCTGAACATAATTCTGAGAAATTTTCTTAATTAGGTTAACTGAAGTTGAAAAGCCTAATCTAAAGGAGGCAGCATCATTAAGTATTCAGATATAAGAAGTTCAAGGAAAATGCTTTTACTTTTTGCCAATTTGGCCTCATTTCTCACTCATAAATTCATCTACTGTTTTCAGCAATTTATCTCTTTTCTTGCTCTGGCTCCTGCTTCTCTCACCCTTCACTGATATCGAAACCTAGCCTATTGGCCTACCTAAGCAATAGTGGAGAGGCTGCCTTAGCTGGTCTTCCCATGTAATAACATTAAAGACTACCTTAATTGTCATCATAGAACCCTCATTCAGAACCTGAAGGAAGCAGATCCAGATATCCACAACTAACCACTGGGCCAAGCTCTTGGAGTACAATTGAAGAAAAAGAGGAATGACAAGCAAAGGGGTAATGACCGTAATGGGGAACCCCACAGAATCAGCTGACCCAAACTTGTGGGAGCTAACTGACTCCAAAATGACAACAAGGGAACCTGAATAGGATGGAACTAGAATCCCTGAAGGCAAGTGACAATGGTGGGGTTTGGGTATTATGTGGAATCTCTGGCAGTGGAATCAGGTTCTAGCCCTTGTGCATAAACTGACTTTATGGAGCCCATTCTCTGTGGGGAGATATCTTGTTCAACATAGGCATTGGGTCGGGGAGGGCCTTAGTACTGCCTCAAGGAGGTGATTGGGCAGAGTTAGTTGACTTCCCCAGGGAGGCCTTACCTTCTCTGACAAGCAGATTGGGGTGGGGTAGGAGGAAGGTGTGGGAGTGGGTGGAGAAGAAGGAATGGGAACTTGGATTGGGTTAATTTACTTATTAAATTAATTAATTTAAAAAGACCGGTGATGTTCTCCCTCCTTCTGCTCCTCATTGGGATCTTGGGAGCTCAGTCCAGTGCTCCAGTGTGGGTCTCTGTCTATATCTCCATCCATCACCAGATGAAGGTTCTATGATGATATGCAAGGATATTCGTCAGTATTGCTCTAGGATAAGGTCATTTCAGGTTCCCTATCCTCAACTGCCAAGGAACTAACTGGGGACCTCGGCTTGGGCACCTGGGAGCCCGTCTAGGGTCAGGTCTCTTGCCAACCCTAAAGTGACTCCCTTAACTAAGAATTGTGGTTCCATGCTTCCCTGTCCAACCTTCCTTTATCCCAATCCTCCTGTTTTCCCAAGGCCCGACCTCCTTCCCTTCTAACTTTTCTCTCCCCATCTCCCCTTACCCCCATCCCACCCCACCCCCAAGATCCCAATTTTCTCCCCGGCAATTCGGGACCACGAGGGGTCCCACCCACTGAGGTGCACCCACCCACTGAGACAGTGGAGCTGATCTATTGGGAGCTCACCAAGACCAGCTGGACTGTAACTGAAAAAGCATGGGATAAAACTGGACTCTCTGAACATGGCGAACAATGAGGTCTGATGAGACACAAAGGACAATGGCATGGGGGTTTGATCCTACGTAATGTGCTGGCTTTGTGGGAGCCTAGCCAGTTTGGATGTTCACCTTCCTAGATATGAACGGAGGGGGGAGGTCCTAGGTCTTACCACAGGGCAGAAAACCCTGACTGTTCTTTGGACTGGAAAATGAGGGGGAAAGGAGTGGGGGGAGGGGGAGAAGGGTAGGAGGAGGGGGCGTAGGGTGGGAGGAGGGGGAGGGATATGGGAGGCTGGGAGGAGGTGGAAACTTTCTTTTTTTTTCTCCTTTTCTCAATAAAAAAAAAAAATAAAAAAAAAAATAAAAAGACCGGTGAATTTTCCAGGTCTTCAACATCAAATCAGGACTTTTAAGGTATCCAATCTCTTGGATTGAGCAGTTAATGTCTTCTCAGATTTTCTAGTATGGAGACAGCCATTGTTGTATCAAGATCTGATCCTGTAAGCCAACCAAAGAACTACCTTTAAATATATACATATTGTATCAATTCTGTCACTAGAGAGACCTTGTCTAATCTACTTATACATTGCTTTTCGGTAACTTAATGAACAAGATAATTTCAGTAGTATTTACAAAACATTAGGTTTCAATTACAGTGCTGATTTCTATAGCAATAAAACAAATACAGGCCCCTACAAGTAGTGAATAATGGTTTCTTCCCACTTACCCTCTACAAGTAGAACTGTTTATTTATTTATTTTAATTTCTTTCTTTTTTATTAATATTTTTAGTACAGTCTCTTCTCATTTTACATAGTTATCCAAATTCCAATTCCCACTCCTCCTCTTTCCCAACCCCTCCCATCAACCCTCCATCCACTCCTCAGAAAAGGTAAGGCTTCCCGTGGTGAATCAACAAAGTCTAACACTTCTAGGCAAGACCAAGGCCCTGCCTCCTAATGCTAGGCAGAGCAAGACATCCCTCCAAAGAGAATGTGCTACAAGATGCCTGTTTAAGCACAAGGGATAAATCCTGGTCCTTCTACCAGTGGCCCCACAGAATGCCCAAGCCTCACAACTGTCCCCCAATATCAATGGGCAACTATGCATGTTCTATTGCTATCAGTACAGAGTCAGTAAACTTTCACTAGCACATTTCAGCTGTTTCTGTGGGTATCATTATCAAAATCTTGACTGTTTTTCTTATATTATCACTCCTCCTTCTCTTGACTGGTCTCCAGAAGCTTGGACCAGTGCTAGGTTGCAGATTTCTGTATCTACTTCCATCAGTTGCTGAATGAAGGTTCTATCATGATAACTAAGCAACCTAGTTGCCCCTCAACAGAACAATAGATAAAGAAAATGTGGTACATCTACACAACTGAATACCAATGATAAAAATCAATGACATCTTAAAATTTGCATGCAAATGAATGGAACTACAAAAAACATCCTGAGTGAGATAACCAAGACACACAAAAATGAGCATGGAATGTACTCACTCATAAGTGCATAGTAGCTAAAATGCAAAGGATAATGAGCCTATAGTTCATGACTTCAGAGAAACTAAGTAACAAAGAGAACCCTAAGGGAAACATATATTGATTCCCCTGGGAAGGGGAAATAGACAAGATCTTCCTCAAAAATTGGGAAAATGGGGGGTGGGAGAAAAGGGAGGGAAGAAGGGGAGGAAGAGGGGAGCAATGGAAAGAAGAGGAGAACCTGAGAAAACAGGATGGTCGAGATGAAGAAAGGACACAGAGAACAAGGAAAGAGATATCTTGATTGAGGGAACCATTATAGGGCTTGAGAAATCCCCAAGAATCCACAAGGATGACCCCACTTAAGACTCTAAGTAATATTGAAGAAGGTGTCTGAATTGGCCTTGCCCTGTAGTCAGGTTGATGACTTTCTTAAATGTTATCATAGTACCTTTATCCAGCAACTCATGGAAGCAGTGGTAGTGGTCTACAGCAGCACACTGAGCTGAGCTCCCAAAGTCCAGTCAAGAGTGGGAGAAGTGAGAATATGAGCAAAGAGATCAAGGCCACTGAAACATCTTACCTGAGCTAATCAGAACCCACCAACTCCAGCCCGACAGGGAGGGAAACAGTATAGGACCAAACTAGGCAATCTGAATGTGGGTGAGTATTGTGTGGCTGGGAAAGACTGGGGTCACTGGAAGTGACATCAGAATTTTGCCCTACTGCTTGTATTGGCTTTATCGAACCCATATTCTTTGGAGGGATTCCTTGCTCAGCCTAGTTATAGTGGGGCAAGCTTTGGTCCTGCCTCAAAGTAATTTTCTAGACTCTGTTGACTCCCAATGGGAAGCCTTACCCTCTCTGAAGAGTGGATGAGGGTGGGAAGGAAGTAAAGTTGGAGGTAGTGGGAAGACTAGGAAAAGGAGTAGGAACTTGGATTGATATGTAAAATGAGAAAAGGTCATTTTAATTAATTAATTAATTAAAAAGTCATCCACCATGCTCAAGTTTGCTTCATCCCAGAGATGAAGGAGATATCAGGAATGCAAGGTACTTATCTAAACATAATAGAAGCAATATACAGCAAGCCTCAAACTAACATCAAATTGTTGTTTATTTTCTTGGTGGGGATATTATGACAAGGATGAGATGGGACTACTAAGGATTTGAAAAGTGTTTGTTTATTTTACTACTTATTCAGTTCTTGAATTATTTTCTCCTTTGGTGTTTAGCATTTAATTCTTTATATACTGTAGGTAATGACACACTTTTCAGAAGACTAGTTGACAAATATTTTCAATTCATAATAAAACATTGTAATTTTAAAATGAATATGGGTAAGCAAAAATAAGCTTTCAAACTTTTTTTGCACAAAAATAAATGGATGTTTGTTAATTCTTAGTAACAAAACTTAGGTATCAAAGAGATTTTCTCATCCTTTTTTCAATAAGAAAAGTTGAATAGATACAATAATTATAAATTAATGTGGTAAGATATGGGCGTTCAAAAAGGAAAAGGCTAATTAATATTCATTTATTTTCTATGAAAAAGAAAAGAATGTGCATAGACAAGAAAAAACTGTTACTTAATGCATCAAAGTAAAAAAATGAAACACTGTAAGCAGAAACGAGATGAATGGCTGGAAAATGCTAAAGATGTAGATAGATTTCATGTAATCTGTAGGCCTCATAGCTTTGATAAGAATGTGGGTAAACTGTTCTGTGATGAGATATTGAGCTGAAATTCAAATAGGTGTATTAGAGGCAATAAGGAGCTTAAGTGTCTGGAAAGTAGTGACTCTGATTATATGTTTTATGTTCTTGAACTAGTTCATAGGCTCATTCATTTATTAAGAGATGTTATGATTAAATTATATGTTTGAAGAGTGATAAAGAGTTTCAATGCATTCCACAGTCACAATGAAAAAAGATTCAACAAGAAGTACATATTCTTCAAATAATAATTGAGGAGCAGTTAAGAAGCACTTGGTTTTAGAAAACATTAATTTGTAGTGGGTTTTCTAAGACAATAATAACTTTTTACAAATTAACTTCTGAAAGCAAAACCTTGAGAACTGGCATGACAGATTGGATAGATCACAGCATGAAGCTCTCTATGTAAGAAATAGAACCTTAAGAATTTACAATTAGTGCTTGTGTTCATTGCTATCCAATTATATTGATCATAACTTTACAGTTTATCAATAGCAGATATGGAAGTATTTCTGAATATAACATAAAGCTAAGAACAACTTTGAATGTTGTTGTTATACAAATTTAAACAACAGAAACAAAACAAATCCCCTCTAAGCAATGTTTAACAAATATACCCTCTCTGCTAAATAGGATCACTGTGCTTTCTCCCCTAAAATATGCCTAGTGTTTCTCAATTTCTTCTTCTACATAGACTAAATAGTTCCTGATTTCTATAATAATCCCCAAATTCTTATTGGGTTATATTTTCCCTTGCTTAATTTCCCATCTAGTAGCTGATAACAGATAATTATAGTGACCCTTAATTTGAGGGCACCAACAGAGGCTACAAAATTAAGCACTCTCATCATTAAAAAATATTCATATGTGCCAAGTGGAAAAGTAAAATTAAAAACTAATAGTAAGCTGATATACTGATAGAATGAGGGGCCTGAAAAAAAAAACCATAATGTTGTAAAGGTGAGATATGGGTGAATTTAGTTGGAGGGGAAATAACAGGTGTGTATGATCATATTTCATTATAAATATATAGAATCTTAAAGAATACCTCAAGATAATGGCTTCTACATATAAGAGAAACTCCACCCAAAGTGGTGTGGGAGGTGCTTCTGTCTATGTGCTACTTTCATTGGATAATGAATAAAGAAACTGTCTTGGCCAGTTGATAGGGCAGAACTTAGGTGGGTGGGGAGATGGAACTGAATGCTGGGTGAAAGAAGGGTGGAGTCAGAGAGAAATCATTGATCCTCCAGCTGAGACAGATGCCAGTTAGGATCTTTGCCAGTAATCCACTGCCACGTGGCAATATACAGATTAATAGAAATGGGTTAAATCAAAATGTGAGAGTTAGCCAAAAAGAAGTTAGAGTTAATGGGCCAAGCAGTGATTTAATTAATACAGTTTCCAGGTGGTTATTTTGGGGCTAAGCTAGCCAGGCTGCCGGGACAAAAAAGTAGCCTGGCTCTTCTTGCAACACCCATGGTACTAATTCATGTACATTTTTTCATTTATTATAGTGATTTGAAGAAGTTAGAAGGTAATATATCTGAACTGATTCTCTCTTTCAACCATGTTGGTCCTAGAGATTGAATTCAGTTCATCAACATCAGGCTCTATGGCAAGCACCCTTATTTACTGAGCCATCTGACTGGTCTGTAGTGACAATTCATAAGAATGAAACAAATACCAAGAACATTAAGGTTTATGGTACTGCACTCATTGATATTTTAAATGGGTCTGTGTTTTTCATGTTGAGGTATGGTACCCCCATTTATTTTGTATTTAGGAAGGGATATTTGACTGAAAATTATTTGAAAGATGATTGATTATACGATATAAATTTTTTTATATTGGAGGCTATGGTCCTGACAATGAAATGACCGCTTAGACTCAGGTATGTGAAGGCATCTTCCTCACTGTTAGGAGCACTATGGACAGATGCAGCCTTGCTCTATGAAGTAAGGTCACTACAGTTAGGTTTACTGAATTTACAGCTTAGGTCTACTTCCAGTTTGTTCTTTTTCCTTTGTGTTTGAAGTTGAAGATGTGATCTCTTACCTTTCTGTTTCTGTGATCTGCTTCCAAGCATCACCATCAGAAGAAAATCTTACTCCTCTGGAAACATAAAGCAAAATAAACTCCCTCTTCCCAATGTTACCTTATTCATAGAATTTTTTTTCACAGTAGCAGAAAAGCAACTAATACATAGGAAATTTACTTTCTATTTTAAAGTTAATGAGTATGGCAGATGGAAACTATACATAAATATGTATGTATATACATATATTTATATATGTGTGTATAATTCATTAAAATATATAGCATATCATAATTTTCATAAAGAATTTTATACTTTTATTCTACAGTCTGATTCACTTTATCTATATAATTTTCTTTTAAATATCCTCTGGAACTATGAGGGAAACAACAAACATAAGATGTGAATATTTTCTGAATCTGAAGAAAGATTAATATTTTAATATCTAATCAAAATGCCTTAGGGTCTGAAGTAAAAGTACTAACATACCATAAAATATACCATTAAACATATTTCCACATTTAGTATACCCTAATGTTGCACAAATTCTAAATCTTAAATCCAACTTCCTTAGTATTCTGTTACTTAAATATTTTTTCCTACTTTTTGATTTATTTCAAAGGCAAATTTTATCAAGTTATTGTGAGGTTCTTGTATTTCTAAAACTCTGTTAATACATTCAAAGTTGAATACAGTGTAAAATTTGTCCTCTACTTGAAATTGACTACAGCTGTGCTGAACAAAATAAATTGAGTTATCAAATGGAAAATATTAATTTAATGCAAATAAATTAAACTGTGTGCTGTGGGATGGCAATGTAGTTTTAAAATTTGTAGTTCAAAGGTTAAAAATCAATAGTTCCAAAAATATTAAATCACGGGGTAACAAATATGGTAGTTTCATAATATCTGTTAAGAGACAAAGTTATATTTATTTGAAAATTACTATTTGTAAATATATGCCATAATTTCCTGCTGATTTAGTGAAATATATCCCATTTCAATTAAAATATTTGAGGGCATCTTAAAAAAAACAGCCTACAAAATATCCATTGTGTTTTCTAATAGATACCCACTTAGAACATTGCAAATACTATTTCTATAATTGTTATTGCTTCTGCAACTCTAAAACTATTTGAATCTTGTTTTGACTAATGATACAACTATAGTGTGGAATGCTTAAAAGTTTTATATTTCAAATGGCAGAGAAAAACTTTGTTTCTAATTGAAGATTAGAGCTGCCAAGTCTTCCCACCATAGTGAAATCTTATTGCTAAACTATTTTCCTTAAGTTCCCTTAGTCATGGTGATTTACAACAGTGGCAGAAAAGCAGCTAACACAGAAGCAATTTATTTTCTATTTTAAGGTTAATGAGAGCAACAGATGGTAGCTATAAATATGATTTATTAAAAATCTAGCACACCTCCAGAAAACAAAGACTAGTTGTTAGTCAATTTTTTTTTATTCTCTACAATGACCTTATTCACATACAGCACCAACAAAGTTTTCATTATTTGTATCTGTGCCATCCATGAAAACAAGTCCTCTTTTGATCTAGGTGTACTCAGTCAGACATTTCATTAACTGAATAGAATAGGAAAGCACGATGTATGATACTGCTGAAACATAAAGATAAAACCAAACAAAAATATACAAAGAATCACATGCTGTATTAAATAAGAATAATAAGATAATGGCAAGTATACAGAAGGCATAATCAGTGTACTTGGTAGGTAGAAAGAAGTCATAAAGTCTTATATTATTAGCAACAAACAGTAAAACCTCTTATATATCTTTCTAAGAAAAGAAACTGTTTCCTTTAGCATAAGCTAAATGACGGAATTCAACAATATTTCATACTTTGGGGAACAGAAGACAGTGAGAAGAAAAGTAATTCTGCACTATCTTATTGAATACCAACAATATTCATAAATAGATAGACACAGCTTCACAGAAAGATTCTACACTTGACACTGCAGACATAGATAGGAAATTTTACCCTCTGAAACAAGTAAGAATCAACATCAAAGAAAACTCTATGTGGGATGCATTGAAAGCTTGACTTCAAATTATCTTGTGTCTTGAATATTAAAACAAGAAGTTGAATTTTTCCTCATAAGAATGCCTTTATCTATTAGTTTCTATATAATGAATTATGACTAAAATGATACAGCACGACATCCAAGACAAAGTGTGGAAATGTAATACAGAGTCCTTTTGGTGTTCTCTGTCTTTTTCAAGATGCTTGCTGTGGAAACTTATGTGATGTAAAGAGATCATATGAAGGTATTTTCAGTTGACAGCCATTGCTAAAATCTCAGCATTGCAGAAAGAATGAGCTACCAGTCATGTATGGAAGAAATGCTCAAAAGTGGTTACAGTTCCTTTCACTCTCAAACTGCATGAAACAAAGAGAGCAAGAACTCTAGATAAGTACAGTCAATACTTACTAAAGTGCAATAAGCATTTATATTACTTTGATGTCAATAATTGAATCTGGGGCCTTGCAATACTCTTTAATAGTATATTGATTGAAACTTGTATTACATAATAGATGATTGAAACAATTGGTCATTTCCAAAAGTAGTAATCTAGTGATGGAAGAATTGGAAACATCCCTGCTACCCTCATATGCCCCAGGGTTTAAAATAACTCTTGAATGTCCACTACACAGCTAAATTCAATTCATAACTGATAGCAGGTGATCTCAAAAATAGTAATTTGGTTTTTATAATCTTTCTTAAATATGTAGTGAAGTAATATTTACATAATCTAAGAAATTATAATCTAAAGAGCAAGAATATTCTTGATTTTCTTGCTTGTATCCAGGGCCACCTGAAAGAAGGTATGACTTGAATATCTGGCCTAACTATTATAACTTTGAGACAGGTATAGACTTGTACTAGACATATACATCAATCTTATATGGAATTGAGCACTAAATAATTTCTAATTACATATAAGTGTTTACTCCATATTTTCTAGAAAATATGAAGATTCTTAGAAAGATATATCCATTAAGGTTAAAAATATAGCTTGTATTTAAAATATGACAAATCTGTCCCTAGGCGTTTTACAACTAAAACAAAATTGTCACATAGACAGTTTCTCGACTTTAGGCTTCAATGGCTATTTTTTTAAAAATGCTTGTTTTTTTCCAACCTCTATTATAAGATTAAAATACCACTTTTATAAAGAAAAATTCGGTGTTTATTTATTTTCATGTTTCTACAATAGTCCATAGAATTTAATAAGATTATTTCATTAAGGTGGTGCTCTATTTTTGCATACAAGCATGTCAAAGAAGACTTCTGTATAATGTGATTGTGATCTAGGTACCAAATCTTCTCTTATGAAAATCTAAGAATTTACTTAAAAAACCCACAAAAGGTGTGTAACAAATATCTTTCAAATTATACACCTGAAATTTCTTTTTTAACATTTTCATAGGCAAAAAAAAAACACTAAATAGAATAGAGGAATGGAATTGTTTCCTTTGGTGACTGTCTAGAATATACCTGTTAACATTAGTACAAAATAATAGACAATATCAGTAGTGATTTCAGATTATAAATTCAAAATAATTTGTAAATATATGAGGAAATATTTTCAAATAAAAAGACATTCTCTCTTACTTTTCTTTACTTATTGTTGTGATAAAAATACCTTGATAAAAGCAACTTAAGGGAGAAAGAGTTGATGTAGACTTGCAGTTCAAAGTTTCATTATGATAAAGGAGTCAATGCATCTGATGTTTGAGGTGCCTGGACACCTTGCATATTTGCTCAGAATGAAGAGAGTATCAAAGGCTGTTGTTCAACTTACTCTTTTTATTTTATACATTCTAAGATCCCAAATCAGGAAATGATGCTTCCCAGTTTTAAGATGGGTCTTCTTTCCCATTCATTTAACCTAATCACTATAATTCCTCTCAAACAAGCCTGAAATATAGGTAATTCACACACACACACACACACACACACACACACACACACACACACATTTAGGGGAATGAGTATGTTGAGAATAGTATGGCGTCCTTCATTGTACAATAATGAATAAAAAACACACCAACAATATATCACAGTATCTTGGTTGGGTTTCATGGTTCCAGGCACTTGGTTATTATCACTACCTTCATTTTCATTTGCCTTATAACGCTCAGATATCACTTTCCTATAAAGAAAAAAAATATTTCAGTGTAACTATAATGTCTGTAGCAAGTCTCAATTCTCAATACAAATTATTTTTGGCATTTTATTTATTAATAATATATATATATATATATATATATATATATATATATATTTTATTTTCGAGACATGGTTTCTCCGTAGCTTTTGTTTCCTTTCGTGGAGCTAGCTCTTGTAGACCAGGCTGGCCTCGAACTCACAGAGATCTGCCTGCCTCTGCCTTCCAGTTGCTGGGATTAAAGGCATGCACTACCACCGCCCGGCAAGAATATACTCTTATATGCTATAGAAAAATGTTTTTTGATTATGTAATTATACTCATTCAAGTGAATAGAGTCAAATAATAGAAGTATATTTTATTCTAAGCCTGTGGAGTCTTCTGGGGCTGTACAGGTCTACCTCAGCAAGCCAGAAGATGGATGTTGCCCAAAGACCTGCCCTCAATGACCATGGAGGACCCTGAGGTGGCTGTCTAGGTAGCCAATCCAGTAAGTCCCTGTCATTTTAAACCATTAACTCATGTAAAATGTATCCTTCTCAAGAACTCTGATGTAGATCGATGACTTGCCAAATTGACAGCAGAAACAAAGGTTTAAGCTGCCTTCTCAATGTTCTGTGTAAAATTCATGTCACAGGCATCACTCTCCTAGAGGCAATTATGAGTCTATACACAATTCACCTCTTTATCAAACTCAAAAATGAGATAAACTCACAAAACAGATTTCATTATAACTTTTTACCATTTCTTTGTTTAAAGAACTTTACTTTATAAAAGATATTTTAAGGTGCAAACTTAAGCTAAGAAGATCTAAGAGTGATTTAGGGTAAGAAGTTTTTTGAGGTATGCAAATATAAGTTATTCAGGTGTATACATGCAAGTTAAAAATGTCTGTGGATAAGAATGTTTCAGGTTACAAGAAAGTGGCTTAAGGAGTGTAAATGCAAGTTATAAAGGTCTGAGGATAAAAAGCTTAAGTGATGACAAAGGCAAATGATTTCAGAATTTCAAAGAATAAAATATATTCCAGATTTCTCTGTCTCATTACGCTGTTACATTAAGACTCCAAAAGACTTAACATTAGTCAATAAATTTATAATAAGCTTTTAATCTACCTCTGGCAGAGTACTATCACTATCATCATAGCCATAACCTCAAGATTCTGAATTCACTTTGGTTGATTTCTGACTATAGATTGTAAAGATGCTTTTCATTGTGCAAAACCATCTGTCACAGTTTTCTGGCATGAGTATAGTGCTGTTTTGAATGTGTCTAAAACTTAGGTTTTCACAAATTCAAAGAATTTTTGTAATTTCAATGAAGTCGACTTGGATTCACCTCAGACAGTTCAGATGCAGCCCTCCCTCACTAAGCACCCTAAGTATCCCTACATTCCCCTGGTCTTGATACCTCCTTTCCTCAATTACTAGGACATAAGAAATATTTTCTTTAACTTAAAATTGTCCTCTTTTCTGCCAGCATCGTGCCAGGTCCAAGAGGCACCAGAAGGTTCCACATAGCATCAACAGCAGTGAAACAACCAGATGCCATATGATGCGGCCATCCCCAGCTTTCTCGCATTCCCCAAAGATGGTCAGTACACAAAATCAGCAGGTAGTCTTGAGAACTCATTGCTCTCATTTCCCTAACCTGCCATGCCCAACCTCTCATCTTTTTTTTTAATAAATGGAAAAGAATTTTAGCATTCAGACATACCTGGCTCCATTTCTTGAGGACCTGAAAAAAAGCTCATCATGTCCTGCTACATGCCCGCATTCAGGGCAGGCAAATACCTCTTTCTTTAAAAGGTGAAACCTTGCCTATTTCTCTCTCCTATTCTTCCTCTTCCTCTTTTTCTCTCTGTATCTTTCTCTCTTTCTTTCTTCCTTTCTCTCTCTTTTCATCTCTTTCCTTCCCCCACTCCCTGTATTCCAATAAAATTCCCCACTTAAGCTCTATCTGTATGGCATATTTGTCTCTCACCTGCAATAAGGCTTCTGGGCTCTCATTTGCCAAGGACCTACCCATGCAGAATCACTACAGGTTAAACATAAAGAAAATGGAAAAAAGTTTTTTCATGCTAGATTAGAAATGAACAAATCATAATAAACTTATTTTAGCTTTATAAAATACAGATGAATATGTATGCAGAGAAATAATTTTCATTAGTTATTTTACTATCTTTCTATTATTAAAAATATATCCTTTTCATACAATATATTCTTATATCATTTCCCCTCCCCCAACTTCTCCAAGATCCTCTCTCCTTCACCTCCAATCCACATCCACAACCTTTCTGTCTCTCCTTAGAATACAATCAGGAATCTAGATAATAACATTAAAACAGGATAAATAAAGGAATAGGACAAAACAAGCAATTCTGAAGAAAAACACAAGAAACACAAAGAGACACAGAAATGAACACATTCTCACACATAGGTGTTCCATAAAAAGCACACAAGTAGAAAGCATAATATATACACAAAGGAATAGGAAGGGTAAAAACCCAAAAACCCCATTCTATAAGACAGCACCCATTCCTTACAATGATTGTATGGCCAAGAACCTAAGACTAGATCGGCCAGGGATATAGAATAACTCCAAATACTAATACTACTCCTCTAAATAAGGTAGCAATAAGATGACTCCTTTCTGCTGCTACAATCATAGATTGGTGTCTTATTCAGCTATAATCAGAAAGACTTTCTCTTGTAGCAGACAAGAACAAGTAAAGTGAGAGATCCACAGGCAAACAATGTTCAGTGAGTGAGAAACCTTGAAATATTCATGCCTTAATGGGATGTCTCTATCAAATCCTTCCACTCAGGGCTCAAGGGAAGAGGAGGTCAGAAAATTGTGAGAGCCAATGTGGGAAAAGGACACCTAGGGAGCAAAGCATTATAAACAGAGCAAGAACAATGCATATATGAAATCATTGAGACAGTGGCGGCATGGATAGGGCCTCCACAAGTCTGTGCCAGATGGGGAGAGGAGAAGTAGTCATAATCCCATCCCTAACCCAGAAGGCATTTCCAAATGATAACCACTTACAAATGAAAAATTAAGTTTCTCTAACAGAATCTCACAGGACACATACTATTCTTAAAGATGGGCTTCATAACAGTAAATGATTAACACAAAACAAACTCAATGGTGTCTTTTTAGGTTTCTTTTACATGTATGAGTGGTTTTAACCTGCATATATCTATGTGCACTACATATTTGTCTAGTGGTCCCTAAAGTCAAAAGATAATGTTAGGTCTCCTGGAAGTGTTGTTACAGATGGCTTTGAACTTCCACGTGGGTGCTAGCAAAATTCATGCACAAACAAGTGTTTCAACCTTTCAACCTAGGATTTTAAATGGTTTAGAATACATACATAAGTTTCTTATCTTTGTTAAGCAAGGTAGAGTATAATCAAGAATATTCTGCATTGACAAACTCATTTGACAATAATTTTCTTAAATAATGTAATGAGTACTTCTTAAAGAAGTGGCTGGAGAACAGACTATATCAAGTGAGCCTGACAAAGAAATTTAATGAATACAATGTTCCACAAACAAAAGGATAAAAGCTTATCAGAGACACAAACCATACAATCTAAGAATATTTCTGTTGTTGTTTAGCTATTATTTATCAAAATAAACCTTTTTCCCCAAGTTTCTTCTGTCAGGTATTTTGTCAGAATAAGAATAAAAAATATTTAATACCATGCTCAGCCATCAAAGCAGGCTAAACTAGAAACATATACACAAATGAATGAAACATTAAATAGATATGAATGTATCCATTCAAATATAAATGAATGATCAAATAGTTATATGAAGGAGTAGTATTGGAAAACATCTGATATGGAAGAATAATTTAGCTAGATCTCAGTCATCAAGGAATTTGAATTTACCATCTCATTCTTTGAATGAAGATTGTCTCTAATAATTTTCTTCCCAAAAGAACCGTGGCAAAAAACAAATGGAATGGGATAATTTTGCCAATACAAGCAGAGCACATGCATATCTCCATTCCACTCTTTCTTCCAGTCTCCACTTTTTCCATAGTTAACCCTATTCATAGGGCCTATGGTAATAATGTGTCTCCTTTGGGCTGGTGGTAATAATCTTCCTAATTTTTCTGCTAGCACTTTGACTTCTCTATTTATAGGAACACATCCACAATGTTTAATGAGAGGGCAAACACCAAATATTCCTACACCATTTTGTCTCTGTGCCCACAACCCCACCTACTGTCAACATCTGCTCCCATACAAGTCCTGACACAATTGCAAATAGTAGGTTTGAGTTGGTGTCCTATATCCAAGAGATCATTGTGATTCTTAACACTAATGCATTTTTTATGAGTCAATTTCCTACAAATTACTGGATTCACTTCTGGAAGAAGGAAGGAAGAAACTTTATAATACTAAGGAATCAAACAAAATATACAAGGCTTGTCAGAACACAGTCAAAAGAATGACATAGCAAACAATGCCTTTTGGAATTGTGCGAGATAATCTAGGAAAAAGACAGGGCCTTTTTCCTCAAGTGCATTTTGTTCACTGAGTATTTCTTGTACAGGATTTCATGCCTTCTGTGACAAATATTTACATTCAATTTATAAGACATATTTCTTTTTATTGGGTGTCAAACATAGCTATAGAACATTATGTGATGAAAGAATATGATGACTGCTGTCTTCAGTGTCTAGATAGGGACTTTTTTTTTTACTTTCATGTTTTCCCAGATATGATCTACAGTACCTGCCAGGAAATTGGGTTTAAATTGGTCTGTCCTGAGAGAGTTCTGGGAAAGGGCTTTTCTGTTAATATGCAGCATAGGCTTACTGATATATGTTTACATGTTTTTCTGATCTCATTATTTGGATATTGCTTTCTTTCATCAATGTATAAAAGTAGACTGAAACTGAAGTAAGGTTATGTACAGCATCAGACTCTAGTTGGTACCATATATTGATTTGACACATCATTTCTTAAATGAGTAGTGCTGCAATGTCTAATGCCTAACTGTAAGAACGCTGGGATTTAATAACAGTGTATCATCTTTGGTTTCCTGAAAAGGACAGTTTAGATCCCTGAGTATGGTATCAAATTAATGGAAACATAGTGAAAGATTATAGCCACAGAACATATTCTGGTATAATTGTGGGTGACTTGTGCATTGATCCATATGGCAATATAAACAATAAATGGGGACAAGTCAAAGGAATTAGAAAAGACCATGACAAGTTCTTTAGATGAATATGAACTAGAAAATGAAACACAAGAAAAAAATCTTATAAGCTAGAAAGAATTTTTTTTTTCCAGGGCAAGGATGAAACGGGCTGAGTGGAGCAAAATCTAAAGTAAAAACGTCAGCTAAACTAGAAGATGATTGTCCTTGGCCATCCACTCCCTGAGCTGAAATATTATATCCTCTTCTACCTGAATACTGTAATAGTGATTGAAATAAATGGGGGAAGAGGGAAGATTACCTGCTATGTTCCCAAAAGGAGTACCTTTGTTTTCTGAGAGTAAGGGAGCACAATATAACCTACCAGGCTACGGAAAAAAAGACAGAAATGTTCTAAAATTAGATAGTGGTCTATTGAGTCATATCAAGTTTTCGTTTCTTATCTTCTATAGGCAGTCAATCATCTGATAATTGATTGGGAGACAAAAGTACTTATTGTTAAGCAACTGGCATATGGGAATTATTCCAGATTAATACTGCATGCCAGACTGCTATTTATATCTTTCAAATAAAATAGATATTAATGAACACAACCACTTTTGTGCTGACAATTGGCATGCACATACTCAAGAGTTAACTCTGGTTATGACCCTCTGCCCTCCAAGAGCAGATAATGCCTCAACTATTGAGTACCATTATAATTAAATAAATATATATGAATGAATAAATGAATAAATAGATAAATAAATAAATGGAAGAAAATAATGACAAGATCCAACTTTATGGCAAGAGCTAATTACTACTGTTTTAAAATGAGTTTTTCCCTCTTGCTTTCATTATACATAATGTGGATGGTATTCTGCTTTCTATAAAACAATAATAATAATATACTAAAATGATCTGTTAAAAATTAAAAATTAGGAACTCACCAAGGCCAGCTGGCCTGGGCCTGAAAAAGCCTGGGATAAAACCGGACTCTCTGAACATAGCGGACAATGAGGACTACTGAGAACTCAAGAACAATGGCAATGGGTTTCTGATCCAACTGCACGTACTGGCTTTGTAGGAGCCAAGGCAGTTTGGATGCTCACCTTACTAGAACTGGATGGAGGTGGGGGTTCCTTGGACTTTCCACAGGGCAGGGAACACTGATTGCTCTTCGTGCTGATGAGGAAGGGGGACTTGATTTGGGGAGGGGAAGGGAAATGGGAGGCAGTGGCGGGGAAGAGACAGAAATCTTTAATAAGTAAATAAATTAAAAAAATTAAAAATTAGATTAACCCTTTAAATTTGTATTCCCAAGGAAAACAATAAAGTTTTTTGATGACATAACACTGGCTTCTGCTATTTGATGTCCCTATAAATTATTCAAAATTTAACAGTTGTCCTATATACATTGCTGAGCCCTTTCAGGAATTTTGCCAACAGTTTGAATATAACCCAGATCACAGACATTCCATATAATCCTCCAGGTCAATCTTTTGTAGAAAGAGCTCTTGGACAACTTAAAAGTTATTTAAAAAATAAAGGAAGGAAATCAACATGGCTTCAAGTGGTGGCACAGATCTCATAATTGAGGGCTTCTGGTGGGAATCTGAGTCGGGAAAGACTCGGTTTTCTTTAAGGGTCTGGATACTGGGAGTTTGATCATGTTCCAGTGAGGATATGGCTTATGGCTTACACAAATTGGACATGGGTATTTTCTTCTTCTTCTTCTCTTTTGGGGAAAGCCACAAGAAGTCAAATCCTATATGTTAAAATATTAACTATTCATTATTGAAAGATAGATAAATTGTCCTCCTCCAAAGCCCCTTTTTCCACTTTATTACATACATTCATTCTTACAGGTATTCCCACACACTTAAAAACGAATAAAGTTCCAGTTCACCTGTAGGAATTGTAAGAAATTCTGTTATGAATGGCAAATTTAACACATCCCTATAATTCTCTATAACCTATAAGGCCAAATATTTGTAGAATGCACACATTTGACCTTTAAGAAACAACTTTTAAAAATTAAAATAGGGTAACTACTTCCTGAGATACTCTTGCTACTACTTTATTCATGTCAAATTTTTAAAACTTATCCAAATGTGTAGTGGCATCTCATTGTACTTTAATAAATATAGACTGCTTGAAGATCTGGGTGTAAAACAGTCCCACTGGTCAACCTTATAGACCAGGTTATGTTAACACACACCTTTAATCACTGTAGCCAAAATAACACACACCTTTAATCCCAGTATCCATACTAGTTGCCATAGAAAGTGTGTGGTTCATTCCTTTAATCACAGTGTTGCACACCTTTAATCCAGCTCAAAAGAAGATTTTAAAACGGGAGAAATCAGGGCTCAATAAATAGTCTCATTCTGAGATTTTGGGAGGCAGGATCTCCATTTCTGATTGAGGTAGAAATAAAAGCTAGTCGCAGACTTTTTTGCTTTTCGAATCTTCAGGCTTAACCCCAATTTATCTCTCTGAGTTTGTATTAATCATGGTTCACCAATGGAGATCTATTACTTGGGCATACTGGTATTCTCAGGATGCTTAGTCCTACACGTGGTCATTGTCCTGTCCCTTATGTTATAAAGAAATAGATCACTGGAAGTGAGGATGAGATTTTCAGACATTTTCTAAGCAATTGCCTGGAATTTCAGGATAAGGAGTAGCAAAAGGTATGAGTGATGCCTTGCAAGGCATGAATCCCCATTTCTGATGGCAAAATATCATGCACAGTGCTTTGTATCTAGCATTGCATTTATCATATGTCTTTTAATACTTCTCTTAGAATGTCTATACAAACAAGAATGTATACCTCAAAACACCCAGCTCTATCTACCATGTTTGCTATTCTTACTTTAAAATATAAAAAATAAGTGGAGAGATGTCAGATGTGGTCAAAGAATAATATGGTACACAATGCCTTAAGGAACTGTGAGAAAGGTTATGTAGTATGAGGCTGCTTGTTTGTTCCAGGCTGCTCAGCCCCCTGAAATAATCACATAGAAACCATATTGTTTGCAATACTGTTTGGTCAATAGCTTAAGCATATTGCTGGATAACTCATATCCTAAGTTAAGCAATCCCCATTAGTCTGTGGCATACTGGTAAAGATCCAGCATCTGTCTCTGGTGGGGCTACATGCTTCTCCAACTTCGCCTTCTTTCTGCCAGCATTCAGTTCAGTTTTCCCTTCTTAGTTCTACTCTGCCCCATCAATAGACCAAGGCAGTTTCTTTATTCATTAACCAAAAAAAGCAACACATATACAGAAGGACCTCCCACACCAAGACTCCAGGAAAAGACAGAGGGCCTTTTACTTCAAGTGCATTTTGTTTACTGGGTTATTCTTGGAAAAGATTTTGTGACTTCTGTGGCAAAACTTTACATTCAATTTTAAGAAATATTTATTTTTATCAGATATTGGAATATAACTATAGAACCCAATGTGATAAAAGGATATGTTGAGTATTATCCTCAATTGGGATATGACCTTATGTCTTACATTCATGTTTTCCCAGAGGTAATACTGTAGATATATATCAGGCAGTTGTGTTCAAATTGGTCTGTACTGAGAAAGTTCTGAGAAATGCATGCTATGTTAATATGCAGCATGGACTTACTGATGTTTACTTGCAGGTTTTCATGATCTCATTATTCTGAAATCAGCCTTCCTTGGATCGTTGCTTTCTTTCTTTCATCCATGTACAAAAGTACACTAAAACTAAAGAAAAGTTGTCTACAGGATTAGACTGTAATCTGTCCCCATTTTTTAAGGTCTCATATCCTAGGTTTCACAGATAAAAAATTTTCATAGATTGATAGGAGTCAACAAATGCTGGAGGCCAGCCCTGGAAATGCTCTAGATCCGAAAGAGCATGTAAAGAGTTGGTGATGGAGAGTAGAGGCAAATCATAGATTGTGGGAGAATTTTGCTGCCTGAATGATTAGCAGTCCGAATGCTTCTTTGATTTTTCAGAATTAAGTAAGCAGGGACAGATTCATACTCTTCCAAAACATAGATCAAATAATTTCTGTTTCCAGACACATGTTCATGTTCCTCTTGCATATCTTTTAGTCATCATTGATAAACTATGACAAGACAGAATTTTCTTTCACAATCCTTTTTACTCATCTACCACATAAATCAAGATTTAAGAATTCAGAGGCATATGACAGTCTGTTCTCAAGTTGAGAGCTCTTGCAGCTTCAAGGACTCTAGACAGAAAGAAAATCCCCAAGCCACTACAGGTGGATTGCCATGTGCTGAGCTGTGTATTATTAACTCTTAATGGTGAGGTCAAAGTTGCTGCACTTATTAATAAATTTCTAGAATAATAAAATATTTACATTTTGTATCTATTATTACAGGTATAATCCTGGAATTATTTTGTTCTTTGGTCAAATGACACCACAGTGGGTTTGCAGTAGTTAATTTTTCTAAGAGAGAGAGGTCCTGAAACTCATTCTTTAATCATTTTTCTATATCATTCTTTTCCCATCAGCATAAGCCTCTGTACATGGCAGAAGTAACTTCAGCTATTCTAACTTTGTTGTTGTTTGTTCCAGGTAATCACATCAGTGTATAGTAGGAATAGGCTTGTAATTTTATCTGTTACCAATTGAATCTTGTTGGCCTTTTAAAGTTTACTTTGTTTTGCTTAGCTTGTTCCTGAGTAAATACAAAGACAGATGTTTTAAGAATATCTCAGAACTAGCCAGGCAGTGGTAGTACACACCTTTAATCTCAGAACTTGGGAGGCAGAGGCAGGTGGATCTCTGTGAGTTCAAGGCCAGCCTTGTCTACAGAGCTGTGCCAGGACAGACTCCAAAGGTACACAAAGAAACGCAATCTAGAAAAACCAAAAAAAAGAACATTTAAAAAATCATAAAAAGATCTCAAAGGCACAAGGTAGACTCCTTAAATGGGAGGTAGAGTGTGCTCAGGACTTCCCTGGGAAAGCTTATAAACAGTACTCCTGGGGTGGCATAAATGAATCATGACGAATTTCACATCAATCTGATATTTCCAAGTTGTACAAGTATTAAAAGTTCCCCAATTATAAAATATGTAGTGATCAAAACCAAAAGTAGTACTGCAATCATCTTGTGATCCACCTTTGCTGGATCTTCATCAAACAACTGTGCTGGTTTTATGACTTCTGCCATTCCCATCAAATATGACAATGTGAAACAAAGGCTTTGATAACTTCTGAAATTAAAATGATTCGTAAAGCCTTTCCCCAAGGTTGTGGCAGCACTAGCAAATGCTTTGGACATTACACTGACTGACCAAAACACCTGCATGTCTTGCATATCAGTTACTTTCTGTTGATATAATAAAGCAACATGACTCAGGCAGCTGATAGAAGAAAGTGATATTTGTATATAGCTCCATAGGGATAGGAGTCTATCATGATGAGGAAACATGCCATCAAGCAGTAGGCATGGAGGTTGTGGGACTGTGGAAGTAATAATCAAGTTAGAGGAAATAGATATTTGGGGTACATTGTAAAAGGCCATACATTCTTCTGGGCCACTCCTCTCTATTTTTAGTTCTGACTTCTCTGAGTTGAGTAGCTATTTTACCACACCCTTCTACTATGATATCCTACCTTGCTGCACACCAGAAACAAAGTAGCAAATTTAAAATGTCTAAATCTATGATTCAAAATAAATATATCTTCCTTTAAACTGTTTCTTTTGTCAGTCTGTTCAGCACATAAATCACTCTCAAACTAAAGAATATTAAAATTATATGGACTCACTTGAATGGTACAGTGTATATGATAGCTGACCAAGTTTAAAGACTGTTATTATGAAAGGAAACCTTTGCTCTCTAAACTCTCAAACCTCAGTTTTATCTTGGAATGAAACAAGCATTTTTTAATCCAAATACATAAAAGAGATGCATTTAATAATTATTAAATTTGGCCTAGCAACAGCATGGCACCTTAATTCTAGCACCTTAATTCTAGCACCTTAATTCTAGCAACAGCATGGCACCTTAATCTATCTGTAACCCATTGTAGGGGATCCAACAGCCTCTTCTGCTCTCCTGAGGTACCAGGTATTCACATGGAACATGGATATACAGGTAGGCATTCATACACATAAAAATTAAAGTAAATTAAAAATATTCATTCAGCCATTGGATTTGTTTTCCTCTTTTAGTGAAACATTTTCTTCACAAATTGCAGAAGTTTTACATAACATGAATCAGTTTGTATAAACTCAGAACTGGATAAAATCATAGGAGATAAAAAATCTAATGTACTCAAATTTCCTCAGAGATAATATAATTTCTAAAAGTTAAGATATAATGCTTGGCAAAATCTTCTGAGTTTATGATTCCAAAAAATAATCTTTAAAATGAGAACAACTTGAATTTTCTAATCCTTAAAATTAAGCCTGTTGCTTACCCTCATTTTGGAAATAGTAATTTAGCTCAGGTATTGTTATTCAGTATTATTCAATTTGTGGGGTATGTGCCTTCCTAAGTACTTAATGAATAACCCCTGTCAGACTGACTATTTGCTCTCCTAAACACCAATGTAGTGAGCTAAAACAAACACAGAGACTCTAGGAAGATGTAGGAAGTGAGGTAGGGTAGTAGAGTAATGTTATATTTAAAAAGTCCAGAAACTGAGCCCAATATACCATTTCAAATACATACCAGTCAATTACCAGTCAACATTTACAAGGACTTAGTAAATCAGAAGCACTCTAAAAATGTCACTGACTAATATATGCTGTGAGACAATGGTCTATACTCTATCACGTGTATTTTACATAAACACTGATTGGCCAGTAGCCAGCAAGTATAGGCAGGATGACCAGGCAGGCAGTAGAGGTAGGGCAATGAGATTTTTGAGAATAGGGAAGTTTTAGTCAGCAATCATCACCCAGACACAGAGCAAGCAAGATATGACTGCCTCATCAAAAAAGATACAAAGGGCCGGGCGGTGGTGGCGCACGCCTTTAATCCCAGCACTCGGGAGGCAGAGGCAGGCGGATCTCTGTGAGTTCGAGACCAGCCTGGACTACAAGAGCTAGTTCCAGGACAGGCTCCAAAACCACAGAGAAACCCTGTCTCGAAAAACCAAAAAAAAAAAAAAAAGATACACAGCCATGTGGCTAACACAGACAAGAATAATGGGCTAATATAAGATGCAAAAAAGAGTTAATAAGAAGCCTGAGCTAATAGGCCAACCAGTTTATAATTAATGGAGACCTTTGTGTGTTTATTTGGGACTAAACGGATAAAAGACTGGGTGGGACAGAAACTTCAGTCAACAGAATGGTGTGCCAATGTGGGGCTGACCAAATCCCCTTAAAAGCCTAAGAGAGCTTAGGAAATTTTTCTAGATAGAAAAGAATAGAGTTAAGCATGGCTTCTTGATAGCAGCACATTCTCGGGTGGGCTCTGTGTACCAGAGCTAATATTAGTATCTCATTAAAGAGAAGCTTACTAACTCAGTTTTGGTTGCAAAAACTTTGCAGCCCTTTTAAGAGGCTCTTCTACAAAACACTTACATGGTCCTTATGAATAGCCTACAGCATGCTTCTTGGTGGTCGCATAGACCTTGAAATGCCATAGAGTTGTGGCAATAAACATGTTTATGGCCAATACCTCCATCATGAAGCTAGACTCTCAGAAATAAAAGCTAAGGAATGGACTGGATCCAGCCATCAAAGGCACGGTTTTAATACTAGCCATATCTCTTAGCCAATTAAAGACTCATGTGGTCAGAAAAAGAGTGATATATAGTAAAAAAAAAAAAACCACCTTGGAAGAAGAAAATGATAAAGTCCTTAAATTAAAAAAAAGAGAGTAGTTGGATGTGGTGACACACACCTTTAATCCCAACACTTGGGAGGCAGTGGAAGGCAGAACTCTGTGAGTTCAAGGACAACCTAGTCTACAGAGTTAGTTTCAAGACAACCAAAGATATACAGAAAAGCCCTGCCTCAAAAAAAATGAACAAAAATGAAAAATAAAAATAAAAGAAATAGAGTTTAAAATAAAGCTATGTAAGGATGAAAAATACAGAGAGTCTGGATACTGTATGTTATTTTGTTGTCGTTAAATTATTTGATGACTGAGGAGGCAGCAAAAGCTGGTATAAGACATTTGATTATAAATGCTGCTGGATTAATCTGCTATATATAATTTGTAAATGCTTTGACTTTAAAAATTAAGTAAAAAGTTATATTACTTTGGAGACGATGCTTTACTTTTGCTTCCACAGGAAATGCAGGACTGTGGGTTCATTCTACATTAAGAAAAATCAGGTATGACCAAGGAAGACTCCCCTGAGAAATCTCTGATAGGAGGAATGGCCCAGATGCATGAGTTCTACATCCAGAATTGTTCAAAGAATTCTGACTGAGATGATCAAGCCTCACAGGATACTCCAGTCAGGACTTGATCATAATTCTAAATTATCTTTAGGTTCCCATAAGATTATTAGCATCCCCAATCAGCAAGAAGTAGCCTAGGAAAGCTATGCCCACATCCCCCCCCCCAAAATGGATTATGGATGCTTGTCTTTGTTTAGAAGTTTGGTTACAAGTTGCTATGGATAATGGTCAGTAGAAAAGCTAAACAAAGAATATTTAATTAAGAGTTTTTTTTTTAGGGGGGGCAGCAAGTACTGAGGACAATGGTCTGTACCCTGTCACTTGTATTTTACATAAACGATGATTGGTCAGTAACCAGGCAGGAAGTATAGGTGGGGTAACCAGGAAGGAAGTAGATAAGGGGCAATGAGAATTCTGGGAAGAGGGAAGTTTCAGTCTGCAATCACCACCTAGACACAGAGGAAGCAACACACAGAGCAAGCAAGATGTGACTGCCTCGTCGATAAAGGTATCAAGCAATGTGGCTAACACAGACAATAATAATGGGCTAATAAATGATGTAAGAGTTAATAAGAAGCCTGAGCTAATTGGCCAACTAGGTTATAATTAGTGGAGACCTCTGTGTTTATTTGGGAATAAATGGATGAAGGACCAGGTGGGACAGAAACTTCAGTCAAAAAATATCAGTGAACATCCGCATTGTCTCAGTATGTGGGTGCACCCCTCGCAGTCCTGAGTTCCTTGCTCGTGCTCTCTCTCCTTCTGCTCCTGATTTGGACCTTGAGATTTCAGTCCTGTGCTCCAATGTGGGTCTCTGTCTCTGTCTCCTTTCATCGCTTGCTGAAGGTTAATATTCAGGAGGATGCCTGGGAACTCACCAAGACCAGCTGGCCTGGGTCTGGAAAAGCCTGGGATAAAACTGGAGTCTCTGAACATAGTGGACAATGAGGACTACTGAGAACTCAAGAACAATGGCAATGGGTTTCTGATCCTACTGCACACACTGGCTTTGTGGGAGCCTAGGCAGTTTGGATGCTCAACTTACTAGACCTGGATGGAGGTGGGGGTTCCTTGGACTTCCCACAGGACAGGGAACCCTGATTACTTTTCAGGCTGGGGGGGACTTAATTGGGGGAGGGGGAGGGAAATGGGAGGCGGTGACGGGGAAGAGACAGAAATCTTTAATAAATAGATAAATTAAAAAAATATCAGTGAAAAATAAACTTTTTTATTAGTTTGACACTATTCTTTTGTGTTCTTTCTAAATAGATTTTATGTATTTTGAGAGTAATAAATGTTTATCCATAATAAAATCTTTACCATAGAATATAAGCATAGAGCATAGAACACAAATTTTATAACTGCATTCCAGATTGAGATTCTATATTCTGACTGAACATGAGGTAACAGATTCATCAGTTTCTTACCAGAGGATCTCACAATCCTGCCATATATGTGAGGTGTTTCTAATTCCATGTATACATACTTGCATTAACAAGGGTTTTTATTTTCTGTGTTCCCATGATTTTCACACATTGTCCTGTGGCAAATTTAAGGAGTAACTATTTGCAACAGATAGCACACCAATACCAAGAAAGCACTGTTTTCACTTGTAAACTAAGTTATCCATATCCTATAGCCCAACCATATTCTTTATCAGAGGTACTAGGCCTTTATCCTCACTAAACACCCTGGCATCAGGCATCTAGGATATGCCTTTATAACTCATGGGCTTCTGACATTATTTAAGCTGGTCAATCCTGTACATGTTTATGTTGTCTCACCTGTTTGTTCTGCCAAATCCACATCAAACATTCTTGCTCACATTTCCTCCCACATGCTATTCTTACTAAACTCTGGTCCACCTCCTATGTGGACCTGCATCCTGTACTATAATTCCTACGCCTAGAAAGGTGTAAAGAAACCATCCCCTCAAGATAGTCTCTCTACATATACCTGATTTGGAAATATAATATTGCTAATTTATAGTTTTCAACTAAGAAGTCATTTGACTTTGGTTAGAGGCATAGATATGTTAGTTATCATGCATAGTAATACAGCTATGTGTTAAATAACCTTGAAATTTGCCAAAGAAAATGGAGAAAAACAATCGTGAAATAAATTCAGGGGAACTAAACCCTATGTAATTTGGTGTTTGAATGACACTAAGGTTAAAATGCTTATTAAATGTAAACATTATTGTCAGCATACAAAAGAAATTCAAGGAATAGGGCGTGTTTCCAAAACCACCAAATTCTAGGTCTTGCTTTCTTTTACCAACATTTTTTGGAATTATGTACTTATATTTGACAGATGATGGATTAAACATCTGCAATAAGAAACATATTGATGGTGATAGTTAAAATGTTCTACTTTAGGCTAGAATGAGTTAGGATTGAAGGATTGCATAAATTTATATAATAAAGAAAAATAAAGTAGTATTGTCTCAGTCAATAAATTGATGTTCAAGCATAAGGACCTGTTTTCAGAGCCCCAGGATTAACATAAAATCTAGATAAGTGTGCATTTGCAAGGCCAAACTGAGGGTTGGGCCTGGATACAGGGCGACATTCAGGGTTCCATAGCAAGCTAGGGTTGATAAATTGGTGATCTCCCAGCTCCTGTTTAAAAATGGGGTACATGGTGTAGTGAAATTATTCAGAAATTAACTATCAATTGCCATGTAAACCTGACAACCACAAACCCTTAGAAGCCCTGAAACCCAAATGAAATAAGAAAATAAACATCAGAAAGATTTCCTCTCATTTCTATATGTGTCAAGGCACACAACCAACTACATTTTCTCTAAACAATCAAGTGAGCAAATAAATAAATAGTGATTAATTTTTAATTCTTGAAAATTTTATATAATGTAGTTTGATGATGTTCATCCCCCAACTCAAATCAGCTCCAACCTCTTTACCTACATAACTTCCCATTCTCTATTTTTATAACCCAGCATGTTCATTTTGTACAGCTCAAATAATCTTGAGTATGGGACCATCCATAGAGCGTGGATGGGATTTTAGTGTTACATCCCTAAATAAAAGTGAAAGAAAACTGACTCTCCCTCCTGAATAATCTGTCAATTAACAATAGCTACTCAACTTGAGAAGGGACTGTGCGACCAGCATCCTATATGTTTTTATTTTTGTATGGCATGAATTTGTGCAGGTCTTATATATGTTGGCATACCCACTGCAAGTTATGTGTCCAGCTTCCCTGTTGTGTTCAGCAAAGAGTTCCATTAAAGTTATCCACTACCTCTAACTTTTATTTCCATCCCTTCTTCTGAGATGATATTTGAACCATGGGAAAAAGGAAGTATGGAATAAATATTCTACTTGGGGCTTACAAACAAAATAAAGTTTTAGAAATGAGTTGGGGAATATAAGACCTCTGTGTCTTACATGCACCATCTACACCTTTACATACATTCATACACTATAAATAAACTATTTTTGTTTATAAATGATTGTACCCATAAATATTTTGAAAGCCAAAACTTAACACTATTGTCTTTGTTATTTTAAAATAAAGTTTTTATATTTTCATACATTTTGTATGTTTATGATGTCAGCACAGAAATTAGTGTAAGAGAATGAGGATAGTTGATGTAAAGCATGATACAACTCCTTTCTCAGCACAGAAAAATGTTGATAAATTCCATAACCTATTTTCATAAAGTCCAGTTAAAATGTAATTATATGCTTAATATTACCTCAGAGGTAATGTAAGAGATCACAGGATCAAGACTTGGCTTTGCTGCTTGCCTGTCAAGCACAGGATTCATGGCAATTACAAAATTAAAAAAGAAAGAAAGAAAAAAAACTAAACTAATTAGCCAGTGTTTGGTTTTACTGATATTTTGCCACACTGGTTTCACATAAATACATATGCATTTTTGTGTGCATGCTACCAGGATACTACAAATCTTACAATACATTTCTCTGTGCATGTTCTCCCCCCCCTCTCTCTCTGTCTCTCTGTCTCTCTCTGTCTCTCTCTCCAGTCTGTCTCTCTGTCTCTCTCTCTCTCTCTCTTTCTCTGTGTTAGTTGATCTAACTTGGTATCAGTTAGTTAGATTAGTCATTTGATCAGCCTGACAGAGAAAGCAAAGGAAATAAATCTACAAAATCTCATGATAAAATGGTAAAAATTCTCAGTTTAATCTAATTGCTCTTCAGCATAGAAGTTCACACTTCAATTTTCATGAGAAAGTACCCTTTGAAATCCTGTAGCTGTGAAGGCTAAAGACAATCCAAAGAATTTCTACCGTGACAAGCATTCATAACTGAAACTCTACTGCTGAACTACTGGTCGGTATGGAGAATAATCATTACTGTCTTTGAGAACAAATGACTTATTCCATAGAAATACACATTTGTCATGTTACCACAGCAGATTTTTTTCTTCTTGTACTGATGCATAATATAATAGAATGGTATACATTGCAAAGTCTGAGGTCATAGATTTTTCTAGGAAAAAAAATACACAACAAAAATGTCTTTTCTGCTAATGCAGAACTATAAAATCTGATCTACTGTGTCAACAACTATTTTAAATTGAAAAATAGTCCTCCCATAAGACTAACCTACATATTAGTTGTTTTTCAATGGTTAAATGATTAAAATGCTTCATGTTCTGTATTAGAAATTCTAACCAGGTGAATGCATTTTATCACAATTCTGTATACAATGATATTAAAATCAATAATAGGAAAATAGAGTGAGTAATGAGCACTTGTTATGTGCCAAACAGTAAATGTTTTACATATATTAAGAGCTAGAAAGCTAGAATCAAGTTGACAAAACTATTGGATATATGAATAAATATCATTTAAAGGAGGAATTGGAGGGAAGCACTGTAGCTCTTAACATTTTTTTTTACCAAGGGAAATCAGTAGGGAAGATAGGATGAGATCTGAGTTATTAAAACATTCAAACATACTTGCCTTGTGGAATTGGGAATTCCTTTGAAATATCATTAAAGTTTAATTAATTTAGTACTGGGTAACTATAGGAAAATATGACTAAACATCCCATTTTTAGAATCTTAATGATATGGGTTTTGTTCCTTTCTCTACTACTTATTGAGGGCTCTTGAATAAGAAACCTAAACTCTACGTGATCAGTTCTTTATTAGTAAAAATAGAGTAGATAGTGGAACCTGGCTAACAGTGATGATATATGTCTCATGATAAGTTCATTACAACCTGTTTCATAGTACTGATTTGTATCTCATGATAAGTTCAACACAAGAGATGATGATGCAAAGGTACCAAGGTCATCTTGAAAATAAGTTTATTATATTTAGGGTTTTTCTAAAGTGTAAAGTTGGAATATACCCCAACTTTCTATGAGCTATATGTGCCCAATGATTTTTCCCCATTTTTCTTATTTCTTATAATACAGTTCTTTGAGAATTTTATTATTGTGAAACTCTGTTTGGTACATCAGTTCTGTTCCTATGAGACAATTCTAAAATTTCCATCATCATGCTGTGATCTTGTGGCTGAACTGATTGAAAAGGCTTTCTAAACATTGGGGAAATGATGCTTAACCATTTACTGACTAATTTTTCAGTTTTCTTACTAAAGTGACTCATTTACATGAGATCTTTTTTTGTGGATTTGCTCTTTTCTTACATTTATCTATCATGACATATTTTCCCTAAAATACTGCTGCCAATTTGGTCTTCATATGGCGTCAGCTCGAGGGGTTTGAAATGCCTTTCTCAGAAGTCAGCTGATCCAATAAAGTTTCTTTAATTTTCTCTTTCCAGCTGTTGTGTAAATTGGCTGTTCATTGGGTGAATTTGAAATGGCTTATGTTTCATAGCACAGAGAAAAACCGTGAAAATGCTGGTATTCATCCTTTCTGAAAAAGAAAGGCATAAACTTTCATCTATGTAATTTTTTTTCTTCTGCACTGAGAGGTGAAGGCAACTACTTCACAACTGTGATTATGAATTTACAATCACACGTTAGGGAAGTTTGGGGAAATTTTTCTTGTCTAATTTCTCTTTCCTTTAAATTTTTTGTGTTAATTTTCTATGTTCTCAGTTTCTCTTTACTGTGCTGGAAAACAATCTTTTACAACTTCAATTTTGATACATACATATGACATCTATTTTTTATGCTAAATCTTTTCTATTCCTCACTACCAAGCATCAGAGAAGCAAGGAAGACTAGTTTGAAATATCTGTTTAGTTCTTTCTTCTCAATAATAGCAAACTATCCTGGCCAACTTTTTGAAATTCTAATCTCTTCTAATTCATAAAGTTTTGTACATGCCTTCAAATGAACTTTCTTTTAAAAATTTACTAAATCCACTTTTTAAAATAAGCTTTTTTCATTTGAAAATAGAATTTGTTATTTAAATTGTGCTGTTATACTATATCCTTGGAAGAAAATAGGTTTACAATCTGTGAAGAAAAAATACTTTTGTGATATAAAGTTTCAACTAATTTTATTTGAACATCAGTAAGAAGGCTTAGCTGGAAAGGTTTGTGAGGCTGGTAACTTCATCATGATCTCCACATGAAGAATGAAAAAAGTAGATCCCACAATGGTATCTTTACATATATATCATGCTCTAAAAAACAATAATCATATTACACACATACACACAAAGAGATACAACAGAATTTTTTAAATAAATCTCATTGCCATTATATTATTTGTCATCTCTGAATAATTTTTTTAGAACACAGTACCTCAAGATAAAGTGCCAAATGGATAACTAATGTGGACATGAAGACATATTTAACTTCAAATAATATATACATATCCATATAACTTCAGACAATGTTATGAAATATACCATTGATCACTGATTATACTACATTATTACATCTCTACCAGATATATGGCAATTGCTCCTTTGGATAGAAACTTGAGGTATTTCATGTTACTTATAATCTCTTCTATTAAGCATTTTAACATTAACATTATTAAAACATGTTGACAAAACAGCACATATTGGGGATACATCATCTAACCTTGCACACATTTTTTACCTTTTATTTTTCTAGAAAAGACTATGAGTCAATTAATCTATCTATCAATCATTCTATCATCTATTGAAATGTAATATAGAAGATTCAATTCACAAAATAAATGGGAGTACCAGAGATATTTATCATTTGTTAAAGAAAACTATCTGCTAAAGGGGTTGCTGACTTCTAATGATAGTGCATACCTACAACTCTTTCGAGGAATTATTCTTAATGAAGCATAAAAGAATCTGTAGTCTAATCTGGCCTTTGGTTTTCAGTGAACACATCTGTTTTGTGGATCTTCATTTTCTGAGCTGGCTTTATTTATTCTGCCTCAAAGTATTTCAGTGATTCTAGCCATCTGGATTCTTATCCCAGTTGTTAATCTCTAATACCAGAAAATACTTAAATATAAATGCTAGTAATACTTCAACATAATTAATCAGGATACATATTTTCTTCAGCCAAAGAAAGAAGCAGTCAACCTTCAGTTAAATAAACTTGAAATGATGCATGAGGAAGTCATTTCAGTCTGCCATTTTAGTATATTCTGTTGCCTTTGGAAAGGACTTTTTTTAAATCCAAAGGTTTAAAAATACCTAATTACTTGTTGCTTCCATTACCTAACAAATAAAACTTAAAACTGGGTCCAGGAAGTCTTATCAATAGACCTTGGAGTATTTTCACACTCCCGGGCTACTTTGTTTCTCTCCTGGATTCCCCAATACATTTACAAAAGGCCTACCTACCTCTGCTGTGTCTTGGCTTGACACAAAGAAATGCAAAGAAAACTAGCTGTCATTTGGTCTTTTAAACCCCAGGTCGTCAACACTAACAACCTCTGCTAAGGTCACTTAAATTGTTTCTTTTTTGAAGTGATTTTTTTCTCTCTTTTTCTTTTGCTCTGATCATTTCACACTTGAACTATCCATTTGTACATAGTCAGCTGGAGTTCATTCTTGGAATGGTACCAGGTGGCATGGCAGAATGTGTAGCCCCTTTATCGTTGTGTGTGTTTGTGTGTGTGTGTGTGTGTGTGTGTGTGTGTGCTGAGCCAACAATGTTTCTATTTCAGACCAAAACAAAATAGGCACCTCATTCTTGGCTTGTCTAAACAATCTGAATGTAGTGTCTAAACAATTTGAATATAGTGACTGAACTAGATCTAATCTTACTCTCACCTGTGGATTCACTCTGGCATAGTGGGAAAGTAAACTAAGAAAATCTGTCTGTAGATGGTATTTTTTATATTTAATGAAGATGTATTTACATCCAATTGTTTGCTTGTTTCTCTCTCCCACTTTCATAGCAGCTGTAAGAACCAGATTAACTCTTGTATAAACATATAATTCATACAATATTATTTTTAGATGAGTAGTATAGCTTGGTGTTTAATTGTTAAAAGGATTGAAAAGACTATTGTCTTCTCTCTCTCTCTCTCTCTCTCTCTCTCTCTCTCTCGGTGTTTATATATATTCAGTGTATATGCCTATGTGGTTTTATGTACCTGTGAATGCAGATGAGTAAAAACGTGTTTGTTGAGGCCAAAGTTCGGCCTCAAGTGTCTTCCTCTGTTGTTTTCCATTTTATTTTAGAAAGAGGATTACTTACTAAACTTGGAATCAGCTGCTGAACTGACTGTTTGGCCAGGGGGGCCTTGAGATCTGTCTGTTTCTGCACCCCTTCACAAGATCTAGAGTTATAAATATGCATTAACATTTGTAATACTTATTTCGTGCTAGAGCTTTGAACTCTAGTACATATGCTTAGTGGCAAGGTACTTTACTGGCTGAGCCATAACCACAACATCAACAGCCTTTAATTCTTTGAGCTATAATTGCCTTCTCAGAGAGATCTTAGGCCCTAGGAGAAGACCCATTTAGAACTTGTTAACTTCTCATTAGAAATATTCATGTTCTGACTATATAGTAAAATAAATATCTTAACACATATGCTAATACTACACAAAAAGTACTGATTCATTATGGCAATCTTTGATTTTTGACACTTGGTTTGTGGTTTATTCAGAAGTGGCTGAAGAGTTCTGAACTTTCAGTACAACTTGCGAAATTTATCCTCTTCCTTTAAATGATAACATACTTTACTTTTCTGACTTGTGATTGTTTTCAATTTTGTTACTTTTAATAAATAAAAGCCCTAGAATAAATTTCATATTACTAAGATTGAGACTGATAAATGTCAAGTATCCATTTTCTTGGAAATGGTTCTTTTCAACTTCATTTCTCTACCCACAAACTGAAAACACCCAAAAATAAGCAAAATATGATCATTTGTAATAAGCAGGCCTGTCAAATTTGATGAAAATAATGTCATTAATATGAGTTGGTATGTAATTTTGTCTTATATTTATTGTCTATTGGCATATTTTATAACTTTTACCTGAATTTGTTATTGTAGCAAAACTTTATCCAATCTTACATGCTTACCTCTATTAAATGAATACTCAAAACAGCAACTAATCCTTCTTTCTTCTCAGCCATCTTGCTGCTTACTTTTCATTGGAGGCTATCCTGTATGTAAGGAAAGAAGATGGTCAATGTGAAAAAGAGAAAAAAAAAGTTTTGTAGTATCTAGCTCATTATAAAAAGTGTAAAGTACACGCTATGTGTTTTGTGGAAAAAAAACTAAAATAACCAGACTAGGCAAAATAAAATTGGACAGCACCAAAAAAATTTTGACCAATTTGGAAGAAACTCGGTGTATATTGCTTTCTTGGTAAAAACCGTTTGTGTGTGTGGAAAATACTTTACTTGTCAAAGTGACTGTGAAATCATCACATCCCAGAGAGTAGTGAATGTAAATCATGAAAAACATATTTAATAAACTGTGGCCATCACAATTGGAAAAAATCTGTTGAATCATATTATTTTTCTTCTCATTACCCTCTTTTTCTTCAGTGGTTTCTTATTTGATTTGGTAGGAGTTTTGGCAGAATAGAAAACATTACATATTGAATATATTTAATGGAAAAATATCATGAAGGGATTGTATTTAGAGAATATTTTCTTTTAAATGCCCATATATTTTCTTTTTTTTCTTTTATTGAAAATAGATTATTTTCTCACATAATAAAGCTTGTTTAATGGTTTCTCTTCCCTCTAGCCCTGCAAGTCCTCTCTTCCATCTACACCTAATACTTTTCTGTCACACATTAGAACAGAACAGGCTTCTTAGGGATAATGATAAAATATAACAAAATCAAACAACAACTATCACATCAAAGACAGGCAAAACAAACTAATGGATGGAAATATAAGAAAACATACAACTATCAGAGACCCACTTATTCTCACACTAAAGAATCACATAAAACACTACACTGGAAACCATTACAAATACAAACACACACACACACACACGCACACACACACACACACACAGAGAGAGAGAGAGAGAGAGAGAGAGAGAGAGAGAGAGAGAGAGAGAGAGAGCAGGGACCTGGTACAGACCTGTGCAGTGCTTGTACAGGCACATCAGTCTCTTTGAGTTCATACGAACATTGATTATGTTGATTGAGAGAGCCTTGTTTTCTGGGTATCATCTACCATCTTTGGTTCCTATGACCTTTCTTCCTGGTCTTTTCTTGGGATTCCGTCAGCTCTTCTGGCAGAGATTTGATGGAGACACCCCATTTAGGAAATAGTGTTCCAAGGTTTCTCGCTCTGTGCATAATGTCTAGTTATGAGTCTCCGTATTTGTTTCTATCTGCTGCAGGAGGAAAATTCTCTGATGATGGCTGAACAAGGCACTGATTTATGAGTATGGAAAAATATATGAATCATTTTATCACTTATCTATTATGTATTTATTTTTGTTTTTGTTTTTGTAAGATGAGTAGGTTTGGTTTCATCCTATGTCTCATGGTTATCAAGTCTATAGTTATTGGTCACGCAAGCAGTATCAGATATGGGTTTTCATCTCATGGAATGTGTCTTAAGTCAATCAGTTATTGCTTCGATACTAGTACAAAATTTTTGCTGCCATTTTCTTGCATAACTTGCAGGCAGGACATTATTGTAGATCAAAGGGTTTGTGGCTGACTTGTGTTTATGTTTCTCTTTTGGTAGTGTTCAGAGTAAAATCCTGTACCAACTGCTACCACATATGGGCTAAGACTTGATGTAGGCATCCACTTGACTTATGCATGTTTAATGAGTAGTGTAGGTCTTCACCATTGTGGTTAAGTTTGTGCAGAGCAACCCATTTTCGTGAAAGTGCCCTGGGTTGTTTAGAGATTCCATGGTACACATTTTTCCAACAATTCAATCAGATGTAACCCAATCCCAGTATATAGGTTTAATGAAGACAAAAAGAAATAGTGAAAAATAAGAGGATCCAAGAGAAATAGGAAGAAATTTTAAGTATAATTTTGAATAGCAAAAGGAAAAAAAATAATTTAAACAATTTAAGTAGAACACTGTTAGAAACAAAACAACATTAGAAAATTATATAAGGTGAGTGGTGACCCATATGACAAGGAAAAAAGGGAGGTGTTTTTGTTTGTGTGTGTGTGTGTTTGTATGTTTGATGTTTTATTTTGTCTCTTCTTCCATCAGTGCATCTCTCAAATTGGCTAGACTTTTAATGGATGCCACTAGACATAGGATCCAGCATGGTACAGTCTACAGATTTTGTCACCCAGGGTCAACTGAGAGCAGAAAGGAGAGTGGAAAAGTTATTTTCAGGAACAAATGGTGCATTTAGCATTCATGAAAGAAAATTATACAGTTTTCTGAAGCATACAAAGTCTTATATACCCATCTATTACCCTGCACTGTCCTTTATTCCTTTTTTTTTCTTAAAAGTAAATTACATTGCAGTTTCTCTAGTATACAGCTATCAAAATCCTTTACATAGTCTTTTATCTACATTCAATGGTATCTGTCTCAGGTATCTTCCTTTGTGACTTTCACACACAGACACACACACACACACACACACACAGCTCACTTTCAGCTCTGTTCTTCTGTGACATTTTTCTGTGACCACTTTGAGTTCATAGGAGATAAAGAATTACTTGTAATATTCAATAATTTATAACAAAACTCCCTTTTATGTTGTATCGGCAACTCCATTATATACTGAGTTCTATGATTAAAAGAGGCATTCATCAGTTTATTACAATCTGGGGCCCTGATACAACTCTGGGTATTTTGAGTTTGCACCCTTCAGAGAATGCTAAGTAATTACAGAAAACTTTATTTCACAAACTATCATCCATAAACAATATAGAAGAAGCACATCTGATAAGAAACTTAGAAAGCAAAGAACAAGCAAGCTCAGTTTGCAACAGATCTACGTAGTGCCTCTACTGAAAAATGGAAAGCTTAAGTTTTGTGAAAAGAAAATGTTGCAGATCATGATAAAATAATTTGAAACTTTTTATTTAGAATTGTGTAAACACAATTTTGGAGGTGCCCTATATTTACTACTTTTGTACATTTTGAAAATTTTCATATATATTATTGATATTTTTCTCATTTTAGCAAAGTTAAATCATAAGATCAAACCATTTACTAAGGTAGTTTTTAAAGTACAGGTTATCAATGACACAGAGATTCTGAAAGATCTGATTTGTTCACTCCCAAATACTTTGTGTCTCACATGAAGTTTTTGTTGTTGTTGTTGCTGCTGACATAGTAAGACAATTGGACACAAAGAACTTGAGACTTGATTTTAATTTTCCATTTTTTAAAAATATCTTTCAAATAAAGACAAACATCACAAACCAAAATTAACTAGAAGAAACTTTACAAGAAAAATCAGGATAAAGGAGACCAGCGCTTATTTATTCACAAGAGGATAGGTATACAGATGCAGAATGGATATAGATGGGGTAGACATATGGTGATTCCATTTATTTCCCATTACCAAACTGCCTTGAGCTCAAAGAAATCACATATTCTGAAGAATTTTCTAATTACTTGGTAAGAATCATGTTACTATCTTAGAAGGTCTTCAAGGATTTATGAGTATGAATTATGCTGTTTCAGTAGCTGTCCTTGAAAGTAAATCTCTGGACACTACTCCACAACATCATCCCCATTAACATGCAGAATTGTAAGAGGACCAGTCTGAAATTAAAGCAAACTCTGCTCACTTAAAATCATCTTCATAAGTCTGGCACTTACTTGAAATTTTATCATTCAAATTTCTGATGATTTAATTCAACTTTCTGATGAGTTAAGAACAATGGAAATTCTTGTAGCCACCTCTTTAACATAAAAATGCTAATAGGAAAGTGAGAATATTAAAAAAATGATTTTTGAATTTGAGCCAAAACAGTTAATATACTTCAATAAATGGTACAACCTCAGTAATATTTTGCTATATTTAAATCAATTTTCATTGATTTAATAAAAATAATTTAATATTCTTACTTAAATTTTTAGGTTCACCAATTGTAGACTCTGTGACCCTCATTTATGTCTAGAAACCAATTATGAGTGAGTACATCACATGTTCATCTTTTTGGGTCTGGGTTACCTCACTCAGTATAGTGTTTTCTATTTCCATCCATTTGGATGCAAAATTCGAGAAGTCATTGTTTTTTACTGCCGCATAGTACTCGAAGATGAACCCAAGGAAAAACATATAGTTATCCTCTTGCCTATGGGAACTAGACAAAATTGCCGGGGAGAAAATTGGGATCTTGGGGGTAGGGTGGGATGGGGATAAGGGGAGAGGGGGAGAGAAAAGGGAGAAGGGGAGGATAGGGAAAAAGGATGAATGGGAGATTGGGATAAAGGAAGGTTGGATAGGGGAGCACGGAAGCACAATTTTTAGTTAAGGGAGCCACCTTAGGGTTGGCAAGTGACTTGAACCTAGAGTGGCTCCCAGGAGCCCAAGGCGATGTCCCCAGTTAGTTCCCTGGGCAGCTGAGGATAGGGAACCTGAAATGACCCTATCCTATAACAATACTGACGAATATCTTGCATATCACCATAGAACCTTCATCTGGTGATGGATGGAGATAGAGACAGAGACCCACACTGCAGCACTGGACTGAGCTTCCAAGGTCCCAATGAGGAGCAGAAGGAGGGAAAACATGAGCAAGGAAGTCGGGACCACGAGGGGTGCACCCACCCACTGAGACAGTGGAGCTGATCTATTGGGAGCTCACCAAGGCCAGCTGGACTGTGACTGAAAAAGCATGGGATAAAACCGGAATCTCTGAACATGGCGAACAATGAGGGCTGATGTGAAGCCAAGGACAATGGCCCGGGTTTTGATCCTACTTAATGTGCTGGCTTTGTGGGAGCCTAGCCAGTTTGGATGTTCACCTTCCTAGACATGGATGGACGGGGGAGACCTTGGACCTTCCACAGGGCAGGGAACCCTGACTGCTTTTTGGACTGGAGAGGGAGGGGGAGAGGAGTGGGTGTAGGGGGAGAAGGGTGAGAGTAGGGGGAGGGAAATGGGAGGATGGGAGGAGGCGGAAACTTTTTTTTTCCTTTTTTTCAATAAAAAAATAAATATAAAAAATAATTTAATATAAATATAGATATGTCTATATTACAACATTTTATTTTTAAAAATCTTTGGCACATAATATGTTATTGCTTTTGTTGTATAGTTATTTTAGTTAATAGTTATTTTATCTTCATAATCTCATTAATACCCATGACAGACCTTACAGATATATCAAATACATCAGCTTTACAAATTATTTTATTGAATCTCTGAATGAATATTAAAATCACAAAATAAAGATTTATATAAACAATATTTCAAGCTCATGTTATATTTTGCTATTCAGAAGTAAGGAAAAGAGAAATTTAGAAAGGAGAATATAATGGTTTTAGAAGAATAATATTTTTCTTGTGTTTTATAGGCAAAATGTCAGCCTCAGAATCAAGTTCACATTCTAATACCAGTAAGTTTCCAATGTAGTGCCTTACCTTATAAAGTGGATTGTTCAAATTGTTTTATGATAAAACCTGAATTGTTATTAAAGTGTATTTGTGATGGGGCTCAATGTTATCACAAATGAATTTTTAAGAAGGTAGATGATAAAGAATCAGAAAATATATGATGAAAGAAACAGAACTATGAGAGGTATAATTTTCAGAAAGAGTTCAGTTTAACAATGTAGAAACCTTTATATAAATTAAAAAAAATGAAAGGAATTCTTTCTGGTATAGGTTATATATATAGTTTGACCTTGTACTCTCAAACGTTCAATAATTGCAGGCTTATACCTCACGTTGGTTGTATTGGGCGGTATTGTGAAATCTTACTATAACAGCAAATGGTATACAGCTGTCTTTTAGTGAGTGCTCTCAGAAACATCTTCTTGTATCTTGATCACAGGTAGAAATATACAATGCAATATTATCGATATATCTTAAATATTTTATTAATATATAAAATGTCTTAAGCAGAGGTAGAAACATGCATGCATACAATCTGACAAAATAACTTTGCATAGGTGTACAAATATTGTAAACAGAATAACAAATATAATTTGAACTTGTATCAATATACAAGAATCTATACCAATGTAAATTGTCAATAAATAATAGCTCACAAGTATTCACTCTATTACTCACTATGATTATTATTAGTGTATGTAAGTTCACACTAAACTGCCTATTAAGCCTTTCAATTTTCTCTCTTTGTTTTCCAAGATCATCTCTGGGCCTACATAATTGCCACCTCAACCCTCAACCCTATACAGGTAATAACTCCTAAATGGTGTCCTTAAACCTGATGAAAAACTTTGATGGGAGAGGGGACATTATCTTCTGTTATGGGGAAAATGCTCTTTCTGTAGGATCCTGTAAAAGTAAAGCAATGGTTAAGTTTCAAGATTACTGTCTTGTATAATTGCAAATGATCTCTGAGTAGTCAATAGGGTTTTTCTAAAGTTCTTATTTGGAGTTCTGGCCAGAACGTTGTAAAAAGGTGCACCATTTCAACAGCTGATACCCCAAAACCAGTCTTATAGTATCAGCATCATGATGTCATCTTGACCAGATGGAGTCATTTTTGTGGATCCTCATCTTCTTCCTAGAAACTTCAAAGATTACTTCAGTAAAAAAATCTGTAGGAAAATCTACTGTTCTTTGTGGAAAACTTAAACATTATTCATATAGACATAAATTCAACAAAAGATATGATATAGACAAAATAGGCATGGAGAAAAGTAAAATTTTTCCTAAATTCTTTCTGTCCCATATCAGATTGTTTCTGACATGAGACAGAAACTCTGAATTTTCATTTAACAACATGCTTGGATTTAGAAATTTAGGGAAGGATAGTTATTGCTCAGCTCCAAAGGCCCCCACATATGTGTGTGTGTGTATATATATATATATATATAGATATATAGATATATAGACAGAGAGACACAGAGAAAGAGAAGAGATAGAAAGGGAGGAGACATCAAAAGAAAGGAAGACAGAGACAGACAGAAACATAGAGAGGGATTTAGAGGTACACAGAGAGAGAGAGAGAGAGAGAGAGAGAGAGAGAGAGAGAGAAGAGAGGCCTTAATCTATGACCATACAACTTGGCATACCTTTAGAGGTTACAAGAAAGACTGAAAACTAATATTTATAATAGTATTACCAGTAGTCTCTAATGTTATCATTTATTTAATACATGACATGTACTCTCTAATTAGTATCTTAAGTCATATGCCCCTGGAAACAATATGACTGTTGGTATTTAGTAGTCTTATCAAGTATTCCTTTATTATAGACTCCTGTGAAAACATAGACAATCAAAACCAAGAAGCAATAAATGTTTAGTAAATACCGTTGAAACAGATGCTTCAATAAATGGTGAGAATGAGAGCTGAGATAGTAAATCCCCCTACGGAGTTATCCTCAAGTGGGTCAGGAGTGCCAGAAAGAGTAAAATCGTTTTAGTCATTTGGTGCTCCTGAGAATGAACTAAAATTTGTTTAAAGCAGTTGCCTTCAGCAGAGATCATTGCAATGGAGGGAGACACGCTATTGAAAGGAACCAATCCTAGCAACCGTGAAGTTGTTATCTAGAATAGACCCCATGGGGCCCCCCTGCTATCTATCTTGTTTCAAAAATTCATGGATATCTTTAAAAATAAAACTTTCAATATATCTAATGACTCTGTAGATGAATAAACTGACATGCAAAAATTAATGTACACTAATTTCTTTATTTTAGTAATTTATTAACTTTTCCAAAAGGACAATTTTAAATGCCACAGAAAGAAAATGAGTTTGAAAGAAAATGAGTTTGAAGGTGATTTCTATTTATTAATAGTGAAAACATATGAAATCTAAGAAAATGCACCCATAAGTGTAGGATAGAATGAGTGCTGGATCAGTTATCATAAAATATCACAGCATAGTCTATTCAGATAAAAAATAAAATAAGGAAGTTTTGAGATCATAATAAATATTGAAATGTCATTTAAGATACTCAGCACCTTATTTAAAACAATGACATCTGAAATAATAATTCAACTAACACCAATTAAAAAAGTTAAAACATACAGGAACTATAATTCTACTATGCAATCTTGGAATCTTTGTAACAGAACTAAAATTATGTTTAAGTTATAAATTTATGTATCTCAGTACTATCAATATACATTTTACTATACATAAATCTTATGCTGTTAATTGAGAAACTGTAGCATTTCTACACCAGTGCTACATGTATATATTAAAATGTTTGAAAACAATGAATCCAGATTGGACTAGTTAGCATAGATGGAACTTTGCAAGATGAATGATGATGAAAAAATCAAGCTTTGGTACACTTTGCAAAGCACAATTCAAAATTTTTAAGTAATAAAAATATAACTTGTATAGATACCATACATAGTATAAGCTAAGCTAAAAAAAGAAATTAGATGAGGTTATTGTTAAAGCATAGCAATTTCTTGAGAGAGGACATTGGGGTAATAAACATTATAGGGAAAAGATGAAAAATAAACTGAAAGAAAAAGAAATGCCAGTATTAACATTTCTAGTAAGAAAAATCTCATTTACATTGTTACAAAACTATATGCTTCTGCATATATACAAATATATATTACAAACAAGAGCTGAAGATTCAGTGTACACTACCAAATACATGTTTACAGTGTTTTATCTAATAAAAGAGTAGGAAAGAAAAGGAACAGTGTGAGCCAGAAGGCCAAAATTTACTCCAGGCAAAATAAAGAGTACTCAGTGAGAGTCCATGGAATATATGCTCTAGTGAGTTGTCACTAACCTCCTTCAGTCTTTAGTCTTCCTATGAAAGGAAACAGAATTTTCAGCTGGCCATTATGGCACAAACTTCTGGCTTAAACTCCCAGTACTTGAAGAGGCTGAAAAAGGAAGGGAACTTGAGCCTAGGAATTTGAGAAATGTTTTTGGGCAACATGATGAGACACTATTATGTTAAAGGCACAAAGAAAGCAAAATACGAAAGGTATAAATGAAAATAAATTAGATTTTTAAACTTTCTCAGTTTTTATTCATGTTATACCAATATTTTACTGGACCATTTAAGGCTGAAAATATCTTGTACTGTTGGGAATGTCTCTCTTTTGTGCACAACAAGACACAGCTATAGAGTCTGCCAAATAGAATAAAAATATACATTTCCCCCAGAGTCTCACAACCAGTGAGTATTCACTCATGTTATTAAGCTTTATAAAAAACAAAATTATAAAAAAATACAGTTTATTATTTGCTATTGCAGATTGTTTTAAAAGAATGCCTCCTGAGTAGCATTGAACTCAAAATCTCTTACTTATGTCTCTTGAATGTTGGAATAAAAGACTTAAAACAACATGCCTTGCTTATTTTGGAGGTCTTAATTGGCTTTACATGCGATTGTAGAACAGAGTGCCAAGATGGTTCTGAATGTTCTTGCCTACCAGATAGCCTTGCAGACAGAGTGAAGGAAGAGGCAGTCTTAAGAAGAAGAAGGTATATCTACAGGGATAGTTCTTTTGGTTGTAGCTTACTTCTATAATATTTGAGAAAATTATTTAACAGTTGGTCCTTTCTGGTTGACCAAATCTCAGATATTTGTAATACAAGAATGGGTTTCAATTTGTTTCCATATCAGACCAACTTACATACATGGATTGAAAAAACGTTTTGGTCCATATGTTCAAAATCAGCATTGAGACAAGCATACTAAATTATATGGGTTAGGTAATGTCACAATACCATTCTTTAAAAGGTTTCAAGTATGAAATGTAATTGTGCACTTTTACAAATTACAGTAGTTCAAGTTTAAGATACAGCACTTATGGTATAAGACCATGAATTACATTAGTAAAGCAAGAAAGAAAATGTAATTTTATTCACATTTAGTAGCAAAAGCTTCAGTATGCATAGGTGATTCCAATAAATAGTCATCTACTATTTCAAAAATGTCTGATAAATTAAAGGATTGTAAAATATATTCTTAATTATTTTTACCCTCTCTATTTAAGAGTTGCAGCCCTTACAGGCAATTGTAAAATGAAGAAGGCAATTTTCAGCACTTACTTTACACAAAAGGCTGCCTTGGGAAACATCCTCCATAAAACTAGAAAGCAGGTGTGAATTCTTTTGTACTAAAAATAGCAAGGGCAGTTATATCAAGCGGTCAGAATCATGAGAAAAGCAGCTGGCTTCTCAAGTGAAGAAGAGTCTGTTCTCCACTTCAGATTTATCTCCTTTGACAAATTGTTTGTTTTCTTTGATTTTCAGTAGAAGTACACAATTCATTATTTTAAATAAATTTTAAAGAAAAAAATTAATTTAAAAAATTGTTCCTTATGACTAGCTGAGCAATAAGACATATGGGAGTGCTTTGTTCTTTACTCAGGATTCCATTATTAAGATAACCATGCTATATAATAGTAGGCTAAGAAAGGAATTTAAATATAGCTTGCTTTAATTACAACTTTTGGTAATCAATGGAAATGTGCTATCGGTTAGATTTGTAGTTAGAAGTGACAAAGATACCTCAGTTATGTTATAAATTATGAATAATCTTTGCTGGGTTATATAGTCAGTATCAATGCTGTGATCTCTAACATGAAAAAGAATGGCAAAATCCATAAATAATTTTTAATTATTAACTTACATAATAATTAATTGCTTTGGCGATTTGAATGGGTACTGGTCAGTATTTTTTACTGTAACTTAAAAAATGAATATTTGAGTCTTAGAATATGAATTAAAAGACATACAGATAATTATTCATATTTTTAATGAAATGTCATATTTTGTTAACATTATATTGTGGGTCTTTTGGCTTAGTTCAGAAATATGTTGTTCTTAGAACCTATCATTACAATCATCACGAGGAGAAAAGACCAAATGAGTTAAATAACAATTTTTCTGGGACACATGAGAGAACTAATATAAAAGGGCAAACAACTATCCCCCAAGCTATAGAAACAGATTCTTTAAAGAGATAACCTATGCTTTTATCTAGTTGTTGCACGAGTAATAAAGTAAATGTCATATATGCAAAGATATGAGCAGTAAAAGAAAATGATATCAGAAATAAGAGAGCTATCACTAATGATTATAAAACATTAAAGATAGCAAGAGTTTGATAGTTTGAATGTAATTGGCACCCATAATCCCATAATCCCATAAAATCATAGGAGCCGTGGCCTTGTTGGAGGAAGCATGGTCTTGCTGGAGGAGGCTGGATGACACACACCTTTAACTCAGACCTTGAGACTAGAGAGTACACCTGTAATTTGGGTCATATTTTCTAGAGGAAGTGTTTCACTGTTGGAGCAAGCATTGAGGTTTCATATACTCAGGGTATTTGCCCAGTGTGTCAACTGGAAGATATAGGACAATTGGCTTTTTCTCCAGCATTATTCCTGTCTGCTTGCCACAATGCTCCTTTCCATGTCTGACTGAACTTCTGAAACTGTAAGTAAAGCTACCCTCAATTAACTGTCTTCTTTATAAGAGTTGCTGTGGTCATGTTGTTTCTTTAAGCAATAAAATTCTAAGCTAAGAGAAAGAGAAAGTTAAATGACCTTCTGTTTACTAGTTCTGTAAGTTAGGTAACATAAACAATTTTCTTGAAATGTTGCCATCAAGATTACTTGAAGAGAAACAGATAACATAAACATATCTGTATCTTTATAACAATTGAATTAGTAGTTTAATATATACTGGAAGAAACCCATGTCCAAAACTTAAGCTGAGGAACTTTTTATGGTTTTAGTATGTGCATTCTTTCCAAAGTACTCAATGAAATTTAGTACTTATTGTAACAGTAACAAGAAGCGATGCCTTTGAATGTTAGTTCATAAGAGGAGAGACTTCACAAATAAGATTAGGTGCTCTAAAATAAGATCATGATACAGAGACTTTGTCCCTTTTGTGTCTTTACTATCAGATAGAGAATACAGTATTTTTGCCTTCCAGAAAAATGCACTCCTAACAATACATTTTTGCAACCAGATTCTCACTACAAAACCAAACTTGCCAGTGCTTTGACTTTGGAATGCTCAGCGTGAAGGACTTGAGAAAATAAATTTCCATCCTTTGTAAAATACCAATGTTCTGTTTTTCTTTTAAAGAAACACAGAAACACTAAGAAAGATATCTGAGCTTTCAAAAATAAATAATTCAATGAAGAATATACATATATATATGTATATATATATGTATATACAAATGCATATATGCATTTGAATCAATCAATGAAAAGATAGATCAATAATTGGAAGGGGAGTAGAAAGAGATATATGGGAGGTACTGGAGGGAGAAAATGGAAGGGAAAATTTAGTGGCATTTCAAATGTATTTTAGTAAATAAAGACTGCCTAAGTATCTGAGAGTAAAACAATCCCACTGTTCAGCCTTTCAGACAAGATTATGCTAACACACACACACCTTTAATCCCGGTAGCCACAATGACATGCAACTTTAATCCTAGTAGCCACAGTGACGCACACCTTTAATCCCAGTAGCCACTTTGCTTGACATAGAAATCAGGTGGCACATGACTTTAACCCATTGGTGCATACCTTTGATTTGAGCCCTAAAGAGGAATATAAAATGGGGTGAGACAGTTCTCACACGCAGTGCCCTTCTGAGATTCAAGAAGGCAGGATTGCCATTTCAGACTGAGGTTGAGGTAAAAGCCAATGGCTGACAGTTTTGCTTTTCAGATCTTCAGGTTACACCCTAATTTCTTACTCTGAGTTATTATTAATCGTGCATCATTTGGCACCCAATTATTTTGGGTACGAATTCATGTGGATCCCTACTCCATGCCTCCTGGGACCAGCCCAAAAGTTCCACTGCCGAAGATCTTCCACCCTTACCGAAGATCTTCCACCCCTACCCACCTTGCTTGATTTCATATACTAAGTGGTTTTGTGTTAAAGCCCTACTGCAGAGGTACTAACCCTTTTTTGGTCCCACTGCTTGGTCACTTGGCAATTTTCCTGGCTCTCAGTCACTTTTCCTTACTACTACTTTTCCTACTGCATGGTGACTTGTGCAGCTTCTGGTTTATGTTCCCAGATAACAATATAGTCACTGACTCGCAATATGCAGAAAGAGTTGTCTTACATTTTGAAACTGCTGAATTTATACTAGCTGATACAAAATTCACTTCATTATTCATTCAGGTTTAAGATATTATCAGCAATAGGCATTGCCCAATATATATATAAAACAAATATCCTATCCCGTATGGTTCTTCCAGGTCCTCTGGCAAAAAGTAATGCAGAAATTGATTGGTTATTGATTGAAAATATGCTGAAGACCTCAGAATTTCATAAAAACATTATCAATAGCAAAGGTTTTAAGGAGTTTTCTATTGCATGGCAACAAGCTAAGGAGATTATAAAGAGATACCCTACTTGCTCTTTCTATAACCAAACAGTGATACCTGCAGTGAGTAATCCAAAGGGTACTCAAAGGCATGAAATTTTGCAGATGGATGTGTTCAACTTTGCAGAATTTGGAAAATTAAAATAAATACAACAAACCATTGACACTTATTCAGGTTTTCAATGGGCATCTGCTTTGAGCTCAGAAAAAAAAGCTGATTCAGTAATCACACATTTATTAGAAGTTATGGCCATCATGGGTATACCTACACAAATAGAGACAGATAATGGTCCAATATATGACTCTAAAAATGAAACAATTTTTGCTTATCATAATATAAAACATATTACAGCTATATCAATCAATCCCATAAGTCAGGCAGTTATAGAAAGATCATATCAAACTATAAAGGATATGTTAAACAAGCAGAAAGGGATAGAAAATAGTTTCAGAAATAAATTGCATAATACATTATTAACTTTGCATGTTCTTAATGCTGATGAGAAAGGAACAATGGCAACAGAGAGACATTGGATAATAGAAGAAAACTTCTTATTTAAATCAAATGGTGTATTTCAAGGATGTATTGAAATCAGAATGGACACCAGACAATGTGCTATGTTTGGGAAGGGGTTTTTCTCTTGTTTCTACAGGAAAGGAAAAGCCACGGAAGTCATGAAAAATAATAAAGATGACAAGAAATTTATGTCTTTGAAGAAAGAAATTGAAGAAGATACAAGAAAATGGAAAGATCCCCCATGCTCTTGGATAGAAAAGATCAACATAGTAAAAATGGCAATCTTACCAAAGGCAATCTATAAATTCAATGCAATCCCCATCAAAATCCCAACACAATTCTTTACAGGCCTTGAAAGAATGATATTAATCTTCATATGGAAAAACAAGAAACCCAGGATAGCCAAAACAGTCCTGTACAATAAAGGAACTGCTAGAGGCATTACCATCCCTGACTTCAATCTCTATTACAGAGCTACAGTAATGAAAACAGCTTGGTATTGGCATAAAAAAAAGACATTGAACAATGAAATCAAATTGAAGACCTGGATATTAATTCACAAACTTATGAACACCTGATTTTTGACAAAGAAGCAAAAAACATATAATGGAAAAAAGAAAGCATCTTCAACAAATTGTGCTAGCATAACTGAATGTCAACCTGTAGAAGAATGAAAATAGATCCATCTCTGTCCACCATGCACAAAACTCAAGTCCAAATGGATTAAAGACATCAATATAAATCTGACCACACTGAACCTTATAGAAGAGAAAGTGGGAAGTAACCTTCAATGCATTGGCACAGGAGACCACTTCCTAAACCCCAATAGCACAGACAATAAGAGCATCAAAAAATAAATTGGACCTCCTGAAACTTAGAAAGCAAAGGACACAGTCAATATTTCAAAAAGCCAGCCTACCTAATGGGAAAAAAATCTTCGCCAACCCCACATCAGACAAAAGACTGATCTCCAAAATCTATAAAGAAATCTATAAAGTCAAGAAACTAGACATTAAAACTCTAACAGATTATGGTAACACACACATTTAGTCCCAGTAACCATAATGACACATACCTTTTATCCCCATAACCACCGTGACACACACCTTTAATCTCAGTAGCCACCATAATTACCATAAAATTGGGTGGTGCATGCCTTTAATCACAGTTGTGCATGCCTTTGATCCAAGCCCTAGAGATGAATATAAAATAGGGTGAGACAACTCTCACAGGCAGTCTCCTTCTGAGATTTCAGGAGGCAGAATTACCATTTCAAACTGAGGTTGAGGTCAGAGGTAGTGGCTGATTGTTGTGCTTTATGGATCTGCAAATTGGACCGTAATTTCTGACCATTAATTTTTATTAATCGTTCAACAGGAGAAATTTTGTAAATATTTTATTACCTCCAAAATAAAATTCAAATAGAGAATATGTTTTAAGATATCTTATGAGGTCTATTATTAACCACATTATAAAATTATAGACAGACATCGAAGAAAAGGAAGACTAGACTTCAGCATTCAGTAATTTAGAAATATGTGTTTACCAACATATTAACAAATAAACCAAACAATGTATTTAAAATATGTACTAAGGTGAATACTATTGATATTAATTGTCAACCTGTCATAATATAGAATCACCTCATAAGAGAGTCTCAATGGGGCATCAGTTACATCAAGTTGACCATTTCTGTTGATGATTATCTTAGTTACTTTAATTGAAATATAAAGACATGCCCACTATGAGTAGCATCACTGCCGGACAAGTCATTCTTAATAGTACAAGACTGAAAAAAAGCAATCTTTATACTTGTATGCACTTATTTCTCTTTGTTTCTGATTATGGATGGGATGTAATCAGTTTCCTAAAGCTCTTGCCACTGGAATTTCCCAGCTACTCTCTATATATCTATTCAGTATACTCCTTGAAGTTATAGCTAAAACAAACAAACAACTAAAGAGGATCAAGGAGATATTAGGTGTAAATGAAGAAGTCAAAGTATAGCTATTTGCAGATAAAATAAAAATATACTTAGTGACCCTAAAATTTTTACCAGTGAAATTGTACAGCTATTATACCTTCAGCAAAATGGCTGGATACATGTTTAACTAAATCCTGAAGTCAAGATACCTTTAGAACATATATGCAGTTTCGGCTTAGCAGCCCATTTAATGAAATGTCTCTCTGTATTTAGATCCTTCAGAGTCAAAAATTTTAAAGAAAACACAATAATACACAGAATCCAGGCTCTCTGAGAATTTTCCATTTTTACGTGGCCCATTTTTACTCTATTACTTTACTTCATTCTGTCTCTTTAAAGACTTTACCCTTTTTTTAAGGCATTAACTTTATTGTCTGTATTCAATTTCTTCTCTCTTCCAAGGCTATGCATGTCTAACACTATGACCCATTTAAATGTCTTTTATCTCTAAATCTGTCCTATTGTGAATCTGTAATTCTTTATTATCCAGGAGCATCTCTTAAAATGTTAAGCACTTCGTAAAAACTTAAGTTGCACCATGTAGAGGTAATACGGTACCTCCTGTTTACTGCTAGTCTAAACCTTAGTTGCACTGTTATTAGGATAATTACAATTTCGATAGTTCTTGCCTGAGACCAGCAGAGTTCAGCATGGATGGAGGATCTTAGCCGCTCCTGCTTCAGAGCTATTTGGTGCCTCTGAGCCATGCATAGTCCAGGCACACAGCAGTCCACATTGCCATCAAGCAAGCAGTAGCACTTTACTCCAAATGCTCCATTCAAAAGCTCTGTCTTCTGCAGGAGCCGGACAGAGACTTCAATGGCGGCATAGTCCAGGAAGTGGTGTTTTAAAACTGCAGCTTTTTTCGTGTTGTGGCTGCTGAGTCATGGAAATTTCTCTACAGCACACCCTAACAAACAGCAAAAAGCTGTGTTAAACTTTTTTTTTATTTAAATTTAAGATCTCTCAGGATTTTAGGTGGATTTAATTGGCCACGTTTGGTGCCACTCTGTAGTATAGAGCTACAGGCTGCATTCCCGCCCAGCTCCCACATGGGTAGCTTCATATCTGAAATAACAACACACAAATTGTATTCTTTTAATCACTGCCTGGCACATTATCTCTAACCTCTTATTGGCTAATTCTCACATCTTGATTAACCCATTTCTAATAATCTGTGTAGCACCACGAAGTGGTGGTTTACTGGGAAGGATCTTAACCTGTGTCCATCTTGGAGAGGAGAGCTATAGTGTGTGCCTCACTTCCCTTCTTCCCAGCTTTCTGTTCTGTTTACTCCACCCACCTAATTTTCTGTCCTATCAAAGGGCCAAGACAGTTTCTTTAATAACCAATGAAATTAACACATAGAGAAATGACCCTCCTCCATGAGACCTGTATGGCAAGAACTTGATATTTCTGAAAAAAGAAATTAAACATTATCAGAAGATGGAAAGATCTCCCATGCTCATAAATCTGTAGGATTTGCATAGTAAAAATGAGCATTTTATCAAAAGCAAACTACAAATTCAATGCAACCTTCCTCGAAATCTCAACACAACTCTTTACAGACCTTGAAAAAACAATACTCAATTTAATGTGGAAAAACAAAAAAATCCATGACAGCAAAAGCAGTCCTGTACAAAAATATACTTCCTTAAGGTATCACTATCTCTTATTTCAAGCTCTACTATAGAGTTATAGTAATAAAAACTGCATGTTATTGGCATTAGGACAGACAGTTTGGCTAATGAAACAAAATCAGATTTATGGATGTGAATTCACACACCAATGAACTCAATATTTTCAAATAAAAAAGCCAGAAATATACAGTGAAAAAAAAATAAGTCATCATCAATAATATGTGTAGAATTACCTGGATCTTAGAAAGTAGGAGGATAAGCCAGGCGGTGGTGGCGCACGCCTTTAATCCCAGCACTCGGGAGACAGAGGCAGGCGGATCTCTGTGAGTTCGAGGCCAGCCTGGTCTACAAGAGCTAGTTCCAGGACAGGAACCAAAAGCTACGGAGAAACCCTGTCTCGAAAAATTAAAAAAAAAAAAAAAAAAAAAAACAGAAAGTAGGAGGATGCAAATAGGATGATATTTTTTGCCCTGCACAAAATGCATGTCCAAGTGGATCAAAGACTGGCAGGGCAATAGCAGAATCACATGCAAGTGCATGCAAACTTACAATGAATAAAAAAATTGCCAAAACAAGTCAGTGGACCAAAGACATGGTAACTAATGACACATGCTCCTAGTTTATAACATGAACGGTCCTGCTTGTTGTCGGGGTTTTTGTCCCACCCCTTTACCCCACAAATGTTTAGGCCCCAAAAAATCACACATAGGTCTCCATGAATCATAAGCTGATTGGCCCATTAGCTCTAGCATCTCACTGGCTAACTCTCACATCTTGATTAACCCATTTTTCTGATCTATGTTAGCCATGAGGCTCAGTACCATTTTTCAGTGAGGCAGATAACATCCTGCTGCTTCGGTGATCTGGGCAGGAGTGGAAGGAATCAACTTCCTCCTTCCCAGAATTCTTATGTTCACATTATATCATTTCTACTTCCTGTCTGGTTTTCCCGCCTATACTTCCTGCTTGGAAAATAAGCGTTTATTTAAAATATGATTGACAGAATACAGATAATTCTCCTGCACCACTTCCTCCTCTTAAAAAAAAGGAAAATATCTATAGTTCATTTTTGGGGGGACTGTGGGTGTAGTATTCCAGGTTACTTCCAACTGTTTGGGGGTGCTGATAATATTATGGGGACCTAAAGAAAATTTAGAGTTATGATCAAGTCCTGACTAAGGTATCCTGTGAGTCTTGATCATCTCAGGCATCAGTCTTGAACCTGTTCTGGATGAAGAACTCAGACATCTGGGCCATCTATTTCTGCTGGAGACATCTCAGGTGGTCTTTCTTGATCAAAGTTGATATTTCTTGACTCTGAATAAATCCACAGCCTCTCATTTTCTGTGGAAACAAAAGCAAAATCTCTTCTCCAAAGTAACATACCTTTTGACTTCAATTTTGAAGCCAAGGTATTTTTAAAATACCTGTCTTGGATTAATTCTGCAGCATTTATAAGCAAATATTTTTTAGCAGCTGTTGCTCCTTCTTCAGCATTTAAACAATTTAAAGAGAGCATAATAGCATACAGTATCAAGATTCTCTGTGTATTTTCCATCCTTACGTGGCTTTATTTTAACCTCTATTTCTTTTATTTTTACTTTTACTTTTTGACACAGGTTCTTTGTTTTTGTTTTTGTTTTTGTTTTTTTTTTCTTTTTTTGGGGTTTTTCAAGACAAGGTTTCTCCATAGCTTTTGGTTCCTGTCCTGGAACTAGCTCTTGTAGACCAGGCCAGGTTCTTTGTATATCTTTGTCCTGGAACTCCCTCTGTAAATCAGGCTATCTTTGAACTCACAGAGATCCTTCTGTCTCTGCCTCCCAGGCTACTCTGTTTCTTTCTTTATTTCTTTTTTTTTTTTTTGAGAACTTTAATCTTTAGCCTGTATATATTTTTAACACACTGTAAAATATTTAGAGGGTTTTTTCCTCTTTGAATCTTTCTTTACTGTATAACTCTCTTTTTCTGACCACATGGGTCTTTAATTTGCTAAAGAATATGGAGAAGTTTTTTGCCACAACTCTATGGTATTTTAAGGTCCTTGCCAGGAAGCAAGCTGCAACAGTGTGTAAACAACACTGAAAAGCTCCTATGGCATTTCAAGGTCCTTGCCAGGAAGCAAGCTGCATCATTGTGTCCATAGCTCCATAGTCTCGACTGGCTGCTTGAAAGAGTCAGAATTTTCCCTGGCAGGAAAGCTCAGAAAGCCTGCATTTAAAAACAGGCTAGCTTTTTTTCTGCTGCCGCTGAGAACTGAAATGTTTTACTCTAGTCTTTTTTAAGCTTTTTCAGGCTTTCTGTGGATGTAGTTATCCACATTGGGAGCCATTCTTTAACATGGATGGTACTGTTTGTTGTGGTTTCTGTTCTGCCCGGCCCCCCAGCCGTTTAGTCCCAAAGAAAATCACACATAAGTCACCATAAGCTATAAGCTGATTGGCCCATTAGCTCTAGCCTCTCACTGGTTAACCCTCACATCTTTATTAACCCATTTTTCTGATCTGTTAGCCATGTGGCTCAGTACCTTTTTTCAGTGAAGCAGATAACATCCTGCTGCTTTGGTGGTTTGGGCAGGAGTGGGAGGAATCAACTTCCTTCTTCCAAGAATTCTCCTGTTTTCATTACATAATTTCTACTTCCTGTCTGGTTTTCCTGCCTAAACTTCCTGCTTGGCCAATCAGCGTTTATTTAAAATATGATTGACAGAATACAGACAATTCTCCTGCACCACTAGTTGATCACAATGCACCAGCCATTACTTCCAATTTCAAAATGACCAAATTGTGGCAGCCTAATTTCCCTAACCCCCCCCCCCCAAAAAAAACAACCTGTTTACAATAAAGAGTTTTTCTATTGGAATCTCTAGGAGTCTGTATCATTGGCTCCTTGTCTTATCACACCCTGCCCCCTAGGAAATAGGGATCGCACAACAGGCAACAGCAATAATCCTGTAAAACTACAAATAACAACAGACATGGATGGTCCTTTTTTTTACCAGCTTTTTCTGCCCTCCTTACTCTCTTTTGGGCATTTTTTCTTGCTTGCTTGCTGGCCTGGCTGCATGTCCCCATCCTAACTCTCTGCCAGCATTTTGAGTTCACCCCCTTTGGGTGTTTTTGGTGAGTTGATCCCTGTTTTCTTTTCCTAAAATCTTGGTGACTTGGGGTTTTCTTTCCTATCCCTACATTTCCTTTTGTTTCCCATGTTTGTCTTCCTAGTTAGGAACTCTCCATCATGACTCAGTTCATGCAGGTACCTGCACATAAGGGATTACCACCCAGGAGTTAGAACCAATAAAGGACTCTCTGACATATCTTTTTCACCTGGAGACACTGTATGAGCATATGGCTGTGGCCTAGCAAACCATAGAAGTTCCTCACTTCAGCATCACACTCAGTCCATAAACACTACTTTCCCTTTATCTTCTGTCCTTGTCCTCACACAGAGACCCTCACATCCTAAGAGTGACTGTTGACTTATTTCTGAAGCCACTCTCTTGGATTGTCTGAAGGCTCCCTTGCTTTACTGGGAGTCTGACTACTTTATGGAGTGTGAAATGTTGGACGTCCTCTCCTAGTCTCTCTTAATTAATCCAATTACAAGATTATCAGTTAAGAGCCATTAGTGTGGTGGCCATTCTCTTAATTCACAAAAAGGCTTTAGCTGTTCAACTGTGGGTGAGTCTCTTTTCCCGTTTGAGATTGCAACATTCTCCTTAGATTGAAACTACTTCCACTAGCTTGTCCCTGGAGCTGAGTATGGGGTCTTGCGATTAATTTGTTGCTGCTCACCCCATGTCTTCTGACTGCTTTCTTCTTTGCTTCTGCTCCTCACAGGCTTTTAATGGGGCTCATCATGAATGGTGTCCCTTCCAAGGAGGAATGGAGCCTTCCATTCTCTGCTAGTGCTGCTACCACCCTCTCCCCCAAGTTGCCAAGAGTTCTGTGAGCACCTTGAGAGGGCTGCTGCCCTGGATCTTGCCCATTACCTCACCTCCCACCCAAAATATACAGAGACTAGAGCAGAAGCTGCCTTTTCTGGATGTTTTGCTGAGCTTTTTCTACAGCACTTTGAAGCTGAGGTGGCCCAGGCCACCATGTTCTTCCCAACTTTTTTGGCCCCATTGAGCCCTGGTGTGGAGATTGCATCACCATATGACTTGTTCCTTGACATCTGCAGTGTGGGTGGAGCCCTGACTGTGTTGGACCCATCTCTATCTTCTGAGGACCTAGCTGGTCCTTTTTCTTCTTCAGTCTCTTCCACCTCTACATAATCCTCAAAGTCAAAGCTCAAGAAATATTTTTCCATCCATTAAATGGGTTTCTCAGTCAGAAGTACTGTAAGAGGCATCCTGTAATGTCAAGGGGGTCATTGATACTTCCACCCCAGCTAGACTTCTGGAGATCAAACCAGGCCCTCCAGTCCTAGGTGGAAACAGCAACTCCAACTCCTCTGGTCATGCTGGAACAATTGGTAGGGGATTGGCTAATGATGGTACATCCCCTGGGGAGAGAGATGAACTCACCACTCTGAGAGGCTGAGACTGAGTCATGGAGGAGGATCCTTGAAAAACAGAGCAGGAATAGGACAGAGAGAATAGATGCTCAGTTTTGTGGGGGCTGAAGAAGCTGACCCTGACCCAGCAAAAGTGGGTCATGGAGGAGAGATGACTGAGCTAACCTTAGGGGGAAGGGGGCAGCCTCAGTGACAGAAGTGTCACCTACTGCTCTTAAGTGAAAGAGGAGGAGGCAGAAGTCACTTAGAGTTTTTCATATCAACCAAGGCATCTCAGGCCAAACTCAACATTCCCTGTTCTACTATCACTGATGTCCACACAGCCATAGCCCTAGAGATGCCTGACAATGAGAACACATTTGTAGTAAAATTACAAGGCCCTTCAGAGAACATTCTGGAGACACCTGATGCACTTCATGTGAAGGCCTGGTTGCCTGACATCCAGAAGCGCCTAAGCCCAGGACCCTTCCCTGTTATCAGCCCCATATCCTATGACCCTTTGCCTGACCCCTGGGACCTCCTTCCTCACAAAGGATAACACAGACAGTCTGATTTTCCCCTGCCTGAATCATTCAGGGAGTCTTCTCAACCAGGATCTTCTGCTGAGATCCAAAGAAAGTAATGATCACCTGTCATAGGAGGTTTATGGGGGCCCTTCTGACTGGCCTTCAGCATCCTTCTCCCCTAGTTCTGCCTCCCACGTTGACTCAATGGAACTGATTCCCCTAGAATTGCCCCATCGCATTCCCATTATGTAAGGAACAGTTAATCTCCGCTCAGCCCCCTACCCTCCCATGGATACTCCAGAAGCAGCCACAAGGACATTCCTGTTCCAGGAGAGTCAGGGGGTGTTGAGGGGGATCAATGCCTCTCAAGATATCCCCATTTCCATGGCATGCTTTGTCGACCCAAGGCTGGAAGGAAGCACTGACTCCCATGGTGACTTCCTGGTAGGTAAGAGTGAGAAAATATATGGTGAATATGTCCTCACTTTCAACTTCCATGGCAGGACCAAGCATCTGTGTTTGTCAGTGAATGAGGAGGGTCACTGCCAGGTCCAACATCTGTGGATACAGTCCATTTTCAATATGCTTGAGCACTTCTGAGTGCATCCCATCACTGTGGAGTCTGGAGGCTCCAATGATGTTGCCGTTGTCAGAAATGTGCCCTTCTAGTTGCAGCAGGGCCAGGAGCAGCCTGGGAGCCATACCACGGTGTGCAAGAGTGATTGGTGCTGCCCTGATTCTAGTTATTTTGAGCAAGTACTCAGACAATGGGCCATGCAGCTTTAAACCCATTAGGACTGGTACTCCATGTTGAAGGCAGTCCTTGACCCCTCAGTTTTCCTCCAGTGATGCTATGTTTATAATGATGCAGTAGATACCCAAACCCGTGCAAATTTGCAATTTGGACTTAATGTCACCCTAGACATGCTTATTGGCCATGGACAATACACTGATTCTGTATCACAATCCATGATTGGCCTGCATGCCTATTTCCTACAAGTGTCTGATCTAGACTTCAAGGCCCTCAAACTGTACACCCCGGGACATTGTTTCCACAATCTTGTCCAACAGGCAGCAGAACCATTTCCTGAATATTTGACCTGTGTCACCAACATTGTTAAAATGTGTACCCCATCTGGCCCTCCCAAAGATATCCTTATTAAACAGCTAACCTGGGAGGGGCTCAATACCATCACCGATAATGCCATTGCACCTCTTATAGATGAAGATATTCATAAGTGGGTCTTAGCCACCCATGATATTGAAACACAAAACAGGCTCATTTCTATCCTTACAGCTTCCATCAATGCCTTATTCAATGCCAAACTTGACAAGGATGATAAATCCACCCCAACAGACTGTACTTGCTTTGAAATATCTCAGAGTCTGTGTTGTTGCCTCGACATTTTCTCATCCCCTAACCCCTGGGAAACAAGGCTCATATCACAGTCAGCAACAACAAGCCTGCATTAACTACAAAAGACCTCAACATAAATCTAGATACATAGAACATGATAGAATAGAAAGTGGGAAATAGCCTTGAACACATTGGCACTCTGCTTCATGAACAGGAGACAAATAGAGCATACATTAATATTGACTATTAATAAATTGGATCTCATGAAATTAAGAGTATCGGTAAAGCAAAGAACACAATCAAAAGGACAAAGCAGCATCCTATATAATTGGAAAAGAGTTTCATGATCTTCACATCTGACAGAGTGCCAATTTCCAAAATATGTAACGAATCTGAGATTCCATCATACACCAGTCAGAATGTCTAAGATTAAACATGCAAGTGACTGCTCATGATGGAGAGGATGTGCAGCAAAATAAAAATTCCTCCACTGCTGGAGTGAGTGTAAGTTTGTACAACTACTTCAAAATTCAATATGGTGGTTCCTCAGAAATTTGAGAACCAATCTACTGCTCGATCCACTAATACCACTTTTGGGCATATACCCAAAAGATGCTCCATCATCCCATAAGGAGACTTGACAACTTGAGCAACTTTATTCATAATATCTATAAACTGGAAACACCTAGGTGCGCATCAGCCTTTAATGGATAAATAAAATTTGGTACATTTACACATGAACTTTTACTCAGCTGTTAAAAACAATGAAATCATGAAATTTCCAAGGAAATCATGGAGCTAGAAAGAAATATCCTCAGTGAGGTAATAGAGGCCCAGACAGACAAATATGGGATACACTCAGTCATAAGCACATATTATCTATAAAGTAAAGGATAGCCATGTTCCAATCCACAGATCCAGGGAAGCTAAGTAGCAAGGGCAGCTTAAGTGGGGATGTTTGGATAGCAATGGGAAGGGAAATATAATCATTTTTTGTGGTTGAATTATGGCCAAGTGGGGATGGAACAGCAATTATCTTGTGGTGAGGGTTAATGGGGAGAGTACTGAAAGACAGGCCACAAAAATAATGGGAGGGCATTTCAGGGTGAGGTAGAAACCTATTGCAATGGAAACTCCCAGGATCTACAAGGGTGACTCTAGCTAAGATTTCAAGCAGTAGGGAATATAAAGCCTGATGTGGCCATCACCATCTCTGGCACTTTCGCTGGCTTATGGGAACCTCTTACTCACATTGATTTGCCTTGTTCAGTGTTAATAAAAAGGAAGTTGCTTAGTTTTATTGAAACTCAATATGCCATGTTTTGTTGATACACATGGAAGGCTTGCCCTTTTCTAAATAGAAATGGAGAATTAGAAGTGGGGGGTGTTCAGAGTAGAAGGGGGAAAGGGGTTGGGAGGAGATGAAAGAAAGGTAACTGGGGTCAGTATGCAAAATAATAGTAATAATAATAATAATAACCAGAAAAAAAGAACATCTTTCAGGCTAGAGAGATAGCTTAGTGTAGAATTGCTTACTGAACAAGTAAGAGGATCTGAGTTGAATTTCCAGTCCTCAAGATAAAAAGCAGACAACATCACATGCTTGTAATCCCAATGCTAGGGGAAGGTTACAGAAAAGGATACCTGGAACTCACTGACAGGTCAGACTACACCAGAGGTTGTCAATTTGTGAGTTATGAACCATTTATTAAACATCTATATCAAAAAACTATTTAAATCATGATTTATGTCAGTAGTAAGGGTAAAATTTTAAAACAGCAATAAAAGTACTTTTATAGTTGGGGGTCACCACAACATGAGGAACTGTTTTAAATGCTTGCATCATTATGAAGGCTGAGAACTACTGGTCTAGACAGTTGTTGAGATTCAAGTTCAGTGAGATCTCACACATATTCTCTCTCTCTCTCTCTCTCTCTCTCTCTCTCTCTCTCTCTCCTCTCTCCTCTATCTTTTCCTTTGTGGCAGGGTTTCTCTGTGTATCCCTGGTTATCCTGGAATTCTCTCTGTAGACCAGGGTGGACTCAAACTTATAGAGATCTGCCTGCCTCTGCCTCCAGAGTTCTGGTATTAAAAGGGTGAGTCACCACTGCTCTGCACCAACACACACTTAAAATGATAAAAAGTAGGTCTTAAACAACTTAGAGCTAACATTGCATTAAATTACAAAAATAAACTAAATACTTTGATTTTCAGATGAGGTATAAGATTTAACTTGTGGTGGTTTGAATAAGAATGTTCCCTCCCATAGGTTCACATATTTGAATTCTTAGTATATTCCTAAACATATATTTTTATATCAGGGAGTGGAACCATTGCAAGGATTAGAAAGACTAGGATCTGTGGCCTTGTTAGAATAAATGTGTCTCTGGGGTGGACGTTGATGTTTCAAAAGCACATACCTGGCACAATGATTCTTTCTCTGTTTGCCAATCATAAAGTAGCTGTCAACTATTTCTCCACCATCATGATTGCCAGGACATCCATGTTTGCTGCTATGCTACTGTCATGTTCATAATGGACTATACTTCTAAAGATGTAAGCAACGCAGCCAGTCAACTGCTTCCTTTTATAAGAATTACATTGGTCGTGTCACTTCACAGCAATACAACAGTGACTAAGGACCCATTCTTATACAAATGTATTGGAAATGCTAACTAATGCTAAGTATTCTCTTGCCAGTATCTGCAAAATGATTTACTGACATTTTGATGTGGATTTTATTGATTGTGTGGATGAAGTTGCAGTGAATTGATATTTTAGCAATATTGAGTTTTCAATCCAGATCCATGGCCTACCTCTGTTTTCTTTAAATTTTCTTGGATTTTTTTAAAACAACCATATTTTGTATCAAAGACAAGAGAAAGAAAGAAGTTGTATAAATGTGACATGAAGGAAGAGATCCTAATTACTTTTATTTACTGATGAGATGAATGGTTATGAAATAACTAAAAAGAATATACAAAGAAGGAATTAACCAATCAAGCAGCAAATTTCTAAAACTAACATGGAACTCAAAAGTGGTACAAGTTACAAGGGAGACTTATAACACATAATTCTGTTAAATAAAAAATAGAATTTAATAAATAAAACATAGTATATCATTTATAACAACAACAAAAAGTAAAGTATGTTGATATAATATCAAATAAAATATGTCAAATATAAAATACTGATAACTTTTGTTTTTAAATCACAGGGAAATTAAAGAAAAAAGATATGTATTTTGTGGTTTTGGATCTAAAAACTCAATGTTTCTAACAAATCAGTTTCCCGACTTTATTTATATAATAAATAAAATTCATGTCATAATTGCAGTGAATGGTATAACAGTTAATGAAATTTATTTAGAAATAAAACTGTAAGTTTCTAAAATTTAAATCTTAAACAACCTTTCCTTACAAAACTGAAACAGTAATTTTGAAAGTTGACTATGAAACTCTCATAGGCATAACAAAGTATTAGTAGTGAAAGATAAATAAAACAACCAGGAAACCCAATCTCTTCTATAGGGAATAAAAAAGAGGTAAATATATAATCACATAGCTAAACAAGAATTGCCAATGACAAACCCAAAAGAACTTGAACAATAAAATAATGAAATAGTGCTGTTCTTTTACCAAATCACAAAATAAGGATCTATAAGAACACATTGATAAAAATAAATATCCAAATGATGAATTAATAAGAGATATATATACAGATTTCCCATTTAGATTTCTAAATAATTTACGTAACTAGTCTGCCTATAAGGGGGTAAAACTTAACTTCAAGAAACTTAAGTTAGTGTTGTATAGAGAGACTTCTGTAGTTGATATTTTTTTACTCTTTTGGAGGGTCCACAACACAGCTCCCAAATAAATTCACATGGAGTCTTATAAATGACTTATAAATGTCAGGTCTTAGGTTGACTTATTTCTATACAACTTTTCTTAAATTATTTTGTCTACCTTTTGCTTCTGGGCTTTTGTCTTTCTCTATTTTATACACCTTTCTTCTTGCTCCAAGGCTGGCTGTGTAGCTACGTGGTTGGCCCCTTGCATCCTTCTCTTCTCTTTTTCTCATTCCTTCATCTATTCTTAGATTTCTCCTCTCTGTCTGCCAACACTGCCTATTAATTCTTTGCCTTGCTATTGGTCATTCAGCTTTATTAGATCAATCAGTTGTTTTAGAAAGGCAAAGAGTAACACAGCTTCACAGAATTAAATAAATGCAACATAAAAGAATGTAACCCATCTTTGCATAATAAAACAATTTTTCACAGTATAAACAAATATAACACATCACAAACTAATATTCTATGACATATTTATTCCAGACATGTACCAGATGAGAAAAGAGAAAAAAAAATGTTCTTAGCCTTGGAGAAACTTTACACATTCTACTTCTATGCCTTTGATTAAGATCGGCATCAATAGTGATGTAGTATGTCAATATTATATTCCTCTCAGGTATACATCTTAATAAAAAGGAAATCAACCTCTATGGTTTTTCGTCCTAAAGTGCATATCAAACAAATAACAATGTTTCACAAAATATTTGAAAAACATTTCTCAAAACTGTCAAAATCAAAAAATATAGCATAAGCAAACATAATAAACTTGAGGAAGCTAAAGAGACATTATGGAATGCAACCTTACACCCTAGATAATATTTCTGTATAAACAAAGGACATCAGAACAAATTAATGCACTACAAACAAATATGAAGTTTATTTAATAGTGATGTTTAATCCTTAGTTGAAACAGATGTTGGATATTAATGATAGAAAAAACTGGGTGTAGGATGGCTGAGAACTCTGTGTCTTGCCTTTGTAACTTATCTGTAAATATTAACCTTTAATAAAATAAAGATTTATTTACACCAAAAGTAGATAAGTGCTTAGATATAGACACATTAACAGGATTTGGGAGGTCCGGGTAAGAAAAATTTGGAGGTTAAGGATGTTTATTACTGATAAAGTGGCATTTAAACAATGTCTTGAAGGGGACAAGAATTAATACCCATAAATTTGGGGGGAAGAGTGCCACAGGTATCATTTCATAGGAAACCTTAGTGCAAAGGAAAAATGAATGGGTACAACAAACATATTTAACAGGATAAAAAAGGTTAATTATGGTGCTGGAGAGATTGCTAAATTCTTGTGCTAGCCTTTCTGAGCCTCCTTATTACCCAGGGAAAGGTAAGTGCACTGTCTACCAGTTCTCATCCCCACAATGCAGGACACCCATTCCACAACTCCATGATATAGGGCAATCAGATGGAACAGGGATTCAAGTCAAAGCAGGAACTCAGTTTATTACTGTGAGCATCAGCTTATATATGTTAAGTGACATCCTGTGATATGGGGGGTACCTCCAGCCAATGAGAGGTAGCCAAACCCTCTTTTTGGCTAGAGAGACATCTACCTAGGTTTGCTATCTCATCCTCACTCAAACTCAAGCCAGGCTTTTCTATGTCCTACAGGCCTCGAAGCATAGACCCTGAACTCAGGCCAGGCTTTTTTTCTGTCCTACAGGCCTTGAGGTACAGGCTCTGAGATAATATTGGCCCCAAATCTCCACTTTTTGTTTTATATCCCACCCTCAACCATGGTCACCAGGCCAGAATAGCCCACTGCTGAGAGAGTACGGGTCAGGGCAACCACTATAAGGAGTTTCGGCCTGGATACCCTCAAATTGAGAGTTCATACTTGGAGTGAGATGTGTCGAACCTAACATAATGTACTCAAAGTGCCATGTACCTGTTGTATCTGTTTTTGGAATGCTTGTTTCAGCCTTTGGAAAATGCATGAGCCAAAAAGACACATCAATAAACAAATATGAAGGCGTAAGTCACAAACAATGCCACACCAGTTTGAAATTATGATTAATAGGGTGGTATTTATTTAAAGGGGAAAAAACTTACAGATCACTGTCCCAGGCAACAGCCCTCTACACAACCAGGAAGGGAGTCTAGTCACTGGTGGAGCAGGAAGTGAAGAGAGAGAGGAGGGAAGTGGCCACTTTTTTAAAGGAAGAGAGACCACGCCCCAATGGGCTGGTATCTCAGCAGCTATAGGCTGTAGGACTGGGAGGACCTCCCGCAACACCACTTCAAGAGGAAGATGGGCATCGAAGAGGCTCATTATGGAGTTTGATAGCCATTTGGTCAAGAAACTGCTCTTGCCTGGACTATTGCATAAACTGGACACAGAGAACCCACAGAGAGAGGACTACTGAACTTGCCTAAGGTGAGATGACCTGATGGAGGAAGGTCATTGGTTAAATACAAAGAAACTGCTTGGCTCTCATTGGTTAGAGATAGGTGGGAGGAATAAACAGAACAGAACGCTGGGAGGAAGAGGAAGTGAGCTCAGACTCCACAGCTCTCCTCTTGGGAGCAGACGCCTCAGAGAGATGCCATGTTCCGTTCTCCTCGGCAGACGCACACGATGAAGCAAGCCGCCAGGTTAGACATGCTGAACCTTTCCCGGTAAGACCAGTACTCACAGATTATTAGAGATGGGTTTATTGGGATGTGAGAATTAGCCTGTAAGGGTTAGAGCTAAAGGGCCAAGCAGTGTTTAAATGAATACAGTTTGTATGTTGTTATTTCAGAGCATAAGCTAGCCAGGCTGCCGGGGTGCTGGGGATGTAGCCCTGCCGCCCTTATTACTACAATGATCTTTTGGGGTTCCTGATTCATGAAAGAGTCTGCGAGACATTTGCAGGACACAACAGATAGTGACTGAACTGACTTCGAATTTTCCTACTTTATGGAAATGTCTGCTGGATACCATGGGCCTGAAGGCTGAAGATGGATGCCCCAATGGTACAGAGGAACTTTGGGTGACTGTCCAGGAAGTGAGATGTCTCTGTCATTTCTCGAGTTTTAAAAGTTGCTTTTTTCTTGTTTGCTTAGGTAGTATTGTATATTTCTGGAGTCTTTGATGGAGTTAAGAATAGTTAGTTATAGTTATAGTTTTCCTTTGTTATGATAAAGATTATTGTAACTATTACTTGATAACTGTTTTGTTATATGTAATTTTGTTATGTTAAAGTTAAAGCCTTTTTTTTTTGTTTAAACCGAAAAAGGGGAAATGATGGAGGAAGGTCATTGGTTAAATAAAAAGAAACTGCTTGGCCCTCATTGGTTAGAAGATAGGTGGGGGGAGTAAACAGAACAGAACGCTGGGAGGAAGAGGAAGAGAGCTCAGACTCCATAGCTCTCCTCTCGGGAGCAGTCGCCTCAGAGAGACGCCATGCTCCCAGATCCCAGGCAGATGCATGTGATGAAGCTCCGACCCAGGATGGACATAGGCCAGAATCTTCCCGGTAAGCACACCTAGGGGCGCTACACAGATGATTAGAAATGGGCTAAATTAATATGTGAGAATTAGCCTAGAAGAGGCTAGATAGAAATGGGCCAAGCAGTGATTAAATGAATACAGTTTGTGTGTTGTTATTTCGGGGCATAAACTAGCCATGTAGCCGGCTGGGGTGCTGGGGACACAGCCCTGCTGCCCTTATTACTACACAAATAATCATTGCTTCAATTAAGGAAGAGATAAGTGTGGTAAGCCATGGGGGGGATTAAACCAAGTCTCATAGGGGGTCCTTGAATTAAATGAATCAATATCTTCTCTTAACTCATCTAGGGTTCTTGTTAATATCCCAAAATGGTCCATATAGAAACAACATTATTCCCAAAGTGGCCTGGAAATTCCTTCCTGTTTTATAAACAGCAAGTGCAAGTCTTTTCTATTTTGTAAGGTTACCCTTGCTAAGGAATTGAAAGACTTTTGTAAATAACATAATGCAATCCACCCCACACACACATACAGTCTCCAATAGTAGAGAAAGTCCACTTGCTTCCTGGACATACATAAAAGGGTGTATGTAGAATGGCATGTCTCCTAAGAACATGAGAACACCCAGGCACATTAGGGTAAGATGCCTGTGGTAGGGTGCACCCCCGAGAGCCTCCACATTCAGGTCTCCCTTTGGTCCCCTGGATTCTGTCTCCCATGACCCAGCTCCCATGTACCAAATCTCAGAGGTCAAACATCAGATCAGACCACCATGTCCAGGGTATCATCATCTGAACTGTCTCGTTTAGTATCCCTCTAGTGCCAGCACTTGACAGGGTCCATGCCATCTTCTGTGTCTGGTGGGGACTTCCTGCCTGGACCTCAGTCCCCATGAGAAGAATCAACATGATTATTGCCAGGAGGGTTGTCTGAAATAGAAAAATAGGCAATACTCTCCTCAAGGGTTAATCTCCATTGGGCGGTGGTTATTTTTTCTTTTCTTGAGTTTGAATTTAAGGGTTGTCCACCATAAACTCTTTCTTTCTTTATTGGTCATCTTGGTCTTCCTCATTGTCCTGAATGGAGGGAAGAAATTTTAAATTATGAGCAGGTAACTATATAGGTGTTTCCCCTTTGTTTGGTCCTTAGAATTTCAACAGAATATCAATTGCAGCCTTCTGTTCCCCGTGAGCATTCCTCCTTTAGGTCGCACAAACCATTTGTTCTCCTTCCCTCTACAATTCATTGCTGTGTCCCAGCCCCTAACTAGAGTAGATACCCCCTGCCCAACCACAGTTCACACCTTCCAGAATGCTGTGGGTGCATATTCCACTCATTCAGTCAATACCCTTTAAGATACCAGCCCATTTGGCTGTGGTCTCTGATACTCTAAAAGCAGTTGTAAAGCATGCACACTTTCTCTTGCTTCCAGCTGCTAGACTCTGTTCTGGTTCACCCAGTTGACTATTATCTAGGGAAGTGATTTGTAAGTTTTCCCTTAAATAAATTACCCTTTTATTATTCATAGTTCTGAACTGGTGTGAGAGAATTTTGTGACTTCCTTCATCACCAGGAGACTAGGTACACTAGTCAAAGACCTTCTCTTTTCGTGGTCTCTCAGATGCAATTCTCAGGGTCATTTCTAGCGATAAAACAAACCATCCACCCCCTACCCTGGCCTTGCTCCAGCCTACAACACCAACAAGCATTGAGCAAAAAAAAAAAAAAAAAAAAAAAAAAAAAAAAAAAAAAAAAAACACCAGTTGAGTAGGCCAGTAAAACAGAAAGTACACAACCAAAACATTCTCTGAAAATTCAGTGAGGAATCAGAAAGGAACAAATTTCACCCAACAAAGATACACCCAGAAATCAAGAACTAAACCTATAATCACTGTAAAACCAGATGCCTAGAAACCAGACTAAGGAAACAATCAATAATATCCATGGAAATATTTTTCCACCAGAGCAAACTATACAACCACAACTATTTCTGAATGCTCTAACAGAGTTGAAGCACAGGAAAAAGACCTGAAAATTGCCTGCATAAAGATCATACAAGTCTTAAAGAGGAAATGAAAAATTCCTTAAAAAGATCTAGGAAAATACAAACAAACAGTTGGAGGAAATAAATCAAACTGTTTAAGATCTGAAAATGTAAATAAAGTCAACAGAGAGGGGGGAGAGAAACAGGGAGAATTCTGGGAAAGAAAAACTTAGGAATGAAAAAAGGAATTATAGAGGCAAGCTTCACTAACAGTAAGAGTATAAGAGCAAGAGATAGAGGAGAGAATTTCAGACATTACAGATAAGATAGAATTAATTAATAAGATGTTCAAACAGAATTGTAAGTCTAAAATAAAAAGAAATCCTGACACAAAGCATTCAGGAAATTTGGGAGACTGAATAGTCCAAACATTAAAAAAAAATTGAGGAAGAAGAATCCTAGCTCAAAGGTCCAGAAAATATTTTCAACAAAATCATAGAAGAAAATTTTCCTAACTTAAGGAAGGACATAACTATAAAGTTACAAGAAGCATACAGAACACTAAGTAGATTGGACCAGAAAAAAAAAAGCCCTGTTGCAACATAATCATCAAAACACTAAACATACAGTATAAAGAAGGAATACTAAATGCTGCAAGGAAAAAGGAGGACATAACATAAAAGCAGACCTACTAGAATTAAACCTTAAAGCAAAACTACACTCCGACTATGTAAAAGAAAGAATGTCCAATGTCAGCAATCTACTGAGAATCTTCTGGGCTCCTTCAAAGAGTTTGAGTCACTTCTTCAGCTCTGCCTTCCTTAGGAAAATCATCTTGTGTTCTAGAATCTGGCAGGCACCACTCCACTACTGCTGCTGTTTCTGATGGTCATCCCACGATATTGACATCTCCAATACTCTGAGGTCTTCTACTGCAAGTGGACTGTGCTTTCACCAACAGACACTCCATGATGGCTCTTCTTTGCTGGTGACTTGTCAATATCTGGAATAAACTACAGTACAGAAATGGAAATTGTGACACATATCTTGAGGCTGGAATACATAAACCTTTAATCCTTATCTTGAGGCAAGAAGACACACCTTAAATCTGGGTCAGACATTCTGCTGGAAGCCTATATAAAGAGGCCATCCGGGAAATCCAAACAGTTCCTGAGCATGAAATCTAACACTTTGATCCTGAATCTACAGCCTTTGGAAGAAACATACCCTGTATCTGAGACCTGAGTCAGGGAAATAAATGCTTCATTCCTGAATCCAGAACCAAAGAAAGATGTTCTGACTCTGAAGACAGTGCCAAAGAAACACACTTTGTCCCTTAATTCAGAGCCAGTGGTTTGGTCCTGAAATCAGAGCTGTCTCTGCTGCTGATCAACTAAACTAATCAACACCTGAGAAGTAAAACTAATCAAATCCTGGGCAAGAAATCTCTCTGGGAAAACCTTATCCCTAAGAATCCCTATATAAACCCCTCTGTCTGTTCATTTATAGGCTGTCAAGACAACTTTCCCTCTGTGACCGAGCTGTCCTGTTGTGACTCTGGTCTCCAGAGAGGTCCTTTTGCAGCTCTAAGTACAGCCTGTCTTCCTGATAAGTCAGGATAGATCTCTTAGCAGATCCAGAGCAGTAACACCCACACTGACTTAGAGGAAGGTTCTTTCATTCTTTATCTGCTTGCCCTTATGATGTAGGATTCCCCTCTGTATGCTGTGAATACCATTGTTTAATAAAAAAAAAAAGCTGTTTTGGGCCCATGATAGGGTAGAGCAGAGCAAGGTGGGGAAAACTAAACTGAATGCTGGGAGAAAGAAAGTGGAATCAGGAGAAGTCATGAAGCCCCACCGGAGACAGACATGGGAACTTTACCTGGTAAGCCACATCCTCATGGCAATAAACAGATTAATGGAGAGAGGTTAATTTAAGATATGAGTTAGCCAGAAATACGCTTAAGCTAATGGCCAAATGGTATTGCAAATAATATGGTTTCAGAGTGGTTATTTCAGGACTTAGTTCAATATAGCAAACTTCCCTTGTAGAGTCTTTAAACTTCCCTCTGAAACTCCACAAGCCAGGACTTATTCTTCTGCACTGTTTTCAATATTCTCATCTTTGAAGCTTCTACAATCCATCCCACTGAACTTGCAACACCCAGTATTTTTTTTCTAGTCCTAAATTCCAAAGTCCTTCCATAATCCTCCCAAAACATGGTCAGGTCTATCATAGCAATATCACTCCTCAGACCACCTTATTTTAGCTATGTTTCCATTGCTGCAAAGGAAGATGACAACCAAAAAAAAGAAAAAAAAAAAAAAAAAAAAAAAAAAAAAAAAACAAATTGCAGAGGAAAGGATTTATTGGGATTACACTTCCACATTGCAGTCTAACATAGAAGGAAGGCAGGACATAACCTCAAACTGGGCAGGAACCTGGAGGCAAAAGCTACAGCAGAGACCATGGAGGTGTGCTATTTACTGGTTTGTTTTGCATGGCTTGCTTATCCTGCTTTTTTATAGAACCCAGAACCACCAGTACAGAAGTGGCTATATCCCATACCATCAATAAATAATTTAAAAATGTTCTACAGACTTTCCCACAGATGGATTTTTTTCTTTTATTTGTTCTTTCTCATACATTATTTCCAAACCATAACTTCTACTCCCGCCACTCCTCCAAACCACCTCTACCTCTTCTCTCTACAAGGTCCACTTTTCCCCTATTTCCCTATAAAGAAGATCAGGACTGCCAGGGTTGTCAAATGAAAATTGCATGAGAAGTGACAATAAGACAAGGTATAAGCACTCATATTAAGGCTGAACAGCTTATATTCAGCCACTTCACTATATTTTGCTAGCATCTGTAAGAGTTCCCTGATAAAATTCTTGGGTCATGTATGTATACTATCATATCATCTGCAAATAGTGGTACTTGGACTTCTTCATTTCCAATTTGTAATCCCTTGATCTCCTTCAGTCTTCTTATTTATCCACATAAAACTTCAGTAACTATATGAATGGATATGGAAAGAGTACACAACCTTGTCTTATTACAATTTTAATGTAATTAGTTGCTTTTCTATCCATTTGAATAGATGTTTTTATTGACTAGATTTAAATAACCAATTGTCTGTAGATAACTGCCATTATTATGTTTACTTATGTCACTTTTACCCCTGATATCACCAAGACTTATGTCATGAACGGGCGATGGATTTTGTCAAAGGCATTTTCAGCATATAATGAGATGATAATATCTTTTATTTTCTTTCATTTCATTTATATGGTAGATTAAATTACATGATTTCCATGTGGTGAACCATCCAAGAATCTCTGGGATAATGCTGACTTGAACATGGTAGATAATCTTTGTGATGCATTCTTGGATTTGAATTGAGAGTATTTTATTGATTATTTTTCATTCATGTTTATGAGCAAAATTGATCTGTAATTCTCCTTTTTGTTGAATATTTGCGTGGTTTGAGTAAAAGGGCAAATGTGGCCTCATAAAATAAATTTGAAATTTTCATTATGTTTCTATTTTGTGGAATGATTTGAGGAGAACTGGTAAGAGCTCTTCATTACAGTCTGGTAGAATTCTGTGTTAAAACCATGTGTCACTGGGCTTTTTTTTTTGGAGCCTTTTAATTACTGCTTCTATTTTCTTAATGGTTGTAAGTCTGTTTAATAATTTATCTGACCTTAATGCAACCTGTGCAAGTTGTCCCTATCAATGAATTTATCCATTTCTATTCAATTTTTCAATTTTGTAAAGTACAAGCTTTTAAAGTATGACTTAATTGTAGTGAGGAGGCGAGCAGGTCTACTTTCATCCTGCCAGGCTCCCGCATGGTTAGCTTTACACAGGAACAGCAGCTGCGTTCCTGCCACCCAGCTGCCAGCCACCTGGCTAGCTTAACCCCGGAAATAATAACACACAAACTGTGTTCGTTTAAACAGTGCTTGGCCCATTAGCTCTAGCCTTTTCTTGGCTAATTCTCACATCTTGCTTAACCCATTTCTAACAATCTGTGTAGCACTACAAAGTGGTGGCTTACCGGGGAAAGATTCAGCATGTCTGACCTGGCGGTTGTCTCCATCATGTCTGTCCTCACTTCCCTTCTTCCCAGCATTCTGTTCTGTCTACTCCACTTACCTATGTTCTGACCTAGCAGGCCAAGCAGTTTCTTTATTAATTAACCAATGAAAGCAACAGATAGACAAATGACCTTCCCACATCACTTAATGATTATTTAGATTTCCTTGCTGTGTATTGTTATGACCCCTTTAATTATTTCTGATTTTGTTAATGTTGATATTTTCTCTCTTTTAATTAGCTTGGCTGGGTCTTTGTCTATTGTGGAGATTTTCTCAAATATTTGTTTCATTAATTCTTTGTATTGTTCTCTTTATTTCTATTTTATTGATTTTGGCCTTCAGTTTGATTATTTCCTTTCTTCTAATTTTTTTGTGTGTGCTTGCTTTTATTTGTTCTTGAGCTGTCAGGTGTGCTGTTACGTTGCTAACTTGAGATTTCCCCAACTTCTGAATGCAGTCATTTACTACTATGAACTTTCATCTTAGCACCACTTTCCTTATACCCCATAAGTTGGGTATGGTATGCTTTAATATAAAAGAATTCTAGAATTCAAAGAAATTATTTAATTCTTTAAAAATCTTTAATTTCTTTCTTTATTTCTTCTACTGCTCAGCAGTCATTCAGTAGAGGGCTATTAATTTTCCTTAAGTTTATAGTTTTCTCTTATTTCTGTTTTGAAATCCTACTTGAACCTGTGGCGGTCTGATATTATATGGAAGATCACTCCAGTTTCATTGTATCTGTTGAGACTTGCTTTGTGACCAAGTATGTAGACAATTTTGAAGAGTATTCCTTGAGGTTCTGAGAAGAATGTATATATATATATATATATATATATATATATATATATATATATATATTGTTTGGATGAACTGTTCTGGAGCTATCTGTTAGGAATATTTGGTTCATAATGTCTGTTTGTTCCAGTATTTATCTGCTTAGTTTTTGTCTTGGTGACACATCAATGGGTAAGAGTGAAGTTTTGAAGTATCTCACTATTAATGTATTAGTTTCAGTGTGTGATTTAAGGTCTAGAAGTGTTTCTTTTACAAATGTATCAATGATAAGAATTGCAATGTCATGCTGTTACATTTTTCCATTATTGGGTATGAAATGTACTTTCCAGTCACATTATTTTTTTCTTCTTTTTAAAAAAAAATTATCTATTTTTTTCATTTTACATACCAATCTCAGTTCTCACTCCTTCCTCTCCTCCCACTGTCTCTACCTTCACCCACCCCACCCCCCAACCACCCCTCAGAGAGTGTAAATCACATTGCTTTGGGGATGTTCTAAGGTCCTCCCTACTATATCTGAGAAAGGTATCCATCCAAAGAGAATGGGTTCCAAAAAGCCAGTATAAGTGTAGGGATAAATCTTGTTGCCACTGCTAATGGCCACACCATCTGCCCCAGCCATACAACTGTCACCCACATTCAGGGAGTCCAGTTTGGTCCTATGATGTTCCTTCCTTGTCTGGATGGAATTAGTGAGCTCCCTATAGCTCAAGTGAACTGTTTTAGTGATTGTCCCCAATCATGGTCTTGACCTCTTTACTCCTTCCACTCTTCAGGTGGATTTTGGAAGCTCAGCCCAAGGTTCCACTGCAGGTCTCTGCCTCTGTTTCCATCAGTTGCTGGATGAAGGTTCTGTAATGACATTTAAGATAGTCATCAATCTGAAAGCAGTGCAAGGCCAGTTCAGGCACCATCTCTATTACTTAGGATTAAGACAAGGGGTCATCCTTGTGGATTTCTGGGAATTTGTCTGGTGTCAGTCTTCCTGCTAGACCCATAATGACTCTGTCAATCAAAATATGTTTCTTGCTCTCCATCTCTGTTCTTCCTCCATCTCAACTATCACATTTCCTCAAGTTGTATCCCCCTTTCTCCCATCCTCTTGCCCTCCTGCCCTCCCTTCTCCCCCACCACCATGCTTCCAATATTGTCAGGATATCTTGTTTATTTACCCTTCTTGGGGCAACTATATATGTTTTTCTTAGGGCTCACCTTGTTGCTTAGCTTCTCTAGGGTGGTGAAGTATTGGCTCATTATCCTTTGCTTTGCAACTGGTATCATCTTATGAGTGAGTACATACCATCTTTTCTTGGTCTGGGTTACCTCACTCATGGTGTTTTTCATAGTTCCATCAATTTACTGCACTACTCAGTGGTAAAAAACAATGACACTTTCCAGTCACTTTTAATTAATTTTGTTTTTTGTCTATTTTGTTAGATATTAGAAGGGCTGCAACTGCTTGTTTCTTAGGTATATTCCTTAAAAAATCTTTTCCAAATGTTTATTCTGGGGTGGTGTAATCCTTATATTGAGGTGTGTATCTTGAATAAAGCAGAAGGATGATTCCTGTTTTTTGTATTTTTGGTCTTTAAATTGGGAAATTGAGTCCATTATTGTTGAAAGATATCAACAAACAATGATTGTAGATTCCTATTTAGTTGTTGTTGGTAATGGTGAGAGTAGTGTGTGTGTGTGTGTGTGTGTGTGTGTGTGAGTGTGTGTGTTTGTGTACTTCTATTGATGTTGCTGCTGTGAGATTATTTGTTCCCTATATTTTCATGGATATAGTTAACCTCCTTTACTTCATTTCCTTTTAGAACCTTCTGTAGGTATGAATTTTTATGTAGAAATTATCTACATTTTGCTTTATCACAGAATACCTTGTTTTCTCCATCTATTTTGATTGAATTCTTTTTTTGGTATAATAGCATTGACTGGCGTCTATGATCTCTTATACTCTGCAAGACATCTGCCCAAGCCTTTGTGACTTGTAATGTCTCCATTTAGAACTAAGGTATAATTCTGTAAATTCTGCCTTCAAAGGTTTCTTGGACGTTTTCCTTTGCAATTTTTAATATTCTGCCTTTGTTATGTATATTTAGTGATTCATTATTATGTGATGAGGGCCCTTTCTTTTCCTGCCCAATTTATTTGGTGTTCTTTAACCTTCTTGTAGCTTTATAGGTAATTCCTTCATATGGTTGTGAAAATTTTCTTCTGTGATTTTCTTAAAAATATTTTCTCAGTCTTTGGGCTGGGATTCATCTCCTGATATACTTAATATTCTTAAGTTTTATCTTTTCATACTGTTCTATACATCCTGGATGTTCTGTGTCAGGAATTTTTAGATATAACATTTCCTTTGACAGAAATATCTGATTTTTTCTATCATATCTTCAATGCCTGAGATTCTTTCTTCTATCCCTTGTATTCTGTTGGTGGTGCTTGAATCTATAGCTCCTGTTCCCTTATCTAGATTTTCTATTTCCAGAATTCCCTCTGCTTATGTTTTCTTTGTTGCTTCCATTTCTATTTTCAGATACAGAACAGTTTTATTCATTTCCATCAGCTATTCATTTTTTTTGCTTTCTTTACTTTCTGTATGAATTTATTAATTTCCTCCAATTATTTGTCTTTTCCTCAATTTTTAAATGGATTTATACATTCCTTTTTTAAGGACTTCTACCATCTTTATAAAGTTGGTATTATGGTTGTTTTGTTGTACTTTAGCTGTGTTTCAATATTCAGGGCTTGCTGTAGCAGGAAAACTGGACTCTGGTGTCAACATAATGCCCTAACTCTTGTTGCTTGGGTTATATTACTGCCATCTAGTCATCTGGGTTTACAGTGATTGCAGGTCTAGGTATCAAGTTCTGTGTTTGTCTTTGTAGGATTGGTGTTTTGTACCATTGTATCTGTTTACTCCATGATCTTCTGGCTGCAGTGGCCTGTGGTTGAGAAAAGGATCTACACCTTAGTTGTTGCCTAGATTTCTGATGGCGGGTGTGGCCTCTAATCAAGCACAGGCTTTTCATCTGAGTTTGGGATTAGAGTTCTCAAAGCTGGCATGATTTCTTGTACAGTTGTGGGGCATCAGTAAGAATTGTTGACTGAGATATGCAGCTAGGAAATGTTGCGCTTATAAGGGATATCTGAGAAAAGCAGAGATTGGGGCCTATGCTCAGGCAGGTGGCTGATGCAGGAAAGTCATTGGTTTAAGTAATAAAGAAACTGCTTGGCCTCATAGGTTAAAACATAGGTGGGAGGAGTAAACAGAACAGAATGCTGGGAGGAAAAGGAAGTGAGCTCAGACTCGACAGCTCTGCTCTCTGGAGCAGAGATGCCATACTCTGCTCTCCCGGACAGAGGCAATAGCTCTGCTCTCTGAGGAGACATGATAAAGCTCCAACCCAGGATGGACTTAGGCTAGAATCTCCCAGTAAGTGCACCTAGTGGTGCTACACAGATAATTAGAAATGGGCTAAATTAATATGTGAGAATTAGCCTAGAAGAGGCTAGATAGAAATGGGCAAAGCATTGTTTAAATGAATACAGTTTGTGTGTTGTTATTTCGGCCATAAGCTAGCAGGCAGCCCCGCTGCTCCCTGTTACAACAGGTGGCCTACCTGTGGTTCTGGTGGTTAGGATTGTCTTTAGTCAAGCAAACTTTCTTTGCTGGAGCTGGAGAACTGAATTCCTTAACAAGGAGCAGAGAAGGAGTTGGTTATTTGGAAGGGGGGACTGAGAGGGGTTAGTTATTTGGCAGTTATCCTACTTAGGGTTCTGGCCCCTGTTGCCTCTGGTCCATCGGGGGACCTAAGCCGGGCGATGGTGGTGCACGCCTTTAATCCCAGCACTCGGGAGGCAGAGGCAGGCAGATCTCTGTGAGTTCGAGACCAGCCTGGTCTACAGAGCGAGTTCCAGGACAGGCTCCAAAGCCACAGAGAAACCCTGTCTCGAAAAACCAAAAAAAAAAAAAAACAAAAAACAAAAACAACATCGGGGGACCTATCCTGGAGAAAAGGGTTGGAATATGATGACTTGGGGAATAAGAGTTGGTTTGGGCTTGGCAGGCACTGCTGAGAGAGTTGAGGAAATCTGTGGACAAAAGACCTAACTGGGTTTCTGGTGGTCAGCATGACCTCTAGTTGGACAAGGAGGCTTCCACTGTAGTTGTGGCCCAGGATATAGTGAAGAGGAGAGGAAGGATGGTTTATGGGTAGGCTTGTAGGGGACTGAGTAAATGGTGGTGATCCATGAGCAAAGGATTTACCTGAGTTTCCAGTGCTGGCTTCCACAGTCTGATCTTATGGAAGAAATCACTTAATTGAGGCTTTATCCTCTCAGATGACTGCAGTTTGAATCAAATTGATATACCTGTAGCCAGCACAAAAGGGTGGGTTTCTTTATTAGAATCAGTACTTTCTAAGAAGCATTACAAGGAATTCCTATTATTCAATTCTTCAAAATAAGCAAATGATGTCACTAGTGGCACTGTTGAGGAATAAGCAATCATTTTTTTTTTCACTAACACATAGCTGGTACTTATCTTTAGAGAAAATTAATATAGATATTTGGATCAAAAGGAATTTATGCAGATTGTTTCAGTTCAGCTTCAACTATTAGTATTGAATAGACTTTCCAGGGAAGGTAACTCACATTGTGTTGTGGTTCGCAAAACTGAGAGAGTGGTAATTGCTGCTTTTACTTTTTGTATATACAATACCCTTTTAAAATTTACCTTGAAGTAAAAGCAAAGTGTTATATCCTAAAGAAGTAATAGGCTTTGAAAAGTATGTGGATTACACTCAAATTCTTTTTATTAAGAGATATTCCTTTTAGAATTATATTCATTCATCTCCAGGAATCCCAAAGGCACTGAAGGACATAAATATATTTCACATTACTGTCAGTTTTTTTTAATCTATTAATAATTCAAGTTGTGCTAAAGGGTGTTTCAGAGACATAGTGCTATATTTCAAAAGATGTTTCCAAATACCTTAAATGGTTATTTAATATTTATGATACTTTTACATTTTGTTCTCATCTTTATAAAATGTAATGAGTCTGCATACCTTCTGTAGAAGAGTATTTGCCTCACAATAAATGAATGAATACAATATGCATATGAAACATAAACTAAGTACCTTAAGTTTTGTAGCATATAATTCATCTTTATAATATTGACTTTGTAGAATATAGAAAAATACTGTCTATCTAGTGTTAATGAAAATAGTGGGACTTTATATTCTAGTGTGTTATAAATTATAAATCATATTTTTATAAATTTGTGTGAACTAGATAAGAAATATGAGACACAGTTTAAACAAATGTATTATCTTCATTTATTTAAGGCTATATAATATTGGAAAGAATAACATATTTTCTGTGATAAATTGCCTTCTATCTATATATTGTAAGTTATTTTCAAATACATTATTTTTCTCATGTCCTTATTAAAATAAAAGTAAATAAATCATGGTGGTATATGATTTTAATTCCAGTTTCTCCCAAAAATGAAGTTTAAATAAATAGAAATCATTTTGAAACTTGGTAATACCATACAGTATGGACAAATATTTCCTCCCATTATTATGGTTAGAAATTATACTCTGCATTATTGACTTTTTTATTTAACTTTACAGAAAAACTGGTTATTTTGGGATTAGACACACAGAAAATCGAGTCTACCACCACCATGGCAGGGAAGCATGGCAACAGACAGGCATGGTAGCTAGAGAAAAAAGCTGAAAGCTCAAACCTTAAATCAAAAGAGCAAGCAAATGATAGCAAGTTCACAACAGTGCAAGCCTTTAAATGCTCAAAGACCACCTCCAATGACATAGTTTCTTGAGCAAGGTCATATTTACTGAACTTCCCCAAACAATACTGCCAAATGGTAGCAAAGCATTCAAATATACTAAGCTATGGAAAACATTTCTGAATTGATCATTACAGCTGTCTTCTAAACACTGGTTTAAAATGTTGATATACTGTGATGGTTAGAATAAGATATATCTCACAAGTCCAAGATATCTGAATACTTAGTCTCTAGTTTGTGGCTGTTTTAAGAGGATTTGGCAGTGCAGCCTTATTGAAGGAAGTTTGTCACCAGTGGAAAACTTGAGTTTTTAAAGGATTCATGCAAAGAGTGTTTTTTCTGGCTCTTGTTTAAAGTTCAAGATGTTTCTGACACCATGCCTCTGCTTGGCCATCCTGGACACTAACCCCTAGAACCTAAAGCTCAAATAAACACTTCATTCTAAAAGTTTCTTTGGCTATGGTATTTCATCACAGTAAAGGAAAAGAAATAAATATGTATTTTGATACCAGAAAGTGGACTATTGCTATGACAGAATTAGCCATTATTTTAAGGAATGTGGAAAACTTTGAGATAATGGGTTAGAAAAGCTGTTTAATTCTATAAACAGAGCTTACTGGGCCTTCCTAGTAAGATATTAGAACACAGTAATATTTAAAGCAATGTTGACTGTAGAAGCCTAACTCAAGAGGTTTGTGAAGTAACAATAATAGTAACTAGTCCAGAGACTATTCTTTTCATGTTTTGGCAAAGATGTAGCTGTATCCTGTCCTTGCCCTAAGAACTTTCTTAAGGCTAAATTAAGAAATAATTGACTAATTTGTTGTGAGTAGAGATTCTAATACATGGTTTTTAGTCATATTTCTTAGGCAGATCTACAATGAACAAGATCAAGTGGGGCAAAAAGAAATACAAAATGTACAATTATGAAAGGAAAAGAACAGTGACAAGGTTAATATCACTACTAATGCTGGTGCTGGAAGAGAGACTGCATTTACAGAAGGGTAAAATCAGCACAAGACCCCACCCAATTAAACTTTCAACTTGTGAACCGTAAATGCCTGGAAATAAATAAACAAACACACCAAAATAAAAAAAAAAACCTCTGGCAAATGTGATTCAAAAAGGTTCATCCCAAGCATTTAGCTGAAATTGATAGTAGAGCCCACATTGTTCTGTCTTTATAAATATGAAGTTCAAAAGAGTAAAGGTGTTGTGGAATATACCTTCCTAATTGAGAGCCTTTGAAGCCAGACAGTGTGTGACAAGGCTGTAACTACATGAAGACCCTGAGAGCTCAAGATTCCCTCAGATGACATTACATGAAACTTTGAATGTGAATCCCTATTTGTGTTGAATATGTCAGAGTAATGAGATATTGACCAAGAAAAGTTGTATACAGAGTGTGGAACCAGATTGAGTGAGACATGATTTAGACAGCAAAGCCTCATGGGCAAGCAGCAAAGCTAGGCCAGAGATATCTCAGCCCTCTGGCATTAGACATGTAGCTATAACATTTGGCAGTTGACCTGTTTAGTTTTAGTCTTTCTTTTGTCCAACATTTTTAAATTGTGTTTTAATTCCTACTTTTTCACAACAGCAATATATATTCTGTGCCATTGCATGTTAGATCTATGTTATCTATATTTTGATTTTGCTTGGAATTAAATCACAAAATAGCTTGTGTTTCAGAAAAGACTTATAACTTGGACTTTTAAACAGTGTTGAAACTTAAAGACTATCGGGACATTTAAAATTTGGTTAAATGCATATTTCATTAAGATATGGCCACAGACTGTGGGGACAGGGATTACTATATAGTGTTTTAAATGAGATATCCTCATACATCTCAGGTGTATGAATACTTGATCCTAAGTCGGTGGATATTTGGGGAGGATTGGGGTGTGTGATCTTTCAGAAAAAGTATGTAACTGGGTGTATTTTTTTCAAGTTTTGAAAGTCTTGCACCATTTTAAATGTGTTTTCTGATTCATATTTGTGTACTCTCAGCTGCTGATGAAACCACCTGCTACCTCCACTCTTTCACCATGAACTAACTCTCTGCAATCACAAGGAAGGCCCAAAGAAATACTTTCTTCTATAAGTTGCCATGATCATAATATTTTATCACAGCAATAGAAAAGAAATTAACACATGCTTGCTTAATAGTGTTCTAAGATCAATACAGATAAAAATAATTCTGTTGTAATTTTTAAATTTTATAATTGTTTTCAAATGTAAATATGGGAAAATATGTGATCTGGCTCACATATAGGTGCTATTTTTCTTGGTTGAGAGACTACATGAATCAGATACCAAAACAGTCATAAAATAAATATAAGGATTAATGAAATAATGGTTATTTGATTATATTTATATAATGGTGCTATTAATCAACATTATCACTCAAACAGTCAAAATTTAATGTCAATATCACTTCAAGAATTCCATACAAAATAAGTTTTACTCTAACTTTTATGCACAGGGGACAAAATCATCCTGGTTTTAGATTAAACTGAGTAGGTGACTACTCAATTTGTATCCATTTTTATTTGTACTTTTATTTTTGAGAATTCCACACATAATATATCATCATATCCACTATCCATTTCCAACTCCAGCTCTCTCTATATTCAGCCTATTATATCCCTCTCCAAATTTCTTGTCATTTTTTTAATTTATTTACTTATTAAAGATTTCTGCCTCCTCCCTCCCACCGCCTCCCATATCCCTCCCCCTCCCCCAATCAAGTCCCCCCCACCCATCAGCCTGAAGAGCAGTCCGGGTTCCCTGGACTTCCCACCTCCTTCCAGGTCTAGTAAGGTGAGCATCTAAACTGCCTAGGCTCCTACAAAGCCAGTACGTGCAGTAGGATCAAAACCCAGTGTCATTGTTCTTGACTTCTCAGCCATTTAGATAACCCATTGAGTACAGTTAGTACTGCTCCTATGTTCATGTACATGGAGGCCAACTACTAGAGAGTAGCAATCCTTTTAGTGTCTACATCCATAATCAAATATAGTTTGATTTCAAATAATACCTAGTGGCAGTAGTTTTTGAATAAGGAGTGAGTATTGGAGATTATCTGTCCCGTGTATCCTGGAATTTTGGTTGTCTCGATCTTCTGCAGTTACTGACAGAAAACTGTAAGTTCAAAAATTGCAATAGTCATGCTATACTCAGAAGACAACATTGCACTGATCTCCACGTCTTTCTTTCTTTCTTTCTTTCTTTCTTTCTTTCTTTCTTTCTTTCTACTTCTTCTGTGATATTCCATAATATACAATTCTTATTGAGGGATGGGCACTCACTTCCTAATTTACATTACTTTGATCAGTTATTCATGTATAAAGTGATTACTGTTCACTAAAAAATAATCTTCTTGTTCCAAGACTGAAAAGAACCCAGGGATATAGATGTAAACATATTTTAGAAGGTATTTAATAATATTACCATTTAGAAATTACAATAGTAGGTTCTAACATAGGGTGTATGACTTCCTAACCATGTGCCTATAACCAATATCAGGTATTAAATTCCCTCCTGTGGACCAGGCCTCAAATCCAATCAGGAAATGTTTATCTACCACATAATAGACATAACTCTTTTGATCAAACCCTATCAGCCAGTAAGGAATTCACACATTTCTATCATCTGTAGAAATAATAGCAGAACCTCTTTTCTAATAACATGTTCTTAGACTTAAATTTTGAAGTCAAGATATATTAAAAATATATATGTTGGTTTAGCTTAACAGTCTGTAAAATACAATGTCTTTCTGTTGTCAGCTTATTCATAGTTAAATATTCAAAGAAAATACAATAATATACATAATCCAGAATATGTCTATTTTCTATTCTTATATGGCTTTTTTCAAAAAATCTATTTCTATTACTTTTATTTTTTTAATTTTTGATTTTTTGAGACAGGGTTTCCCCTGTGTATCTTTGTCTTTACTAGACCTCACTATGTATGAAGGTTGTCCTTGAACTCACAGAGATCCACCTGCCTCTGTCTCTCAAGTACTGGTATTGAAGGTGTGCACCACAACACCCAGCTACTCTAATTTTGAAATGATTTTCTCTGTCTTTTTTCTATTCTTTTCCAAGGCTACATACAGTTTTAAAGACAGTGCTAATCATTTAGAGTTTTTTTTTCTAAATTTCCATCTAAATCTGTCTTTATTATACATCTCTTTTTTTCTGAGCACATGAATTTTTAATCTGTTAAGTAGCATGACTAGGATTGAAGCTACAGCTTTGGCAGCTGTCTCTGCCACAGTACTTATCTTTCTGAGAGGCTAGTTCAGTGGCAGACATGCTGGAGAGAGCTTTATTTATTGCCATGATTCCATAGAGTGTCAAGGTCCATGCCACCACCACCAAGCAGTCTTCCTTCACTCGCTCAAAAACACCATTTAAGTGTTTGGTGGCAGAGCTTCTTAAAAGAGCTGCATGGTTTTCGGCACTGATGCTGAATCAGGATGTTGTCTCTCTTAATGGTGTTGTGCCTTTGCTTGCCTCTAACAAATATCTATTCTTTTCTGTATATAATCCTTATTTTTTTAATAAAAAAAGTTTTCACAATGTTTATGTGGAAATTCTTGTGAAAATTTTGAGCACAATTTATATTCAGAGGCTGCACTTTCCTTTCCTGGCCACCCAGACCCAAATAATCAAACAGAAACTATATTAATTACAGCACTCTTTGGCCAATGCTCTGTTGCATTTCTACGTAGCTCTCACATTTTAAATTATCACATTTTTTATTAATCTATGTATCACCACAAGACTATGGCTTACCAGTTGTAGTAGGAGCTGTGGGCTGCATTCCACCACCCGGCTAGCTTTACCCGAAATAATTACACAGAAACTATATTCTTTTGAACACTGCCTGGCCCATTAGTTATAACCTCTTTTCTGCTAGCTTTTACATATTGATCTAACCCATTTATAATATCCATATTGCCACTTGATTGTGGCTTACCAGGAGGAGTCTAACGGGCATCCATCTCGGAGAGGAGAATTATGGCAACTCACTTACTCGGCTTTCTTTCTCCCAGCATTCTGTTCAGTCTTCTCTACCTACCTAATTTTCTGTCATATCAAAGGGCCAAGGCAGTCTCTTTATTTAACCAATGAAATTAACACAAAACAGAAAACTCTCCTCCATCATATAAGGAGCTAACTTTCTATTTTTTTGCTTTCTCTACACCTTCCATGCATGTTTTTTTTTCTGTTTTCACAGTACAGAGCTTTCAACTCCATTGGAATTACTTATTTCTGTATATGTTTTTGATGCAATTTCAACAGAATTTTTTGTTACTTTATTTTATTTTTTTATTAAAATTAAAAAAAATTTCCACCTCCTCCCCACTTCCCTTTTCCCTCCCCCTCCTCCCACTCCCATAACCCCACTCCCCTCCCCCTCCCTCTCCAGTCCAAAGAGGAGTCAGTGTTCCCTGCCCTGTGGGCAGTCCAAGGTCCTCCCTCCTCCATCCAGGTCTAGGAAGGTGAGCCTCCAAACTGGCTAGGCTCCCACAAAGCCAGTACATGCACTAGGGTCAAAACTCAGTGCCAATGTCCTTGCTTGGCTTCTCAGCAGCCCCCATTGTCCACCATATTCAGAGAGTCCGGTTTTATCCCATGCTTTTTCAGTCACAGTCCAGCTGGCCTTGGTGAGCTCCCAATAGATCAGCCCCACCATCTCAGTGGGTGGATGACTTCTTGAATTTTGCATGCAAATGGATGCAAATAGAAAGCATTATCCTGAGTGAGGTAACACAGACCCAAAAAGATGAACATAGGATGTACTCACTCATAATTGTTTTTTACTTTATTTTTTAATTAGCCAACATTAATTCACAGGACACTACTGGGTTGCATCTATTTGATTTGAGTCTAGTGTATTTACTGAGTTTATGAATTCTAATGATTTTAGCATTGTTACCATGGGTATTTATACATGTATATAGGATGAATTAATCAATAAAAAACAATTTCATTTGTTTCTAACTTGAATGTATTTAACACATTTTTAATGATTCATATCTATGCCTAGGATTTCCGGTACTATATTGAATAAAATGATAAAAGTGGGCATCCTTTTATCTGTGAGAGAGAAAAATTTATATTCTTTACAATTGAGTTTATTATAGTAGAAATTTTGATACAAAACTATTACTTATTCAAGTATATTCTTTTAAAACTTTTTTACTGACTTTATTGAGCTATACATTTTTCTCAGCTAACCTCCCTTCCTCTCAAGTCTCTCTCATGGTCCCCATGCTCCCAATTTAAGCAGGAAATTTTGTCTTTTCCTACTTCCCATGTATGTTATATCAATGTATGTCTCTCTGAGGGTCCTCATTATTGTCTAGGTTCTCTGGGATTATGAATTTTAGGCAGGTATTTTTTGCTTTATTTCTAAAAGCCACTTATGAGTGATTACATATAATGTTTTCCTTTCTGGGTCTGAATTACCTCACTCAATATGATATTTTCTAGATTTTCCTGTAAATCTCAAGATGTCATTATTTTTTCTGATGTGTATTGCTCCATTGTGTAAATGTACCACATTTTCCTTATCCATTCTTTGTTTGAGGGACATTTAGGTCATTTCCAGGTTCTGGCCATTGCATACAATGCTGCTATGAACACAGTTGAGCACATGTCCTGGTGGTACAATTGAGTATCCTTTGGCTATATTCCACAAAGTGTTTTTTTTGTTGTTGTTGTTGTTTGTTTTGCTGGGTCTTTAAGAAGGTTGCTTCCTAATTTTTTGAGAAATCACCATAGTGATATCCAATGGGGCTATTCCAGTTTTCACTCCCACCAGCAATGCTCTACCCCACATTCTTTCCAGCATAAGTTGTCATCAGTGTTTTTGATCGTGGCCATTCTCACTGGTATAAGATAGAATCCCAGAGTTTTTTTGATTTGCATTTCTCTAGTGGCTAAGGATGTTAAGCATTTTCTTAAGTGCCTTCCAGCCATTTTAGATTCCTCTGTTGAAAGTTATCTGTTTAGGTCTATACGCCACTTTTTACTGAATTATTTGTTCTTTTGATGACCAATTTCTTGAGTTCCTTGTATAAAGTATATTTCTTTTATACCTATTATGTTGATAGTGATGATTTAATCATTAAAGTTGAATTTTGTCAACTGCAATGTAAGTCCAGTTCATCGGAAGAGATTGCATAATATTGACCAGAGACCAAGATTGTGAGAGCTATTATTTGAAAGAGGGAAATTCAAAAAGAGTATACTAAGTTTTAGGACTAAATTGATGGATTCACTGAATAGTGTTGTGATCATAGTAATAAAAGATTTTATATTTCAAATTTGCTGAAAGAGTAGATTTGTGTCTTTTACCACAGAAAATGTTAAAGAAGTAAAGTAGTGGAAATAATGTTTAGTTTAATTTAATCTTTATACAAAGTATAAATATATCAAATGATAACATTTTGACCCGTAATTATGAAATTGCTATGTGTCAAATAGTGCAAGGAATATATGTGTATATACACCATGGAGAAATAATTATATTAAAATTTGTAATGAAAGCATGCATCATTAGTACACTAGTTTTTCTTGACTTCCTCTTTGCTGGCTAACTTTTGTAGCATTGGAAAATGTTACACTTCTGGGTCATGAAACATTTTTTCAAACCCCATACATTTCACAAAATTTTATGTATAGAGATCATAATATATATTCTAAAATGATCTTGCTTAATTTATTAAAAAATAAAATAAATTTAAGATTAAAGACAACCCACAAAATATTACTTATATTTCAAAAAATCATATGGAATATCTAGAAAATAACCTGCTATAAAATTTGAACTTAAATAGCAGAATACAATAGGAAAAAAATTTAAAAAAGAATAAGAAGAAATTAATAGTTTGTAGATATGAAAAAATGTATCCTTGAAACATGATTAGTAAAACCTCAGGGTCAGAAATTGGGGTTCAACATGAAGATTCAAAAAGCAAAACAGTCAACCAATGGCTCTTACCTTGACCTCAGTCTGAAATGGCTATCAAGCTCCCATGAATCTCAGAGTGACACTGTGTGTCTGAGACCTGCTGGAATTAAAGGCATTGACCACTGTGATTAAGTTTTGACAGGCCCAATATTATGATATCAATATCCCGTTTAGGGTTTGGTACTCAGGTCTCAATTATTCCCAGCACTTATTCAGCCATGATTCTTGGCACTCACCTTTATTCATTGCTATTAGAACCTTTTTATGTGCCAGAGTACATTGTCATCCATTAGGGTTCAGATCCCAAAAGAAAAAGTGGAGTCAGTGAGGGCAAGGAGACTGACACCATCTGAGAATTAATTAAGATGGTCCAATTATTGAAAAAAGGCTACACCTTTTATACTCTATAATTGCATGATTTAGCCAAATGCAAAATTGAAAATAGACTTAATGCTTCAGGGACAAAAGTGGCCATCAACTTTATCACAGCATTTTCCTGAGGAAAAAGCAGTAAGTTCAGCAGGTATCAAACTTTCTATTGTTCTCTAACATTCAGTAACTCCACCAGGCATCCTCTTACAGTAATGGAAGGGCCGTAAGTTCCTCCTGACAGAGATAAGTAGAATGACTGGTTTATTTTACTCAAGCCCCTAAGGGAATGGAGTTCCTTTATCAAAATGTCTGACATTGGGTAAAGAACTTCCTCTGGGGACTAGACACTTCACTACAATTTAAGAGCAATTTTCATTTCTCAAAAGGTGATGCAGTATGTGCAATGAGCAGATCCCTAATTGTGTCCTTTTGTGTCTTATTCTTACTATATGGGCTATTTCCCTCAATCACTCCCAAAATCACTCCAGACATCTCACTCTTTTTCCATATTACTCTGATTTCTATATACTTGTTACCAGGTCTCTAACACTTAATGCCCTCAGGGTCTGGATATGGATTGTATGCTTTCAATTCTTTCGGTCAAATGTGCCCAGTTAGTAAATCATTAACATTTCCTTCTTTGTGTAATCAAGGGGGTACAACGAGATGTCTGAGTGCAGAGTCATCATGCTATATGTTCCATATGGCAAGTTTTTTTTCAAAGAATTAATTTGTTGAAGATGCTTTCTTTCTTCCATTGTATACTTTTAGCTCCTTTATCAAAAATGAGGTGCTCATAGGTTTGTGGGTTAAAATCCGGGGCTTCTATACGATTCCATTGGTCGACTTCTCTGTTTTTATGCCAGTACCACACTGTTTTCATTACTGTAGCTCTGTAATAGAGTTTGAAGTCAGGGATGGTAATGCCTCCAGAAGATCCTTTATTGTATAGGATTGTTTTGGCTATCCTGGGTTTTTTGTTTTTCCATATAAAGTTGATTATTGTCCTCTCCAGATCTGTGAAGAATTTTGATGGGACCTTGATGGGGATTGCATTGAATCTATAAATTGCCTTTGGTAGAAATGCCATTTTTACTATGTTGATCCTCCCAATCCAAGAGCAAGGGAGGTCCTTCCATTTTCTGGTATCCTCTTCAATTTCTTTCTCCAATGCCTTAAAGTTCTTGTCAAAGACTACACAAAGTTTCCCCAAAAGTAAAAGGCTTAAGGAAACTCCCATAACACATAGTGAGTGTAGTGATTTTCAGTGTGAGGTGCAACCATGGGCCCCATGGTGGGTGAAAGACAAACAAGCCATCAGGCAGGATTATATAAGAGGTTTACTGGGGGAAGGGAGGAGGAAGAAATAGAGGGAGAAAGAGGAAGAGAGAGGATGGAAGAAAGAGAAAGAGACAGTGACCTGCCTCCTCAGAGAAACAACAGAAAGAAGAGAGTAGGAGTTGGTATGCCTTATCTCTTAAAAGGACCTTTGCAGCTGTGTCTAGAGCCAGGGTACTTCTTTCCATTTACAGAGGAATGATACATTGAGCCAGGTTCCCAATGGTCAGGACCAAAGTGTACCTAGTTGTTCACAGTTTGGTGGTAGGATGTAGAGAAATCAAACTGGAACTGAGTTGGAATCTTTCTCCTTGTTGGTTAATTTTCATAGTTTTGCAAGTGACTGTGAAAGCTGCTCATTATCCAAAGGGATCAATAGGTGTAGTCAGATTCCAGGTATGATGTGCTCACAGTTTTCATAGTGGCACTTTGCTATGGGGATAACCAAGCATTTCCAGATTGAATTTTAAGTTCACTCTACATATACCTGTCAAAATCCCATGTCTGAAATGATCATAAGTAGTTTAACAAAATTGATGGGGTATTAAATTGCCATCTAATATTTGTTTGTGCTCACAGACAAAGGCAATTCTCAGTTGGCGTGGAATACATGCTGATCACTTCTGCTTGACAAACTTCCAGCATTTTGATATAATAATTTCAATTCTCTCAACCCCTTTTACTTTCATTTTTACTGATTCTCACTGTTAAGATTCCAGCATTATATAGACCCACCCCTAATCAACCAGCAGTTCACCAGTATTCAGGCAAGTACCTAGCCAGCCTGGGGACCCTGCAACTGTACGTCACTAAGTCATGCATTGCGTGGCTGCATATGGCTCTGTACACATGCACAAGCATTGCCTCTTAAGTCCCACCCACCAGTTTGGCCCTTCACTTATCCATTTGGTTGACCAACATTAGCCCCCCTTTCCTATTAAACTTCCACAAGGCTTTGTGGAGCTCTACGGTTAATTCCTCAATGCTGCAGCTGCCACTAAAAGCAGCACAAACTATTTGGGATCTTCAATGATAGGGTCTTATCAACCAGTTTTGGAGAAAACACAAGTAGAAATAAAATCACTTGTATCATCTGGAGCCTCCTTGACCAATAAATCAAGAATATATTCAACATTTAGGATTATGCAATAGTTAATGAACCCTGGGTTTTAGGAGCAGCATCACTCAGCTATTCACAAAAATCTTCCTTCTGATTCATTTTCAAATAAACTTATATTGTTTATTTGGTTTAATTTTTTTCTTTATCCTTTTGTTTATTTTCTTTTAGTTGTTGAAAAAAAATTCTGCCTACTCCCCATTTCCCATTTCCCTCCCCCTCTTCCCACACATTGCCCTCTCCCCCCACTCCCGCCCCCCCACTCCATTTCTCCAATTTCTCAAGAATGAAGAGAGTCCAGATTCCCTGCCCTGCGGGACGTCCAAGGTCCTCCCACTTCTATCCAGGTCCAGGAGGGTGAGCATCCAAACAGGCTAGGCTCCCACAAAGCCAGTTCATGTATTAGGATCGAAACCTAGTGCCATTGTCCATTGCCTCTCATCAGCCTTCATTGTCTGCCATGTTCAGAAAGTCCGGATTCATTCCATGCTTATTCAGTCCCAGTCCTGCTGGTCTTAGTGAGCTCCCAATAGATCAGTTCCACTGTCACAGTGGGTAGGTGCACCCCTCGTGGTCCTGACTTCCTTGCTCATGTTCTTCCTCCTTCTGCTCCTCATTTGGATCTTAAGAGCTCAGTCCAGTACTCCAATTTGGGTCTCTGTCTCTGTCTCGATCCATCGCCAGGTGAAGGTTCTAAGGTGATATGCAAGATATTCATCAGTATGGCTATAGGATAGGGTCATTTCAGGTTCCCTCTCCTCAGTTGCCCAAGATACTATCTGGGGACATCTCCCTGGACACCTGCGAGCCCATCTAGAGTCAAGTCTCTTGGCAACCCTAAGGTGGCTCCCTTAATAAGTATATATATATCACTCTGCTCCCGTGTCCACCCTTCCTTTATCCCAAACATCCCATTTCCCCAAGTTCCCCCAATCCTCCTTTTCTCAGGAGGATTTCTTATCCCCATGCCACCTCACCCCCAAGTTCCCAGATTTTGCCCGGCAATTTTGTCTACTTCCCATATCCAGGCAGATGACTATATGTTTTTCTTTGGGTTCACCTTCTTATTTAGCTTATCTAGGGTCAAAAATTATATGCTCAATGTCCTTTATTTATGGCTAGAAACCAATTATGAGTGAGTACATCCCATGTTCATCTTTTTGGGTCTGGGATACCTCACTCAGGATAGTGTTTTCTATTTCCATCCATTTGCATGCAACATTTGAGAAGTCATTGTTTTTTACCGCTGAGTAGTACACTAATATGTATATATTCCACACTTTCTTCATCCATTCTTCCATTGAAGGGCATCTAGGTTGTTTCCAGTTTCTGGCTATTACAAATAATGCTGCTATGAACATAGTTGAAAAAATGCTCTTGTCATATGATAGGGCATCTCTTGGGTATATTCCCAAGAGTGGTATTACTGGATCTTGGGGTAGGTTGATCCCGAGAAATCGCCACACTGATTTCCAAAGTGGTTGCACAAGTTTGCAAGCCCACCAGCAATGGATAAGTTTGCCCCTTACTCCACAACCTCTCCAGCAAAGGCTATCATTGGTGTTTTTGATTTTAGCCATTCTGACAGGTGTAAGATGGTATCTCAAAGTTGTTTTAATTTGCATTTCCCTGATCACCAAGGAGGTTGAGCATGACCTTAAGTGTCTTTTGGCTATTTGAATTTCTTCTGTTTAGAATTCTCTGTTCAGTTCAGTGACCCATTTTTCAATTGGGTTAATTAGCATTTTAACATCTAGTTTCTTGCGTTCTTTATATATTTTGGAGATGAGACCTTTGTCTGTTGCAGGGTTGGTGAAGATCTTCTCCCAGTCAGTGGGTTGCCTTTTTGTCTTAGTGACAGTGTCCTTTGCTTTACAGAAGCTTCTCAGTTTAAGGAGGTCCTATTTATTCAATCTTGTCCTTAATGTCTTTAAGGCTGGGGATATATGTAGGAAGTGATCTCCTGTGCCCATATGTTGTAGAGTACTTCCCACTTTGTCTTCTATCAGGTTCAGTGTGTTTAGCCTGATATTGAGGTCTTTAATCCATTTGGACTTGAGTTTTGTGCATGGCGATAGATATGGATATATTTTTAATCTTCTACAGGTTGACAACCAGTTCTGCCAGCACCATTTGTTGAAGATGCTTTCTTTCTTCCATTGTATACTTTTAGCTCCTTTATCAAAAATCAGGTGTTCATTGGTTTGCGGTTAAAACCCGGGTCTTCTACTCTATTCCATTGATCGACTTCTCTGTTTTTATGCCAATACCACACTGTTTTCAATACTGAAGCTCTGTAATAGAGGTTGAAGTCAGGGATGGTAATGCCTCCAGAAGTTCCTTTATTGTATAAGATTGTTTTGGCTATCCTGGGTTTTTTGTTTTTCCATATAAAGTTGATTAATGTCCTCTCAAGATCTGTGAAGAATTTTGATGGGACTTTGATGGGGATTGCATTGAATCTGTAAATTGCCTTTGGTAGCCATTTTTACTATGTTGATCCTCCCAATCCAAGAGCAAGGGAGATTCTTTCTTTTTCTGGTATCCTCTTCAATTTCTTTCTTCAAAGACTTAAAGTTCTTGTCAAATAGATCCTTCATTTCCTTCGTTAGAGTTACCCCAAGATATTTTATGCTATTTGTGGCTATCGTGAAAGGTGATGCTTCTCTGATTTCCCTCTCTGCTTTCTTATCCTTTGTGTATAGTAGGGCAACTGATTTTTTGGAATTGATCTTGTATCCTACCACGCTACTAAAGGTGTTTATCAGCTGTAGGAGTTTTGGTGGAGTTTTTGGGGTTGCTTATGTACACTATCATATCATCTGAAAATAATGAAAGTTTAACTTCTTCCTTACCAATTTGAATCCGTTTGATCCCCTTATGTTGTCTTATTGCTATTGCTAGAACTTCCAGCACTATATTGAAGAGGTATGGAGAGAGTGGACACCCTTGTCGAGTTCCTGATTTTAGTGGGATGGCTTTGAGTTTCTCTCCATTTAATTTGATGTTAGCTTTCAGCTTGTTATAAATAGCTTTTATTATAGATAGGTATGACCCTTGTATACCTAATCTCTCTAATACCTTTATCATAAAGGGGTGTTGAATTTTGTCAAAAGCTTTTTCAGCATATAATGAAATGATCATATGGTTTTTTTTTCTTTCAGTTTATTTATATGATGGATTACATTGAGAGATTTTCGTATGTTGAACCAGCCCTGCATCCCTGGGATGAAGCCTACTTGATCATAATGGATAATTTTTCTAATGTGTTCTTGGATTCCGTTTGCCAGTATTTTATTGAGGATTTTTGCTTCGATGTTCATGAGTGAGTTTGGCCTGTTATTCTCTTTCTTTGTTGAGTCTTTGTGTGGTTTTGGTATCAGGGTAACTGTAGCTTCATGGAAGGAATTTGGCAATGCCTTTTCTGTTTCTATATTGTGAAATACATTAAGGAATATAGGTATTTGGTCTCCTTGGAAGTTCCTGTAGAATTCTGCATTGAAACCGTCTGGACCTGGGCTTTTTTTGGTAGGGAGGTTTTTAATAACATCTTCTAATTCTTCGCGACTACCAGGTCTATTTAGATTGTTCACCTGGTCCTGGTTTAACTTTGGTATATGGTACTTATCTAAAAAAGTGTCCATTTCTTTAACATATTCCAATTTTTGGCATACAGGCTTTTGTAATAAGATCTAATGATTTTCTGAATTTCCTTTGTGTCTGTGGTTATGTCTCCCTTTTCAATTCTGATCTTGTTAATTTGCCTATTCTCTCTCCGCCGTTTGATTAGTTTGGATAGGGGTTTTTCAATCTTGTTGATTTTCTCCAAGAATCAGCTTTTTGTTTCATTGATTCTTTGGATTGTTTTCTGTTTCTATTTTGTTGATTTCAGCCATTAGTTTGATTATTTCCAGTCTTCTACTCCTCCTAGGTGAGTCTGCTATTTTTTTTTTCTAGAGCTTTCAGGTGGGCTGTTAGGTCTCCAATGTGTGCTTTCTCTGTTTACTTTAAGTGGGCACTTAGTGCTATGAACTTTCCTCTTAGCACTGCTTTCATAATTTCCCATAGGTTTGAGTATGTTGAGTCTTTATTTTCATTGAATTCCAGGAAGACTTTAATTTCTTTCTTTCTTTCTTCCTTGATCCAGGTGTGGTTCAGTAGTTGACTGTCCAGTTTCCATGAGTTTGTAGGCTTTCTAGGAGTAGCATTGTTGTTGAATTTTAACTTATTCCATAGTGATCCGATAAGACACAGGTGGTTACTAATATTTTTTGTAACTGTGGAATTTGCTTTGTTACCGAGTAGTGTGAGCTGCAGCGGAGAAGGTATATTCTTTCCTATTTGGGTGGAATGATTTATAGGTGTCTGTTAAGTCAATTTGATTCATTACCTCCCTTAATCCTCTTATTTCTCTGCTAGGTTTCTGTCTGATTGACCTGTCCATTGGTGAGAGAGGAGTGTTGAAATCTCCTACTACTAGTGTGTGCGGTTTGATGGCAGCCTTGAGTTTTAGTAACGTTTCTTTTACGTACGTGGGTGCTTTTATATTAGGGGCATAGATATTCAGGATTGAGACTTCATCCTGATGAATTGTTCCTGTTATGAGTATAAAATGTCCCTCTCCATCTCTTCTGATTGATTTAAGTTTGAAGTCAACTTTGTTAGAAATTAGTATGGCCAAACCTGCTTGTTTCTTAGGTCTATTTGCTTGATAAATCTTTTCCCAGTCCTTCACTCTGAGGATCCTGTTTTTGTATTCAATCTCTTAGCCTGTGCCTCTTTGTAGGTGAGTTGAGTCCATTGATATTAAGTGATATTAATGACCAGTGGTTGTTTACTCCGATCATTTTTTCTTTCTTTTTTTTGTGGGGGGGGGTATTCGAGTTTGTTTGTTTCCCTTCTTCAAGTTGTGCTGGTGAAGGGTCATTAGATGTGTGAGTTATTGTGGGCATTGTTGGACTCCTTGGGTTGTGATTTTCCTTCTATTACTTTCTGTAAGGATGGATTTGTGGCTATGTATTGTTTAAATTTGTTTTTATCCTGGAAAATTTTGTTTTCTCCATTTATAGTGAACGAAAGCTTGCCTGGATACAGTAGTTTGGGCTTGCATCCATAGTCTCTTAGGTTTTGTAATACATCTATCCAGGACCTTCTGGCTTTCATGGTTTTCATAGAGAAGTCAGGTGTAAGTCTGATAGGTTAACCTTTATAAGTTACTTGACCCTTTTCCTTTGCAGCTCTTAATATTCTTTCTTTTTTCTGTATGTTTTGTGTTTTGATTATTATATGGCTAGGAGATTTTTTTTTGGTCCAGTTTATTCAGTGTTCTGTATGCTTCTTGATCCTTCAAAGGAATATCTTTCTTTAGGTTGTGAAAGTTTTCTTCTATTATTTTATTAAATATATTTTCTGGACCGTTGCACTGTACTTCTTCTCCTTCTGCCCCTATTATTCTTAGTTTTGGTCTTTTTATTGTGTCCCAGATTTCCTGAATGTTTTGTGATGAGAATTTGTTGGTTTTGCTGTTTTCTTTCATCTCTATGTTTATTTTCTCTATGGTATCTTCAGTGTCTGACGTTCTTTCTTCTATCTCTTGTAATCTGTTGGTAGTACTTGTATCTGTAGTTCCTGTTTGTTTACCCAGATTTTCCATCTCCATCCTTCCCTCGGTTTGTGTTTTCTTCATTACTTCCATTTCATTCTTCAAGTCTTGAACCACTTCGCTTACCTGTTTGATTGCTTTTTCTTCTTTCTTTTGGTTTTCTTGGCTATCTTTGAGCGATTTATTCATTTCCTCTACCTTTTTGTTTGTAACCTCTAATTGTTTATGGCAGTTTTTCACCTCCTGTTTAAGCTCCTCTATTATTTTCATATAGTTCACTTTTTAGTTGATTTCTTCTAATTCTTCTGGAGTAGGGTGTACAATTCTTCTCATTTTGGGATCCCTGGATTCTGGTGATGTCATGTTGCCTTTCAGGTTGTTAGAGGACTTCTTGCATTGGCGCCTTCCCATCTCTTCCATCAAATGGAGCCAGGAGAGGCCTGGTGTCTTGGTCCAGGCTTTGCTGTGACTGACTCTCTGGGTGTATCTCCTCAGTGTAGAAGCAGGAACCTTTCCCATGCAGATGGAACTCCTCAGCACCGAAACATGGACACCTGGTAGTCTAATGACCCGCGGACAAAAGGGTGAACTTGGGGGGCAGGGCGGGGTTGAGTAGAGCACAGGAGACCCTGCAGCACATGCTGAAGGTGCCCTCGATCCCTTTCGGGGTTCCTAGAGGCCTGACCGATAGGCTGGCACTAGTGAGTACTCTGGGTGGGTAGCCTTAGTGTAGGAGCAGGAAACTGTTCCTGAGCAAAGGACGTTGCAAAGAGCAGGGCAGGCTTGATGGCAGGGTCGTGTGTAAGAAAGACAACCCTGTAGCAGGAGCTGGGGGAGGGGGATTTGTGCTCTCTTCTGGGACAATCCACCGCTGGATAGCACACACTCAGCCATCCAGATGGAACTCCTCAGCACCTACAAAGGGATGCCTGGTAGCCCAATGATCCGGGGACAAAAGGAAGAATGTGGCAGGCAGGGCGGGGTCCAGTGGAGCACAGGGGACCCTGCAGCGCAAGCTGAAGGTGCCTGGGCTCCCTTGCAGGGGACCTTGAGGCCTGCCCAATATGCAGGCACTCACCACTCTGGGTGGGTAGCCTTAGTGTAGGAGCGGAATACTGTTCTTGAGCATAGGTCCTAGCAGACAGCAGGGCAGGCTTTTTTTTGGGGGGGGGGGGCTTGGGGGCTGGGTCGTGTGTAAGAAAGACAGCCCTGCAGCAGGAGCTGGGGGAAGGGGGTCTGTGCTCTCTTCGGGGACAATCCGCCACTGGATAGCACACAGTCACCCATCCAGATGGAACTCCTCAGCACCTAAACAAGGATGCCTGGTTATTTGGTATACATTTCAGGGTACTTCTATACAACTTTTCATACACCCTTTGTTTGGTTAGCTTTCTCATATGGTCCCCTTACTGCCTCTACACACTCGTTCTTCTCTCTGATTAAACTTTTCTATGCTCAGTATTTTATCTCTATATTTTTATATTAATTATGTTCTATTACCCTCCTTACCTTAAAGAACACCCATATAACTTTCTGGTTCCTTTTTTTTTAAGAACATTCCAAGTTGAATACACAAATTTAGAAATTTGAAGCTAAAAGATGCAGAGACGTAAGATAACATATGTTATTTGACATTCCGTGTTTGTGATACCTCACTCAATATGTATAATTTGCAAGTACAATTGATCTTCTTGAAATTTTCATCTTTGTTTACAATTGAATAAATTTCCATTGTATAAATGTTTCACATTTGCATTATCCATTTATTATTAAATGGCATCTAGGTGGATTCTATTTCCTAGCTATTATAATTAGAGTAGTCATGAACATGGAGGAGCAAGTATCTTCATAAAAGGATGTAAGCTTTTTTGGGTCTATTCCCAGAAGTTACATGGTAGTTGTGTCATATAGTAGTTCTACTTTTATCTTTTTGAGGAGTTTCCATAGTTATTTTCCAGTAGTTGCACCAGTTGTCACTCCTCCAGCAGTGAATAATTATTCTTCTTTGCCTACATCTTAGCAGGCATTTGTTGTCATCTGATTTCTTGATATTAGCTATTCTCACAGGAGTGATAACGGCTCTCAAAGAAGTTTTTATTTAAAGAAGAAATTTATTTAAATTTATCTTAAAGAAAATTAAACGAGTTTACAAGGAATTTCAAATATTCCAGACCATAGTTGAATGAGACAAAGCACAAGATGATATAAGAACACGAGAGCAAAAGAAAGGCTAGAAATACCTCCAAAACTATAGAATTCAAATGCTTTCCAGTAAATCCCGAGAGGAGAGTGGTAATTAGAGCATTATGGACTTGGTGGAGAAGGTGGTTGTATTACACAGCTGTCAAATTGGGTGTGCTGATGCGGTAAGCATAATGATAGCATACAAGACATGCACACTATCTGAAGGCAGAGGCAGGCAGATCTCTCTGAATTTTAAGCAAGCCTGGTCAACAAGAGGTAGTTCCAGGACAGGCTCCAATGCTACAGAGAAAACCTGTCTTGAAAAATCAAAAAAATGAAATGCTGGAACACATGGCTATGTACTTTATGTGGCAAAATGGATGGAAACTCAATATTTCAAGTGGACAAATAAGCATGCAACTGTCCCTAAACTGTAAAGCTGCTTTCCTTAGATAATCTTGATTCATTACCTAAGTAATATAGGAAAACAAGTATATACACAGCACTTACTTTGTTTTAGGTACTATAAGTGATGTGAGTCCACAAGATTATGCAATAAAAAAACAGCTGAAAGGTCCATGGATAGATCCACAGGACTATGCCCCAGAAGAGAAACTGACATGCAGAGCTTCAGGAAAACTTGTCTTTTGGATAGTCATTGTCAATTCTGTAGAATTCTTATTACATCATGACATTTCTCCCTTCCAGAAAGGGATTTATCCCCAAATATCCCAGAAGTGTATAAATCATTCTTTAAACCTCACTTTTCCTGTACTGGCAATTGGATGACTTCCCACTCCATGGAGCCTTGGTGTGACAGCATTCACTCAGCCAAACCTTTGTTCTAATAGATAGGACTCATGGATAAGAAAAGAATCCTAAGCAGGAGGCACTGAGCATAGAAACAGTATATTTGCTCTTACTGATAAAGAGGTCTGGGTGACACTAAATTTTCTAGCAGCAGACTCAGAAAGGTGTAATCTGCTGACTGTTGCTCTATCCTAACACGCTATATTAGCATTTTGCATTTACCCATCACCTTGGTTTCAATTAACATAAGATCATAGCCCAGGACATTAACTCTTTATGCCTTTAGCCCTACAGATACAGGGAAAAGACTTAAGTTGCTAAACCAGCCCCAGAGAAACAAATTTCTTTTCACATGGATGCTGGCAGGCACCCCACTAGAAGCAAAGTCCCTGAGGAAATTCCCTTTAACTCAGCTAACTTGAAGCTAATGCAAATGAAGCACTATGACTTCCTCCCTGGCCTATGGATTACTATGGTTACCAAAACTCTGTTCTTAGTCCCTAGGGAATGAAGAAGATGTGCTCAGAAAGCGCAAAAGACTGTTGTGTTTTCTACAATTATTAATCACAAAATTCTAGCTTAACTGATTACACTTAAGAAATGTAGTTAGTACATGAAAATGTTTTACAATTTTGTATTGGTTCTTAATCCTCCTAGTATCAGACAAGGAGCTACACAGCCATAACCCTTCTGAGACATAGGGTACCTCATTAACCTGTTTTTGTGATTCACTGAAATGCATGCTTATTAACTGTCTCTGTGAGTATATAAACTGGAAACCTTTTCAGATGGGTAGAACCAAGAGGATCATCAAAGAAGAAAAACAGTGAGGTACATTGAAAGGAAAATCATCAAGAGTGTGTTGGAGAGAGCATAGGAAGACTAAAAAAGACATGTTAAAAAGATGTATGTGAACTAATTTATTTTATTTACCCTCAGATATCTTTAGCCAGTTCTTGCCTGCTATGGTAATCCTTCTGAATCCTGAATCTTAAGTGGGCTTAACCCCAACATAAACTTCTCTATATAAGGAATGTAGTTATGATTTACACTTTACAGAAAGTTGTACTCAGGTTAAAATAAAAATCTATACCATTTTGTAATAAGGATTTTAGGATTTATGGACCTTAGTGTCAAACACTAAGGAACTCATATTTGGAACTCATTTCTTTCTTTCTTTTTTTTTTACAGTGAATTGAAGATCTTTATTTTTGTTCATAACCCACAGTAGGAAATGCTTTTAGCTTTGAGAACTAGCCCACAGATGCATGACAGAGGTCAACGGCTACACACAAAATTATCCCTATACTGTGTCATGTTCTAAGTTAAGCTTGATTTCCTTGTTGCTTCTGTATTCTGCAAATCACTGTCTGTTGTCACTTAGTAATAGTTTGTAGACTGCAACTTGAAAAGACTAGGAAATATGGCCCCTTCCAACTCCTGGGGTCAAATTAGACCTAGAAACCAGAAAGAACGAACTGGCCTAGCAGTGGTCTCTGATGCATCTTCTGTTGGTTTTGCTTTTTTTTAAAATTTTTTATTATTTATTTATTTATTTATTAAAGATTTCTGCCTCCTCCCTGCCACCGCCTCCCATTTCTCTCCCCCTCCACCATCAAGTCCACCTCCCTGTCAGCTCAAAGAGCAATCAGGGTTCCCTGCCCTGTGGGAAGTCCAAGGACCACCCACCTGCATCCAGGTCTAGTAAGGTGAGCATCCAAACTGCCTAGGCTCCCACAAAGCCAGTACGTGCAGTAGGATCAAAAACCCATTGCCATTGTTCTTGAGTTCTCAGTAGTCCTCATTGTCTGCTATGTTCAGCGAGTCCGGTTTTATCCCATGCTTTTTCAGACCCAGGCCAGCTGGCCTTGGTGAGTTCCATTTCAGAATTCTTTGTCAATGATCTTAGGGCTGGTAGCCGTGCCCCAGCTTCCCTACTCTAATGGTGATGGCCACCCATGCAATGTCCATATCAATGCATTTAGGGCAATAAAGAGCGAAAGTTGTGAAGAACTGAGCAAAAGCCGGCACTCTGAGCCCGGAGGCCCAAGGATACTCTTCTCCAGGAATCCTCTTCCCCTTCGATCCCACTCCTCAGAGCCTTTCTTCTCCTTTTTTTTAATATTTATTTATTATGTATACAATATTCTGTCCATGTGTATGTCTGCAGGCCAGAAGAGGACAACAGACCTCATTACAGATGGATGTGAGCCACCATGTGGTTGCTGGGAATTGAACTCAGGACCTTTGGAAGAGCAGGCAATACTCTTAACCACTGAGCCATCTCTCCAGCCCCTCCTTTTTTTAAATTAATTTATTTTTTATTGAAAATTTCTACATCCTTCCTTCCTCCCACTTCCCTCCCCTCTCTCCACTTCCCCTCCCCTCCCTCTCCAGTCCAAGGAGCAGTCAGGGTTCCCTGCCCTGTGGGAAGTCCAAGGTCCTCCCTGCTCTCCCCAGGTCCAGGAAGGTGAGCATCCAAACAGACTATGCTCACACAAAGCCTGTCCATGCAGTAGAATCAAAACCCAGCACCATTGTCCTTGGCTTTTCCATCAGCCTCCACCATCAGCCACTTTCAGAGTCCGGTTTGATCACATGCTCCATCAGTTCCAGTCCAGCTGGCCTTGGTGATCTCCCATTAGATCATTCCCGCCGTCTCAGTGGGTGGACGCACCCCTCACGGTCCTGACTTCCTTGCTCATGTTCTCCCTCCTTCTGCTCTTCATAAGGACCTTGGCATCTCAGTCCAGTGCTCCAATGGAGGCCTCTGTTTCTATCTCCATCCATCACCAGATGAAGGTTCTATGGTGATAGGCAAGATATTCATCCAGTGTGACTATAGGATAGGGCCAGTTCAGGTGCACTCTCCTCTGCTGCCAAGGAAAAAGCTGGGGACATTTCCTTGGACACCTGGGAACCCCTCCAGAGTCAAGTCTCCTGACAACCTAAAAATCATTTCTTACAGATAGATACTGAGCACAATTTCTGTAAAGTGTATATGAAATGATAAGTATGAGAATCATTAGTGATAATTGCATACATATTTGTCCAAAATGTATATCCAGAGTCTGATGTTGCCAAGTTCTGCTGGAAATTGTAACAATAACAGAAGATAGAGCAACACAAACTTAATAAAATAGTGATGGGAACATCAAGTAATTGTCTCATAAAATGCGTAGTTCAAATACAGGAAATGACTCCCTATTCATTGAGCCATAAAACACAAACTAATATGAATGCTTCTTGAACCTTCATAGGGACGGGATTCTCTGAACAATGAAGACTGATGAGAAGCCAAAGACAACGGCACTGGAGTTTGATCCTACTTCATGTTCTGGCTTTGTGGGAGCCTAGCCAGTTTGGATGCTCACTTTCCTAGACCTAGATGGACGGGGGAGGACCTTGGACTTTCCACCTGACTGCTCTTCGGTATGGAGAGGGAGGGAGAAAGGAGTGGGGGGAGGGGGAGTGGAGTGGGAGGAAGGGGAGGGAAATGGGAGGATGGGAGGAGGCGGAAATTTTTTTTCCAAGGAAAAATAAATAAATAAATAAATAATAAATAAAAAAATTTAAAATGAAAAAATATAACAAAACAATTCTAGTGTTAAAAAACACAAACTAAATTCTTTTTAGAAGCAATCATTTTTATAATTTTCATAGCTAGATATTAATCACAAAAGTTTATAGCTAAATTCCTTGTTTACAGCAGTATTGTGTGTGGTATTATTTTGTAAGATGCTTATGTACCTGTCACTTTGGCTTCTTGATAATGTCTTTCTGCCAGTTTTTATATATGAATAGCAGAGTTCTTTAGACTTCACTCAAAGTCAGATCTGCTTGTATTCTTTTAGTAAAGCAAAACTATAACCTACTGTTAAATATTATGCACACACATAATGTAGAATAACAGTACACATGTAAATGAGAACATAATTATGTCTTAAAGCAAAGTAAATTCTTAGGTCTGCTTCCTATCACAGCATCCTTTTTCCTCTCAGCATTGATATGATAGTAATAATTTTATAAGCCTAGTTGAAAAACCTATTTAAATTCTAAGGAAATTTCCATTACTTTTCTTCTAGCTCCAGAGTGTAGTTCATAAATTAGAAATATTCACTTGTCAAAGAAACCGTTTCCATTTTCAATTCTTCTTTAATTTCCAACCTGAAAGTCATTTTACATGTGTGCTACCATGTCTAGCCTGCCATTGTGGATCATCTGTCATCAAAGAAAACAATTTTAAGCATTAATAAAAAAGCAAGTCACTGGCACAGACAACATTTTTCCAAATGACAGGACTCCCCAAAATGACATTATTTAAATAATCAGGTTAATGCATGCCAATATGTAGCACTTTTAGATAATACTTTCACCTATTTTATTTACCTAGCACTGGTAACAAATTACAGAAAAACAGTAAAATCAATGAAGATCGCTGTATTCTGCTTATCCACATGGAATTAATTCTCAAGTCCGTGAAAGATTATTACACATTTTTTTTTGTGGTGTCAAATGGTTTGGCAAGGCTTTTAAAAAACAAAAAAAGGAGTAAAAATATAAAATTACCCTTTCACGGTAACAGCCCTTAACATTTTATTATAAATGGTTTTGCTGTATCCTATATTCTCCTGGTGAACATCACTAAAACCATCTACATGTCACAAAGAAAATTGCTAGTGAGAGGACTCTAATTTGATATGCATAACTGGAGTTACTGGATCAGTGTATACTCATTAAAACTAAGGAGTTTGATCAAGGATATACTGACATAAAACTATTAGAAACAGAATGTCTTTACTTGCTTTGGAACAATGCAGATCTTTAAAAATTCATTACTCTGTGACAAGCCAGCAAAAACATGAATTCCAATATTAGTCACAATCTTCATCATCTTCACAGACAGAAATTAGTATTTTAAGGACTTCTGTTGATGCCTTCATGAATGTATGCTTCAATCAATTGCCACTTAGTTTTTGTCATTGAACTAAATAAAATAGTACCTTATACTGGTACTAATAAATAGTTTTTCAACAAGTTATAAATATTATTGCCAAAAACATTGTAGGTCAATAAGGTCAGCTCTACTGTGCTATAAACTTGTCTGTTAGAAACACCTCCAAAGTGTCACATAAATGTGCATATGTGATATATTAATTTTAATTCAATTATAGAAAGTACTTTATTTATGTCTTTATTTCTGTTTTGACTCACTTTTAATTCAGTAGTAGATTTGTCAACTTCAGTGACTTAATAAGGTAAGCCTTCCATTGTTTTGTTGTTATTGATAACTAGATTTAATCAGTAGTAGTCAAGTAGGATGCTGAGGTATTGTGTCAATTTTCTTGTAACTGTTTAGATTTGCTTTTTTTGTGTATATGGGCAATATTGCAGAATGTTCTATTTTGTGTTGAGGAGAAGATATATCTTTGTGTTTGTGTGAAATGTAACGAATATATCTGTTAGATTTACTTGGTTTATAATGTCAGTTCCAGCCTTTTTATGTTTAGGTTTTGTCTGGATGACGTGTTTGTTGATGAGAGTGAGGTATTGAAGTCTCTCTTTATCAGCTGATAAGGACCAAATGTGACTTAATTTCTAAAAGAGTTTCTCTTACAAACTTGGTTATTCTTGTGTTTGGCTCACAGATGTTAAGAATCGCAATGTCCTCTTAATGAATATTTCACTTGGTGAATTTATAGTATCCCTTCCTATCTGTCTGATTAGTTTTGGTTGGAAGTACCTTTTTAGTACATTAAAATGTCTTCTTATTTCCATTTGCATAGAGTATTGTTTTTCATCTTTTTATCCTGAGATGATATCTGTTTTTGGTGTGAAGTTTTGGTGTTTCTTGGCTGAATCAGAAGGGTGGTTCCTGTTTTTATTTGTATTCTCCTAGTCTATATTTTCATTTAGAAACTGAGACTGTTGATGGTGAAAGATATCAATGAACAATTGTGGGTCTTACTTTTCTTTGGGGTCTTTGGTCATGAGGGCAAATGGATCAGCAGCAGTGGGCATAATTCAGAGGGTTGTGAGAATAATGGAAAGAACTTCCAGTAGTCAGATTCCGAGAGACAGCTCATTTTATTTTTCTAAAGCTAAGATATGTAAGGTTTTCTTAGGGTTAAGAAAAGAATAACTGATTGGTCATAACACAGCACCTAATTATCATAAGACCTGGAAGAAAGAGTGAAACTTATGTATTAAATCGTACAGCTTTTGCAGGGAGATCTATTCAGTTATCCTCCAAATAAGGTCAGCCATCTGAGCTTAGAGACTTTCTCTAATATGGTTAGGCAGAGAAGGTTAGCACCATTGAGAAAGGGAGTCTGCCATTTTCTTCCTATTTCAGAGAGCTATTCAGACATATTAAACTGTCACCTTAAATGCAAGGTTCTTCAACAAACAATGTTTATATATTCTTTTATTTTCTTGTTGAGTGCATTGTTTACTTGGGTGTGGCCAACCAATTTTGTTTAAATATTTTTTCTAGTGCCTTCTGTAAGGTTGGGTGGTAGGCAGATACTGCCTAAATTGGATTTTATAATGGAATGTTTTATTTTCTCTGTGCATTGCGATTGTAAGTTTTGTTGAGTGTAGTAGGCTGGGTTGGTATTTGTGATTTCTGAGAATTTGTAGAACATCTGTATACACTATTCTGGATTTTAGAATCTCCATTAAGAAGTTTGGTGTTATCCTAATAGGTCTTCCCTCATATAGTATTTGATCTTTTTCCCTTGCAAATTGTAATATTGTTTCTTTACTCTTCACATTTAGTGTTTTGATGATTTTGTGCTAAGGGAACTTTCTTTTTGTTTCAATGTATTTGGTTTTATGGATGCTCCTAGTACATTGATAGGAATCTCTTCTTTAGGTTAGGAAAATTCTCTTCTATGATTTTTTAAAAAATAATTTCTTTGGCATTAACCTGATAGTTTCTTCTTCTTCCTTTATTGCAAGTATACTTCGATTTGTTCTTTTCATTGTATCTCATATTTCCATGATGTTTTATACCATGATTTTTCAATGTTGATTTAACATTTTCTTTGACCAAGTTTTAATTTTTTTAAAAAGTGTTTTCTTTATGCGATATCATTTCTCTTATATTTAATAATTTGTTGTTGATGCTGTTCCCTGCAGTTCTAATCATATTCTTAAATCTTTCATTTTTTTATTTCACTCAGTATGGTTTTTTATTAGCTAAATTTCTACTTTCAGATCTTGAAAAGTTATAATAATTTCTTTCCAGCATTTGTTAGAGTTTTCATAGATATCTTTAAGGGATTTATTTTTTCATTTATTCTTTACAGCCCTCAATCATGTTCAAAAAGGTTATTTCATCATTCTTCTTTTGTTCTTCAGTTGTGTTGCAATTCTTAGAGCTCACCATACTAGGGTTACTGAGATTTATTGGTGACTTATTATCCTCTATTTTTTTATTTTTCTTCTTTAAGACAATTTTTAATTAAAATTTTTTGATTATATTCTTCCCTTTCCCTAAACCATTCCAGATACTCTCCCCCTCTCCTACCAAAATCAAAGTTCTTTCTAAAAGTCAAACAAAAAATGAAGACAGCAGCAAAATCCCACAAAGCAAACAAAAGCAAAATAAAGCCACATCCAAAAAGGGGGAATAAAAAGCCTGCAAACCAACTATAACCACAAAAATGTGCATACAAAAAAAGTGTTGAATCCAATTACATGTTTTTTAAACACACCTGAAGTTGAGGTCATCCCTGGAGTGATTTATATACCCAGTGTCATTCAATTGGAGAAAACTTATTTCCACTCTCCCAATAAGTATAAGCAACAGTTCAGTTATTAACCTTTATCCTATTGAACAAGTTTCCAGTTTTTGTTCATTCATTCATTGTCAATATGGAAAAATGAAGTATAATAAGATAAAACAAAAACTTTCCCACCAGATTTGGACAATAAAAACATAAGAAAAATGTCTAAGAGAAGGCACAAGAACCAGAGACTCACTTTTTTTAGTGTCTATGTTTCTTGTGTTTATTTATTTTTTTATTGATTTTCATTGAGCTCTACATTTTTCTCTGCTCCTTTTCCTTCCTCTCCCCTCCCCCCTTCAACCCTCCCCCAAGGTACCCATGCTCCCAATTTACTCAGAAGATCTTGCCTTTTTCTACTTTACATGTAGATTAGATCTATGTAAGTCTCTCTTAGTGGCCTCATTGTTGTTTAAGTTTTCTGGGATTGTGATTTGTAGGCTGGTTTTCTTGCTTTATGTTTAAAAACCACCTATGAGTGAGTACATGTGATAATTGTCTTTCTGTGTCTGGGTGACCTCACTCAAAATAATGTTTTCAAGCTCCATCCATATGCCTGCAATATTCAAGATGTTATTTTTTTCTGCTGTGTAGTACTCCATTGTGTAAATAAACCACATATTCCTTATCCATTCTTTGGTCAAGGGGCATTTAGGCTGTGTCCAGGTATTGGCTATGACAAATAAAGCTGCTATGAACATAGTTGAGCACATGTCCTTGTGGCACCATTGATCATCCTTTGGATATATACCCAAAAGTGTTACTACTGGGTCTTGAGGAAGGTTGTTTCCTAATTTTCTGAGAAATCACCACACTGACACCCTAAGGGAATGTACCAGCTTGCTCTCCAGCATAAGTTGTCATCAGTGTTTTTTGTTTTTTTTTTTTATCTTGGCCATTCTTACAGGTGTAAGATGGAATCTCAAAGATGCAAACATTTCTTTGAGGACTAAGTATGTTAAAAACTTCCTTAAGTCTCTTTCAGCCATTTTAGATTCCTCTGTTGATAGTTCTTTGTTTAGGTCTGTATTCCATTTTTATTTATTTGCTCTTTTGATGACCAATTTCTAGAGTTCTTGTGTATTTTGGAGATCAGACTTCTGTCTGATGTGGGGTTGGTTAAAGATCTTTTCCAATTCTGTAGGCTTCTGTTTTGTCTTGTTGAGTGTGTCCTTCACTTTACAGAAGCTTTTCAGTTTCAGGAGGTCCCATTTTTTTAATTGTTTCTCTCAGTGTCTGTGCTGCTGGGGTTATATTTAGGAAGTAGTCTCCTGTGCCAATGCATTAAATTGTACTTCCCACTTTCTCTTCTATAAGGTTCAATGTGGCTGGCTTTATGTTGAGGTCTTTGATCCATTTGGACTTGAGTTTTGTGCATGGGAGACCCACTTTTTTATATAGTCAGATAACCCTTGAAAACATAAATTTGAAGCCATAATAAATGCACATAGGATTTGGTGCTCACTCACACAGGCCTTATATATACTACTTCATTATCTAAGTTCATATGATATTTAGTATTGATTGCTTAGAATACCTTGTTTCCTTGATGTCACCCTTCACTCTTAGCTCTTACACTTGGCTTCCCTGAATTCTTAGTGGAGAAATTTGATGGAGACATCCCATTTATGGCAGATTTTTCCAAGGTCTTTTACTCCTATTTAATTTCTGGCTATGAGTCTCTACATTTCTTTCAAATGATAAAGCAGGAAACTTCTCTTCTTATAGCTGTATAAGGCATTAATCATAGATTACATGAGTATAGCAGAATTAAGAGACATTTTATCGCTATATTTTTTTTTCATTTTCAGGCAGTATTATTTGAATTTTCTCTATGTATATGGGCTATCTAGTCTCAATTTCTGGTCATTCAAATAGTGCTGCGTATAGGTTCCATATCATGGAGTATGCCTTAAAGCAAATAATTTATTGATTTGTTACTTCCACAAGTTTTTTGCCACCATACCACTAGAAAATGTTACAGAAAGTACATTATTTTAGATTAAAGATTTATGGTGGTTTTGGCATTTGCGTTTCTGTTTTGAGAACATGCATCATATGTTTATATACCAAAGACCCTGGAACATAGGGATGAAAGCTCTATTTGGGCATTGACTGGACAGCTTTGTCTTTACTGAGTTGGTAGTTATTGACTTCAGCAATTAATCCTTGCTTTCAGTTTTTGGAGAATAACCTAAATTTTTGCTAACATCCAAGGTTGTATGGAGACTTTGATGTTGTATTGGGTTTTCTGGCTTTTGTTTGAGAAAACACTTAAAGTTATGTGGGTAGGGAGGGAGAGAGTATCTGGAAGGACTTGGGGAAAGGAAGAATATAGTACAAATACATTTATATTTAAAATTGCTTTAAATAATAAAAATTATAAAGATCCAGGACAATATATCTCACAAGTCCCTGATGTGGGATATACCTCTGTACGCTATGAATATATTTTATTACAATTGGTTAATATAGAAACTGTTTTGGCCTATGGCATGCAGAACATATCTAGATGGTAAATCCAAACAACAGGGAGAAAGAATGTAAAGCTGGGAAGACAGAAGCAGCCACCAGAGGAATAAGAAGCCAGATCATTAGTGGTGAACCATGAGGTACAAGGCAACACAGAGAATATGAGATGTAAGAGCTAGCCAGTAGGAAGCCTGAGCCATGGACTGCTGTGGGAGCTCTTTCCACTCCTTCAGTCAATAGCTTTTAAGATACTAGCCTACTTGGACATGGTCTGTTTTGCTTTAAAAAGCAGTGGTAGCCCAGGCTGGCCTTCAATTTGTGATCTTCCTTCCTATGCTTCCTTCAGCAAATCCTATTGGCAGGCACCACCACAACTGACTTTTTTTCAATGGACCAAAAAATTATAATTAATAATTAGCCTCAGAATGATCCTTTAATAAGCAGCTGTGGAAACTTCTGGGTGTGAGAGGAACTAGCCCAGTGGGATTGGGTGGAACAGAGAAGTCTCCAGTTACAAATGACACCAATGTGATGCATGTATATCCACATGAATCCTAAAAAAGCTTAAAGAGGATTCTAGACACAAAAACAGAGTCAGAAAAGACTTTTGGGCAATCACATTTTTTCAGATAGACTGTTTGATGGCAGCAAGGAAATGCACAACTCCTTTAAGAGACGGTGTCCTGGTTCAACTAGGAATGGATGGCTGGCTCTTTCAGGAAGTCCTGCTATGGAGAACTTGAATCTGCTTTGTTGGAAGAATGCTGCAAGTTACTTGGTGGCAACACGAACCTATAGCTTCTCAGAGTTGCGGTGACAGGCTTGGCTACAAGATCTGGTGGTGGATGTACATCCACCAAGTTGAAAAGCTGAAAGGGGTGTGGCCAGAAGCCAAAACCTCAACTTTGTTCCTTGCCATGCCGACCTAACATTTTAAAACATCTCCTGTTCAGAAAATTATTATAGATATGAAATAAAGACAGATTCAGGCAAAAAGAAACCTCTACATGGGTCATAAAGTGTTTTAAAAAATGTATGTTGGCTTAAAAAAGAAAGAAAATGTGATGTGGGAGTGTCTTCTATCTATCTGTTGCCTTCATTGGTTAATTAATAAAGAAAACTGCTTGGCCTGATAGGGCAGAATTTAGATAGGCAGAGCAGACCAAACAGAATTCTGGGAAGAAGGGAAGTGAAGCAGACACTATAGCTCTCCTCTCCAAAATGGACGCAGGTTAAAATCCTTCCTTGTAAGCCACTACCTAGTGCTTCTACACTCATTAATAGAAGTGGGTTAATCAAGATGTGAGAGTTAGCCAGTAAGAGGCTAGAGCTAATGGGCCAAGCAGTGTTTAAAAGAATATAGTTTCAATACAATTATTTTGGGTAAAGCTAGCCAGTGGCTGGGAGCTGGGTGGTGGGAAGCAGCCTGCAGCTTTTACTACAAAAATGGCTTTAGAGAGTTATACAAATAAATAGTTTGAAAAAACCAAACCAAGCTTTAAAGAGACAAAGTAATATAAAAAAGCCATGTAAAGAAGGAAATTACACAGTTTAGCTTATATATACTACTGTGTTTTGTTTGATTTCTTGACTATTAATGAGTTCACTGCAGAAAGACATTTGACTATGAGAGCATTTGAACTAAACTAACATAAAAGTGTTTTAACTTTAAAATTTGGGTCTAAGGATATGTTGCTTTGGAAAAGAGGTTTTACTTTTGTTTCCACAAAAGTTGAGAAGCTGTGAATTACTTCCAGGCTAATATATGATTTGATCAAGACCTTCTGAGAGGTCTCTGATGGGAACAGTGACCAAGATGATCCAACATCCAGAACACCTTCAAAGCAACTGATTCAAATGATGCAGCCTCACATACTACTATAGCCAAGAATTAACCACAATATTAAATTTTCTCAGGATCACCATAAGGTCACCAGGGCCCCCAATTAGCAGGAAGAAATATAACAAACTACCAATTTTCAAAAATATTGTTTTTAAATGTTCATTTTTATTTAAAGGGGGTTAACTATAAATGGTTAATGATCATAGTCAATCTTTTCCTAAAGTAAAGGGGGAAATATAATATAGAAATGATAAAAAGGAAAATTATTAAAGCTACTTTAATCCAAAGTTCAATTGTTAATTTTAAAATACTTTATATTGGTATGTATTTTGGTTTACTGATACAAATTTCTGGTGAAATTTGTCATATTTTATGTAAATTTCTTGTTTCAGGTATTATGTTTGCATAGCTCATTAAAAAATGTAACATAAAGTTAAAAACCACAAATTAATGGTCATTTATAATAGTCAAACTTATAGCCATGTTAAGGTTTCTAGATACACAGAGATATATTTCAACTGGGTAGGTAATCTTCAAATACTTCGAAGACATACAGAGTATGGCATTCAAAATGTTTGAAGAACTTAGATTTTTCCTAACAGTGAGAAAAATCTACTCCCAGCAGCACCAATTACTTCAAGAGAATGATGTACATCAAAGAATCTCCTTATGGAGTTTGCTTTCAATATTGCAAGGCTAGATTTCAGCAAGAAGCTGCTTTTGCCTGGACTGCTTGATAATATGCTGCATAAACATCCTGTGGGATGTGCAAGATCCACAGGAAAATGACTGCTGAACTTTCCAAAATAAGTCTTTCAGGGTTCCTGCTTCATAGAAAAGCCTGTCAGACATTCTTCAGTACACAAAAGATAGCAACTAATGAATTTTGCCAAAAGGTGGAAGAATCCTTCGAATTTCTCGTTTCACGAAAAAAATCTGCCAGATACTTTAGGCCTGTAGACTGTAGATCGATGTCCCAATATTACAGAAGAGCTATGGATGACTATCTAGGCAGTCATATATTTCTGTCATTTCTAGAGTTTTGGAAGTTGCTTAAAATGCACTTCATGTTTACTCAGGTAATATTATATCCTGGGTCCTTGATGAAGTTTAAGACTAGATAGTTATTATTATAGTTTTCCATCATTATGATAAAATATAAAGTAGATATGAAACTTATATTCACAAAAATGAAGTAGATGATAGCGTATTTTCTTTAATTTTTCAAATAAAATTAGATTTAATATTGTACTGTAATTCTTGTTTGATAACCATTTTGTTATTTGCAATTTTACTATATTAGAAATAAAACTTTCATTTTTAATTAGATAGAAAGGGAAATATATGTAGCCCAGGCTGGCCTCGAACTCATAATCCTCTTGCCTCTGCCTCCTTCAGAAAATCCTACTGGCATGCGCCACTACAACAGGCAAGGCCAGCTGGACTGGGACTGATGGAGCATGTGATCAATCTGGACTCTCTGAATGGGCTGACAATGAGGGCTGACTGAGAAGCCAAGGACAATGGCACTGGATTTTGATTCTGTTGCATGTACAGGCTATGTGGGAGCCTAGTTTGTTTGGATGGTCACCTTCCTTGACTTGGATGGAGGGGAGAGGACCTTGGACTTCCCACAGGGCAGGGAACCATGATTACTCTTTGGAATGAAGATGGAGCAGGAGGGGGAGTAGGAGGAAGGGAAGGGATATGGGAGAAGGGGAGGAGGTGGAAATTTTTAATAAAAATAAGAAAAGGAAAAATGATATCTATAGTAGTATATTATTTGTGTTTTTATACATAATACTTGCCTGAAGATCAGAGTTCAAAGTAGCCACACTAGTCAGTTTTACAGGTCAGGCCATACTGGCAATCATCTTTAATCCCAGCAGTCACACTAGTCAATGATACAAGTCAGGAAGTGGTGGCACACAACTTTCATCCCAGCAGCCACACTAGTTAGACATACAGGCTAACTAGAGAGGAATATAAGATGGGAAGAAACATGTCTCAGTCTCCATTTCATTCTGAGGATTTGTGGATGCAGAATTGTCCATTTTGGTCTGAAGTAGAGGTAAGAGGCAGTGACTGAATGCTTTGCTTTCCTGATCTTCAGTTTGAACAACAATATCTGTCTCTGGGTTTTTATCATTTGTACTACAGATGCAGCATGTCCTTCTGTATGCTGTAAATATATGATATTACCATTGCTTAATAGAGAATCTGCTTTGGCCCATGGAAAGGTATCTAGATGGGAAATCCAAACAGACACACAAGGAGAAAGAAAATAAAGTGTTCAATGACTACAATTTTTTATATATTTATTTTAGTTGATAAAATTTTCATCATCAAATGAAATTATGAAATATGTTAAAAATGTATTATTTGTACATGTTGACAGGATGATCAAGTTGATTGGGGGAGGGAGAGGGAAATGGGTGGCGGTGGCGGGGAAGAGACATAAATCTTAAATAAATAAATAAATAAGATAAGATAAAAGAATATTTATTTTGCTTATGTTACAGTGAATTTAAGGCACATGTTTGCCTGTAATCATGGGTTAGAACAATATTTCTGAGTATATGAGAAAAGATACTATTGTCGTTCATTGGAGGTTTAGAGATTCATCACGAGACACTTAGGTCCTTGACTGAGGCACTCGTTTCCCTTCACTTGTGCTGTTAAAATATTCTCTGTTGCTCTATCTTACTTCAAGTATAAACTTTCTCAAAAAGCATTACAGCTTACTATTTGCCTTGATCATATAGAGCATTATTTTTACTAAGATGTATCATACTAAATCTACCACTGAGATTACCTAACTCCATCTTAATAGTATAAATTCAGTAACTATTTTTAGAATAATAAAATAAATCTTTAAAATGTAGAACAAGCAGACAATCAAAATCAGGAGTGAAATTAAGGAAATTAAAACAATTTGAAAATCAGTGGGAACAAATAATTAGTAATTTTAAAAGATTAACATGAATGTCAATCCTTGAGCCAAAGTAACAAAAATAGACAGTGTATCCAAATCAATAAACTTAGGGAAGAAATAGAACATATTACAGAAGACACTGAAAAAATTCAGGAAATCATAAGAACATACTTTGGAAATCTATACTACATTCTTTACCATGCCTTTTTGTGAATATTGGGATGATGACTAACACTAAAGGTATTTTAAAAAGCCATATGGAAACCATATGGTAGAAGCTTCCAAAAATATGTAAAAGGATTTTAAATGGAGCTACTATGTAATCGAGGAGACAATACCCCAATTAAACATCATACATTATCAAGTAAAATGCTAAGAAACAGGAATAGGATAGATATTATTTGATCATTGATTAAATGAGTCTCATATATCTGCATACCTTAAACATTACAGACTATTGAGAAGGCTATTTGTCACCCTATAAAACAGTTGACATATGGTCTATTGCTGAAAAGACCATTTACTTAATTCATCAAAGATGGAGAAATTGAACTTGTGTCTGACTAGAAATTTCTATCAAAATGATGGAAAGTACTATACAGACAACCAAATAAAAACAGGAATCATCAGTCTCAGCCAGATGTGAACCCTGTGACCTACAGTAATTACCTTTCTAGAAAATATACTGCTTTCAATAGTAGCACAAAGTTATGACAATAACCAAGCTCTTTTAAAATTATATTTAGGGCCTGCTTCATAAGGTAGAACCATACCTTACACTGAAGTTCTTTTTGTGCAATTAATTAATTAATTTTCCCCAGTCTGATTACATGTCTCCTTCTCTCCCTCTACTCAGCCCAGTTCTTATCACTCCTATCACCCCTCTTGGCCCCACAATCACTCTTCCAAAAATAGTAGACCTCTCATGTATATTAGCCACGAAGGTCATATTTTTTTTTTTTTTTTGGTTTTTTGAGACAGGGTTTCTCTGTGGCTTTGGAGCCTGTCCTGGAACTAGCTCTGTAGAACAGGCTGACTCGAACTCACAGAGATCAGCCTGCCTCTGCCTCCTGAGTGCTGGGATTAAAGTCGTGCGCCACCACCGCCCGGCTCAGGAAGGTCATATTAATAAGCAATAAGTACATCCTCTTTTAATAAACCTTTACAAAGTAACACAATAGGAAAAAATGTCTCCAAAAGCAATTCACAGAGCCAGAGACAGCCCTTGCTCCCACTATTAAGAAGTCCCACAAGAAGACCAAGCTGTACAACTGCAACATATTTGCAGAGGATCCAGGTCAATTCCATGCAAACTCTCTTGGAGGTTCTATCTGTGTGAGCTTCTATGATCACAGGTTAAGTGATGCTGTTGTTTTTCTTGTGGTGATCTTGATCCTTTTGGCTCCCATAATCCCCTCTTCCCTCCTTTTCACAAGATTCCGGGATCTCTGCCTAACATTTGCTTATAGGTCTCTATATCTCTTTCTATCAGAAGATTCTCTGATGACAAATGAATTAGGCAACAATTTTTGAGTATAACAAAATAACATTAAAAATCATTTCATTGACTTGTTTATTTGTCAGCCATGATTGGTTGTATTCTAGGTCTCCAGGACATCCTGCCTCTGTATCTGATAATCAAAGGTGAGTTCTCTCTTTCATGGTATGGGTCTCATTCTGAACTAGTCACTGGTTGCCCACTCCCATAATTTCTGTGCCACCTTTACCTCAATATGTTTTTAAACAAGGCAAATTGTATATCAGAGGTTACATAGCTGGTTTGAGATCTGAATCCCTTTCATGAAAGTTTTGGTTAGTTGTAGGAGATGGTCAGTTCAAGCTTCATGTCCCTCAATGCTAGGAGTCTTATTTAGAATCTCCCTCAAAAATTCCTGGGAGTTTCCAATGTATTCAGTTTTTGCTCGTCCAGAGATGCCCTTGTTTCCAGTTGTCTTTTCCAGTACTCTCTCCCTCCATCCTTCCCTCATATGATCTCTCCTCTTGCCATGCCCATACCCCAACCAAGACTCCCCACATTCACCTATGATTTCTATTCTATGTCACCTTTGATATTGCTGTGCACAAGAATGGACCATAAGAAATACAGTGAAACCCACTTTAAGAGTTCTTATTAATAAAAAGAAAGGAAAGAGGCCTGTATGAAAGAAACGTGGCAAAACAGAAGATAACGGAGGCATGTCTGCCATTTAAAGATAGTTCAGTGCATGTGTATAGAGGCTCACATAGTCATGCCATGCATGTGTATAGATTACAAGGCTATGCTGTACATGCACATAGATTACATTGGGTGTAAGGCCCTAGGGTGACTAGGCAGTTTGTTTGACTGAATGGTGATAGCACATGCAGACCCTCAGGATCATGGAAATGCTTGAACCTAGGGTGACTTAGCATTTTGCCTGAATGTTGATAGCTGTGGGACCTTGGATGTAATGGAAATGACAACACATTTCACAGTGAGAACGACTTAAGCTCTCTTTTTTACTTAGTTCTTTGGGTTTGTTGCTTTTAGCATGGTTATCCTTTAGTTTAGAGCTAATATCCACCTATAAATGAGTACATATCATGTTTGTCCTTCTGGGACTGGTTTAACTCACAAAAGATTATCTTTTCTAGTGTTATCCATTTGTTAATGAATTTCATGATGCCATTGCTTTTAATAACTGACTAATACCCCATTTTGTAAATATACACATGTTTAAAAGCATTCTTCAGTTTGTGGACATCTATCTAGTTTGTTTCTGCGTTCTGGCTATTACAAATAAAGTTGCTGTGAAGATAGTGAGCAAGTGTCCTTGTGGTATGGTACAGCAAGCATCCTTTGGGTATATGCCCAGGAATGGTATAGCTGGCTCTTCAGGTATGTCAATTGCCAGTTATCTGAAAAACTGCCATATTTATGGCAGTGGATGTACAAGTTTGTATTTACACCAGCAATGGAGGAGTGTTACTTTTGTTTCTTATTCTCACTGGCATGAGCTGTTAGTTGTTTTTAATCTTAGCCATTCTGAGAGGTATAAGATGGAATCTTAGCATCCTTTGCTTTGAATTTTCCTGATGGCTAACAATGTTAACATTTCTTTAAGTGTTCCCTGTCCATTGCAGATTTCTTTGTGGAAAATTCTATTTATATCTTTACCTCATTTTTTTAATTATATGTCTCAGTTATTTGATATTTAGTTTCTTGATATCTTTATATTTTTTTGAAAATCACTCTTTTGTTATATGCAGGGCTGGTGAAAATCTTTTCCCATTCTGTAGGCTATTTTTTTTTTTTGCCCTTTTGATGGTGTACTCTGCTTTATCGAAATGTTAAGTTTCATGAGGGTCCGTTAATTAATTGTCAATCTTAGGGTCTGTGCTATTGATGTTCTGCTCAGAAAATTGTCCACTGTTCAATGTGTTAAAGGATATTCTCCACTTTCCTTTCTATCAATTTCAGTGTATCTAGATTTATAGTTATGTTCTCAATCCAATTGTACTTAAGTTTTGTGAAGAGTGATATATATGAGTATGTTTGTAGTCTTCTAGATGTTGACATCCAGTTAGACAAGCATAATTTTTGAAGATATTTTATTTTAATATTGTATATATCTGGCATCTCTATTAAAATAATGTTTTCATAGATATGTGCTTTTATGTTTTGGTCTTTGATTCACTTCTATTGAACATTTTTGATTTTATGCCAATACCATGAGGATTTTATTACTGTTGTTCTGTGGTACAGCTTGAAATCAGAGATGATGATACTTCTAGAAGTTATTTTATTGTACAGTATTGTTTTAGTTATTCTTTATGTTCTTCCATAAGAGATTGAGTATTACTCTTTCAAAGCCTGCAAAGAATTGTATTGGAATTTTGATGGGCATAGTGTTGAATCTGTAGATTGCTTTTGGTTAGATGGCCATTTTTTTCTATGTTAATTCTACCAACCCATAAGCATGGGAGATTTTTCCTTCTTCTAATATCTTCTTCAATTTCTTTCTTCAAAGACTTGAAGTACTTACCATACAGGTCTTTTAATTGCTTGGTTAGTGTTATACTAAGATATTTACTACTGCTACTACTACTACTACTACTACTACTACTACTACTACTAGAAGAGAAAACTAAACTTTTCTCTGAAAGGATGGATCAACCATACTCAGACCAGGCCCTATGATCAGGAACAGATGACCAATACAAAATGGACTTCCATTTTCTGGTGTGTGTGTGTGTGTGTGTGTGTGTGTGTGTGTGTGTGTGTGTGCTTTTTATTTGTTATTGGTTTTATTTTGTTTTCTCTTTTGGTTTTTGTTACAAAGGTGTTATTGTTTTTGAGAAAATAACTTGCAATTATATGTGTATAGTTGTGAAAGGTTTCTAGAACTTGGGAAGTCCTTTTTGATAAGCAAAAGTATTATGTAAATATACTGTATGAATTTTTTATTTTTTTACTTTTGAGATTATAATAAGAATATTTTTCCTTTCCTTCTCTTCCCTTTAAACCCTGTCATTTGCCCATATTTGTACTTTTTCAATTTCATAGTATCTTTTTCAATAAAAGTTGTGATATATAAAAACATAATACATATATGTATATATGTATATATTTCTAAATATATAAGCACAGTTATATACATATATACACACACATATATATGCATGCATGCATGGATATATGTATATATGTATGTGTGTGTATTTTAAGTGATGACCATCTGATAAAAAATAACCAATTGGTGTGTTGTTTTCTAGGGAAAACTATTCCATCTACTCTCAGTATTTTTTAGTTGTTTGTAATTATTTGTTTAAGGTTGAGGCATTCTGGACTTTCCCCCATCTACTTTAATATGCCTAGTGTTAATCCATTTTCATATTCTGTTTAAGCAACATTATGGCTGAGACTTTATGGTGTAGTTTCTCATACTCCCAGGGAACAAAATCTCACAGAAAACCTCTTAATCTTCTTGATTTTTCAATCTTTGCACTCTGCCTTTCCAATGATACCTAAATCTTAAGTACTGGGATTTTATTGAAGATGTATCATAGAACTGGAATCCTCACCTATGTGTTTTGATTGTTTGTGATTTTCTCTTAATTGTCTTGTCTACTGTGAAGAGAACCATCCTTAATGAGAGATGGGAACTACATTTACCTTTGCGTATGAGGACAAATGTTTAGACTGTAGTTATGGATTGTACTGGTTTACTAATATGGCAGTTTTAGATTCTCCTCCAAGACCCAGGTCTTCAATACTCGTACAGAGTTGCCTAGGTTTCTAACATCAGGTATGAGTTTCGAATTTTTAAATGAGTCTTAATACAAAATTAGAGAGCTGTTTATTACTGCTGACATATGTGTTTCACTGCCGTATCCTCAGAGTTATTGTGTCATGTTAGTCCTTGTTGAGGCTTGTAAATATCATAGCTAGGTAAGACTCTTGGTTGCATCCCTATTTTGAAAGCTTGCATGATGCTTTCTCTAACTGTGAAAGCTAGTCTTTAGAGAGGTAGTTTCCATGTTCTTTCCAGCTCAAAGACCTGTAAACAATGATGTCTTCATAAGTAGGGACTTGCCTCCCACCAATTGGGAGCAAACAAGTAGAATAAGTAACCTGTATTATTTTGGGAGCTTCTTGGACCTTTCCTGAACAACTGAAAAAAAAAAAGAATTCTCTTGCATAGCTCTTGCATAGTACTTTGGGTTTTGATAGCTGGCCTTAGATTCTGAGAGATTCAACCAAAATTAAGGAAAAAATTAATATAATATGTATAATTTAATGTATATATTAAATTCATATACTGACTAATATGTAGTATAAGAAGTTTTAGGAAGATACTTAGTAGTGCGATTCTGTAAAATGATTTCTGATGTTCCAATTATTATTTTACATTTCTATCTCTTTTATTTATCTCTCCCTAAATTGTACCTCCCTAGTTTCCCAATTCTCCCATCAGATCACTTGAACCTTGATATATTCCTGTCTATTGTTCCCTTCAACCCCAGCAATGGTTTCTCTTAACTTTCCTAGTGTCTGCTATTACTTTACAATATGTTCTCACATCGGTAGACTTGGAGGTAGGAACCTCAAACGAAAGAGAATGGTTAATGTTTGTGTTTCCAAGTTTGAGTTTCTTCACTCAGTATGATCTTTTCTAGTACCGTGCACTTACATGCAAATTTCATTATTCCATTTTAATTTACAGTTAATTGGTATTCTGTAGTATTTACTTACCTCATTTTCATTTTACACTCATTGGTTGGAGAACTTTTAGATTGATTCAATTTCTTACCTATTGTAAATAGAACAACAATGAAGAAGGCTGAACAAGAAGCTGTGGAGTAGCAGTCTTTTGGGTATATTTCAAGGAGTGATATATCAGGGTTAAATAATTTTTATGATTATGAGAAATATCTAAATTAATTTCTCAAGTGACTACAACAATTTGCAACCCAAACAAGAAAGGATTTAAATTCTTATTTCCTCACACCACCTTCAGCATTTGTTATTGACTATTTTGTTCTTCTTTGTCATTCTGATTGCTATAAGGTGACATCTCAAAGTTGTTTTGACTTGCATTTCCCAAATGGCTAGACACAATGAAAAAAATTAAAGCTATTTCCTAGCCATTAATTTAATCTTTTGACAACTCTTTATTCAGGTCACAGGTTTACTTTTTATGTTTGCTCATTTTTTTTTTCTTGATATAGTTGGGATATTGACCCACAGTCAGATGTACAACTGGCAAAGATTCTCTGTCAATCAGTGAGATTCCTCTTCACATGTTTGTTTATTTGGCTGCATATAAGCTTTCCTGTTTTACGAAGTCTCACCTACCAAATGTTGGCCTTAATTCTTGAGCAAAGTAAATCCAATTTGGAAATTATTTTCTTATATACTTATCATTCAGTGTACCTACGGTTTCTTCTAGCAGATTCAGTCTTTCAAGATTAGGGTTTTGATTGATTTGGAGTTGAATTTTCTTTAGGATTATAGATATGTGTTTAAATTCAATCATCTACAGGTGTATAGCCAATTTTCTCATCACTATTTGATTAAGACACTTTATTTTCTCTCTGATAATGATTTTGGTATCCTTGTTAAATATTAAGTAACTAAATTTATATATACTCATGTTTGGGTCTATTTAATACAGAAATACAAAAGACCAAGTAGAGAAAAACAATTCTTAATATTAAAATCAAACAAACAAACACAAGAGCCTGATAGAAGTATCACCATTTCTAATTCCAAGTTATTTTACAGAACTCTGGTGTGCAATAAGCAGGGAATTGTCATAAACACAGACTCATTGGTCTATGAAATAGAATTCAAGCCTTAGTACCATGTAAATATTTAATACCATGAAAATTACATTATCAGTCTCTTGATAAAGGCAGTTATCTTACAGGAAATTCAAACATAGCTTTTTAAATCTTTTAAAAGTAATATTTGTATTTCTTCTTTAAAAGTTTCATTTAAAGTATATCTTGATCACATCCTCACATATTCTCCACTCCAACCATGTTAATTCCTCAACACATTTCAATAATTTATATTTCTTACTGACTATTTTATTTCCATTTTTCTTCGAAGATTTAGGAAATAGCTTATAATTTCCACTTTATGATAATACTAAATATTAAGACAAATATTCTTGTTCAAATGGAATAGTATTCATAGATGCCTATTATCTTTTTTCTAATAAGCTTTATCCTAATCTGTTCACAAAATTTCCCGATTGGACAAATTACATGGTTGTCTTATGTATATAATATTCACTTTCTTAATCTTTTAAAAAATTCTATTAATACTTATTTATAGGCAACCACAACTTACATTTTAATAAAAATTTATCCTGAACTCTTCTGGGTCTATCCAGAACACATAAGAATAATTTACATATATCTATGGGTAAAATGAAAACCTGAGTCCTCTAGGTTGGATGGTAAAGGGATTAATCAAAGTGATACATAGAGATAGTAAAGACACAAGTTGCTAGAAGTATCCATTAATGAAAATTCACTTATAGCTACCATTTTGAAATTGCTATCAGTCACCTTCTGACTTATAATTAACTGCCTAGCATCTGCCTGCTCTGAAGTAAAGTAGTGACATATTTATATTACCAATTGCACAATGCAATTATTTTTTAATTTAATTTTTTTGAATTTAAATCGTTTTAAAATTCTTATGCTATGCATATTTTGGATACAAAAAGTTAACAGGTATTTTCTAACAGCAGAATTTCTTCTTCCTAACATTTTTCAGTAAAATTTAGCATAGTAAATTAATGTTGACTCAAACACCAACAGTTTGCAAGTTAAGAAGTAATGACTAATTAGTAAACTGAAAGATAATGAAAGACTTGCCTTAAGTTGACTATATAACACTTTGACTTAAACTGTGGTCAACCATTTGGCTAAAAACTGGATTGTGAGGAATGACATAAAACACACACAAAATTTATACTGCCATTCAGTTTTTGCTGTTGTTATCTGGTGCCTTTATTTAACAAATATGCACCTTATATCTTTTCCAATATGTCTTGAAATGTGGTGAAATTGTATGCTGAGTTCACAGACAGCACCAAATTTAAAATGTTATATTTTTCATTAGAATAATACAAGAGACTGTGGGCTGTTCTCACAATAATTGACTGGTCCATTTTCACCAGTCTGAAGATTTCTCTTTCTCACAGGTGTATCTACTGATTCACTAGTGGTCCACAATCATTTGGATTACAAATTTTCTCTTTAATTATCAAGGAGTTAAGATTGGAAATTATTCTTTCTAATCTTTATAGATTTTATGTACATTTCATACTGTTATGATTATATAAGAAAACACATCAGATATCAGTTTACTGATGTCTAGGGTATTTTAGTTCTTTTAAAAATCAAGCTGATGGGTGATGAAAGCAGATAAATTTCAGCTAGATTTGCTTCTGTTGCAAGACTATATTTTTTTCCTGTCAGAATAGATTTCATCATGAAAAACAAAAAACAAATGTTGTCATGGATATTATGAAAGGGGAAATTTTGATCATTACTATTGATGGTATTGGTGAGTGAAGAAACCTTGGATGAAGTTTTTCAAAACTGAAGATAGAAATCTGGATATATTATTAATAAATAGTTATTATTCCTGGATGTATCCTCCAATGACTATAAATAAAACTCCAGTGATGTTTTCAGATTAGTGTTTGTTGCTGCACACTACTCACAGTAATTAAGATCTAAAAGTCCTTTGGATATTTAGGCACTGGTGGCTAGACAGAGAAATGTGAAACATATTCACAGTGAAATTTTAAGTTGCAACAATAAAAAAGAATAATGACACATATTGGAAATATAAATACAAGTGTAAATCACTATATAGAAAAGTAAGTTAGACTCAAAATGAAGAAAGACACTATGTGGTTTCTTTTATATTTAAAATTATGTTGATGGGGTTCATTGAAGCAGAAAGGGAGACATGAGAAAGCATAGAGAGATATTATAAGTTGAAGGAAGAAGATAAAAAAACAGTAATGGAATTATGTGACACAGAGAGTGAAGTGCAATCATGAACCCTGCATTGGTCTGTGCTAGGTTCCTTAAAAATATGTTGTGGTAGTTTATCTTGAAGATTTTGTAGTCATAACAGTGGTAATTAGGACTGTCTCTGATTCTCGTCTGTTTGGGGGACACTTTTCTTCCCAGTGTGTTGTGTTGTCCAGTCTTGATGTAAGGATTTGTTCATAGTCTTATTGCATCTTAATATGCTGTGTTCATTTTATATCGCTGGAAGGCCTGCTCTTTCCTTAAGGAAAAAGAACAGCAGTGATCTGGGAGAGTGGTAGGTTGGGTGTAAACTGGAGAGGAAGTGGTGTGGAAAATGGAGAGGAAGTGATAAAGGGAAGAAAATGGTTAGGGTGTACGGTATGAAATAACAATAAATAAAAAATAATAAATAGCTATGCTTTTCAGATCATAGCTATGTTTGACTTTCATAATTATAGATAACAATTGTAGGAATGTACATTTTATTTCAGTGTAAGGTTGAACTTTCTAATGGTAAGAGCTATTTGCACTGATGTGTACTATCATGGTTAAACAAAAACTATAAAATCATTTGATGATGTTGCCTAAGAACACATTCATGATTGGATTTTATTGGGTGACTTCCATGACTCATCCAAATCTAATGCTCTATAAGAAGAACTGGATTTCTAGATGAAATAAACATATTTTAAAACAAACAACACACAACAGCAACAAAGATACCTGCTGGAAAACCAGGTGGGCCGTGGTCATATCTTTTCTCTCTCCATTTCCATAGATCCAATCCACCAGGCATATCCCCAGCTCTGTAGCAGAAAACAGGCGGCAGCCATCTCTGCAAATTCCCCTACTCCCATCTTCTATGGATTCCACAGATTCTTCCCTTCTAATCTTCCACTCCACATACTTTACTTCATCCCAGTTTACAACCCTAGCAGGCACCCCCTGATAACAAATAGACACTTTTCCCAGGGCAACAAGTATGTTGATGGTGAATTCACAGCTCCATTATTGCTTCTGTGATCCAATCCCGTAAGTCTCACCAAAAGCTCTGTAAAAGAAAATTCATTGTGATCTCCTTTTCCTCTCCTCTATTCTCCATACCCTGAGGATCAGAAAGACCTTCTCCTCCAACTCTCATTCCTCTACACATCTAAGAATCCCAGCATAAAATACCAGCCAGTAATGATGGCAAACACAGCAGCTGAGAAGATCAGAAAACCAGGTAACATGGGGCCAACAGACTTTCAAATAACCGAGAAATGAAACAGAAACCACAGGAAAAAATGCCCACTCAGCAAAGACAAACTCAGAATTCAGTACCTAGACCTAAAATCATCACAAACTCAGATGCCTGAACACCAGAATAAGAGCAAACTGAATAACAACCAGGGCAAGATGTTTCCACTCGAGCCAAGCTACCTCAACAGTAGTCCCTAAATTTTCCATCAGAACTGAAGCACAAGAAGAAGACATTAAAACCAACTGTATGTTGATAAGAGAGGTCCTTAAAGAGGAAATGAACAAATTCCTTGAAGATATCCAGGAAAACACAAACAATTGAAGCAAATGGATAACTCACTTAAAGAAAGCCAAAAACCAAAACAGTTGAAGAAAATGAATAAAACCATTCGAGAGATAAAAATGAAAGCAGAAATAGTAATAAAAACACAGACTAGGGGAATTCTGAAAATGAAAAATTTGTGAAGTTCAATAGAAACTACGGAATCAAGATTTACCAAGAGAATATTAGAGACGAAATAGGGAATCTCAGGAAATGAAGACAAAAAGAAGAAGTAGAAACATCAGTCAAAGAAAAATTTAATCTTAAACAATCTTACCACAAAAATGTCAAAATTAAAGAAAATATGAAAGGAAAACCTAAGAATAATAGATTACTAGAATAGAATAGATTGAGAAAAATCCAGCTCAAAGGCCCAGAAAACATTTTTTTAACAAAATCATAGAAGAAAACTTTTGTAACTTAAAAAAAATATGTCAATAAATGTACATGTAACATTCAGACTACCAAATAGTTTGAGACATAAAAGAAAGTCCAGTTGGCATATAATAATCAAAACACTAAACATACAGAACAAAAAACAATATTAAAAGTTACAAGAGAAAAAACTAAGTCATATATGAGGCAGACCATTTAAATATGTCTTTTAAAGGGAGACTCTAAGAGCCAGAAGGGCCTGGACAAATGTGTTCCAGACTATAAAAGACCACAGATGAAAACCCAACCAACTATATTCAAAGCATCTCATCTCCAATGATAGAGAAAATAAGATATTCCATGAAAAAAAAAACAAATTTAAGTAATATCTATGTATCCAACCCAACAGAAGGTACTAGAAGAAAAATTCCAACCTATAGAGATTAAATACACTCATTAAAATACACACACACACACACACACATACACACATATATTTAGACAATCACTGCCAAAAACATGAACTGTACACAGAAACTGCTCATTTGTTTCCCAGATGCCCAGACCCAAATAATAAAACAGAAACTATTAATTACAGCACTGTTGGATCAATAGCTTCAGTATATTTCTAGCTAACTTAAATTTTAAATTAACCTATTTCTATTTATCTCTTTATTGTCACGAGGCTGTGACCTACTAGTAAGATTCTGGCTGGAGGTGTGCAACTTTCTCCCTATTTTGGCAACTACATGGCATCCCTCGAGTCTACCTATTGTTTCTATATATCTCTGTTTAGATTTCCCACCTGGCTTTACTCTACTAAGCCATCGGGCAAAACAGCTTCTTTAATAACCAATGGTAATAAAACATATTCATAGCATATATAGGGGGAATCCCACATCAACAAACAACCAGAAACCAAAACAGAAAAATAGCAGGAATAAATCATTGATCATTGCTGTCTCTCAATATCAAGTGCCTCAATTCTACAATAAGAGGACATAGACTTACATAATGGATTAGAAAACAAGATCCATCCTTCCGCTGCATCTAAATAACACATCTCATCACCAAGAATGTACATTGCCTCAGGGTAGATAGTTAGCAAGATACTTCAGGCAAATGGAAGCAAGTTTATGTAGCCATTTTGATATCTAAAAAGTAGACTTCAAACCAAAACTTATCAAAAGGGATAGCAAAGGACAGTACAAATACATCAAAGAACAAATCCACAAAGATGACATTTATTTCAATTCTTAACTTCTATGTCCCATCTCACAAAAGCTACCCAAGGTTGTATAAGAAACAATATCATAGCTTAAATTGCATATTGTCCCACACACACTGATAGTGGCAGATTTCAATACCACATTCTCAAGAATGGACAGTCATCTATACAAAAAACTAAACACAGAAATACTGGAGCTAGCTGATTTTGTAGACTAAATGGACCTAACTGATATCTCAGAGCATTTTAAACTAGTATATAAAAAATAATGACTTTTACTCTGTAATTGATGGAACCTTATCCAAAGTTCTTCACATACTTGCACACAAAGGAAATCTCAACATGTTAAATTAAATTGAAACACCCCTTTGTAAAGTATTGGACATGAACAGATTAAAGCTAGAAATCAGCAAAAGAAAGAACAGAAAACTTACAAACTCATGGAAACTGAAAATAAACTCCATTTAATGAAAAACTTGTCAAGACGTATACTATGGAAAGGACGACTTTTTAGAATTTAATGAAAATAAACACACAATATGGGAAAATCTATGGGAAACAATGAAAGGCATTGCAAGAGTATGTTTCATACCACTAAGTGTCAACAAGAAAAAAAATGGAGAGACCTTATACTAGCAAATCATCCCAGACCTGAAAGTTCTAGAACAAAAAGAATTAAGCACCAGCAGAAGAGTAAGAACAAAGAGTTGGTTCTTTGAGAAAATCAAAAGGATAAACAGACCCTTATCCAAAGTAATTAAAAGACAGAGAAAAAATATCCCAATTAATAAAGTCAGAAATGAAAATTTGGATATAATAACAGACACCAAGAAAATAGAGTTTTATAAGCACATATTTTAAAAACATGAACTACAACACATTAGAAAATCTTAAAGAAATGGATATTTTTCTCCAGGGATATCACTTACCAAAATTAAATTAATATCACATTTTAAAAAGACCCATAACCTTTAGCAAAACAGAAGCAGTCTTTAAAAATCACCAACTCTCCAAAAAGACTTAGGGCCAGATGATTTTAGTAGAAAATTATGCCAGATTTTCAAAGAAGTGTTAATGCCAATTCTTCTCAAATTATTTCACATAAAAAACAGAAGGCAATTTGCTCAATTCTTTTCATGAAGCCAGTCACCCTGATCTTCAAACCACATAAAGATTCAACAAAGTAAAAGAGGATTATAGATCCATATCCTTTATGAAAATGATGCAAAAAGCTTAATATAATAATTGTAAATCAAATTTAAGAATAAATCAAAAATATCACCCACTATGATCAAATAGCTTCCATCCCAGAGATATAAGGATAGTTCAATACATGAAAATTTAAAAATATGTAATCCATTATATATATGAACTTAGAGACAAAAAATATATGATCATCTCTTTAGATGTAGAAAAGGCATTTAGCAAAAATCAAACACTCCTTTATAACATAATCCAAGGAAAGACTTGGGAAACAAGGGACATACATATACATAAGAGACGCAGATTATAGCAACTATATACACAACATCAAATTGAATGGTGAGAAACTCAATACAATGCTATTACATTTAGGAACAAGACAGGGATATGTACCCTGTCCATAGGTAAAACAATCCTGTATAGTACAAGAACTGGTGGAGGTCTCACTAACCTGATTTCAACTTGTGCTATAAAGCTATAGTCATAAAAACTACATGTAATTTTCATGAAATCAAGCAAGTTGATCAAGGGGATCAAATTGAAGATCCAGATGTAAATGCATATACACATATACAAATCATTTTTTTAAAAGGCCAGAAATACACCCCAGAAAAAAAGACAGCATCTTCAACAAATGTTTCTGGTCAATGTGAATGTCTACATATAGCAAAATGTAAATAGATCCATACTTAAAATCCGGAACAAATCTAAATTGTGGGTGGATGAAGACCTAATTTAAAATCAAATACAGTGAACCCCAACAGCCTCTCCTGTATTTGTCACCAAACCTGGTCCACACCTCTGGTTGAAGCCTTCTCCTACACCAGAGGCCTAGCCAGCATCCTGAGCCTGAGGTAAGACTGTCCCCTCACCCATGCTTGACCATTAAAGCCCCAACAATCCCTCTTCTCTCATCACTATATTCCTGGTCCACACCTCAGACAAAAGCATCCTACCCCACCAGAGGCCAGGCTAGAGCACTAAACCACAGTTCCCCATTTCACCATGCCTGCATTAGTTCATGAACCCAAGGAAGGACAAGCCTATAAAACTAGAAGAAGTGAACAAAACATCAAATAAAATGGACCAAAAATAAAGTTTCCTCATAAAATAATAATTAAAATCTAAGCATAAAGAACGAAAAAAAATATTAAAAGATACAGAAGAAAAAATAATAAGAAGCATATATAGTCAGACCTCTTAGAATTATACCTGACTTCTCAGTGAAGTCTCTAAAAGTCAGAAGGGCCTGGACAGGTGCTATAGAGTTATGATATATTTGCTTGAAATATGTTACATTCTTATATAGTGAAATATTTGTTTCATGATGCAAACATGTGTTGCAGTTTTATGTTGCTTTTGTTTAATTTAATTCTGTGTTACTTTTAAAAACTATGATACTTTCCCAGTAAAAACACCTACCTGATTGTTCTAATAAAGAGCTGAGCAGCTAAGAGATAGGAAGAAGTGAGAAATAAGTGGGGCTGCCAAACAGAGAGAATAAATAGAAGAAGAGAGGAGAAGAGGGGGGAGTGAGAAAAGGAGGAGAGGATGATACCTCGGCCAGTCACCTAGTCACACAGCCAGACATGGAATAAGAAGGAAAGAGAGTTGTATAGTATAGAGAAAGTAAAAGCCCAGAAGCAAAAGGTAAACAAGACAATTTAATTTAAAAAAAAGTTTACTAGATACAAGCAGCTAAGGCTGGGCATTCATAAGTAAGAATAAGTATTTGTGTATTTATTTGGGAGCTAGGTGACAGTTGCCCAAAGATTAAAAAAAAAAAAACAACCACATAGTAGATTTTAAGAGAAAACAGATACTAGACCAGACTACTTTACAAAGCAAAACTTTTAAATAGCATAAGTGGAAAAAATAGAATATTTCATGATAAAGTCAAATGTAATAATTATCTAGCCACAAATCTAGCCCAACAGAAGAGTAAAAAAAGGATAATTGAAACCCAAGGATGTTAACTATACCCATGAAAAACACAGGTCATAAATAATCTGATAACAGTGAAACTCAAAAAACAGACAAAGATGCACACACACAACCTACAAAATAATCTACAAAATATAAAGAATTAACATTCATTGGTTCTTTGATATCTTTCGATAACAATGGTCTCAAATCCTCAATATAAAGACTCAAACTAACAGAATGGATGCAAAAAGAAGATCCATATTTTTGCATACAGAAAAACACTTCAATAATCAAGAAAGACATTACCTTAGAATAGAAGGCTAGAGAAAGATTTTTCCAAGCAAATGTGCCCCCCCCCCAAAAAAAACTGCCATAGCTATTATAATATGTAACAAATAGACTTCTAAGCCTAACTAATCAAGAAGGATAGGGAAAGACACAATGCACATCAGTGGAAAAAATAACCAGAAGTCCATTTCAATATCAACATCTATGTCCTAATGCAAGCCAAGGGTACCCAACTTTGTAAAAGAAATATGGATAAAGCTGAAATTATCTATCCACCACACACATTACATTAGCACAAGATTAATAGTAATAGGTTAATTTAAGTTAAAGGAAAAAGTTAGCTAGAAACAAACATGAGCTAATGCTGAGAATTCATAATTAATAATAAGTCTCTTTGCCATGATTTTCGGGCTGGCAGTCCAAGGAAGCATGCTACTTTTGGCACCAAATGTGGGGCTCATAATTTTATGGCATGCTTGAGAAAGCTGGACAAAAAAATAACAACAAAACTTCCTCATAGCCTGGTGCTCATAGATTACAGATGTGCAACTCTGCTACACAATGAGCACTTGAACAGCTGGCACATTAAGTCAAAACAAGCAAAGTAAAAATGCCTGTCACAGAGCAGTCACCAAATATCTAGAGCTGGGGCAATTAAATGCAGCTCCCATTTAAAGACAGCTCACAGTTAAATTAAACTCTCAGCTATTCCTGGGTGTGGGTGCAAAACTTGGCTCTCACATATCCATGAGGAGTATGACCAGCCAAGAGTACAAAGCCATGCAATAAGTTTAAGGTATGTATCCTATGATCAGAGTCAGCTACAAGTGAACAGTAAAGCATGTATAGACAGAAAAACCTTCTAAACAGGTTAGTTTATTTAAAAATGTGTGCAAGCATTTAAGAAAGAAAAGATAATGGATATAGACAGTCACAGGAAAATACAAATAGCTTAAAATAATAAAAATAATAAAGTAATTAATAAAAAGTAACATAATATAAACAAAAATATAGAGTCTGAATCCACTATGATGTTTTGTTGTTGTTTTTAAACTTTTTGAATGCAGATGAGCAACAAAAGCTGCTGGTGGACATTGGATTATAAAAGGATTATAAAAGGAACATCTTAATTAAACCATCCTAGATACTTTAAGGATGTCTTAACTTGAATATGGAATTCAGAATGCACAATTGGTTGAGATAATGTTATGTTTTGAAACAAAAGCCTGGGTTCCTTCATGGTTAATAGAGATCAAGTTTGTTTGGGGGAGCCCTTCTGAAAATCTTAGCTACAGATGTAAAGAAATAAACCAGGAAGAACTGTAAGAGAGATGACACATATCCTGATTTTTCTGCATGGGAACAGTTCACAGACTGAACAACAAATATTACAATTAGTTTCCCCAGGACTTGATCCTTATCTCAGATTTATCAGCATCCCCTGGGGGTCCTGTCACACCCAGATTACAGGAACCAGTTAAGAGAACACAACACCCACATTTCCAAGAGATGGGATGGCTAGATTTTGGTTTTTCAATGGGTTATGTATGTTTGTCATTGTTTCGTGATAAGTATAGGAATATAGGATAAAAAGGCAACTAGTAATCTCAAATACATTACATTGGTATGGATTTTGGTATATTGATACAAATATGAAGGTGTTTTTGTTATATATAAGTTTCTACTCTTGTTTTGTGTAGTTAGCTTATGTTAGCTCATTTAAAAACGTAATGTATAATTAAGAAATGCAGGCTAGTACTTAGTCATCTATAATAGCCAAACTTGCCATATTAGGTGCATTTTCAAGGTAAAACAAATATATTTTAAATAGATTAATGATTTTAAATGCTTCAGAGACCTAAATAATATGAAATTTAAGATGTTTAATAACGTAAGGTTTTTCATTACATGAGGACAAATATGGGAAGCTCCAATCTAATTCATAAAGGAATGATAGGCATCAAATAATCCCCATATGGAGTTTGATTTTATTGTGCTCAAACTAGCCATTTGTGCAGGAAACTGTCCTTGTATTAATTGTTGACAATATTCCTACTAAATGGGATGTGCAGTACACAAAGGAAAGCAAATGCCAAACTTTGGCAAGACATGGTTGGACAGTCATTCAAAGTTTCTTCTTCATAGACAAGTCTGCCGGATATTATGCAGAACACAAAATAAAGCAACTGCTGAACTTTCCTTAGACAGGTTAGGACATTCTTTCAAAATTCCTACTTCAAATAAATGTCGGCCAAAATGGATACCCAAACATTACAAAGGTGCCTTGGCTGACTCCCCAGGCAATAAGGTACCTCTCTCATTTCCATAGTTTTGGAAGTGGCTTACAATGCAACTCCCATTTCCGTAGGTAATATTATATCCTTCTGTAGGCAAAGATGTGATCATAATACACAGTTTTCCTTAGTTATGACTGAAAGTTAATTAGACAAAAATCTTTGGGCTCACGAAGATAAGATCAATAATGGGGCATTATTTTCTAAATTTGCCAGTTACAAATGATCTGGATATTATAAGTGTAATTCCTTTTTTGTTTTTGCTTTTGTTTTTTTCAAGACAACGTTTCTCTGTAGCTTTGGTGCCTGTCCCGGAACTAGCTCCTGTAGACCAGACTGGCATTGAACTCAAAGAGATCCACCTGCCTGAGCCTCCCAAGTGCTGGAATTAAAGGCATGTGCCAAAAACGCCCGGCATAAGTGTAATTCTTACTTGATAATTTTACTTGCTGAATATTTTTTAACTATGTTAAAGTTAAAATTTGTCTTTTTATTTAGTGAAAAAGGTGGAAATATTGAAGAATAGATTACTTGTTTTACTATGTAAAAATGAGTTGCATGTGTTAATGATGCATTTGTTTATATATGTAAAGGTTTATTGTTATTTTACGTTGCCTGCTTAAGGCACCTAACTGTTCTAATAAAAAGCTGAACAAGCAATAGGTAGGCAGAAGAGGGATAGTTTAGGTTTGCAGGCAGAGTAAAAAAGGGGGGGGGGTCAGCCAGAGGACCAGGGAACAGCCAGCTTGGGCTGGCCAGTCACACAGGGAAGAAACAGGTAAACAGGATGGGCAAAATGTAGATTAGGTGAACAGATCTAAGCATAGTATATAAATCAATAGAAATGTATTAAATTTAAGATGAAAAAGTTAGCTAGAAGTAAGCCTAAGATAAAGTGACATATTTATAGTTAATAATAAGTCTCTGTGTCATGATTTGGGGAATAGTAGTCTGAGAAAGCCTGCTATATCTAAATCTTACTTTTATACCAACAGATAAGTATAGCTACAACTCTTCAGTAAAGAAGATGCTCTTAATAACAAATATTACATATCACTGAAAGGCACAGCTGAACACAATGTGGAGATCAAGAAGTCATGAGAATCCCAGCCTGAATGTTTCCATGTAACTTGTAGCTGCTGCATTTGTGTCTCAGGGAAAAGACATGGATAAGGGTATAGCAAGAGTGTAAGATCCGGAATACCAGGAATTCCGATATAAAACAGTTTCTGCTAGAAATGGCTGCATGAAGAAAACCAGAACAATGGTAAAACCAATGGACATGTTAATAAGAAAGGGAAATAGTTTTGCAAGATCTCACAGATAGACCAAATAATATAACTTGATTTGGAATTCCCCTCTGTATGCTGTGATTACCCTTAATGAATAAAGAAACTGCTTTGGACCTATAGCAGAGCAGAACTTAGCTAGGGAGGAAACTAAACTGAATGCTGGGAGAAATGAGGTAGAGTCAGGAGAAGCCATGGAGCCACCGCCAGATAAATATGTGCAGAAACTTTGCTGGTAGGCCACGACCTCATGGTGATGCACAGATTAATGGAGATGGGTTAAATTAAGATGTAAGAATAAGCCAATAAGAAGCAAGAGCAAATAGTCCAACCAGTGTTTTAAATAATATAGTTGCTGTGTGATGATTCAGGGCTGGGGAGCTGGGAACCAAAAACCGGGCCTCCTTCAACAAACTGGGGTGCCAATTTGGCCAACAAAAAATCTACTTAAAACCTGAGAGCACTTGAAAAGGAATTTGAGACACTAAAATACAAAGTTTAGCCACATTTATTTTCCTGAATAGGTTTTTCTTTCTGGCAGCATGCTAGAGCTCCTTTAAAAGAGATTTTCCTGATTCAGTGGTAGTAGAAAAAAAGGCACAGTTTTGAAATGCTGGCTTTCTGGGCTGTGCTGCTAGCATGAACTCTGACTTTATCTGTAGACTGAGCATTTAAATGGGGTTTGTAAGCAGCATATTACAAATTGTTTAATGGCTTGACATAGACCTACTGCATACTTGGAATTGGGGCAATGTGCATGGCTTATAGAGGTGGTGAATGGACTTCCACTGTGTTGGACTCTGCAAAGCAAGCATGCAGGGTGATATATACCCTAGCACATCTGTATCTTAGATTCTTAAGAAGCACTTAGCATTTTAAAATGCACTTCTACTCAAAAAGTAATTACAGATATGCAAAAAAGAAAAATCCAGACACTAAAGACCTCTAAATGGGTCATAGAGTTGGATAAATGTATGTAGGCTAGGGCAAGAAAAGAAAACAAATGCAGACAGTTAAAAAAAGGTAAAGTCTTCAAAGAGATAGAGTACAGAAAGCCATAGATTAAAAGAAGAAAAAATAAATAAATCATGTAAAAGTGGACTATACATGGAGAGTCTGGATTATGTATATTATTGTGTTTTCTTTGAATTTTTTGACTGTGAAGGAGCTAAGTAACCAACATATATATTTTAAAGGTATCTTGTCTTCAAAGTTTGAGTCTAAGAATATGTTGCTTTGGAAAAGAGGTTCTTCTTGTCTTTCTACAGAGGATGAAAACCTGTGGGTTACTTCCAGACTAATGTGGTTTGATGTACCAAACTCCCCTGAATGATTACCTTGAACACCCCTCATAAATTGTTTCATCCAATAAACAACTGGAAACAGTATGAAAAGAACTATGCTCTCATATTCCCAAATATTGTCTATAAATGTTTCTTTTTTTTATTGAGAAAAGGAAAAAAAACAAGTTTCCGCCTCCTCCCAGCCTCCCATTTCCCTCCCCCTCCTCCCAACCTTCTCCCCCTCCCCCCACTCTTCTCCACCTCCCCATACTCCTCTCCCCCTCCCTCTCCAGTCCAAAGAGCAGTCAGGGTTCCCTGCCCTGTGGTAAGTCCAACGTCCTCCCCCATCCTTCCAATCTAGGAAGGAGAACATCCAAACTGGCTAGGCTCCCACAAAGCCAGCACATTAAGTAGGATCAAACCCCGTGCCATTGTCCTTGGCTTCTCATCAGCCCTCATTGTTCGCCATGTTCAGAGATTCCGGTTTTATCCCATGCTTTTTCAATCACAGTCCAGCTGGCCTTGGTGAGCTCCCAATAGATCAGCTCCACTGTCTCAGTGGGTGGGTTCACCCCTCGTGGTCCCGAATTCTTTGCACATCTTCTCCCTCCTTCTGCTCCTCATTGGTACCTTGGGAGCTCAGTCCAGTGCTCCAGTGTGAGTCTCTGTCTCTATCTCCATCTATCACCAAATGAAGGTTCTAGGGTGATATGCAAGATATTCGTCAGTATTGCTATAGGATAGGGTCATTTCAGGTTCCCTATCCTGATTGGGAGGATCAACATAGTAAAAATGGCAATTCTACCAAAGGCAATTTATAGATTCAATGCAATCCCCATCAAGGTCCCATCAAAATTCTTCACAGATCTGGAGAGGACAATAATCAACTTTATATGGAAAAACAAAAAACCCAGGATAGCCAAAACAATCCTATACAATAAAGGATCTTCTGGAGGCATTACCATCCCTGACTTCAAACTCTATTGCAGAGCTACAATGATGAAAACAGTGTGGTACTGACATAAAAACAGAGATATCGACCAATGGAATCGTATAGAAGACCCAGATTTTAACCCACAAACCTATGAATACCTCATTTTCGATAAAGGAGCTAAAAGTATACAATGGAAGAAAGAAAGCATCTTCAACAAATGGTGCTGGCAAAACTGGATGTCAACCTGTAGAAGAATGAAAATAGATCCATATCTATCACCATGCACAAAACTCAAGTCCAAATGGATTAAAGACCTCAATATCAGTCAGAACACATTGAAACTGATAGAAGAGAAAGTGGAAAGCACCCTACAAAAGATGGGCACAGGAGATCACTTCCTATGTATAACCCCAGCAGCACAGACATTAAGGGCAACATTGAATAAATGGACCTACTAAAACTGAGAAGCTTCTGTAAAGCAAAGGACACTGTCACTAAGACAAAAAGGCAACCTACTGACTGGGAGAAGATCTTCACCAACCCCGCAACAGACAGAGGTCTGATCTCCAAAATATATAGAGAACTCAGGAAACTAGACTTTAAAATGCTAATTAACCCAATTAAAAAAATGGGGCACTGAACTGAACAGAGACTTCTCAACAGAAGAATTTCAAATGGCCAAAAGACACTTAAGGTCATGCTCAACCTCCTTAGCAATCAGGGAAATGCAAATCAAAACAACTGTGAGGTATCATCTTACACCTGTCAGAATGGCTAAAATAAAAAAAAAAAAACAATGATAGCCTTTGCTGGAGAGGCTGTGGTGGAAGGGGTACCCTCATCCATTGCTGGTGGGAATGCAATCTTGTACAACTACTTTGGAACTCAGTGTTTCGGTTTCTCAGGTAATTCGGGATCAACCTACCCCTGGACCCAGTAATACCACTCCTGGGAATATACCCAAGAGATGCCCTATCATATGACAAGAGCATCTTTTCAACTATGTTCATAGCAGTATTATTTGTAATAGCCAGAACCTGGAAACAACCTAGATGCCCTTCAATGGAAGAATGGATGAAGAAAGTGTGGAATATATACACATTAGAGTACTATGCTGCGGTAAAAATCAATGACTTCTATGAATGTTTGTTTACATTTAAATGTGGATATGCTATAGAGATTTGTATTGGTATGAAGTTTGGTCTAAAAATATAGGTTAATAGATAATCATCTATAATATTCAAGCTTGTTGTCATGTTAGGTAGATCTTCTAGATGCACAGAGATGTATTTTAGATGGATAGGTATTCTTCAGATCTATCAAAGACTACAGAATATGGCATTTAAATGTTTATAACTTAGGACTTTTCATGACAATGAGACACATCTGTTCCTGGCAGCACAAATCAATTTCAAGAGGAATATTTGCATCAAAGAGGATCCTTATGGAGTTTACTAGCCATTTGGCAAGAAACTGCTCTTGCCCAAACTGTGTGAAGTGGACATGCAGGACCTGCAGAAAAAAGATTGCTGAACTTGCCTAAAAGTGAAATGGTCCTTAGGAGTTCCTGCTTCATGAAAAAGTCTTCCAGATGTTCTGCAGGACATAGAAGACAATGACTGGCAGACTTTCAATATAGGCAGAACTGTCTTTGAAATTCCCTGTTTCTTGTAAAAGTGTGCTGGATACTATGGGCCTACAGACTGAAAATGGATGATGCCCCATAGGTACAGAAAGAAGAACTTTGGGTAACTATCCAGGCAGCAAGATATCTCTGTCAATTCTAGAGATTTGGAAGTTGCTTACAATGTACTTCATGTTTACTTAGGTAATATATACCCTCCTGGAGTCTTTGGTGAAGTTGAAGAAATTATAATTATAGATATAGATTTCCTTAGTTATTATAAGATATATATATATATATATATATATATATATATATATATATATATATTGTAACTGTAATAATTGTTTGATACCTGTTTTGTTAAATGTAATTATACTATGTTAAAATTAAAACCTTCCTTTTTTTGTAAATAGAAAAGGAGAGTGGGATTTCCTTTTGTATGCTGTGATTACCCTTAATGAATAAAGAAACTGCTTTGGACCTATAGCAGGGCAGAACTTAGCTAGGTGGGGAAAACTGAATTGAATGCTGGCAGAAAGAAGGCAGAGTCAGGAGAAGCCATGGTGCTGCCGTTGGAGACAGATTGCTGAAACTTTGCTGACAAGCCATGACCTTGTAATGATGCACAGATTAATGAAAATGGGCTAAATTAAGATGTAAGAATTATCCAGTAAGAAGCTAGAGGTAATGGGTCAACCAGTGTTTAAAGTAATATAGCTGCTGTGCTATTATTCCTAGGCTGAGCAGCCAGAAACCAACAAGTGGCCCTCATTTCAACAATAACGTCAAAAATACATAACTATTGTGAACTGGGAGGAGGATAATTTGCTTTTTCCAAGGATCATGCACTTTATTGGTTGTCCACTGTGGAGTGTTTACATCTTAATTTCTAATCACAGAAACAACAAAAATTGATTCATCAGGTTGTATTTATATAAGAGTTTTGGAAAATTATGTAATATTATTTCATTATTTTTTTAAGTGAAAAACAGACTAAAAAGTCCTCGAAATAATAACTGCATGCAAGGATATGGATAAAAACAAATGCTTCCATAGTGTTGGTAAAAATATTTATTAGTATAGTACTATGCAATATAGTATAGATGTTTCACAAAATACTATGAATAGATTGACCATATGTTCTAGCTATCGGACTCCTGAAGGAAATGAAGCCAGCAGAGATATCTGCATTATCAGTGTTCACATTGTTTTTATTACCAACTAAGAAGCTATGGAATCACATGGGGTACTCAAAAACAGATGATAGTATATTATTCATCCATAAAGAAGAATTTCATTCTGACATATACAAAAAATGAATATGACTGAAAAGCTTTAGTGAAATAAATCATATACAGAACAAGAAGTATACATTCTCTCTCTTTCATGTATGGAAATTTTTAAGTCATCCTAATTAATTATAAAATACCTATTCATAGAAATTTGAAAGGATTAGTTGTACAAAGGAAGAAGGTTTGAGTGCATTTGTGAAAATATAATCTGAATTTCAATTAATATATACAATGCATACTTATTAATCAAAATAAAATAATTATTGAAAAATCCTAAGCATTCTTGAAATGTAACACTACAAAGCTATAAAACTCATTGATTTCTGAAACACTCAATAGCAATGACTCTCAAAGTCCTTGTGCCAAATAAAATTTAGTAGATGGACAAAGTACTGATATAGTATAATTTTATTTGTACAGAATTGTGGAAAAGTATCTACGTAGATACACTAAAGAAAAAAACTACGTTGCAATATGATGAAGAGATAAAGACTTGGGTATGCAAAATGCAAGAGAATTTAGATTTTATTATGTCTTATTTCTGGTGATTATGCCACAAATACACATATTTATCAAATTCCTGGAAATTGCTCCAATAACTCTTATTTATGCAATACGCACAATTTGTGGATAAATAAAGTGTTATTTAAAAGATATGTCTGTAACATCCCAAAACTGTAACAAAATGCTTTGGATTTCTTTTTCCTGGCTTTATAGTTTCTTTTACTGAGGAAATTCAAACTGACAGACATAAATGCACACAAAAGCCTGGAAAGATGATAAATGAAAGAGCCTTCTTGGTATTGTCAGGGAAAAAGAAATGCGTGGAAAGGATGTCTGACTGGAATCCCCTTGATGTTCCACAAGCCTCATTTTGGATGAAGCATCTTTCATCACAGCATCTTCTCTTTGACAGGCAGTATAGGATGACCACCTGTTCATGATGTAGTTGCAGCACCTTCTGTTTCCAATCTGTCATTGGTTTCCCACTAGTTCTGAGCAGGATTCCTCCCTATTCAATCATGGGAATTCTCTTTATCTTCCCAATCACTCTAATTAATGCTGACATACCACATCTTTCTTGAGATGAATTGCTTCAAATGGAGGAGGTCCTTGCTTAACTCTGGGAATCAGCTGTTCCTTTCCATCTAACAGGCTTGAATAGTTTCCTTTGATCACAACACTTTCCTCTTGGTAACATCAACAGCTGGAGCATGAAGTCTCAGATTAATAACCAGAGATTTCAGCCCCGTTGAATTCTCACTGGAAGAGTGAGGGGACTGGGGTCACTAATGAAAGGGTAAAAAGGACATATAATTTTTAAATAATTTGAAAAGGGGACGATAATTAGTGACCAAATGAATATTATTAACATTTTAATGACATTTTTATTATTTTTCACTATCATTGTGCAGAAGTTTCCAGGTGGTACAAAGAAGGAGAATCTTGTTTAGGAAACAATAAACTTATGTTTGCCTGAGATCCCTTCCAAAGAAGCTTTCCTTCTGCAGGCCCATAACAGGCTCCATTTCCCCAGCCACAGAGTGCATATGGGGTAACTGTGAACTGTTCGTATATTTTAGGGGCTGAAGATGCTGTGAGAGAACTGGTTCAGAACCTTCCACATTTCTGCCTTTTTTTTTTTGCTCCTGCCTCAGATTCTTGCTAAAAATTAAATCTAGGGATTAAGGGCTCTGCAGAGTCTTGTGTAGGCGGAGGCTGAGTCATAGCTTTGTCACACTTCAGAGGAGCAAATAATAAATCATTCTGCAGTTTCCTTTTCATGTTATTCTTTATTTCTAATGAGCCTGTTAACCAGATCATTGGTGGGTAGATTATAACAATTCACAATTGTAAACTCCAAATTTTCAAATTAGCTCAGTAAAATGTTAAGCTTCATGAGTGTTGGTTTACAGGGGAATTTTATAACTTTTGACACTTTGAAATACAAGGTTAATTGAGTCTGTGTGGAAATTATATGGTTAGCAGAAGCAAGACCATCACCATTTCTACATTTCATTCACATTTTGTGTTTCCTCTGTCACATTTCTTCACAGAAGAAATCTAGAAGGAAACAGTACTATGGTGCAACACCATGGTACTGGTAACTTGTGTAAAATGGTTAAGATGTAGAGGTCACTGGCTAAAACATGACTGAAGTATGAATGATAGCCATGCCTTCAAGAGTCTGAGCAAGGGAGGAGTGATGTGAACCATAAAATAAGGCTTCACCACTCTTATCCTCATCCCTAAGGTTTCATAGCAATACAACTGTTTGCATGTGCTACTCAAGTACGATGAAATGTGTAAGGTGAAAGATCATTGTGATTCCTGAGCTATTTTTAAACAAATGGTGCATGACATTAACTATACCAAAAACGTTGACATCACAGAACTGACATGTTTTAAAAGATGTATATGCTCTTGCAGAGATCAGGTATGTCACATTTATTGATAGATATAGTGGAAATATGACCAGCAGAGTACCTGCATTCTGTGTAATTGCATCTATATGAGAAGAAACTTGATCAACATTCATTTGTCAACCAAATATTTCATGAAGGGTACGTATTATTCTCAGTATTGGGTTTTGGAAATTCAACTGCTCTGGAATAGTTTACTTTGTGCAAGTGGAAAATAAACAGGAATAATAGGACACTGTAGAAAGATGGATGATGGAACAGTGGAGGGGCACTGTGTTTGATTGTGGAATTTCTGAGAAACACACACTTTTCCAATGGTAAATGCACCCTTGCCCTCTTCCCCAAAGCACTGTGGGTTCATGTAAATGAGAGTACATCTGGAAAGCACAACTCTTCTCTCTCTGACTTTCTGCTCTTTCATTCTGCCTATATGGAAATATGTGCTTGCTGCTGCAGTGATCTTGACATGAGTCCTGGAGTGCGGCTTTTCAGTGTGTGTGCGTGTGTGTGTGTGTGTGTGTGTGTGTGTGTGTGTGTGTGTGTTAAATACAATGCAGTTCTTTGTCAATCTACTTCAGTTACTGCATGAATTATGTTATCCAAACACAGGGAATTAAAACCACAACAGCAGGAGTCTTCATGCAAGTACACCCATGTTGCTTTAGTGATGGCTCTCCAAATTATCTGAAAGCTGAGACTCTTGTGTTACCTAACATTGCTATGAACTGGAACAGAGGGATCTCTTTGGCCTCAGAAGGATTTATGGTGCAGTTTCTACATGGCCATAAAAGGCTCCCTCTTTGAACATAACCTGAGCCAGGAATTGGCTTAATGAAATGGTTGGTTTGATTCTCTTCTCTTAGGGCAGAAAAAAAAATCCTGCTCTGTTTCTGCCAAAGTATAGTTGTGTTTTGATTGACTCTCATATGTGAGATATGTGTGCAACAGTGTAGTATGCAGGTGGGTACTCCTGTCTGTCCTGAAATTATTTTAGTAACAGAACAACTTGAGCCTGACTTAGCACTTCAACCTGCCAATTACAGTGGAAACATGAGTGTAAATGTGGAGTAAGCATGACATTTCTTTTGAAGGGCACTCCCATCTGGCTAAGGTGGTGAGCCCACTCACATAGCTTGTATTTCTGTTTTCATAATGTCACCCGCCCTCACTCTGGCACACTGAGATCTGTGACGTGTGCTCCTGTTTAAAAGTGTGATGCCTTTGCTCTTCCCTAGCAACAATGTGCTTGCCATTTGGTCAGACCCACACACATAGGAGACTAGTTTTGGGGAGGGAAAATACTGTGACTATAACATTGCTATTTTAGAATCTGAAGCTATGTCACTACATTTCATTTTAAGGTTAAAATTAAGTTTACATATTATTCAGCTAAAGAAGCAGCTCCATGAATCTGTCTCCAGATATTATAATTTTTACTTTTTACAACCATTCCCTTTGGAACTCCAAAGAGAGTTATGAATTGTAGGTTTTTAGGGAAATCCCAAAGTTCATGGAGAATGAGAAATACAAGACTACTCCCCATTGACTCTACTTTTTTTTACTGTTTTTATAAAATCAAATTTTTCTAAAACCAAGTTTTGGGAAATCACGATGGGAGGCTCATGTGAAGGAACAATATTTTTTTCCTGTTCATTTGGACTCAGTTGAAAGAAACCATGGAGTCAAACATATGTGAAATTCATCATGTTATCTGTCTTCCATGACCTGTGAACCCCACTCCAATTTGTGTGTGGGGGGGCAATTTTCCCTCAGGCCTCCCTTCTCCCCAATACCTTACTGTGGCTGTCACCTATTTACAGCAACATGCAGGACTGACCAGGATGCTTGAACTCTCTAAACCCTGACAATCATTGTAAACCCAAATCTTGTCCTCTGAAACCCTACATTCAGTTGATTATCCAACATATTTTCAACATCATCATCGATCTTCACATTTTCCCTCTAAGACTTGAGTCACCTGGTTTGTTCATCTTCAATCATTTTCATTTCATTCATTGCCAGAAATTTTTCTCTTAGCTTAACATTTTACAGATGAAAGCTGACTTTTTATTTTCAACATTGCAATAACTGCATGACTATTCTAGATACCATGAAATACCCGAACTATGAACTCAATACAACTTTGCCTGTATTATTACCTAAGCATTGTATACACATTTGTTTATTTCCAAAATATATTTTCCTTATTCATTCATTCAAATATATTCACCCACCATTTTCTAAAATGATCTGCTATCAATTATCCATCATGTCAGTGTAAAATCAAAACCATTGACTCCAAGGGGATCACAAACAAGCAATATATGTTAGGCACATATATGACAAGATATAGAAAGTGCTATGCCTTGATCAGCAAGGGTAGAGGAACGTTTCATTTTTCTTAAGTTTTATTTTACTTTATTTATGTGTATGTGTCTGTTCATATATGTGTACAGGTGCTCACAGTAGTGATAAAATGGTACTATATCCCTTGGTGATGGAATTACAGGCATTTATGAGCCACTAGACATCAGTGATAGGACATTAACTCAGGTCTTTATTTTTGAGCAGTAAATATTCAAAACTACTGAGCTATCTCTACAGCACAAAAATGTCTTATTATTACTATTTTTAAAAATGAATAGTTATTGATGATTATAACTGTTATAAAACTGTAGACATACCAAATCTCAATAATTTCTGTATATAACTATCACAACTTAAAAGTCATAATAAATTATATAAAATATATAACTTTATATATATATATATATTATATTAGCTTATCATTCATATTAAGAGAACTCTATCTTTCATCTATTGAGAAAAACATTTTAATACAAACATTTGTTGCAATGGTTCTCACACTTTCTATTCAATATTACAGTCTGGATTCATTAACAAATTTAATATTCTTTTGTCAAGACCTTACTCCCTCGTTATGGGTCCTGATTAGACACAGAAATTCTGATTTTATATGGTTCCTTGTATGATGCCATGATAGCCATCTCCATAATATATTGAGGCACAATTGCCTAATCACATGGTAATAGTACTTTCAATTTTATTTTTTCTTCCTGAAAAATAACACTGAATGATATAGAAATGATAGAAAAGGAAAGGTAGATTATTAAACCTACTTTAATCCAAGAAAACCAACTTTTAATCTTAAAATAGTTTACATTTGTATAGATTTTGGTTTATTAATTCAAATTTAAAGTTATATTTTCTATACTATATGTGTGTTTCTACTCATGTTTAGGGTATTATTCTTTTTATTTATTTATTTATTTATTCTTTAATTTATTTATTTATTAAGGATTTCTGCCTCCTCCCCGCAACCGCTTCCCATTTCCCTCCCCCTCCCCCATCAAGTCCTCCTCCCTCATCTGCTCAAAGAGCAATCAGGGTTTATTCTTATGTAACTCATTTAAAATGTAATGTATAATTTAAAACACAGGAAAATAGTTAGCTATCTATAATAATCAAACTTGTAGTTATATTAGGTATGTTTTCAAAGTATAGAAGATATATTTAGGTATATAAATGTCCTTCAAATACTTCAAAGATCCACAATATGGCATTTAAAATGTTTTAATAGCAGAAGACTTTTCAGGACTGTAAGACACATCTGCTCCTGACAATATCCACTTACTTCAAAATATGATGATGGGCATCGGACAGCCTCCATATAGTGTTTGCTTTCTTTATGGTAAAATCTAGATATCTGGACAAAGAAACTGCCTTTGCCTCAATTGTTGACAGTGTTCTGTCCAAGTTGGACCGTAAGGAGACAAAGAAATGGAATGCCAAATTTTGTCAAGGCAATTTTGAGAGTCCATCAAAATTCCCTGATTCTCAGAAATGTCTTTAAGATATAACAGACCTGTAGGCCAAATATGGATGCTGCCAATGTTACAGAGAAACTTTGGTGACAGTTCAGATAGCCAGCTGTCTCTGTCATTAGGTAACATTTAACGCTTCTGTGGTCTTTAATAGAGCTGAAGACTAGATAGTCATAGTGAAAGTTTGACTTAGTTATAATAAAAAGGTAAATTAGGTATAAACTTTAGAATCACTCAGATAAGATAAATAATAGAATATTTTCTCTAAATTTGCCAAATACAAATTGACTACATATTATAACTATATTTCTTACTTAATAACTTTTGTTGTGTATAATTTTGCTATGTTAAAGTTAAAGACTTTCTTTTAAATTAAATGAAAATGGGGAAATGTGGAATATTCCTTTATAATCTGTTAAATGTATACTCTATGAAATATATTCTCTATATATTTCTGTAATTGGATAAATAAATAAGCTGACTACTCAATAACTGGACAGAATAAGATTAGACAGGAGAACCAGACTAAAGACATTGGGAAGAAGGTCAGAGTTGGGTGTGGCCAGAAGATACAGAGGGAGCAATATGTGGTGGTGGACAGATAAAGCCATGAGTCATGTAGAAACACATAGATAATAGAAATGGGTTACTTTAAGTTGTAAGATCTAGTCATTAATAATCCTGAGCTACGAGCTGAGCATTTATAATTAAGTTTCCATGTCAGTTACTTGAAAACTGGCAGGTGGGAAAGAAAAATCTGCCTACAGCTTAATAAAAAAAACTCTGAAGTCAAATAATTTTCCCAGCTAGTAATATTCCTTTAAAAAGGATGTTTTCATCATTTGACTTCAAAACATCATAGAGAAGGATATCAGGAAACTTCAACCTCCTTTCTGGATTACATACACAAAAGTTTTACATTTTGAAGTCTTTTAAATGCAAAGCTGAGATTGATGTGGGAGTGATTTCTTTCTAATCTGTTGCTTTCATTGGTTATTTAATAAAGAAACTGCCTAGGCCCATTTAATAGGCCAACCCTTAGGTGGGTGGAGTAAACAGAACAGAAGGCTGGGAGAAAGAAGCTGAGTCAGTGAGTCGCCATGATTCTCCCACTCCAGACAGATGCAGGTTAAGATCTTCCCTGGTTAGCCACCTCATGGGCTACACAGATTATTAGAAATGGGTTAGATCAATATGTAAGAGCTAGCCAATAAGAGGCTGGAGCAAATGGGCCAGGTAGTGTTTAAAATAATACAGTTTCCGTGTAATTATTTTGGGACATAAGCTAGCCAGGCAGCCGTGAGCTGGGGCGGCAGGAACGCAGCCCACCGCTCCGCTCTTCTCTACATGAGATACAGTGTATCAGTTATTGCCTACTAAAATGGAACATAAAATACTGCCATAAGTCACTTATAGAAGAGTTCTTGATTTCAGAAGAGTCTGTGGTGGTGGGAGAAGCAGGCAGCCAGTGGCTGAAGGAGGATGTTGGGAAATTGAATCTTTTGCTGTAAAAACAAATCAGAGTGAGATACCTGGAAGTGGGGGAAACTATAGAATCTCAAAGTCCACCTGCAGTAATGTACTTCCAACAGAAAAAATCTATCACCTCTCCAAATAGCACAATCAAGTGGGATCAAATTTTTCAAATATCTTATCCTATTTGGGACAGTTGTCATTGAAACCACCACATTGAACTCACTTACCCACACAGACTCATGGGCATATCATAATTTGAAATGCATTTAGTTGAACTTTAGAAGTACCATAGTCTTTCATAGTTTCAACATTGTTTAAAAGGACAAAATCTCTCAAGGTGATCTTTTAATATGCTGCCATATAAAAAAGAATAAAACAATTATTTACAAGATTCAATAACCCAGAAGCCACAGAACAAGCATTGCCATTGCAAAAGATAGAAGTGGGGTCATGTTAAGGTAATATTGGAAAAAAAGAAATGGAAACCAAATAAAGCAAATACAAATCTGCACCTCATCAACCAATGCCAGAACATTAAGCCTATCCAGTTTCACTATCTACATTTATATATATATATATATATATATATATATATATATATATATATGTCTTAGGCTAGTATAATTTCTTGTATATAGTTTGCTTTGTCAAATGTCTCATGATTCTGGCATTTTACGGCCAATATGTTAACCCAGGATTTCCTTTTATGACTTCACATAATAATCTCTCATGTCCCCTTTATCTCTCAGAGCCTCCATCATCAAGTGATTTTAGCACTACCACCTGTTGCCTGGCCTCAATGACAATGGAATAATCTGAGATACTCTCACTCTTATGTCTTTTATGTGTCCAAAGATGACCCCTAAGTTTGACTTCAAGCTTGTAATAAACTCTTGCTCCTCTGAATCACATTAACAACAGATTTTGTTTATAACTTCTTTTCTCAAAGTAAAGCACACTTTAAACTCTTTTCTCACAAGTTAGAAATTTGTTGGATAATATATTTTCCTATGATCACTTATCTTAACGTTCCAATACACAGCGGGCCATTTCTTAATGACCCTAATCTCCTTAGTACCAGATTCTTTTACAGCACATGTCAAGCTCCAAGTCTTTTTGTTTATTTGTTTAGTTGGCTGTGTTATTTTGTCCCAGTTATCCTTTCTCATTTTTGACTTGTAGAAGAAAATCAATTATAACTAAACCATAGCATTTATATTATGCATTTCTAAAATCTTCACCAAAGAAATTAATCTATACCAGATGGCAGTGGTGTTCACCTTTAATCCCAGAACTTGGGAGGCACAGGTAGGGGAATTTCTGAATTGAAGGCTAGCCTGGTCTGAGAATGGGTTCCAGTACAGACAAGCCTCCACAGGAAAACAATGCCCCAAAAGAAACCATACAAAATACAAAAAATGGAAATACCACAATTTTGTTTAATTTAAATGTCAACTTTCTATAAATTAGAATCATCTGATTTGGGAGCCTTACCTGAGTAATTGTTCTGACTTTCTTTATTGATACTAGAAGGCATTATTAGGTAGTATCCCAGATATAAAAACATATTTCAGAAGGAAGTTTCTTTTTACCTTTCTCTCCATTACCTTCCTTCTTGTTATTGAGTAAATTTACTCTGCTGTTGCTATTACTGGTACATCCTTCACTGGTAGCAAAATCTTTTTCCAAACATTCATGACAGACTAGGGACTAGTGGATCTCCAGGAATTTTCTGGCCTTCTAGTGCCAGATTGGAAATTCTTAGGCACCTCACATTGTGGACTGAGTAACTAATGATCATCAACTCCTACTAGAAGACAGTTATTGTGGTGCTAACCAGACTAAGGAGGCATCCTTCTTCCAGGACCGAGTACTGGTTTCTTAGAGTCTCTGGTGGCATTTAACTATTGCTATTATTTTAAATGTCAATTAATACATTTTATAAGTTCCAGATGACCTCTATTTCAGACATTGATATTGTTCCCTTCTGACAGATCTTGAACTGAGCCTCAAGAGTTTGTATTGCTCTTCCATGGGTTCTGTTCATCTAGGGAACCTTACTGAAATAGTCACCTAAGAAACTGGAATTCTTTTACTCAAGGGATATTCATAACTGTTGCTAAAGCAGTCACTGATAAATTATGATCTAAGAGAGAAAGAGCAAAGAGAACAAATATCCTGATCCCTTATTGGCGTTTTGCTCTAAAAGAGGGGGCAACTAGCAAGAAATCTGAGTATGTAATCACTACATGCACTTAACATGATTGAAAAGAAAAACAATATATCTTGAGGAACAAATCAGTAATGCCCAGAACAGCATCACAGATAAATAATGTAACCACTGTCCTAGAGACAGAACCTAAAATTAAGTAACATGGCAATAAAATAGCATTTACCTTAAGGAGAAAATACCTAATAGAATGCTCAAAGAAAAATAAACTTACCATCACTAAAATATGGAAAAACTTTAATTAATTATCTTATTTTGTGTGCAAATAATAATTTATATTTAAGGATGATTGACTGTCATTTCAGTCACTATGAAGGTTTCAGCCAAAGTTTCGTTGTTTTGGTACAGTACTTACCAAGGCTATTATTTTTTTAAAGCTGTTTTAGGACCTGTGAAAGAATGAGACACCTTTAGACATACATTCCCCAAGTTACTATTGTTTAAGTTGAAGGGTGACTTACCATACTCTTGGTCTCAGCTTTATCTAAATAAATATAAAGATTGGGCCAGGAAGAGGCTGCACACATCTTAAACCCAGCACTCTGGAGGCAGAGGCTAGTGGAGCTTTGTGAGTTCAAGGCCAGTATGGTCTACAGAGCTAGTTTCAGGACAGCGAGGGCTGTTAAACAAAGAAAACCTGTCAAAAAAAGATTGCCTTATCATTAGAGACAATTTCCAATGAATTTCTCACCTCTCCTGCAATCAGCATTAAACTGAACTAAAAATTTTGCCCTGAAATTACAAAATGTTTTATAACTGTTCTGAAGACTCATATATTTCAAAAATTTTTGTTCAATTTTACCATAAGGTAAGATGAATAAAAAAATATTTTCTTTATTTTCTTCTAGACTAGAGAGGAAATAAATGCTCAAAGTTCTTTGCTAAGCCTCCTCCAGTAAAAGTAAACTTTGTGTACTCTTTTCAAAGAGGATAAGTTCAGAGGTGAACTTGAGATTGGGTACTCAACGGTGTTCTACTGATCACTCTCAGATACTGCTTGACGTGTTTTATTTTTCAAAAATAATTCAGGACATGACATTACTATCACAAACTTAAAGCTTCCAGCAGTTTTTACCAGCGTATGACCTATACAAAGTCAAGCTAAACAAAATTCCAGAACACATAGGATAGATGGTCATTAGGCACTACAAATTCTTGAGGAACTGTTGTCAGTGGATAATTCCTGGGGAAAGGACAATCATACTTTCTTTGAGAATGTGGCCACTAGGAAATTGACCACTGTCCAATGGATGATGTCATATAAATGTACTAATAAACAGTACTCATTGGACTTAGTGGATTAAAAATGGAAGACATTAAAAGTGGGAGATTCATGTTCAGGGAAACATGGAGAGAGTTATTGAGTAAATTGTAGTAGATATGAAGTAGATACGATCATATTTCACTCTACGTATTAAAGTATCAAAAATAAAAAGGCAGGGATTCTGATATTCAATCTCATGTGTTTAGTGAGCTCTTCAGCATTGGCCTGGCTAGCTCACTGGTCGGAGTAGTTCTCCTGCTTTCATGTACTCAGTGCTGAGTCTGCATGCCTACACTTTCAAGGCCAGCTTTATTTTACTGTGTTGTCCTGGTGAGAGGTAGGGCCCACTTCTCCAAAGTGTTGCAGTTGATGAGGGGTAGGAAGCGATCTCCTGCTCTTATGAATTCAGGCCCAGCTCTCCCACCTGCTATAGGTAGCAAGGGTTGTAGCTTCTCTCCCCTGCACAATCCATCATATGGAAAATGAGAGGTGGAGCCAGATCTCCCATGCTCACGTTCTTAGGGTGGTTCCACACACCCCTACTGATATGGTCAGCTCTACTGTGCTGCCCGGGCAAGGGACAGGACCTTCTCCCCCAAAGTGGTGCAGATGATCCAAGGGGTCAGAAGCAGATCTCCTGATTTTTTGACCTTAGTGCCAGCTCTCCCACCTGTCAGGTATTTGATGTGAGAAGGCATCTCTCCCCAGCCATTCTGCCATATGGCAGATAAAGGGTGCGTGTGAGATTTCCAACTCTCACATTCTCAGGGTGGCTCCCCTGTGCCCTTGTCAACAGGATCAACTCTACTGTTCTGCCCAGACGTGGCTCAGGCCTGCTTTCATAATTGTTGCCTCTGGTAAAAAAGAAGGTCAGCTCCCTCACCAGTTAGAGGTGGTAGGGACAATGGAGGAGGGTATCCTTCCCTTGCTCCCACCACTACATCACAGATGAGGGAGGCAATACGAGCTATGTCCCTCTCTTGCCCTCTGGGCTGCCTCATAAGTGCCCCTGTCTACAGGGTCAACTTCACTCTGCTTCCCAGGCCAGACACTTGGCGTGTTCTCCTGAGTACTCCAGTTGGTAAGTGGTTGGGCCAGATTTCCCACCTGCTGCAAGTGTTGAGGCATGAGGGGAGCAGGACATCTTTTCCTCTCCTATGTCATCACATGGTAGACAAGAAGGTATGACCTGTTCTTTCATGCACATACCCTCAGAACCAGCTTGCCCATGCCCCTCTGGGCAGGGTCAGCTCTATTCTGTTGTCCAGGTGAGGTGTAGGGTTCTCTCTCCTGAGTGCTTCAGTCTGTGAGGGGCAGGAACAGTTCTTCCTAGTATTGTAGCCATTTCATGGCAGGGCCATCTCTGCACAGCCCTGTGCTTTCTACATTTGATGATTTCAGGAAACTTGGATAACCACAGGGCCATGAATTTAGAGATGGACTCTGGCAGAAATCCAAGTCAGACATCACCATGGCACTGAATGACAATAAAGTTACACACCTCAGGCCATTCCTCTTTACTTTTACCTCTTCATATATGCCTCTGTTCACAGAACATAAACCATTCTCTGCCTCTGTCTCTCTGTCTCCTTCTTTCCCATACCACACTATAATATAACAGGGCTCACAATAATAGTGCCCTATTGGCCTAGTGCAACAAGGACTCATTCTGCCCCGAGCCTGGTGTTCTTCTCTTTGCTCTGTTCAATCTGTCATGGTGCTGAGCAGGACCTTGCTTCCTGCTAGAAACCCAGGAAGTGCCTTGATTAGATTTTTACATCTTTGTTTTGACTTCTATTTTTGCTGATTGATTTTCCTTGGTTTACTGACTCTTGCTGTGAATTCTGTGTTAATTGTTCTTCCATGTTAGACCAACTCTGGACTTAGTCTTCAATTTAGAATTTTGGTTTTCTATTTATTCAGTGAGTCAGTTTATTTCAAACTGCATATCTTCCTGTTTTCTGGCCAACATTGCCTATTTGGAGTTACCTTTTCATGAGTTGTTCCATGTGTTCTACAGTTCTCCTACATGACTATAATTACTTCTTTAAGACTTTATTTTTTTTGTTAGTTTTCTGTTAATTCTTTTGCAAAGTTATCATTTTCATATTCTTTGTAGAATCCAATTCCAGATGAATTTTCTGTTATCAACACGAATATATATTGACTGTTTTCATCTTATACTGTAGTGCCCTTGTGTGTTGGCTTTTGACATGATGGATTTTCATATGAAGATGATCTAGGGAAAGCAGGGTGCACTAAGACTTTGCAAATTACAAGGTTTATGGCTCTCTGCTGTCTGCTACACTGAGTGTTGTGAAATGTGATTTTTTTTAACGTCAGTTTTTCTGTTGGTGTCATAGTCCTCCTGTCAAGATCTCCTAGTTGTCTTCACAGATCTCTCTTGCACCATGACTAGACAATGCATATCTTGTTGCTAGTGATTTTTCCCTTGAGAATTGTAAGTGTTTACAGGTGATCAACTACTAAACCACAAATAAAGCCACAAAAATTCTCTTTCACTGATTTGTTTTGCCACCAACTACTTAGGCCTTTTGAGTACTTTATGAAACATTTGTCTCTTTTCCGTCTACATTGAAATTCAGACAATCAGCCTTAACTATATTTAAGTGATTTGTTCATAATGGAGATATTATCATTTAGGAGGCAATAATTTGATGAGTATACTGTTGGGAGATTTACTAGTCTTAGAACTTCTATGCCTTCCTGCTCTGTGCTTTCATAATTATCTGCTTACTGTGTGGCTTCATATTTAGTAGAAAGTATATGCAATTTGAAGTCTGTAGATTTTTGTCTCATACATTGCTAAAATAGGATTTGAAGTTTCATATGTATTTATATAGTTTTGTATTGCCTATAAACATTGCATGCATTAAATATTACATAAAATATATCATTTAGGAGACTTTACTGAAAGCTTGAAATTCAAAAGATTTAGAAGTTTGTTTTTTTTTATTGAGAAAAGGAGAAAAAAAAACAAAAACAAAAACAAGTTTCTACCTCCTCCCAGCCTCCCATTTCTCTCCCCCTCCTCCCACCCTTCTCCCCCTCCCCCCACTCTTTTCCCCCTCCCTCTCCAGTCCAAAGAGCCATCAGGGTTTTCTGCCCTGTGGTAAGTCCTAGGTCCTCCCCCCTCCGTCCATATCTAGGAAGGTGAACATCCAAACTGGCTATGCTCCCACAAAGCCAGCACATTAAGCAGGATCAAAACCCTGTGCCATTGTCCTTTGCTTCTCATCAGCCCTCATTGTTCGCCATGTTCAGAGAGTCCAGTTTTATCCCATGCTTTTTCAGTCCCAGTCCAGCTGGCCTTGGTGAGCTCCCAATAGATCAGCTCCACTGTTTCAGTGGGTGGGTGCACCCCTCATGGATTTTGAAATATGCAATATAGAAAAAAAATAAAGAAAAGTTACTTTGTAATATTAGTCTTATTTTTTCAGGAAATTCTTTACCCATGAAAACTAGATCATAATCAAGGCAAAACAAGTTAATGTATGCTGGGCACAAACACATTGTTTCAATATAACAGATATTGTCTTATCTTCTTCAACAAATGCTTGCCAGGAGCTCAAAGCTGATGATCAGGGACAAAATTGTCCAGAAGTAATACAAACTAAATTATAGCATTTTCTGTCATAGGACTAAAAAATACACGTATGTTGGAAATAACTACAATTCCAGTTTTATATATTTTAAACACAATCAAGTATATCAGAACGACACCATACATAAGTTTTTTGTTCATGCTTTTCTGGGGATATCAGTGTACTGAGTGTACTTGGGGTAAGGAAGGCAATTGTCAGTTCTTCTATTGCCACCTGATGACAGGTTTTGTGGGATTTAAAATAGTACACATAAACAGGAATCATTTTTCCTTTCCAATTAGAAAGAAGATGAGTTCCGATTGTTATGTCACCTAGAAAGCAATTGAATTTATATGGGAACATTTATGAAACCAATCAGCATGACTGCCTGCATAGCAGTTCAGAACATACAACAGCTTTATTGATTTATATGTTGATGGACATCTACATTGGTTTCATAATTTAACTAATGTGAATAGTGCTGTAACAAATATTAATATGCAAGTGTCACTGTAGTGTAATTAGTTGTAATATTTGGAGCAGATACACATGAGAAGTATAGTTGGGTTATGAGATAAATCTATGACTTTAGTAACCCCACTTCTGATTTCCATAGGAGAAGTTTACATTCTCATCAGTTGTAAATAAGTGATACCTTGTGTTCTCATCCTTGATAGTGTTTATTTTAATTTGTTTCTTATTGACATTCTTATTGGGGTGGGTAAGAATCTTGATGTAGAATTTTATTTACTTGAATTTCCCTTATAGCTAGTGCTGTTGAAATTTTTCATATGTTCAAGGATCATTTTTACTCCATCTTTTGAGGAATATCTGCTTGTCTATTTTAATGATTTTGTATTTGTGATTTTATTTTCATTTTTCTCTGCACACTCTAGATGTTAATACTCTATCAAATATGTAACAAGTTGAGTTTCATTCTGTAAGCTGTCTCTTCACTTGTTTTCTGTTTTCTTTTCTCGTGAAGCACTTTAATTTGAAGAAATCACAATGATCAGTGTTTTGTACTCATTTCTGAGATACTACCATCCCATTTCAAAAGACATTGCATAGGCCAATATATGGAACTATTTTCTCAAGATTTTCCCTTTATTCTGTTTAGAGGTTCAAGTCATACATTTAGAGCTTAGATGATTTTGGAGTGACTTTTTGTGAACTAAGAGATACAGAACATGTTTAATTATTCTATAGGCAAACATTCAATTTCCCAAGCATGATTTGTTGATGATGTTCTCTTTTCTAAAATGCATGTTTTTGGCACATTTTCAAATAAACAAAATGGCTAGGGATGAATAGATTTATGTTTGGATCTTCCATTTGATCCTGTTGACTTGCGTATCTGTTTTAGTGCTTGTATTCTGCTATTTTCTACATTTTGCCTTGAAAACAGGTATGGTGATATTTATGTCATTGTACCTTTTTCTCAGGATTACGTTTGTGCGTGAATATGAGTTTAAAGATTTTTTTCTATTTCTGAGAAGAAACACAATGGAAATTCAATAATTGCTGTATTGCATCTATTTATTGCTTGTGCTAATATAGCCATTTTCATACTATTGATTCTGTGGGTGAATGAGCACAGGAAGCAGTTCCATCTTCTGGCATCTTCCTCAATTTCTTTTTTCAGTGACTCCAAGTTTTTTTTTTCTTTTTTTTAAATTTATTTATTTATTAAAGATTTCTGTCTCTTCCCAGCCACCGCCTCCCATTTCCCTCCCCCTCCCCTAATTAAGTCCCCCCCTCAGCCCAAAAAGCAATCAGGGTTCCCTGTCCTGTGGGAAGTCCAAGGAACCCCCCACCTCCATCCAGGTCTAGTAAGTTGAGCATCCAAACTGCCTAGGCTCCCACAAAGCAGACTCCAAGTTTTATTGTAGAGGTTTCTTAATTCCTTAGTTAAGTTTATTCCAAGATATATATTTTAAAATGTTATGAATGTGTTTATTTCCTGACTTTTTCCCTATGTTTCTCATTAGTAGGCTACTGAGGTTTGTATGGTAATTTTATATCCTACCAATTAGCAGCTCATATTTTCTCCTGGATTCTTTGATGTTTCTTATTTGTAGAATCATAACATCTACAAATATGTACATTTTACTTTCTTTTATTTCTTTCATTTTCTTCTCAAGTTTTATTGTTTTAATTAAGATGTCTATCACTGAAATGAATAGGATTAAAGAGCTTGGACAATGTTTTCTTGTTCCGCATTTTAGTAGGAATGATTTAAGTGTTTTTACATTTAGTATGATGTGAGCTAGAGGCTTGTTGTATGTATCCTTTATTATATTGAAATGCATTCCCTTTAGTCCTAGTCTCTCCTACGCTTGTCATCAATAGGTGCTGGATATTGTCAAAGACATTTTCTGCATGTACTAAAATTACCATATGATTTGATTTCTATACTTTGGTTCATATATGAGACTAATAACAGTAAGGCTTTCCTTCCTCTCATTGGCAGTTTGGTGGGGAAGATAAAGGAGATGGAATCATGACATGATTCCAAAAAAGCAGACTCCTGAGGTCAGTATCAAGGTGCAGACCTCTTTTAAAGTGTTTGTTCACTGCCATAAATGTATGCATTACACAAATAGTTAAGGTCATATCAAGTTCCTGTCCATTGAGTTCGAATGGCACACAACCCCCATTATGTGAGGGTGTACAGGGGATAGTATTTCCAAGTAGTGTGTCTGTAGACAAAGGGAAGGAAGTAGGCAACACCCTGGGCATTTGGTGACAAATTAGATGGTCCCCTGTTAGCTAGGACTCCATATGAGTCATCTAGTGTTCCAGAAACGAGCCGTCTAGTGTTCCAGAGGCTCAGGTGTGCTCAAACAGCTGCAGGAGGTGTTATTACTTTTCATACCCCCTGTCTTCTAGTAACACAATCTGAACAGAGACTGAGCCCTCAAGAAACATTTACTAATTTATGTGTGTATAACCATCCCTACATCTCGAGAATGAAACATACCTGATCAGGGTCAATATTTCTATTGAGATATTGTTGTATCCTGTTTGCAACTATTTTATTGGGAATTGCTGCTTTTATATTCTTCAAAGTGATTAGTCTTTGCCTGGATTTTATAACAGGATATTTTTAGCTGTGGAGGTATATATTAGTGATCTCTTTTCATTTCATGAAATATTTTAAGAAACACTGATATTAATTCTTCATTAAAGAACTGGTAGAATTCAGCAGTTAACCCATTTGTACTTGGATTCATTGTAGTTGAGTGATTTTGTTCAAAATTAATACTTCAACCTCACTACATGTTATAGATCTGTACAAGTTCTTTAACTCAACTTGAGTTAAATTTTGTAGGTCAAACAACTCTAATAATTCATTTGTTACTTTGATATTTTCCAATTGGTAAAATATAACTATAAAAATTTCTAGCTCTATGAGAATTTTGTGCCTTGTATTTTATCATTACACACACACACACACACACACACACACACACACACACACACACACTTTTCTATCACTTTTCTATCAGCTCTCCTTTGCTATCAACAAAAATTTTTGTGTTTCTTCCCAATAAAAATAAATTGTGATGCCTAAATATTCTCAGATGTGTATGCTTACATGGGAACAAGATTGACTTTGCAAGGGGTATGTTACTTGGAAAAATCCGGTAATCCCAGTAACTGATTATGTTGCCAAAAATTTATTTTGAGGTTTTAATTAGACTTTTTTTCATTTTTCATTTGTGAAATTTCAGTTTTTTTTCCAGTATGTCTTTCTTTGTATTGAATTTGCATTCCAAACTCTTTTTTGACATTTTAAATTTAATTAAAAAATTTAATTTTATTCTATTGAAATCTATTTTTAAAGTTATTTTCTTATGTGTAAGTGTTTTTGCCTAAATGTATGTATGTACAGTATGTACATGTCTGGTGCCTAAGAAGGCTTTCTGCTGACAGTTACCGGATATCAGTTGAGTAAAAGAAGATGCTGACATGAATTAGAAGATTCAGACATCAATAAAGCTGATACCTGTGCTTTGAGAGAAGGGGCTGATTTTTATAAGCTCCCTTAAGGGCTGGGAATTTGGCAATTTCTTATTTTTTGAACCATGGCTAGTTGGAAATGTCTGTCTTATCTGCCATATGCTGAAAAGAGAATTTTTACCGATTAAATTTGAAAGATGCACTCATCTATGGGTATAAAAAGGAGTCATTAGGATTTAGTTTTATGTTGTGTCCATTTAGCAGAATAATAGTGGTATGTTCTGATCTAAGTATCTGTAACTTATCTCTGTGTAGGTTCTAGTCAAATAAAAATGCCAGGTAGAAATTTCATCCTGTGGTGTGAGACTTAAATCTAGTCAAAAAGTCATAGTTTACTCTCATGGTGTCTATGCACTAGTGAGAATGTCTTGAAAAGCCAGTCATTACTATAGCTGACAGGTTTTACAGCCGGATAAGATTGATGATGGTTTTTCCCCTCCAACAGCATGCATAGCATGCTTTTGCACCATAAAAGCTACATAATAAGGGTAAAGTTTCCAGGTCAGTACCAGCTTCATATCTATGGCTCAATTATGTGGTGGCGACAAAAAATAGGGTCCTACAATCAAATTTGAGGTTATCAAAAGCGTTGACAATAGCAAGTATTATTTGGGTGTCTGTGGACCTACTGATCAACAATTATAAAACACATTTTGAGCTGGGCGGTGGTGGCACATGCCTTTTAATCCCAGCACTCAGGAGGCAGAGGCAGGTGGATCTCAGTCAGTTCAAGGCCAGCCTGGTCTTCAAGAGCTAGTTCCAGGACAGGTTCAAAAGCTACAGAAAAACCCTGTTTCAAAAAAAATAAAACACATTTTGTCAATATACTTTTTAAAAATTTAAGAGGTCTAAGTTATTTAGTAGGGTCATTGTTTAACTCACCCATGTGTGTGCATGCAAACATGTGTGTGTGTTTCTAGAATAGTAGCTTTTCACATGCCATCTTTGAAACATCTTTAGTAGTATGTATTCCTCTCCATATACCCTCTTCTACCCTCTCACCATTGCTCAATCACAAATTAAACTTTCCTATTCCACTATTCCCTTTTAGTACTTTAAATCAGCACCCTCTATCAGCCCACTTTGAAAGCTCCACCTGGCTCCTTAGTTATTTCCTGACCTTGATGGCTATTCTAAATGAAACACATTTATCTGAAGATTTAAAACTAATGTGCACAAATGACATAAATTGTATGATATTTGATTTGTTTGTATGGGCCTGATTTACTCAATCAGAATGATTGTTTTCCATTTTATTTTTTAGCAAATATTAAAAGTTTGCTAAACATTAGTTAAAAGTTAAAATAAGGATAAAAAATTATGAATTGTGTGTATGAAGAAAATAGACATTATGCAATGTTAGAATGGATATATAAGCATGCAGAATAGCCATATAATCACACTATACAATATATTATTTCTGCTAAGTGATGATTAATTTTAAAAATTAAGTTATACAGTACAGTTTTTAATTTTTCCTTGATACCCACTCTGCTTCTAAGCTGCTAATTTGTAGTAATTTCCCCAGTGTGGGCTCTTAGGGGAAGGACTATGGAAGCTATTACTGCAGGATCCCACTGACCACAACAGTAGTCTTGGAACTGTCATTGCCTACAGCACAAAGTTTATATGGTTATATTGGTTTCCCACCCTTTCCCCTTGAGGTCTTGCCTGTAAACTGGCATTGGCTACTTCATCCCAGATAAACAATATTGCAAGAGTCTTAGCTTTGATAATTCTTGTAGATTCCTGTGAGATTCCCTTGTGAGAGTTTTGTATCTGACCCTGAAATGCCCTCCTTTCCAATTTCTCCCCAACCTAATCACTCTTATCTCCAACCCCAAACATCTACAAGCCACTTATGAATTCTCTTCTATTTCTCCTTCCATGGGGTATCTGGTCATCTCCCTTTGAATCTTCTTTTGCCTAGTCTATGGAAACAGATGCAGATCTACAACCAAACATTAGGTGGAGGTCAGGGAATCCCCAGAAAGGGGCAGAAAGAATTGTAGGAGCAAGAGTGGTCAAGGACAACATAAGAAAACTCAAAGTATCAACAAACCTGAGCTCAGAGGTACTCAGAGACTGAGTCAACAACCAAGGAGCCTCTCACATGGAATCATCTTAGACGTTGTGCATATTATATGACAGGTATGTACCTTGGTACTTTTGTGGGGTTTCTACCAGTAGGAATAGGGGCTGTCTCTCACTATTTTACTAGCTTTTGGGACTGCATTCTTCATGCTTGGTTGCCTTGTAGAGCAGTAATACATTGGGACATGCTTAGTCATACTGTAACTTCATATGCCGTGTTTGATGATATTCTTGGAAGACAAACACTGTCCTAAACAAAAATGAATGAGGAGTGGATGGATTGGAGGTAGAAACAGAGGGTGGTTGAGGAGAGGGACGGGGGAGACGAAGGAGGTGAAACTGTGGCTGGGATGTCAAATAAGTAAATAACAAAATTTATTTAAAAATAAGTATCTCATTGGGACATTGGGAGCTCAGTCCAGTGCTCCAGTGTGGGTCTCTGTCTCTATCTCCATCCATTGCCAGATGAAGGTTCTATAGTGATATGCAAGATATTCATCAGTATGGCTATAGGATAGGGTCATTTCAGGTTCCCTATCCTCAGCTGCCCCAGGAACTAACTGGGGATATTGCCCTGGGCACCTGGGAGCCCCTCTAGGTCCAAGTCTCTTGCCAACCCTAAGATGGCTCCCTTAATTAAGATATGTGCTTCCCTGCTCTCTTATCCAACCTTCCTTTATCCCAATCATACCGTTTCCACAAGTTCTCCCCATCCTCCCCTTCTCACTTTCTCTCCCCATCTCCCATTACCCCCTTCCCACTCCACCCCCAAGATCCCAATTTTTGCCCAGCAATCTTGTCTACTTCCCATAACCCGGAGGATAGCTATATGTTTTTCTTTGGGTTCACCTTCTTATTTAGCTTCTTTAGGATATCATATTATAGACTCACTGACCTTTATATGTGGCTAGAACCCAATTATGAGTAGTACATCCCATGTTCATCTTTTCAGGTCTGGGTTACCTCACTCAGGATAGTGTTTTCTATTTCCATCCATTTGCATGCAGAATTCGAGAAGTCATTGTTTTTTACTGCTGAGTAGTACTCTAATGTGTATATATTCCACACTTTCTTCATCCATTCTTCCATTGAAGGACATCTAGGTTGTTTCCAGGTTCAGGCTATTACAAATAATGCTGCTATGAACATAGTTGAACAAATGTCCTTGTCATATGATCGGGCATATCTTGGGTATATTTTCAAGAGTGGCATTGCTGGGTCCAGGGGTAGGTTGATCCCGAGGAGCAGAAGGAGGGAGAATATGAGCAAAGAAGTCAGGACTACAAGGGGTGCACCCACCAATGGAGACAGTGGGGCTGATCTATTGGGAACTCACCAAGGCCAGCTGGACTGTGACTGAAAAAGCATGGGATAAAACCAGACTCTTTGAATATGGCGGACAAGGAGGGCTGCTGAGAAGCCAAGGACAATGTCACTGGGTCTTGATCCTACTTCATGTTCTGGCTTTGTGGGAGCCTAGCCAGTTTGAATGTTCACCTTCTTAGACCAGGAAGGAGGGGGGGGGGGACTTTGGACTTTCCACAGGGCAGGGAACCCTGACTGCTCTTCAGACTGGAGAGGGAGGAGGAAAGAAGTGGGGGGAGGGGGAGAGGAGTGGGAGGAGGAGGAGGGAAATAGGAGGTTGGGAGGAGGCGGAAATTTTTTTTTCTTCAATAAAAAAATAATAAAAAAAGCAGTATCTCTGTTTGAACAAATCACATTGCCCCCTGGTTCTGATGGTACTGCATTGCATCATGGGCTTTTCCTGGAGTTACTAAAGGTATTGATATGTGGAGAAGATGAGGATCTACAATGATATCTGGTGATTCCTACTGACATCAACTAATACATATACTCTGCTTTAAAATTCTCCTTTCATGTCTACAATGCCTATGATTAGCTAATTGTTATTTTTTTACTGCCCATGTGTATGCAAGAAAGAGAGCAGCATTTCCCTGTGGTTTCACTGACCTGACTAGTGCCACTTGCAATGGCCTGGTCATGACTACCATTTTTCTTCCATTCTTGTTTACTTCCTCATAGAATTCTCACTTGTATTATATATTTCATGATTTTCTTTCATGTTATTGCAAAGATGAGATTTTTACTCTGTGTTCTTACCTGGGAGTCGGCCTTCAGTTTCTTCAATACCATAATTTCATAAGAGAGTTGAAACCACTGTTGAACTGAAAAATTCAATCAATAATGAATTAACACTTACTCATTCAATCCCAATTTTATTGAATGTTGAGTATGAAAGAAGTGCAGTTCACTATTTAAATCCAATGCAGATTCACTTATCAATAATTTCAGTGCCCTACAAATTTGTATCTAATATATGTATATATATATGATTGAATAAAATTTCAGAAACATAAATTTTATGTCACCTCCTCAAATTAAAAGCATCAATTGATATATTTATTTTCCTTAGAGTGGTATGCCATGTTTCTATTGAGCCTACACTATCCTCAGTAATACCTTCATTATCTGTTTCATCAATAATCTTTCTTTGCTGTGATCTTTGCCATTTTCCACACAATTGGTCTACTCAGTTCATCATAGATTCTTTTCTATTCTGGGAAAACATATGAAACATCTAACTTTGAAGTTCTTTGTAATGTGAAATTTTATGTATGAAACATTATGTTCTGAGGTAAACATTTATAAGATCTTTCTTTTGCTTACAGACAGGTTTAAATAGCATTCTTCTTAGAAACTCAGCCCTGACTTTTATTAAAGTTACAAATTATATCTCATTCCTTGTGATGGTCAAGTTTCGGTTTCTAAAGTAATTTCTAGGACACGTTCATAAACTTGAATATGACTTTTCTACTTTTTTAGTATTCATCTCTTAATATCATGGACATTTGATGAATACATAATGAGAATATTACAGCTATGAAACTTTAACAATGATTACTTTCTATAGTTTAATATACTACTCATTATCCAAATATTGGTACAAACATAAAACAAAGAAAACCAGACTACAAACCACAATCACAGAAAACTTAGACAACAATGAGGACACCAAGAAAGACTTACATAGATCTAATTTACATGGGAAGTAGAAAAAAACAACATCTCCTGAGTAAATTAGGAGCAGGAGACTTTGGGGTAGGGTTGAAGGGGGAGGGGAGAGACAGGGAGGGGAGCAGGGAATAATGAAGAGCTTAATAAAAGTCAATAAAAAAACAAAAAAACAAATATTGGATCTCTCGGCTCCAGGAGAGCCAACATTGGGGTAAGTTTCTGACCCCACGGCACCAGCCCGGGACAGGGAACTCAGAAGTTCTTCAAGCCCCTATCCTTTTTGGGCTCTCTGCAGCGCCTTTACTCCCTGCATACTGCCTCTTTCTTCCTATCCCACCCAGCTTGCATCCAGGGCCCTCCCCACTTCGGCCCCCCTGCCCTCTTTGTACACATAACATCACCCAGCCCAGCCTGTCTGGGCACTGGGTCCAAATCTTCAGGGCAACCCACTGGGCGGGAGTTCCTTTGTCTCAATAGCCTGACTGTACCAAGCAAGGTGGGAGCTTTGGTTACAAGCTGCCCAACCAGCACGGAGACCTGATCTGGGTGCCAGGAGAGCCAGCATTGGGAAGAGCCATCATTAGGCATGGAGATCTGATCTTGGCACCAGGAGAGCCGTCACTGGTGAAAGCGATCACGGGGAAGGTACATCAGTAGGCATCTAGGGTATCAGTGAATGATACCCTATAAAACCAAGGAAAAACAATCAAACAGATAATGGAAACAGTTCAAGGCTTGAAAACTGAAATGGAGGCAAAGAAGAAAACATATACAGAGGGACAGCTGGACATGGGAAATTTAAGTAAACAAACAGAGTCTACAGAAACAAGCATAACCAACAGAATACAAGAGTTAGAAGAAAGAATCTCAGATTCTGAAGATACCATAGAGAAAATAAACACACTGATCAAAGAAAACAGCAAGTCCAACAAACTCTCATCACAAAACATTCAGGAAATCTGGGACACAATAAAAAGACCAAATCTAAGAATAATAGGAGTAGAAGAAGGAAAATTGCAGCTCAATGGTCCACGAAATATATTTAATAAAATTATAGAAGAAAATTTTCTCAACCTAAAGAAAGATATACCTATGAAGGTTCAAGAAGCATACAGAACACTGAATAGGCTGAATCAAAAAAAAAATCCCCTCGCCATATAATATTTAAACACAAAGCATTCAGAATAAGGAAAAATATTAAGAGCTGCAAGGAAAAATGCCAAGTCACTTATAAAGGTAAACCTATCAGACTTACACCTGACTTCTCCATGGAAACCATGAAAGCCAGAAGGCCCTGGATAGATGTACTGCAGAAACTGAGAGACCATGGATGCAAGCCCAGACTACTATACCCAGCCAAGCTTTCATTCACTATAAATGGAGAAAATAAAATTTTCCAGGATAAAAACGAATTTCAACAATATGTAGCCACAAATCCAGCCTTACAGAAAGTAATAGAAGGAAAATCACTAACCAAGGAGTCCAACAATGACCACAATAACTCAGACATCTAGGGACCCTTCACCAACCCAACTCAAGGAGGGGAAACACACAAACTCTATGACTAAAAAATTGACCTGAGTTAACAACCACGGGTCATTAATATCACTTAATGTCAATGGACTCAACTCACCTATAAAAAGGCACAGGCTAAGAGATTGGATACGAAAACAGGATCCAACATTCTGCTGTTTACAAGAAACACACCTCAACCACAAAGACAGGCACCTACTCAGAGTAAAGGGCTGGGAAAAGGCTTATCAAGCAAATGGACCTAAGAAACAAGCAGGTGTGGCCATACTAATTCTAACAAAGATGACTTCAAACTTAAATCAATCAGAAGAGATGGAGAGGGGCATTTTATACTCATAACAGGAACAGTTCATCAGGATGAAGTCTCAATCCTGAACATCTATGCCCCTAATTTAAAAGCACCCACGTACATAAAAGAAACATTGCTAAAACTCAAGGCAGCCATCAAACCGCACACACTAATAGTAGGAGACTTCAACACTCCTCTCTCACCAATGGACAGGTCAATCAGACAGAAACCTAACAGAGAAATAAGAGAATTAATGGAGGTAATAAAGCAAATAGACTTAACAGACATCTATAGAACATTCCACCCAAATAGGGAAAAATATACCTTTTTCTCTGCATCTCATGGAACCTTCTCGAAAATCGACCACATAGTCGGTAACAAAGCAAACATCCACAGTTACAAAAAAATATTAGTAATCACCTGTGTCTTATCAGATCATCATGGATTAGAGTTAGAATTCAATAACAACGCTACCTCCAGAAAGCCTACAAATTCATGGAAACTGAACAGTCATCTACTGAACCATACCAGGATTAAGGAAGAAATAAAGAAAGAAATTAAAGTCTTCCTGGAATTCAATGAAAATAAAGAAACAACCTACTCAAACTTATGGGACACTATGAAGGCAGTCCTAAGAGGAAAGTTCATAGCACTAAGTGCCCACTTAAAGAAAACAGAGAAAGCTCACATTGGAGACTTAACAGCCCACCTGAAAGCTCTAGAAAAAAAAAAGAAGCAGACTCACCTAGGAGGAGTAGAAGACTGGAAATAATCAAACTGAGGGCTGAAATCAACAAAATAGAAACACAGAAAACAATACAAAGAATCAATGAAACAAAAAGCTGGTTCTTGGAGAAAATCAACAAGATTGATGAACCCCTTTCCAAACTAATCAAATGGCAGAGAGAGAATTTGCAAATTAATAAGATCAGAAATGAAAAGGGGGACATAACCACAAACACAGAAGAAATTCAGAGAACCATTACATCTTACTACAAAACCTGTATGCCATAAAACTGGAAAATGTAAAGGAAATGGACACTTTTTTTAGCTAAATACCATATACCAAAGTTAAACTAGGACCAGGTGAACAATTTAAATAGACCTGTTAGTCGCGAAGAATTAGAAGTGGCTATCAAAAACCTCCCTACCAAAAAAAGGCCAGTACCACATGGATTCAATGCAGAATACTACCTGAACTTCCAAAAAGACCTCATACGTATACTCCTTAAGGTATTTCACAATATAGAAACAGAAGAGGCATTGCCAAATTCCTTTTATGAAGCTACAGTCACTCTGATAAAAAAAAAACTGCACAAAGACTCAATGAGGAAAGAGAATTATAGGCCAATCTCACTCATGAACATCAATGCATAAATCATCAAAAAATATTGGCAAACCAAATTCAAGAACATATTAGAAAAATTATCCATTATGATCAAGTAGGCTTCATCCCAGAGATGCAGGGCTGGTTCAACATACGAAAATTTATCAATGTAGTCCATTATATAAATAAACTGAAAGAAAAAAAAAACATATGATCATTTCATTACATGCTGAAAAAGCATTTGACAAAATTCAACATCCCTTTAAGATAAAAGTCTTGGAGAGATTAGGGATACAATGTTCATACCTAAATATAATAAAAGCTATATACAGCAAGCCTACAGCTAACATCAAATTAAACGGAGAGAAACTCAAAGCCATCCCACTAAACTCAGGAACATGACAAGGCTGTCCACTCTCGCCATACCTCTTCAATATAGTGCTTAAAGTTCTAGCAATAGCAATAAGACATCCTAAGGGGATCAAGGGGACTCGAATTGGAAAGGAAGAGGTGAAACTTTCGTTATTTGCAGATGATATCATAGTGTACATAAGTGACCCCCCAAACTCCACCAAAGAACATTTACAGCTGATAAACAGCTTTAGTAATGTGGCAGGATACAAGGTCAACTCCAAAAAATCAGGAGCCCTCTTATACACAAAGGATATGGAAGGAGAGAGGGAAATCAGAGAAGCTTCACCTTTCATGATAGCCACAAACAGCATAAATATCTTAGGGTAACTCTACCAAGGAAGTGAAAGATCAATTTGATAAAAAACTTTAAGGCATTGAAGAAAGAAATTGAAGAGGATACCAGAAAATGGAAGGACCTCCCTTGCTCTTGGATTGGGAGGATCAACATAGTAAACATGGCATTTCTACCAAAGGCAATTTATAGATTCAATGCAATCCCCATCAAGGTCCCATCAAAATTCTTCACAGATCTGGAGAGGACAATAATCAACTTTATATGGAAAAACAAAAATTCCCAGGATAGCAAAAACCATCCTATACAATAAAGGATCTTCTGGAGGCGTTACCATCCCTGACTTCAAACTCTATTACAGAGCTACAGTGATGAAAACAGTGTGGTACTGGCATAAAAACAGAGAAGTCGACCAATGGAATCACAAAGAAGACCCGGATTTTAACCCACAAACCTAGGATCACCTCATTTTTGATAAAGGAGCTAAAAGTATACAATTGAAGAAAGAAAGCATCTTCAACAAATGGTGCTGGCATAACTGGATGTCAACCTGTAGAAGAATGAAAATAGACCCATATCTATCACCATGCACAAAACTCAAGTCCAAATGGATTAAAGACGTCAATATCAGTCTGAACACACTGAACCTGATAGAAGAGAAAGTGGGAAGTACCCTAAAACAGATGGGCACATGAGATCGCTTCCTATGTATTACCCCAGCAGCACAAGCATTAAGGGCAACATTGAACAAATGAGACCTACTAAAACTGAGAAGTTTTGTAAAGCAAAGGACACTGTCACTAGGACAAAAAGGCAACCCACTGACTGGGAGAAGATCTTCACCAACCCCGCAACAGTCAAAGGTCTGATCTCAAAAATATATAGGAGCAAGAGCAAGGAACTCAGGAACACAAGGGGTGCACCCACACACTAAGACAATGGGGATGTTCTATTGGAATCTCACCAAGGCCAGCTGGCCTAGGTCTGAAAAAGCATGGGATAAATCCAGACTAGCTGAACATAGCGGACAATGAGGAATACTGAGAATTCAAGAACAATTGCAGTGGGTTTTTGATCCTACTGCATGTACTGGCTTTGTGGGAGCCTAGGCAGTTTGAATGCTCACCTTACGAGACCTGGATAGAGGTGGGCAGTCCTTGGGCTTCCCACAGGTCAGGGAACCCTGATTGCTCTTCGAGCAGATGAGGGAGGGGGACTTGATCGGGGGAGGGGGAGGGAAATGGGAAGCGGTTGTGGGGACGAGGCAGAAATCCTTAATAAATAAATAAATTTAAAAAATAAAAATAAAATAAAAAAACAAAAAAAGAGAACTCAGGAAACTAGACTTTAAAATGCTAATTAACCCAATTAAAAAATGGGTCACTGAACTGAACAGAGAATTCTCAACAGAAGAAGTTCAAATGGCCAAAAGACACTTAAAGTCATGCTCAACCTCCTTAGCAATCAGGGAAATGCAAATCAAAACAACTTTGAGATATCATCTTACACCTTTCAGAATGGCTATAATCAATAACTCCAATGATAGCCTTTGCTGGAGAGGCTGTGGAGGAAGGGGTACCCTCATCCATTGCTGGTGGGAATGCAATCTTGTGCAAGCACTTCGGAAATCAGTGTTTTGGTTTCTCAGGAAATTCTGGATCAACCTACCCCTGGACCCAGCAATACCACTCCTGGGAATATACCCAAGAGATGCCCTATCATATGACAAGAGCATTTGTTCAACTATGTTCATAGCAGTATTATTTGTAATAGCCAGAACCTGGAAACAACCTAGATGCCCTTCAATGGAAGAATGGACGAAGAAAGTGTGGAATATATACACCTTAAAGTACTATGCTGCAGTAAAAAACAATGAGTTCTCGAATTTTGCATGCAAATGGATGGAAATAGAAACCACTATCCTGAGTGTGGTAACCCAGACCCAAAGAGATGAACATGGGATGTACTCACTCATAATTGGTTTCTAGACATAAATAAGGGTCACAGAGTCTATAATTGGTTATCCTAAAGAAGCTAAGCAAGAAGGTGAACTCAAGGAAAAACATATAGTTATCCTCTTGGCTATGGGAAGTAGATAAAATTGCCGGGGAGAAAATTGGGATCTTGGGGTTGGGGTGGGATGGGGGAAGGGGAGATGGAGAGAGAAAAATGAGAAGGGGAGGAGGGGGGAACTTGGGGAAACAGGAGGATTTTGATAAAGGACGGTTGATTAGGGGAGCACAGAAGCACAATTCTTAGTTAAGGGAGCCACCTTAGGGTTGGCAAGAGACTTGAACCTATAGTGGCTCCCAGGAGCCCAAGGCGATGTCCCCAGTTAGTTCCTTGGGCAGCTGAGGATAGGGAACCTGAAATGACCCTATCCTATAGCAATACTGATGAATATCTTGCATATCACCATAGAACCTTCATCTGGTGATGGATGGAGATAGAGACAGAGACCCACACTGGAGCACTGGACTGAGCTCCCAAGGTCCCAATGAGGAGCAGAAGGAGGGAGATCATGAGCAAGGATGTCGGGACCACGAGGGGTGAACCCACCCACTGAGACAGTGGGGCTGATCTATTGGGAGCTCACCAAGGCCAGCTGGACTGTGACTGAAAAAGCATGGGATAAAACTGGACTCTCTGAACGTATTGAACAATGAGGGATGATGAGAAGCCAAGTACAATGGCACGGGGTTTTGATCCTACTTAATGTGCTGGCTTTGTGGGAGCCTAGCCAGTTTGTATATTCACCTTCCTAGATATGGACGGAGGTGGGAGGACCTTGGACTTTCCACAGGGCAGGGAACCCTGACTGCTCTTTTGACTGGAGAGGGAGGGGGAGATCAGTGGGGGAGGTGGAGAAGGCTGGGAGGAGAAGGAGAAGGGTGGGAGGAGCGGAAGGAAAATGGGAGGCTGGGAGGAGGAGGAAACTTGTTTTTTTTTTCTTTTCTCAATAAAAAAACACAAATATTGGTATTATTATTCACCATACTTATTTCATGAGCTGACCAATGTCTATATTTCATACTACGCTTAAGATACTCTTCACAAAAGCAGTGTAGAACCAGAAAAAGTTGCCTCACAGAATAAGATATATATGATTTTTTCTGATTTTTTTCTATGTCTTTTGTTATTTGTCTTCTCTATGTTGATTCTTATAATAGTGAATCAAGGCTCAGCTCCAGCAGCTTTCCTGGAGGCCAAGGTGTGATGTGGGAGTGATTTCTTATTAATAAAGAAACTGCCTAGACCCATTTGATAGGCCAACCCTTAGGTAGGCGGAGTAAACAGAACGGAATGCTGGGAGAAAGAAACTGAGTCAGGGAGTCGCCATGATTCTCCCACTCCAGACAGACGCAGGTTAAGATCATTTCTGGTAAGCCAGCTCGTGGGCTACACAGATTAATAGAAATGGGTTAGATAAATATGTAAAAGCTAGCCAATAAGAAACTAAAATTAATGGGTCAGGCAGTGTTTAAAAGAATACAGTTTCCGTGTAATTATTTCAGGGAAAGCTAGCCATGCGGGCGGCCGCGTGCCAGGGACGCAGCCCTGCCGCTCGTAACACAACAGAGTGGCGCCCGACGTGATGGACTAAATCCACTTAAAAACCTGAGAAGGCTTAAAAATAAGGGAGAGAGACTTTAACACAGATTTTTGCTGTTTGTTGGTGGCGTGCTGTAGAGAAATTTCCTGATTCGGCAACAGCAACAGAAAAAAAAGCTGCGTCATTTTAAAGTGCGGCTTCTTGGGACTGTGCCGCCATTGCAAACTCTGGCTTTAAAGCATTTCAATGGATTTTATGGGACTGGATGTTTGTGTTCCCGCTTGGGATGGGAAGGAGAGTGCTCTCAGCGCTCCCCGCCTGCACCTGGGCAGATGGCAGAATCAGGCTTAGGCAGGCGGAAGAGCATGGTGGAAGAGACGTGTTTTCAGACTGCGCAGTGCTCTGAGTGTCAGATTTGGTTGTAACTTGGATAAAAAGAGTTTCTGTGCTGCATGCTCAGTCTCAAAATTAAACTGCTGAGTGCGGCTCCAATGAGGACTTGCTGTGTGCCTGGAACTGTGCACAGCTCAGGGGCACCAAATGGATCTGAGGCAGGAGAGGCTGCTCCTTGCTGAACTGTGCTGGTTGGCAGGAACTACCGTAATTACCATAATAACAGCACAGTTAAGGTTTAGACTGGGCAGGACACAGGTGGTACCGTATTACCTGTACATGGTGCAACTTAAGTTTTTAAGAAGTGCTTAACATTTTAAGAAATGCTCCTGGATAGTAAAAATATTACAGATTCACAATAAAACAGATTCAGACATAACAGACCTCAGTGGATCACAGTGTTGGATGAATGTACATAGGCTTGAGAGAGAGAAGAATAAGAATATAGAGAATAAAGTAAATGTCTTAAAAAAAAGGGTAAAGTCTTTAAAGAGACAGAGTACAGATAGTTAAGAGATTAAAATAAATAAAGAAAAATAAGCCACGTAAAAATGGAAAATTCACAGAGAGTCTGGATTATGTACATTGTGTTTTCTTTAAAATTTTTGACTGTAAAGGAGCTAAGTACAGACAGACATTTCATTACATGGGCTGCCAAGCTAAACCAGAATGGATATAAAGGTATTACGATTTCAAAATTTGGGTTTAAGAATATGATGCTTTGGAGAGGGTCTTCTTTTGTTTTCACAGAGGACCAGACCCTGTGGATTTCTTCTATTACAATTTGGTATGATAGACCACGCCCTCCTGAAAGATTGTTGTGAACATCTTCAGAAAATTGCTTCGCTCAACTGCCAACTGAGATGAAACTGACACACAGGTTACACCCTAAATGATCTGATTAACAGCGCCCCCATTCAGCAGGAAGCAGTTTGGAGAGAAAAAACTGCGCCCATGTTCCCAAAATATTGTTTGTAAATGTTCTTTTACATTTAAAGGGGGAAATGATATAGGTATGAGTAATTTGCATTGGTGTGGATTTTACAGTCAATTTTGTTATATGTATATGTATTTCTGATCTTGATTAAGGTATTGTGATTGTGTAGTTCATTTAAAAATGTAATGTATAATTAAAAAATATAGGTTAATGGTTAATCATCAATAATAGTCAATCTTGTAGTCATGTTAGTTAGATTTTCTAGATATATAGAGATACATTTCAGTTAGATAGACATTCTTCATATCTTTCAAAGACTGCAGAATATGGCATTTAATGTGTTAATAACTTAGGACTTTTCATGACAATGAGACATATCTGCTCCTGGTGGCACCAATCTACTTCGAGAGGAGGATGGGCATCGAAGAGGATCCTTATGGAATTTGATAGCCATTTGGGCAAGAAACTGCTCTTGCCTGGACTGTTGCATAAAATGGACACAGAGAACCCGCAGAGAGAGGACTGCTGAACTTGCCTAAAGGTGAGATGGTCTTTCGGGGTTCATGACTCATGAAAGAGTCTGCGAGACATTCTGCAGGACACAGCAGATAGTGACTGAACTGTCTTGGGAATTTCCTGCTTCATGGAAATGTCTGCTGGATACTTTGGGCCTGAAGGCTGAAGATGGATGCCCCAACGGTACAGAGGAACTTTGGGTGACTGTCCAGGCAGCGAGATGTCTCTGTCATTTCTAGAGTTTTCTTATTTCTTGTTTACTTAGGTAGTATTATATCCTTCTGGAGTCTTTGATGGAGTTGAAGAATAAATAGATAGTTATAGTTTTCCTTAGATAAAATAGATATAAATATTGTAACTGTAATTCCTACTTGATAACTGTTTTGCTATATGTAATTTTACTATGTTAAAGTTAAAGCCTTTCTTTTTTGTTTAAACAGAAAAAGGGGAAATGATGTGGGAGTGATTTCTTATTAATAAAGAAACTGCCTAGACCCATTTGATAGGCCAACCCTTAGGTAGGCGGAGTAAACAGAACGGAATGCTGGGAGAAAGAAACTGAGTCAGGGAGTCGCCATGATTCTCCCACTCCAGACAGACGCAGGTTAAGATCATTTCTGGTAAGCCAGCTCGTGGGCTACACAGATTAATAGAAATGGGTTAGATAAATATGTAAAAGCTAGCCAATAAGAAACTAAAATTAATGGGTCAGGCAGTGTTTAAAAGAATACAGTTTCCGTGTAATTATTTCGGGTAAAGCTAGCCGGGTGGCGGGACACAGCCCACCGCTCCGTATTTCAACAAAGGTGTTCCTAGGGACTCCAAGTAAGGTACTGCCCACTCCCCACTATCATTCTGTAAAGCCTAGCAAACATCTGACTGCACCCCCTTAATGCTATATTCCTGCCTATAACTTTTGAAAAAGACTTCAGCCTCTCCAGAGACCAGGCTGGATCTAGGGATGATAGGTAAGACCATGCACACAGCACACTAAAATGACTTAAATCCCACCCACATCCCCAGAATGCATACCTTCCCATAGAACTTATATTCTGGCCTGTATTTTGGAAAAAAACTCTTCAGCTTTGCCTGATGTAATGCTGGATCTAGAGACACTAGTCCTGGCAGGAAACTTCTGCTAACTTGAATGCTACCAACCAACTAGGAATCCAAGAAGTCACATAGGAACTTAGAACTGCAGAAGCAATGATAGCACTGACAACTCTAGAGGATTTCCTGGCCTCAGAAACTCCAGTGGAGATACTCTACTAGACATGAAGACACACTCACTGTTCACCAGAACCCTTGACCATTTAAGAGAGAAGACCAGAGAGAAAACAAAAGCCAAGGAACACAGTGCCCATCAAAAATAGACAAATGCAGGAATACATACCTAGACCTATAATCATCCCAAACCCAGATGCAAAAACAGCAGTGTGATAACACAATCAATAATAAGAATGGGAAATATGGTACCACAGAGCCTAGCTATGTTAAGACAGCAAGGCCTGAAGAATTCAACGTAGATGAAGCATAAGATAATTACTTCAAAAAGTAACTTTATGAATATGATAGTGGTCTTTAAAGAGGAAAAGAAAAAAAATTTCTTAAATAAATTGAGTGAAAGACAAAACATGTTGTACATAAATATATCCCTTAAAGAATGCCAAGAAAGCCAACTTAAACAAAGAGGTTAAGAATGATTTCAAGACCTGAAAATGGAAATAGAAGCAATAAAGAAAACACAGACTAAGGAATTTCTGGAAATATAAAATCTGGGAAAGTGAACAGGAATTATAGAATACAAAAGATGGAGGAATAAATTGTGGGTATTGAAGATATGGTAGCAGAAATAGATTCATCTGTCAAAGAAAATGTTAATGTTAAAATATTCTTAGGCAGACAGGGACTGAACAGACCAGATCCGGGGGTGAATGAACATCCATCCTCTAGGCTAGGCAGTCCAGTCTCTAGTCCCTAGGCCCTGGAGTAAAACCTCAGGCCCCTCCTCACCCATCTCAGACATACTAGTAGGTCAGCAGTAAGCCTCCTGCAGACAGACTTCTCCAATCCCACCAAGGGACTCTGTTACCTACAAGTCCTACCCTGACCCCAAACCTATTCACCCCTACTACCTCAGCAGCTCCCTGAGACATAGAGAGTGACTGCACCAATAAGAACAAGAAAGGATTCTGAGATATAGACACCAACTTTAATGGTTGGACAAAGAGGCAAAGATACTGTTTGTACAAATTGGAGGAAGAGGTGGATAGATGCTAATGCAGAATACATTCAACAACCTAAAGAGCAATATGGCATCACCAGAACCTAGTGGTCCTACTACAGGAAATCCTGAATATCCCAACACCAAAGAAGTAGAAGAGAATTACATTGTAAATCACTTTATGAAGAAAGTAGAGATGCTTAAAGAGAAAATGAAAAACTCCCTTAAAGAAATGGAGGAAAAGACAAAAATGGAAGAAATCAATATATCTCTTAAAGAAAGCCAAGAAAAAAAATAAAACAGGCAAAAGAAACATTTAAAGATGTGAAAATTGAAATAGAGGCAATAAAGAAAACAAAAACTGTGGGAAATCTGGAAATTGAAAATCTGGGTAAATGAACAAAAACTACAGATTCAAGAATAGCCAATAGAATATAAGATATGAGGCACTCAGGAGGCAGAGGCAGGTGGATCTCAGTCAGTTCAAGGCCAGCCTGGTCTTCAAGAGCTAGTTCCAGGACAGGTTCAAAAGCTACAGAAAAACCCTGTTTCAAAAAAAATAAAACACATTTTGTCAATATACTTTTTAAAAATTTAAGAGGTCTAAGTTATTTAGTAGGGTCATTGTTTAACTCACCCATGTGTGTGCATGCAAACATGTGTGTGTGTTTCTAGAATAGTAGCTTTTCACATGCCATCTTTGAAACATCTTTAGTAGTATGTATTCCTCTCCATATACCCTCTTCTACCCTCTCACCATTGCTCAATCACAAATTAAACTTTCCTATTCCACTATTCCCTTTTAGTACTTTAAATCAGCACCCTCTATCAGCCCACTTTGAAAGCTCCACCTGGCTCCTTAGTTATTTCCTGACCTTGATGGCTATTCTAAATGAAACACATTTATCTGAAGATTTAAAACTAATGTGCACAAATGACATAAATTGTATGATATTTGATTTGTTTGTATGGGCCTGATTTACTCAATCAGAATGATTGTTTTCCATTTTATTTTTTAGCAAATATTAAAAGTTTGCTAAACATTAGTTAAAAGTTAAAATAAGGATAAAAAATTATGAATTGTGTGTATGAAGAAAATAGACATTATGCAATGTTAGAATGGATATATAAGCATGCAGAATAGCCATATAATCACACTATACAATATATTATTTCTGCTAAGTGATGATTAATTTTAAAAATTAAGTTATACAGTACAGTTTTTAATTTTTCCTTGATACCCACTCTGCTTCTAAGCTGCTAATTTGTAGTAATTTCCCCAGTGTGGGCTCTTAGGGGAAGGACTATGGAAGCTATTACTGCAGGATCCCACTGACCACAACAGTAGTCTTGGAACTGTCATTGCCTACAGCACAAAGTTTATATGGTTATATTGGTTTCCCACCCTTTCCCCTTGAGGTCTTGCCTGTAAACTGGCATTGGCTACTTCATCCCAGATAAACAATATTGCAAGAGTCTTAGCTTTGATAATTCTTGTAGATTCCTGTGAGATTCCCTTGTGAGAGTTTTGTATCTGACCCTGAAATGCCCTCCTTTCCAATTTCTCCCCAACCTAATCACTCTTATCTCCAACCCCAAACATCTACAAGCCACTTATGAATTCTCTTCTATTTCTCCTTCCATGGGGTATCTGGTCATCTCCCTTTGAATCTTCTTTTGCCTAGTCTATGGAAACAGATGCAGATCTACAACCAAACATTAGGTGGAGGTCAGGGAATCCCCAGAAAGGGGCAGAAAGAATTGTAGGAGCAAGAGTGGTCAAGGACAACATAAGAAAACTCAAAGTATCAACAAACCTGAGCTCAGAGGTACTCAGAGACTGAGTCAACAACCAAGGAGCCTCTCACATGGAATCATCTTAGACGTTGTGCATATTATATGACAGGTATGTACCTTGGTACTTTTGTGGGGTTTCTACCAGTAGGAATAGGGGCTGTCTCTCACTATTTTACTAGCTTTTGGGACTGCATTCTTCATGCTTGGTTGCCTTGTAGAGCAGTAATACATTGGGACATGCTTAGTCATACTGTAACTTCATATGCCGTGTTTGATGATATTCTTGGAAGACAAACACTGTCCTAAACAAAAATGAATGAGGAGTGGATGGATTGGAGGTAGAAACAGAGGGTGGTTGAGGAGAGGGACGGGGGAGACGAAGGAGGTGAAACTGTGGCTGGGATGTCAAATAAGTAAATAACAAAATTTATTTAAAAATAAGTATCTCATTGGGACATTGGGAGCTCAGTCCAGTGCTCCAGTGTGGGTCTCTGTCTCTATCTCCATCCATTGCCAGATGAAGGTTCTATAGTGATATGCAAGATATTCATCAGTATGGCTATAGGATAGGGTCATTTCAGGTTCCCTATCCTCAGCTGCCCCAGGAACTAACTGGGGATATTGCCCTGGGCACCTGGGAGCCCCTCTAGGTCCAAGTCTCTTGCCAACCCTAAGATGGCTCCCTTAATTAAGATATGTGCTTCCCTGCTCTCTTATCCAACCTTCCTTTATCCCAATCATACCGTTTCCACAAGTTCTCCCCATCCTCCCCTTCTCACTTTCTCTCCCCATCTCCCATTACCCCCTTCCCACTCCACCCCCAAGATCCCAATTTTTGCCCAGCAATCTTGTCTACTTCCCATAACCCGGAGGATAGCTATATGTTTTTCTTTGGGTTCACCTTCTTATTTAGCTTCTTTAGGATATCATATTATAGACTCACTGACCTTTATATGTGGCTAGAACCCAATTATGAGTAGTACATCCCATGTTCATCTTTTCAGGTCTGGGTTACCTCACTCAGGATAGTGTTTTCTATTTCCATCCATTTGCATGCAGAATTCGAGAAGTCATTGTTTTTTACTGCTGAGTAGTACTCTAATGTGTATATATTCCACACTTTCTTCATCCATTCTTCCATTGAAGGACATCTAGGTTGTTTCCAGGTTCAGGCTATTACAAATAATGCTGCTATGAACATAGTTGAACAAATGTCCTTGTCATATGATCGGGCATATCTTGGGTATATTTTCAAGAGTGGCATTGCTGGGTCCAGGGGTAGGTTGATCCCGAGGAGCAGAAGGAGGGAGAATATGAGCAAAGAAGTCAGGACTACAAGGGGTGCACCCACCAATGGAGACAGTGGGGCTGATCTATTGGGAACTCACCAAGGCCAGCTGGACTGTGACTGAAAAAGCATGGGATAAAACCAGACTCTTTGAATATGGCGGACAAGGAGGGCTGCTGAGAAGCCAAGGACAATGTCACTGGGTCTTGATCCTACTTCATGTTCTGGCTTTGTGGGAGCCTAGCCAGTTTGAATGTTCACCTTCTTAGACCAGGAAGGAGGGGGGGGGGGGACTTTGGACTTTCCACAGGGCAGGGAACCCTGACTGCTCTTCAGACTGGAGAGGGAGGAGGAAAGAAGTGGGGGGAGGGGGAGAGGAGTGGGAGGAGGAGGAGGGAAATAGGAGGTTGGGAGGAGGCGGAAATTTTTTTTTCTTCAATAAAAAAATAATAAAAAAAGCAGTATCTCTGTTTGAACAAATCACATTGCCCCCTGGTTCTGATGGTACTGCATTGCATCATGGGCTTTTCCTGGAGTTACTAAAGGTATTGATATGTGGAGAAGATGAGGATCTACAATGATATCTGGTGATTCCTACTGACATCAACTAATACATATACTCTGCTTTAAAATTCTCCTTTCATGTCTACAATGCCTATGATTAGCTAATTGTTATTTTTTTACTGCCCATGTGTATGCAAGAAAGAGAGCAGCATTTCCCTGTGGTTTCACTGACCTGACTAGTGCCACTTGCAATGGCCTGGTCATGACTACCATTTTTCTTCCATTCTTGTTTACTTCCTCATAGAATTCTCACTTGTATTATATATTTCATGATTTTCTTTCATGTTATTGCAAAGATGAGATTTTTACTCTGTGTTCTTACCTGGGAGTCGGCCTTCAGTTTCTTCAATACCATAATTTCATAAGAGAGTTGAAACCACTGTTGAACTGAAAAATTCAATCAATAATGAATTAACACTTACTCATTCAATCCCAATTTTATTGAATGTTGAGTATGAAAGAAGTGCAGTTCACTATTTAAATCCAATGCAGATTCACTTATCAATAATTTCAGTGCCCTACAAATTTGTATCTAATATATGTATATATATATGATTGAATAAAATTTCAGAAACATAAATTTTATGTCACCTCCTCAAATTAAAAGCATCAATTGATATATTTATTTTCCTTAGAGTGGTATGCCATGTTTCTATTGAGCCTACACTATCCTCAGTAATACCTTCATTATCTGTTTCATCAATAATCTTTCTTTGCTGTGATCTTTGCCATTTTCCACACAATTGGTCTACTCAGTTCATCATAGATTCTTTTCTATTCTGGGAAAACATATGAAACATCTAACTTTGAAGTTCTTTGTAATGTGAAATTTTATGTATGAAACATTATGTTCTGAGGTAAACATTTATAAGATCTTTCTTTTGCTTACAGACAGGTTTAAATAGCATTCTTCTTAGAAACTCAGCCCTGACTTTTATTAAAGTTACAAATTATATCTCATTCCTTGTGATGGTCAAGTTTCGGTTTCTAAAGTAATTTCTAGGACACGTTCATAAACTTGAATATGACTTTTCTACTTTTTTAGTATTCATCTCTTAATATCATGGACATTTGATGAATACATAATGAGAATATTACAGCTATGAAACTTTAACAATGATTACTTTCTATAGTTTAATATACTACTCATTATCCAAATATTGGTACAAACATAAAACAAAGAAAACCAGACTACAAACCACAATCACAGAAAACTTAGACAACAATGAGGACACCAAGAAAGACTTACATAGATCTAATTTACATGGGAAGTAGAAAAAAACAACATCTCCTGAGTAAATTAGGAGCAGGAGACTTTGGGGTAGGGTTGAAGGGGGAGGGGAGAGACAGGGAGGGGAGCAGGGAATAATGAAGAGCTTAATAAAAGTCAATAAAAAAACAAAAAAACAAATATTGGATCTCTCGGCTCCAGGAGAGCCAACATTGGGGTAAGTTTCTGACCCCACGGCACCAGCCCGGGACAGGGAACTCAGAAGTTCTTCAAGCCCCTATCCTTTTTGGGCTCTCTGCAGCGCCTTTACTCCCTGCATACTGCCTCTTTCTTCCTATCCCACCCAGCTTGCATCCAGGGCCCTCCCCACTTCGGCCCCCCTGCCCTCTTTGTACACATAACATCACCCAGCCCAGCCTGTCTGGGCACTGGGTCCAAATCTTCAGGGCAACCCACTGGGCGGGAGTTCCTTTGTCTCAATAGCCTGACTGTACCAAGCAAGGTGGGAGCTTTGGTTACAAGCTGCCCAACCAGCACGGAGACCTGATCTGGGTGCCAGGAGAGCCAGCATTGGGAAGAGCCATCATTAGGCATGGAGATCTGATCTTGGCACCAGGAGAGCCGTCACTGGTGAAAGCGATCACGGGGAAGGTACATCAGTAGGCATCTAGGGTATCAGTGAATGATACCCTATAAAACCAAGGAAAAACAATCAAACAGATAATGGAAACAGTTCAAGGCTTGAAAACTGAAATGGAGGCAAAGAAGAAAACATATACAGAGGGACAGCTGGACATGGGAAATTTAAGTAAACAAACAGAGTCTACAGAAACAAGCATAACCAACAGAATACAAGAGTTAGAAGAAAGAATCTCAGATTCTGAAGATACCATAGAGAAAATAAACACACTGATCAAAGAAAACAGCAAGTCCAACAAACTCTCATCACAAAACATTCAGGAAATCTGGGACACAATAAAAAGACCAAATCTAAGAATAATAGGAGTAGAAGAAGGAAAATTGCAGCTCAATGGTCCACGAAATATATTTAATAAAATTATAGAAGAAAATTTTCTCAACCTAAAGAAAGATATACCTATGAAGGTTCAAGAAGCATACAGAACACTGAATAGGCTGAATCAAAAAAAAAAATCCCCTCGCCATATAATATTTAAACACAAAGCATTCAGAATAAGGAAAAATATTAAGAGCTGCAAGGAAAAATGCCAAGTCACTTATAAAGGTAAACCTATCAGACTTACACCTGACTTCTCCATGGAAACCATGAAAGCCAGAAGGCCCTGGATAGATGTACTGCAGAAACTGAGAGACCATGGATGCAAGCCCAGACTACTATACCCAGCCAAGCTTTCATTCACTATAAATGGAGAAAATAAAATTTTCCAGGATAAAAACGAATTTCAACAATATGTAGCCACAAATCCAGCCTTACAGAAAGTAATAGAAGGAAAATCACTAACCAAGGAGTCCAACAATGACCACAATAACTCAGACATCTAGGGACCCTTCACCAACCCAACTCAAGGAGGGGAAACACACAAACTCTATGACTAAAAAATTGACCTGAGTTAACAACCACGGGTCATTAATATCACTTAATGTCAATGGACTCAACTCACCTATAAAAAGGCACAGGCTAAGAGATTGGATACGAAAACAGGATCCAACATTCTGCTGTTTACAAGAAACACACCTCAACCACAAAGACAGGCACCTACTCAGAGTAAAGGGCTGGGAAAAGGCTTATCAAGCAAATGGACCTAAGAAACAAGCAGGTGTGGCCATACTAATTCTAACAAAGATGACTTCAAACTTAAATCAATCAGAAGAGATGGAGAGGGGCATTTTATACTCATAACAGGAACAGTTCATCAGGATGAAGTCTCAATCCTGAACATCTATGCCCCTAATTTAAAAGCACCCACGTACATAAAAGAAACATTGCTAAAACTCAAGGCAGCCATCAAACCGCACACACTAATAGTAGGAGACTTCAACACTCCTCTCTCACCAATGGACAGGTCAATCAGACAGAAACCTAACAGAGAAATAAGAGAATTAATGGAGGTAATAAAGCAAATAGACTTAACAGACATCTATAGAACATTCCACCCAAATAGGGAAAAATATACCTTTTTCTCTGCATCTCATGGAACCTTCTCGAAAATCGACCACATAGTCGGTAACAAAGCAAACATCCACAGTTACAAAAAAATATTAGTAATCACCTGTGTCTTATCAGATCATCATGGATTAGAGTTAGAATTCAATAACAACGCTACCTCCAGAAAGCCTACAAATTCATGGAAACTGAACAGTCATCTACTGAACCATACCAGGATTAAGGAAGAAATAAAGAAAGAAATTAAAGTCTTCCTGGAATTCAATGAAAATAAAGAAACAACCTACTCAAACTTATGGGACACTATGAAGGCAGTCCTAAGAGGAAAGTTCATAGCACTAAGTGCCCACTTAAAGAAAACAGAGAAAGCTCACATTGGAGACTTAACAGCCCACCTGAAAGCTCTAGAAAAAAAAAAGAAGCAGACTCACCTAGGAGGAGTAGAAGACTGGAAATAATCAAACTGAGGGCTGAAATCAACAAAATAGAAACACAGAAAACAATACAAAGAATCAATGAAACAAAAAGCTGGTTCTTGGAGAAAATCAACAAGATTGATGAACCCCTTTCCAAACTAATCAAATGGCAGAGAGAGAATTTGCAAATTAATAAGATCAGAAATGAAAAGGGGGACATAACCACAAACACAGAAGAAATTCAGAGAACCATTACATCTTACTACAAAACCTGTATGCCATAAAACTGGAAAATGTAAAGGAAATGGACACTTTTTTTAGCTAAATACCATATACCAAAGTTAAACTAGGACCAGGTGAACAATTTAAATAGACCTGTTAGTCGCGAAGAATTAGAAGTGGCTATCAAAAACCTCCCTACCAAAAAAAGGCCAGTACCACATGGATTCAATGCAGAATACTACCTGAACTTCCAAAAAGACCTCATACGTATACTCCTTAAGGTATTTCACAATATAGAAACAGAAGAGGCATTGCCAAATTCCTTTTATGAAGCTACAGTCACTCTGATAAAAAAAAAACTGCACAAAGACTCAATGAGGAAAGAGAATTATAGGCCAATCTCACTCATGAACATCAATGCATAAATCATCAAAAAATATTGGCAAACCAAATTCAAGAACATATTAGAAAAATTATCCATTATGATCAAGTAGGCTTCATCCCAGAGATGCAGGGCTGGTTCAACATACGAAAATTTATCAATGTAGTCCATTATATAAATAAACTGAAAGAAAAAAAAAACATATGATCATTTCATTACATGCTGAAAAAGCATTTGACAAAATTCAACATCCCTTTAAGATAAAAGTCTTGGAGAGATTAGGGATACAATGTTCATACCTAAATATAATAAAAGCTATATACAGCAAGCCTACAGCTAACATCAAATTAAACGGAGAGAAACTCAAAGCCATCCCACTAAACTCAGGAACATGACAAGGCTGTCCACTCTCGCCATACCTCTTCAATATAGTGCTTAAAGTTCTAGCAATAGCAATAAGACATCCTAAGGGGATCAAGGGGACTCGAATTGGAAAGGAAGAGGTGAAACTTTCGTTATTTGCAGATGATATCATAGTGTACATAAGTGACCCCCCAAACTCCACCAAAGAACATTTACAGCTGATAAACAGCTTTAGTAATGTGGCAGGATACAAGGTCAACTCCAAAAAATCAGGAGCCCTCTTATACACAAAGGATATGGAAGGAGAGAGGGAAATCAGAGAAGCTTCACCTTTCATGATAGCCACAAACAGCATAAATATCTTAGGGTAACTCTACCAAGGAAGTGAAAGATCAATTTGATAAAAAACTTTAAGGCATTGAAGAAAGAAATTGAAGAGGATACCAGAAAATGGAAGGACCTCCCTTGCTCTTGGATTGGGAGGATCAACATAGTAAACATGGCATTTCTACCAAAGGCAATTTATAGATTCAATGCAATCCCCATCAAGGTCCCATCAAAATTCTTCACAGATCTGGAGAGGACAATAATCAACTTTATATGGAAAAACAAAAATTCCCAGGATAGCAAAAACCATCCTATACAATAAAGGATCTTCTGGAGGCGTTACCATCCCTGACTTCAAACTCTATTACAGAGCTACAGTGATGAAAACAGTGTGGTACTGGCATAAAAACAGAGAAGTCGACCAATGGAATCACAAAGAAGACCCGGATTTTAACCCACAAACCTAGGATCACCTCATTTTTGATAAAGGAGCTAAAAGTATACAATTGAAGAAAGAAAGCATCTTCAACAAATGGTGCTGGCATAACTGGATGTCAACCTGTAGAAGAATGAAAATAGACCCATATCTATCACCATGCACAAAACTCAAGTCCAAATGGATTAAAGACGTCAATATCAGTCTGAACACACTGAACCTGATAGAAGAGAAAGTGGGAAGTACCCTAAAACAGATGGGCACATGAGATCGCTTCCTATGTATTACCCCAGCAGCACAAGCATTAAGGGCAACATTGAACAAATGAGACCTACTAAAACTGAGAAGTTTTGTAAAGCAAAGGACACTGTCACTAGGACAAAAAGGCAACCCACTGACTGGGAGAAGATCTTCACCAACCCCGCAACAGTCAAAGGTCTGATCTCAAAAATATATAGGAGCAAGAGCAAGGAACTCAGGAACACAAGGGGTGCACCCACACACTAAGACAATGGGGATGTTCTATTGGAATCTCACCAAGGCCAGCTGGCCTAGGTCTGAAAAAGCATGGGATAAATCCAGACTAGCTGAACATAGCGGACAATGAGGAATACTGAGAATTCAAGAACAATTGCAGTGGGTTTTTGATCCTACTGCATGTACTGGCTTTGTGGGAGCCTAGGCAGTTTGAATGCTCACCTTACGAGACCTGGATAGAGGTGGGCAGTCCTTGGGCTTCCCACAGGTCAGGGAACCCTGATTGCTCTTCGAGCAGATGAGGGAGGGGGACTTGATCGGGGGAGGGGGAGGGAAATGGGAAGCGGTTGTGGGGACGAGGCAGAAATCCTTAATAAATAAATAAATTTAAAAAATAAAAATAAAATAAAAAAACAAAAAAAGAGAACTCAGGAAACTAGACTTTAAAATGCTAATTAACCCAATTAAAAAATGGGTCACTGAACTGAACAGAGAATTCTCAACAGAAGAAGTTCAAATGGCCAAAAGACACTTAAAGTCATGCTCAACCTCCTTAGCAATCAGGGAAATGCAAATCAAAACAACTTTGAGATATCATCTTACACCTTTCAGAATGGCTATAATCAATAACTCCAATGATAGCCTTTGCTGGAGAGGCTGTGGAGGAAGGGGTACCCTCATCCATTGCTGGTGGGAATGCAATCTTGTGCAAGCACTTCGGAAATCAGTGTTTTGGTTTCTCAGGAAATTCTGGATCAACCTACCCCTGGACCCAGCAATACCACTCCTGGGAATATACCCAAGAGATGCCCTATCATATGACAAGAGCATTTGTTCAACTATGTTCATAGCAGTATTATTTGTAATAGCCAGAACCTGGAAACAACCTAGATGCCCTTCAATGGAAGAATGGACGAAGAAAGTGTGGAATATATACACCTTAAAGTACTATGCTGCAGTAAAAAACAATGAGTTCTCGAATTTTGCATGCAAATGGATGGAAATAGAAACCACTATCCTGAGTGTGGTAACCCAGACCCAAAGAGATGAACATGGGATGTACTCACTCATAATTGGTTTCTAGACATAAATAAGGGTCACAGAGTCTATAATTGGTTATCCTAAAGAAGCTAAGCAAGAAGGTGAACTCAAGGAAAAACATATAGTTATCCTCTTGGCTATGGGAAGTAGATAAAATTGCCGGGGAGAAAATTGGGATCTTGGGGTTGGGGTGGGATGGGGGAAGGGGAGATGGAGAGAGAAAAATGAGAAGGGGAGGAGGGGGGAACTTGGGGAAACAGGAGGATTTTGATAAAGGACGGTTGATTAGGGGAGCACAGAAGCACAATTCTTAGTTAAGGGAGCCACCTTAGGGTTGGCAAGAGACTTGAACCTATAGTGGCTCCCAGGAGCCCAAGGCGATGTCCCCAGTTAGTTCCTTGGGCAGCTGAGGATAGGGAACCTGAAATGACCCTATCCTATAGCAATACTGATGAATATCTTGCATATCACCATAGAACCTTCATCTGGTGATGGATGGAGATAGAGACAGAGACCCACACTGGAGCACTGGACTGAGCTCCCAAGGTCCCAATGAGGAGCAGAAGGAGGGAGATCATGAGCAAGGATGTCGGGACCACGAGGGGTGAACCCACCCACTGAGACAGTGGGGCTGATCTATTGGGAGCTCACCAAGGCCAGCTGGACTGTGACTGAAAAAGCATGGGATAAAACTGGACTCTCTGAACGTATTGAACAATGAGGGATGATGAGAAGCCAAGTACAATGGCACGGGGTTTTGATCCTACTTAATGTGCTGGCTTTGTGGGAGCCTAGCCAGTTTGTATATTCACCTTCCTAGATATGGACGGAGGTGGGAGGACCTTGGACTTTCCACAGGGCAGGGAACCCTGACTGCTCTTTTGACTGGAGAGGGAGGGGGAGATCAGTGGGGGAGGTGGAGAAGGCTGGGAGGAGAAGGAGAAGGGTGGGAGGAGCGGAAGGAAAATGGGAGGCTGGGAGGAGGAGGAAACTTGTTTTTTTTTTCTTTTCTCAATAAAAAAACACAAATATTGGTATTATTATTCACCATACTTATTTCATGAGCTGACCAATGTCTATATTTCATACTACGCTTAAGATACTCTTCACAAAAGCAGTGTAGAACCAGAAAAAGTTGCCTCACAGAATAAGATATATATGATTTTTTCTGATTTTTTTCTATGTCTTTTGTTATTTGTCTTCTCTATGTTGATTCTTATAATAGTGAATCAAGGCTCAGCTCCAGCAGCTTTCCTGGAGGCCAAGGTGTGATGTGGGAGTGATTTCTTATTAATAAAGAAACTGCCTAGACCCATTTGATAGGCCAACCCTTAGGTAGGCGGAGTAAACAGAACGGAATGCTGGGAGAAAGAAACTGAGTCAGGGAGTCGCCATGATTCTCCCACTCCAGACAGACGCAGGTTAAGATCATTTCTGGTAAGCCAGCTCGTGGGCTACACAGATTAATAGAAATGGGTTAGATAAATATGTAAAAGCTAGCCAATAAGAAACTAAAATTAATGGGTCAGGCAGTGTTTAAAAGAATACAGTTTCCGTGTAATTATTTCAGGGAAAGCTAGCCATGCGGGCGGCCGCGTGCCAGGGACGCAGCCCTGCCGCTCGTAACACAACAGAGTGGCGCCCGACGTGATGGACTAAATCCACTTAAAAACCTGAGAAGGCTTAAAAATAAGGGAGAGAGACTTTAACACAGATTTTTGCTGTTTGTTGGTGGCGTGCTGTAGAGAAATTTCCTGATTCGGCAACAGCAACAGAAAAAAAAGCTGCGTCATTTTAAAGTGCGGCTTCTTGGGACTGTGCCGCCATTGCAAACTCTGGCTTTAAAGCATTTCAATGGATTTTATGGGACTGGATGTTTGTGTTCCCGCTTGGGATGGGAAGGAGAGTGCTCTCAGCGCTCCCCGCCTGCACCTGGGCAGATGGCAGAATCAGGCTTAGGCAGGCGGAAGAGCATGGTGGAAGAGACGTGTTTTCAGACTGCGCAGTGCTCTGAGTGTCAGATTTGGTTGTAACTTGGATAAAAAGAGTTTCTGTGCTGCATGCTCAGTCTCAAAATTAAACTGCTGAGTGCGGCTCCAATGAGGACTTGCTGTGTGCCTGGAACTGTGCACAGCTCAGGGGCACCAAATGGATCTGAGGCAGGAGAGGCTGCTCCTTGCTGAACTGTGCTGGTTGGCAGGAACTACCGTAATTACCATAATAACAGCACAGTTAAGGTTTAGACTGGGCAGGACACAGGTGGTACCGTATTACCTGTACATGGTGCAACTTAAGTTTTTAAGAAGTGCTTAACATTTTAAGAAATGCTCCTGGATAGTAAAAATATTACAGATTCACAATAAAACAGATTCAGACATAACAGACCTCAGTGGATCACAGTGTTGGATGAATGTACATAGGCTTGAGAGAGAGAAGAATAAGAATATAGAGAATAAAGTAAATGTCTTAAAAAAAAGGGTAAAGTCTTTAAAGAGACAGAGTACAGATAGTTAAGAGATTAAAATAAATAAAGAAAAATAAGCCACGTAAAAATGGAAAATTCACAGAGAGTCTGGATTATGTACATTGTGTTTTCTTTAAAATTTTTGACTGTAAAGGAGCTAAGTACAGACAGACATTTCATTACATGGGCTGCCAAGCTAAACCAGAATGGATATAAAGGTATTACGATTTCAAAATTTGGGTTTAAGAATATGATGCTTTGGAGAGGGTCTTCTTTTGTTTTCACAGAGGACCAGACCCTGTGGATTTCTTCTATTACAATTTGGTATGATAGACCACGCCCTCCTGAAAGATTGTTGTGAACATCTTCAGAAAATTGCTTCGCTCAACTGCCAACTGAGATGAAACTGACACACAGGTTACACCCTAAATGATCTGATTAACAGCGCCCCCATTCAGCAGGAAGCAGTTTGGAGAGAAAAAACTGCGCCCATGTTCCCAAAATATTGTTTGTAAATGTTCTTTTACATTTAAAGGGGGAAATGATATAGGTATGAGTAATTTGCATTGGTGTGGATTTTACAGTCAATTTTGTTATATGTATATGTATTTCTGATCTTGATTAAGGTATTGTGATTGTGTAGTTCATTTAAAAATGTAATGTATAATTAAAAAATATAGGTTAATGGTTAATCATCAATAATAGTCAATCTTGTAGTCATGTTAGTTAGATTTTCTAGATATATAGAGATACATTTCAGTTAGATAGACATTCTTCATATCTTTCAAAGACTGCAGAATATGGCATTTAATGTGTTAATAACTTAGGACTTTTCATGACAATGAGACATATCTGCTCCTGGTGGCACCAATCTACTTCGAGAGGAGGATGGGCATCGAAGAGGATCCTTATGGAATTTGATAGCCATTTGGGCAAGAAACTGCTCTTGCCTGGACTGTTGCATAAAATGGACACAGAGAACCCGCAGAGAGAGGACTGCTGAACTTGCCTAAAGGTGAGATGGTCTTTCGGGGTTCATGACTCATGAAAGAGTCTGCGAGACATTCTGCAGGACACAGCAGATAGTGACTGAACTGTCTTGGGAATTTCCTGCTTCATGGAAATGTCTGCTGGATACTTTGGGCCTGAAGGCTGAAGATGGATGCCCCAACGGTACAGAGGAACTTTGGGTGACTGTCCAGGCAGCGAGATGTCTCTGTCATTTCTAGAGTTTTCTTATTTCTTGTTTACTTAGGTAGTATTATATCCTTCTGGAGTCTTTGATGGAGTTGAAGAATAAATAGATAGTTATAGTTTTCCTTAGATAAAATAGATATAAATATTGTAACTGTAATTCCTACTTGATAACTGTTTTGCTATATGTAATTTTACTATGTTAAAGTTAAAGCCTTTCTTTTTTGTTTAAACAGAAAAAGGGGAAATGATGTGGGAGTGATTTCTTATTAATAAAGAAACTGCCTAGACCCATTTGATAGGCCAACCCTTAGGTAGGCGGAGTAAACAGAACGGAATGCTGGGAGAAAGAAACTGAGTCAGGGAGTCGCCATGATTCTCCCACTCCAGACAGACGCAGGTTAAGATCATTTCTGGTAAGCCAGCTCGTGGGCTACACAGATTAATAGAAATGGGTTAGATAAATATGTAAAAGCTAGCCAATAAGAAACTAAAATTAATGGGTCAGGCAGTGTTTAAAAGAATACAGTTTCCGTGTAATTATTTCGGGTAAAGCTAGCCGGGTGGCGGGACACAGCCCACCGCTCCGTATTTCAACAAAGGTGTTCCTAGGGACTCCAAGTAAGGTACTGCCCACTCCCCACTATCATTCTGTAAAGCCTAGCAAACATCTGACTGCACCCCCTTAATGCTATATTCCTGCCTATAACTTTTGAAAAAGACTTCAGCCTCTCCAGAGACCAGGCTGGATCTAGGGATGATAGGTAAGACCATGCACACAGCACACTAAAATGACTTAAATCCCACCCACATCCCCAGAATGCATACCTTCCCATAGAACTTATATTCTGGCCTGTATTTTGGAAAAAAACTCTTCAGCTTTGCCTGATGTAATGCTGGATCTAGAGACACTAGTCCTGGCAGGAAACTTCTGCTAACTTGAATGCTACCAACCAACTAGGAATCCAAGAAGTCACATAGGAACTTAGAACTGCAGAAGCAATGATAGCACTGACAACTCTAGAGGATTTCCTGGCCTCAGAAACTCCAGTGGAGATACTCTACTAGACATGAAGACACACTCACTGTTCACCAGAACCCTTGACCATTTAAGAGAGAAGACCAGAGAGAAAACAAAAGCCAAGGAACACAGTGCCCATCAAAAATAGACAAATGCAGGAATACATACCTAGACCTATAATCATCCCAAACCCAGATGCAAAAACAGCAGTGTGATAACACAATCAATAATAAGAATGGGAAATATGGTACCACAGAGCCTAGCTATGTTAAGACAGCAAGGCCTGAAGAATTCAACGTAGATGAAGCATAAGATAATTACTTCAAAAAGTAACTTTATGAATATGATAGTGGTCTTTAAAGAGGAAAAGAAAAAAAATTTCTTAAATAAATTGAGTGAAAGACAAAACATGTTGTACATAAATATATCCCTTAAAGAATGCCAAGAAAGCCAACTTAAACAAAGAGGTTAAGAATGATTTCAAGACCTGAAAATGGAAATAGAAGCAATAAAGAAAACACAGACTAAGGAATTTCTGGAAATATAAAATCTGGGAAAGTGAACAGGAATTATAGAATACAAAAGATGGAGGAATAAATTGTGGGTATTGAAGATATGGTAGCAGAAATAGATTCATCTGTCAAAGAAAATGTTAATGTTAAAATATTCTTAGGCAGACAGGGACTGAACAGACCAGATCCGGGGGTGAATGAACATCCATCCTCTAGGCTAGGCAGTCCAGTCTCTAGTCCCTAGGCCCTGGAGTAAAACCTCAGGCCCCTCCCCACCCATCTCAGACATACTAGTAGGTCAGCAGTAAGCCTCCTGCAGACAGACTTCTCCAATCCCACCAAGGGACTCTGTTACCTACAAGTCCTACCCTGACCCCAAACCTATTCACCCCTACTACCTCAGCAGCTCCCTGAGACATAGAGAGTGACTGCACCAATAAGAACAAGAAAGGATTCTGAGATATAGACACCAACTTTAATGGTTGGACAAAGAGGCAAAGATACTGTTTGTACAAATTGGAGGAAGAGGTGGATAGATGCTAATGCAGAATACATTCAACAACCTAAAGAGCAATATGGCATCACCAGAACCTAGTGGTCCTACTACAGGAAATCCTGAATATCCCAACACCAAAGAAGTAGAAGAGAATTACATTGTAAATCACTTTATGAAGAAAGTAGAGATGCTTAAAGAGAAAATGAAAAACTCCCTTAAAGAAATGGAGGAAAAGACAAAAATGGAAGAAATCAATATATCTCTTAAAGAAAGCCAAGAAAAAAAATAAAACAGGCAAAAGAAACATTTAAAGATGTGAAAATTGAAATAGAGGCAATAAAGAAAACAAAAACTGTGGGAAATCTGGAAATTGAAAATCTGGGTAAATGAACAAAAACTACAGATTCAAGAATAGCCAATAGAATATAAGATATGAAAGAGATAACCTCAGGTTTTGAAGATATTATAGAGGAAAAAGATTCACTGGTCAAAGAAAACATAAAAGTCAACAAAGTAATAACACATAATGTTCAGGAAATCTGGTACACCATGAAAAGATGAAAGCAAAGGATAATAGGGATAGAAGAATACCAAATAAAAGGCACAGCAAATATTTTCAACAAATTCACAGAAGAAACTTTCATAAGATAAAGAAGGAAATGCCTATGAAGTTGCAAGAAGTTTACAGAACATCAAATAGAATGGATATAGAATAGTCCCCATGTCATATAATAATCAAAACACAAAATATACAGAATTGAAAAAGAATATTTAGAGCTGCAAAGGAAAAAGGTAATGTAACATATAAAGGCAGAACCATCACAATTATACCTGACTACTGAAAGGAGACTCAGGAATCTGGAAGATAATGAGCAGATGTTAAGCAAAAACTAAGAGGCCACGGATGCCAACACAGACTACTAGAACTAGCAAAACTTTGAATCACCATAGATGGGTAAAACAAGATATTCCATGACTAAACCAGATTTAAGCAACATTTATCTGCAAATCCAGCAATACAGAAAATACTAGAAGGAAAACCTTAACCCAAGGAAGTCAGCTGTACCCATGAAAGCACAGGCAATAGATAATCCCACTCTAGCAAATTCTAAAGAAGGGAAACACACTACTATTCTAAATAACAGGAATTAACAATCAGTGATTATCAATATCCCCTAGGATTAATGGACTCAACTTGCCTACAAAAAGAAACAGGATAATAGAATGGAAATGAAAACAGGATCCATCCTTCTACTGCATACAAAAAAAATCTAAACCTCAAAGACAAACCTTTCCTCAGAGTAGAGGGTTTGGAATATATTTTCCAATCAAATGGACTGAAGGAGCAAGCTGATGTAACTATCTTAATATTTAGCAAAGTAGACTTCAAGTTAAAGGCAATAAAAAGAGATGGAAAAGTACATTTCATATTCATCACAGGAAAAAAATCCATAAAGATGAAGTCTCAATCCTGAACATTTATTCCCCAAACACAAGGGTAACCACATTAAAAAAAAAAAGTGTTCTTGTTTAGAGAGGGAAGGGAGGAGAGACCATAACTTCCCATTCCTTCAGGGGAATTCTAGTCTCTGGGCAAAGGTAGCCTTTTCTTTTCTTTTTTTATCATTGATCATTTATTTCTCTTCTATTAATTGCTTATATGTATAATTTGCTCATTTTGTCATTTGTATTTTTGTGACATCTGTGATTTCTTTTTTTTAATTTTTTTTTAAATTTATTTATTTATTAAGTATTTCTGCCTCCTCCCCGCAACCGCTTCCCATTTCCCTCCCCCTCCCCCCATCAAGCCCCCTCCCTCATCTGCATTTATAAAACAAATATTACTGAAGCTTAAATCACACATCAAACCCCACACAATAATAGTGGGGGATCTCAACACCCCACTCTCTCAATGAACAGGCCTAACAGACAGAAAATTAGCAGAGAAATAAGCGAACTAACAGAGGTTATAACTAAAATGGGATTAACATACATCTATAGAACATTCCACCCAAACACAAAAGAATATAACTTCTTCTCAGCACCTCAAGGAATCTTTTCTAAAATCTCCATGTACTGGGGCACAAAACAAATCTAAACAGATACAAAAATAAAGAATAAAGCCTTGTATCTTATTGGATAACCATAACGTAAAGTTAGAATTCAACAACAAAACTAATTACAGAAAACTTACAAACTCATTAAAACTAAATAATGTTTGACTGAATCACCTCTGGATGAAATAAGAAATAAAATACTTTCCAGAATTCAATGGAAATAAAGGTATAACATACTCAAACTTAGGGAACACAGTAAAAACTGTATTACGAAGACAGTTCATAACACTAAGTGACTACATAAAAAAGTAGGTGAAATCCCCCATGAATGAATAACTAGAACACCTGAAAGCTCTAGATCAAAAAGAAGCAAACTCTTGCAAGAGGAATATAGATGCCAGATAATAATCAAATTAAGGGCTGAAATCAATAAAATAGAAACAAAGAGAACAATATAAACAATTAATGAAACAAAGATTTAGCACATTAGGAAAATCAAGAAGATAGAGAAACCCTTTTCCAAAGAGAGAGAATATCCAAATTAACAAAATCAGAAGTCATGAGGGAACATGATAACAGAAACTGAGAAAATCCAGAGAATCATTAGATCATATTTTTAAAAAAACCTGGAGAGGAGTAAGTATGTGTCCACCCAGCATGAAGTTCCCAGAAACGGAGAACAGGCCCACTTCAGCTCCTGCTGCAGGGGTTTCTTTGTGCCATATGACCCCGACCCCACAAGCCTGCCCTTTTAGCTGTGAGGTCCATGGCCCAATAAGAGTCCCTGCCATTGCACTGAGGAGATCCATCAAGGAGGGTAGGTGTGTGCCTGTCTGACTGGACAATTCCAGTAATGGAGTACAGGTCCCCTCCATTTCCTTAAATGTTTCTGGCCATTCAGTGGGGTGTCTCTCTGGCTACTGGTTTTCTCTAGTTACCCATCCCATCTTGCCCCCAAGCACTTCTTTCCATCTGCAGGGTCCTTAGATTCACCACCAAAGCCTGCTTCAGGGCAGAGGGGATCTGAAAGCCAGCTCCAGTTCTGAGGGGTCTTAAGAGAGGGCAGACCAAAAAAATTCCCCAAATGACAGTCAGTCACAGCAAAGATTGCACCAAGATGCCAAAAAATTCCTGACCACATTTGCAGGTACCAAAGGAAGAATTCAATTCCTCCAACAACCTGAAAAGCAACATGACAACACCAGAATCCAGTGAACACTCAACATGAAAACTTGAACACCATAATCCAGAAGAAGAAATTGACTTTAAACATAACATTTATGAAAATAATAGAGGCCCTTAAACAGGATGTGAAAAACTCCTTTAAAGAAATGGAAGAGAAGACAAACAGAAGTTAGAAGAAATTAATAAATCCCTCAAAGATACCCAAGAAAACCAAGAAAAAGCAATCAGACAGGTAAAGAAATTAGTTTAAGATTTGAAGACCGAAATGAAGGCAATAAAGAAAAAAACCGAGGGATGGCTGGATAGGGAAAATCTGGATAAATGAACAGTAAATACAGACAAAAGCATAATGAACAGAATACAAGAGATTGAAGAAAGACTCTCAGGCGCTGAAGATACCATGGAGGAAATAAACCTATTGATCAAAGAAAACAGCAAATCCAACAAATTCTTAACACAAAATATCCAGGAAATTTGGGACACCATGAAAATACCAAACCTAAGAATAATAGGAGTAGAAGAAGCAGAAGAATTACAGTGCAAAGGCCCAGTAAATATATTCAACAAAATTATAGAAGAAAACTTTCCCAATCTAAAGAAGGATATTCCTATGATGGTACAAGAAGCATACAGAACACCAAATAGACTGTCTTAAACAAAATCCCCATGCCATACATACAATAATCAAAACAAAAAACACACAAAATAAAGGAAGAATATTAAGAGCTTCAAAGGAAAAGGGTCAAGTAACATATAAAAGTAAACCCATCAGAATTACACCTGACTTCTTTATGGAAACCATGAAATCCAGATAGTCTTGAATAGATGTGCTGCAGACACTAAGAGATCATGAATACAAACCCAGACTACTATACTCAGCAAAGTTTTCTTTCACCATTGATGGAGAAAACAAGAAATTCTTGGACAAAAACAGATTTTAAAAAATGTATACACAAACCTAGCCTTATAAAAAGTACTAGAAGGAAAATCACCACCCCCAAATGCCCACAACAGCCATAATAACACAGACATCTGACAACCCTCCACCAGCACAACTCAAAGAAGAGAAACACACAAATACTACCACCAAAAAAATAACCAGAGTTAACAGCCACTGGTCATTAATATCACTTAATATCAATTGACTCAATTCACCTATAAAAAGGCACTAGTTAAGAGAATGGATACGAAAACAGGATCCAACATTCTGCTGTTTACATGAAACACACTTCAACTTCAAAGACAAACACTACCTCAGTGTAAAGGGTTGGGAAAATGGACCTAAGAAATAAACGAGTGTAGCTATACTAATAGCTAACACAATTGATTGTAAACTAAAATCAATCAGAAGAGATGGAGAAGGACACTATATACAAATAACAGGAACAGTTCATCAGAATGAAGTCTTAATCATGAATATCTATACCCCTAATATAAAAGCACCAACATATGTACAAGAAACATTACTAAAACTCAAAGCACACATCAAACCCCATACACTAATAGTAGGAGATTTCAACACTCCTTTCTCACCAATGGACTGGTCAACCAGACAGAAACTTGAGAGAGAAATAAGAGAACTAACAAATGTAATGAATCAAATGGAATTATCAGACATCTATAGAACATTCCACACAAATAGAAAAAAATATACCTTCCTCTCAGCATCCCATGGGAACTGCTCAAATATTGATCACATACTTGGTGATCAAATATCCACAGATACAAAAATTGTAGTAACAACCAGTTTTTTATAGGATCACCATGGAATAAAGTTAGAATGCAACAATAATTCTACACCCAGAAAACCTCCAAACTCATGGACTGAACCATCGACTACTGAACCACCCCTGAGTCAAGGAAGAAATAAAGAAAGAAATTAGTCTTCCTTGAATTCAATGAAAATAAAGGCACAACATACCCAAACCTATGGAACACTATGAAAACAGTACTAAGAGGAAAGTTCATAGTACTAAGTGCCCACATAAAGAAAATGAAGAAAGCTCACATTAGAGACTTGAGAGTACACCTGAAAGCTCTAGGAAAATAAAAGAAGCAGACTCACCCAAGAGGAGCAGAAGACCAGAAATAATCAAACTGAGGGCTGAAATCAACAAAATAGAAACACAGAAAACAATGCAAAGAATCAAAGAAACAAAGGGCTGGTTCTTTGAGAGTATCAACAAGATTGACAAATCCCTATCCAAACTAATCAAAAGGCAGAGAGAGAACACCAAAATTAACAAGATCAAAAATGAAACAGGGGACATAACAACAGACACTGAGGAAATTCAGAGAATCATTAGGTCTTACTACAAAAGGCTGCATGCCACAAAATTTGAAAATGCAAAAGAAATGGATGTGTTTTTAGATAAGTACCATATACAAAATTAAATCAAGACCAGGTGAACAATTTAAATAGACCTATAAGTTGTGAGGAAATAGAAGCTGTCATCAAAAACCTTCCAACCAAAAAAAGCCCAGGACCAGATGTTTTAAATGCAGAATTCTACCAGAACTTCCAAGAAGAGATAATACTTATGTGTCTCATAGTGTTAATGTGTTTTACATAAGAGAAACAGAAGAGTTAGAGCCAAACTCTTTTTATGAAGCTACAGTCACACTTATACCAAAACCACACAAAGACTCAACCAAGAAAGAGAATTACAGACCAATCTCACTCATGAACAATGATGCAAAAATTCTCAATAAAATGCTGGCAAACTGAATCTAAGAGTACATCAAAAAATTATCCATTATGATCATGTAGGCTTCATCCCAGAGATGAAGGGCTGGTTCAACATACAAAAATCTATCAATGTAATACATCATATAAATAAACTGATAGAAAAAATACCATATGATCATTTCATTAGATGCTGAAAAAGCATTTGACAAAATTCAATACCCCTTTATGATAAAGGTCTTGGAGAGATTAGGGATACAATGTTCATACCTAAATATAATAAAAGCAATATACAGCAAGCCCACAGCTAACATCAATTTAAATGGAGAGAAACTCAAAGCCATCCCACTAAAATCAGGAACAAGACAAGCCTTTCCACTCTTTCCATACCTCTTCAATATAGTGGTTGAAGTTTTCACAATAGCGATAAGATGATATAAGGAGATCAAGGGGATCTGAATTGGAAAAGGAAGAAGTCAAGCTTTGATTATTTGCAGATGAGATGATAGTGTACATCAATGACTCCAAAAACTCTACCAGAGAACTCCTACAGCTGATAAACAGCTTCAATAATGTGGTAGGATACAAGATAATATCTAATTGACAAGAAATTTAAGGCTTTGAAGAAAGAAATTGAAGAGAATAGCAGAAAATGGAAGGATCTCCCATGCTCTTGGTTTGGTAGTATCAACACAGTAAAAATGGCAATTCTACCAAAGGCAATCTATAGATTCTATGCAATCCCTATCAAAATCCCAACAAATTTCTTCACTTATATTCAGAGAACAATAATCAACTTCATATGGAAAAACAAAAAACCCAGTACAGCCCAAACAATCCTATAAAATAAAGGTACTTCCTGAGGTATTACCTTCCCTGACTTCAAACTTTATTACAAAGCTACAATAATGAAAACAGCTTGGTATTTGCATAAAAACAGACATTGACAAATGGAATTGAATCCAAGACTCAGATATTAACCCACAAACCAATGAACACCAATGACCAAGGAGCTAAAATTATACAATGGAAGAAGTAAAGCATCTTTAACAAATGGTGCTGGCATAACTGGATGTCAACCTGTAGAAGAATAAAAATAGTTCCTTATCTATCACCATGTACAAAACTCAAATCCAAATCGATAAAAGACCTCAATATAAATCTGACCACACTGAACCTGATAAACACATGGGCACATGAGTCCACTTCCTATGTATAACACCAGTATCACAGACAATAAGAGGAACAATGAATAAATGGAACCTCCTGAAACTGAGAATCTTCTGTAAAGCAAAGGACATGGTCATTAAGACAAAAAGGCAACCTACTGAATGGGATAAGATCTTCACCAACCCCTCATCAGATCTCCAAAATATATAAAGAACTCAAGAAACTAGACATTAAAATACTAAATAACCCAATTAAAAATGTGGTACTTAACTGAATAGAGAATTCTCAACAGAAGTTCAAAAGGCCAAAGGATAGTTAAGGTCACGTTCAACTTTTTTTTTTTTTGCAACACAACAAATTGCCTTTATTTCGGTATTTCGGTATGCATCCATATTTCAACATTTAGTGGTCCTGAACAGAGTGAGGAACATGGCAATGAGCCAGGAGGCTAGGCCCACTGAAAACTCATGAGACGGAGCTCCTCCAAGTCCCTGCCAAGGGTCTGAGGAGCAGCAACACTGAAACCTGAGTCCACGAGGTCAGGCTCCACATCAGACCGGAACTTTTTTAGCAAACAGAGCAGTACAAATCAAAACAACTTTGAGATACTATGTTACCCCTGTCAGAATGGCTAAAATAAAGTAACTCCAATGACTTGTACAAAAACTTTGGAAATCAGTGTGATGGTTTCTCAGGAACCTGGGAGTCAACCTACCTCAAGATCCATCAATTCCACACTTGGGAATATACCCAAGAGATGCCCAATCATACTACAAAAGCATTTGTTCAACTATGTCCATAGCAGCATTATTTTAATAGCCAGAACCGGGAAACAACCTAGGTGTCCCTCAATGGAAGATTGATAAAGAAAGTGTGGCACATATACACATTAGAGTACTACTCAGCAGTGAAAAACAACGACTTCTCGAATTCTGCATGCAATTGGATGGAAATAGAAAACACTATCTTGAGTGAGATAACTCAGACCCAAAAAGATGAATATGGTGTGCACTCACTTATTAGTGGATTCTAGCCATAAACAAAGGACATTTAGCCTATAGTTTGTGATCCTAGAGAAGCTAAAAAATAAGGTGAACCCAAAGAAAAACCTATATAGATCTTCCTGGAATTTGGAAGCAGACAAGATCGCTGGCAAAAGTTGGGAACATGGGGGTGGGGGTGGGGTGAAGCAGAGAGGGGGAGAAAGAAGGGAGAAAGGGATGATTGGGGAGAGCTTGGGGGAAAAGGATGGTTGAGATGGAGGAAGGGTGGATACGGGAGCAGGGAAGAAGATATTTTAATTAATGGAGTCATTTTAGGGTTGGCAAAAGACTTGGCTTTAGTGGGATTCCCAGGTGTCCACGGGAATGTCTGCAGCTAGGTTTGGGCACTAGAGCAGAGGGTGCCTTAACTGTCCTTGTCCCATAGCCACACTGATGAATATCTTGAATATCACCATATAACCCTAATCCGGCCACAGATGGAGATAGAGAAAGAGACCTACATGGGAGCACTGGACTGAGTTTCCAAAGTCTAGTTGAAGAGCAGAGAGAGAGAGAGAGAGAGAGAGAGAGAGAGAGAGAGAGAGGATGAGCAAGAAAATCAGGACCACGAGGGGTTGGTCCACCCACTGAGACAGTGTGCCTGATCTAATGTGAGTTCACCAAAGCCAGCTGGACTGGGACTGAATGAGCATGTGATCAAACTGGACTCTGCATGTGGTTAATAATGGGGGCTGACTGAGAAATAGTGATAAAAACAACAGGGTATTGGCACTGGGATTTGATTCCACTGCATATACTGGCTAGTTGGGATCCTAGTTTATTTGGATGCACACCTTTCTAGGCCTGGATGGAGGTGGGAGGGCCTTGGACTTCCCACAGAGCAGGGTACCCTGCCCTCTATTAGGACTTGAGGTGGAGGTGGAGGGTGAGAGGGAGAGTGGGAGGGAAATGGGAGGAGGGGAGGAGGTGGAAATTTTGAATGGTATTATTTATAAAGCATTAAAAATAATAAAAACCGTATACTCAACAAAATTGAAAAATTTAAAAGAATTGCACAATTTTCTTGTTATGTTCTACATGCCAAAATTATATCAAGACCAGATAAACAATTTAAATAAACTTATATAACCTAAGGAAATAGAAGCAGTCATTTAAAGTTTCCTAACCAATAAAAGCCCATACCAGATTACTTTAGTGTAGAATTCTATGAGAATTTCAAAGAAGAGTTAATTCAAATACCCCTCAAATTGTTCTATACAATAGCAACAGAAGAAACATTGCCAAACCCCTTTTGTGAGTCTATAGTAACCCTGGTACCCAACCCCCACACAATGCCGCAGCAATGAAAGGGAGTGCTAATAGGTACAGCCACTTTGAAAATCAGTATAGTGGTTTCTCAAAAATTGGGCATCAATGTCCTTTGTTTATTGCTAGTATCCACTTAAAGAGTGAGTACATATCATATTAATCTTTTTGGGTCTGAGTTACCTTACTCAGGTTAGTGTTTTCTAATTCCATCCATTTCCATGCAAAATTCAAGATGTCATTGTTTTTTTACCAATGAGCAGTACTCTAATGTTTAAATGTGCCTTATTTTCTTTATCCATTCTTTGGTTGAGGGGCATCTGGATTGTTTCCAGGATCTGGCTATTACAAATAATGCTGCTATAAACATAGCTGAACAAATATTTTTATAGTAAGATTGAATATATATTGGGTATATCCCCAAGACTGGTATTGCTGGATTCTGAGGTAAGTTGATTCCTAATTTTCTGAGAAACCGCCATACTGATTTCCAAAGTTGTTGTACAAGTTTGCATTCTCATTAGCAATGGATGAGTGTTCCCTTATTCCACATCCTCTCCAGCATAAACTATCATTAGTGTTTTTGATCTTAGCCATTCTGATAGGTGTAAGATGGTATCTCAGAGTTGTTTTGATTAGCATTTCTCTGAGAGCTAAGGACATTGAACATTTCATTAAGTATCTTTTAGCCATTTGAGATTCTTTCTGTTTTTTTTTTTTTTTTCATTTGAGATTCTTCTGTTGAGAATTTTCTGTCGAGCTCAGTGCTCCATTTTTAAATTGGGTTATCTAGAAATTTAATGTCCAATTTCTTGAGCTATTTATATATTTTAGAGATCAGTCCTTTGTCTGATGTGGGGTTGGTGAAGATCTTTTCCCATTCAGTAGGCTGCCTTTTTGTCTTATTGACCGTGTCCTTTGCTTTACAGAAGCTTATCTCTGTGCCCATGCATTGAAGATTACTTCTCACTTTTTCTTCTATCAAATTCAATATGGTCAGATTTATATTGAGGTCTTTAATCCATTTGGACTTGAGTTTGGTGAATGGTGATAGATATGGATTTATTTTCATTCTTCTACATGTTGACAACCAGGTATGCCAGCACAATTTGCTGAAGACACTTTCTTATGTAGACCTACCTGGGAATTAGAAATGAACAGAATCGACTGGTAGGACTGGGAGCATGGGGGGTGGGGAGTGTAGGTGGAGAAGAGGAGGGGAGAGGGTAAAAGAGAACTAGAGAGAATGGGATGGTCAAGATTGGGGAAGGATAGAGATGAGAGCAAGAAAAGAGATATTTTGATTGAGGGAGCCATTAAAGGGTTAGCAGAAACCTGGCTCTAGAGAAATTCTCAGGAATCCAAAAGGATTACCCCACCTAGGATGTGGGGCAATAGAGGAGAGGAGGCCCAATCTTGACTTACCCTGTAGTCAGACCGATGATTATCTTAAATATCACCATAGATCCTTCATCCAGCAACTGATGGAGACAGAGGCAGAGATCCACATCTGAACACTGGCCTGAATTTCCAAATTCCATTTGAAGAATGGAAGCAATGAGAATATGAGCAAGGAGGTCAAGACCATGATGGGTTCACCTACTGAAAAAGTTTGCTTGAGCTAATGGGAGCTCACTAACATCAGCCTTACTGGAAAGGAACAAGCAGAGGACTAAACTAGTTACTCTGAATGTGGTTGACAGTTGCATTGCTGGGGCAGACTGAGGAGCCATTGGCAGTGGCACCTGGATTTATCCCTACTGTATGTACTGGCTTTTTGGTATCCTATTATCTTTGGAAGGATACCTTGCTCAGCCTAGTTATCGTAGAGAGTGCCTTTGACCTTCCACAAAGCAATGGGCCTTATTCTCTCTGAGGACTTGATTAGATGGGGGTGGGATGGGATGGTGTGTAGAGAAAATGGGAGGAGGGGAAGGAGTGATTACTTGGATTGATATTTTTTTTAAATCTAATAATTTTTTAAATATATATTTAAAAAAATTTGGGCATCAGTCTAACACAAGACCCAGCAATATCTCTCTTGGGCATATACCCAAAGGATGTGAGCATATACCCAAAGGATGCTCAGTCACACCAAAAAGGACATTTGCCCAATAATGTGCATAGAAGTATTAATTCATGAAAGCCAAACTTGGAAGCAACCTAAATGCATTCAATTCCAGAATGGATGAAGAAAATGTAGTACATTTGCACAATGGAGTATTACTCAGTTGTAATAAGCAGGGAGACGATGAAATTTGCAGGCAAATGGAAAGAACTCCAAAAGTCATCCTGAGTGAGGTAACCCAGACTCAGAAAGAAAAACATGGTAGATATTAGATGTAAAGCAAAGGTTGATTAGTCTATAAGCCACAGTTCCAGAGAAGCTAGTTTAAAAAGAAGGACCCTAAGAAGAACACATGGATTGCCCTAGGTAGAGTAATTTGATGATATATCCTGGGTAAACTGGGGGTGAGGTGCTGACAAGAAGGAGGGAAACATGGATAAGAGCATAAGGGAATGGATAATCAAGGGCAGAAAGTACAGAATGGGAGATTAATAAAAGAGATATCTCAATAGAGAGAGTTACTCTGGGGTTAGGGATAAACCTGGTGCTAGGGAAATTTCCAATAATATACAAGGATGATCCCAGCTAAGACTCCTAGCAATAGTGGAAAGGGTACCTGAGATAGCCTTCCCCCGTAATCACATTGGTGAATATTCCAACTACCATCACAGTGCCTTCATCTAGTAACTGATAGAACCAGATACAGAGATCTATAACCAAGCACCATGCCAAGCTCCAGGAATCCAGTCAAAGAGAGGGAGGAGGGAATATATGAGCAAGGGAGGACAAGATCATGATGGAGAAATCTGTAGAGACAGCTGAAACAAGTTCATGGAAACTCACAAAACCTATACTGACACTTGTGGTTCATCCATAGAATCAAACTAGGCCTTCCATATGAGGCCAGAGTCACACTGATACCCAAATCACATAGAGACTCAATAAAGAAAAAAGAATTACAGACCAATTTCACTCACTAACATTGATTAAAAAAATACACAATAAAATATGGGTAAATTGAATCCAATCAAAGAAAAAGATCATCCACCATGATCAATCTGGCTTAATTCCAGAGATGTAGGGATGATTCATTATACATGAAACTGTCATTGTAATCCACCACATAAACAAACTGAAAGAAAAAAATCTTGTGATCATCTCATTAGATCCTGTAAAAATCTTTGAAAAAATTCCACATCCCTTTTATGATAAAAATCTTGGATAGATAGTGGATACAAAGGACATGCTTAAACATAGTAAAGACAATTTACCAGAAGCCTTTAGCCGACATAAGATTAAATGGAGAGAAACTGAAAGAAATTCCACTAAAATCAGGAACAAGACAAAGCTGTTCACTATCGCCAAACCTATTCAACAAAGTAATTAAATTTCCAGCTAAAGCAGTAAGACAATCAAAGTATATCAGAAAGATAGAAATTAGAAAGGAAAATGTCAAAGTATCATTATTCACAAATGAAAAGATAGTATACATAACTGACCCCAAATATTTAACCAGCTTATTCTTTTTTTTTTCAGCAGGTGTCTAACGATAATTTTATTAATTTTTTATTTAAAAGATTTTTATTTTCATTTTACATTCCAATCACTGTTTCCTCTCCCTCATCTTTTCTTGTGTTCCCCCACAATTTTCTCACCCAACCACTCATTTACTCCTCAGAAAGAAGAAGGCCCATGGTGAGTCTACAAAGTCTAGCATATCAAGTTGAGGCAGGACCAGGCCCCTCCCCACTGTATACAGGCTAAGCAAGTTATTCTTCTATATCGAATGGATTCCAAAAAGCTAGTTCAGGCACTAAGGATAAATTCTTAACCAGGTTATTCTTAAAGATGATAAACATCACTAGTCTTGTGACTGGATACAAGATTAACTAAACAATCAGTAGCCTTCTTATATACAAATGATAAATGGGCAGAGAAAGAAATAAGGGAAATGATTCCCTTTACAGTAGCCTCAAATAATAGAAATTATCATAGTGTGACTCTTGTCAAGCAAGTGAAAGACCTGTTGGATAAGAGCTTCAAGTTTTTTGAGGAAAGAAATTGGAGAAGATATCAGAAGATGAAAAGGTCTCCCATGCTCTTAGGTAGGTAGGATTAAAATAGAAAAATGGGCATCTTACCAAAAGTAATCAACAAATTTAATGCAATCCCCACTAACACAAATATTTACACAACATGAAAGAAAAAGATCCTGTAGAATAAAAGAATTTTAGGGGGTGTCATCATTCCTAATTTCAAGCTTTCTACAGAGCTGTAATATTACAAACTGTGTGGTATTTCATAAAAATAGACAGGTATATCAATACAATTGAATCAAGGACTCAACAATAATTCCATATATGGGAAGACATTATTTTTGGAAATGCATCAAAAATTATACAATAAAAATAAATAAAGCATCTTCAACAAATGGTGTTGATATAACTGGATGCTATCATATAAAAGAATACAAATAGATGCATATCTATCACCTTGCTCAAAACTCAAGACCATGTAGTAAAAGACATAAACATAAATCCAAATATACTGTATGTGATAGGAAAAAAGTGGAAATTAGTCTTGAATGCATTCATAAGGAACGACATCATGAACAGGCCACCAATAGCACAGAAACTAAGATCAACATTAATAAATGGGACCTCACAAAATTGAAAGGATTCTGTAACACAAAGGACTCTGTCATCAAGGAAAAACCACAGCCTACAGAATAAAAAAATATCTTCACCAACTCTACATCTGACAATGAACTTATTTCCAAAATATATAAATAACTCCAGAAACCAGATATCAAAATTAAAAAAGAAAATTTAAAATATGTTACATAGAGTTATCAACAGAATAATCTCAAAGAGCCAAGAAATACTTGATGAAGTGTTCAACATGCTTAGCTATCATGGAAATGAAAATTAAAATGGCTATAAGATTCCATTTTATACTTGTCAGAATGGCAAAGGTCAAAAATACATGTGACAGTTTATCCTGGAAAGGATGTGAAACAAGAGGAACATTCTACCCATTGCTAGTAGGAGTACGAATTTGTATAGCCATTTTGGAAATTAATATGACATTTTCTCAGATAACTCAGAATCAATATACCATAAGACCCAGCTATACCACTCTTGGGTATATATCCAAAAAATACTCAAACATACCACAAGGGAACTTGCTCAATCTAGATGTTCTTCAACCAAGGAGTGAATAAAGAAAATATGATACATTTACACAATGGAGCATTGCACAATGATTAAAACAATGACATCATGAAAATTTCTTGCAAATATATGGAACTAGAAAACTTAATCTTGAGTGAGGTAACCCAGACTCAGAAAGAGAATCATGGCATGTTCATATAATATGTGGATACTAGCTGTAAAATACCAGATAACTATGCAACAATCCATCAGCTAAGATAGACTAGGTAACAAGGGTGGTTCAAGGGTAGACACCCTTTTCCCCCTGAAATGGGGAAATAGAAGAGATTTGGTAAGTGGAAGGTAGATGGGAAGGCATGCAACATGAACAATCAATTTGGGGATTATATAGAGTGAAAGTACTGAAGAGGGCTGCTATAAAGAGGGGTAGGAGTTTTGGTCAGGTAGAAATGGGGTACAAGTTAATCTCCAAATCTCTGAAGATGAACCCAGCTAATGAATTCTATAATAACAGGTTTGTTGCCTGAACGAGCCATCTCCTCTGACTAGTCTTCTTCAAATAGAGCTATTGGGATACCAACCCTAGCATTTAACCTTTGACTTAGAGTTTGTCATGCTTATGGGATGTGCTGGGATAGCAGTGGCCTAGAGATTGAAGGAATGGCCAATCAATGATTGAACTCAAACACATTTAGAGAAATAAGTCCACCCTGGTAATTTTTGAGGTACCAAGACCCACAGGCTGGATGGCCCAGAGACCTAGGATAGAACCAAAAACAAATGGAGAAAAAAGTCAACATATGTGTATATAGAAATATTTTGTTGTACTCATAGATTGATGCCTAGCTCACTTGTCACCAGAGACATTTCATCCACTAACTGATGGTAACGAATACCAGACCCACAGTCAAACACAAGACAGAGTCCTCAGAATCCTACAGAAGAGGGGGGAAAGGATTGTTGGAGAAGAAGGTTCAAGAACACAAGAAAACCCACAGAATCAATCAACCAACCTGGTCTAATAGGGCCTCACAGAGAGTGAACCACCAACCAGAGAGCCTGCATGGGATTGAACAAGGCATTCTGCAAATACGTAACAGTTGTGTAGCTTGGTCTTCTAATGAGGATCCTCATAGTAGGACTATGATATGTGGGATGAGTGTAAACTGGTCAGGATGGTATCAGAGAATAATAAAAGAAAATGGAAACAACTTTCAAATTTCCTACTATAAATTGTGTTCTAACAGAAATTTAAATGTAGGGCACTGAAGAGAAGATGACTAATTTTTAATTCTTGCATATTGCTCTCTGTGTTTAACAGGTATTGGAATAGATCTGTAGTTTGCCATTGCATTGAAAATAATACTTCTATCTAACATTCTTCTCATAATTTTACAAATTTTAAAGGCAACCATTTCAAAGGCTACCCTGGAATCACTATGACTTTATGAATGCAGCATTTTTAATTATTGCTATTTAATGAGAGCAAGTTTTTGGAATGAAAATTATCATATAATACTACTTGTATGCCCATATTTCTGTATGACACAAGAGCCATAAGCCTGGTCTGAACTGATCACGTAACTCTGCAGACAAGCTGTCTCTGTTTAACAATAGCCAGGATGTGCTGCTCATAGTTTCTTTTGTTATAAATGTAGATCTCCTGAGAACAGGTGTTGGCTGAAGCTGGTCAAGATGTTTGGTGCTTATTTCTTGGTAATTTGGCGGAAGCCTTATTGAGATGCTAATTCATGGCCTATGTGACTAAAAGCCCATTCACCTGGTTGCCTAGGAGACAGCCTAATGTGTTTTCCCCTCTCAATTGATGTGATGATATATAAGGTGTTTGGAGAACAAACAGGGGATCTTGGAGAGAGATCTTTGCCCTTCCATGATGACCATGTAAGCTGCGTCAGTTTATTCCACCCAACTCCGTTCCAGTCCAGTTAGGTAATCTGTGTTGGACCCACACGGCCTCCAACACAACTTTACATATTTTACTTTGAAATATTATTAATGTATTTTATTGGATAAAGATTTTAATGTAATGTTGAAATGCTTTCAAACACTTTCACAATTTACTATAGAGAAACTCTGTATAATTATCACTTGATGTGAATATTTATGGATGTTAAACTTTTCAGAAACCTATATTTAAAAACATAGCTGGGCACTGGTGGCACATGCTTTTAATCCCATCACTTGGGAGGCGGAGATAGGATATCTATGAGTTGAAGGCCAGCCTGGTCTGCAGGAGCTAGTTCTAGGACAGGCATTAAAGTTACCCAGAGAAACTCTTGTCTCAAAAAAGCAAAACAAAAGAAAATCCTTACAAACTTCTATAACAATAACAGAACAACACAAGAATGTTTATATATTATATTATAATATATGTATTATAATATGATATATACTATAATATATACATATTACAATTATAATAGCATAATATTATATATTATGCTCATAATAAAGCAAACAAAATATTTTCACAATCTGGTTTCATTTATTGGCCTAAGTGAATTTTGTTGAGAGTGGTCAGATTCTAATTGTATTCTATATACAAAGATTGTGTTGCCTGAGGTTTTCTGTCTTTTTCAGTTCCCACAGTCATTAAGTCCCAAAGAAATCACACAGAGGTCTATATTAGTTACAAACTGATTGGCCTAGTAACTCGAACTTCTTATTAACTCTTATAACATATATTAAATCATTTTTCTTGTCTATATTAAACATGTGGCTCAGTACCATATTTAGTGAGGCAGTCACATCTTGCTTCTTCTGTGTCTGGGACAAGACTGCACAAACAGCTTTCCTTTTCCCAGAATTCTCCTGTTCTTGTCAACCTGCCTCTATATCCTGTCTTTTTGTCCTGCCTATACTTCCTGCCTGGCTACTGGCCAATCAGAATTTATTTAAAATATAAATTGACAGAATACAGACCATTGGCCCACACCAGATTTCTTCTACAGGAGATATCTATCTCATCATATAAAATGAACTGGAAGTAAAAAATAATTACTGTTTTATTTCATACTTTCTTAGAAAATAACACATACTCTTAGCATATGTTTCATCAAGCATATGCCTTGGTATTTACCAAAATAAATATAAAACATACTTAAATACTTATTTTCATGTTCATAGAAACTTTTTAATTTGTTAAACAAACAAGCAATCCAACTGCCTTTTGTGGAGGAAATGAAAAACAGTGCAGTGGCACCTGCATATATTTATATATGATTCAGCACTAAAAGTTACTGAGCTATTGAGTCATGAAAAAAAAAACATTGAACAAATTTAAATGTTTGTTGCTCTGTGAATGGAGCTAATCTCAATGGGCATTTTAATAAAAATTTTAATCTAAGATTCCAGCAGAATCTTAGATTAAATCTAAGATTTAATCTTAGATTTAAGAAATCTAAGATTTAAGATTTAAGAAATCTAAGATTTAAGATTTAATCTTAGATTAAATCTAAGATTTAATCTTAGATTTAAGAAATCTAAGATTTAAGATTTAAGAAATCTAAGATTTAAGATTTAAGAAATCTAAGATTTCTGGTAGCTTCATGTTGCTTTTCAGCTTATTGGGCAAATTCTTGCCTTGACGTCGGCCCATCTCTTCTTCCAAATGCTCCCTATGGATCTTCTTTTACCGGATCAGGTCTCCTTGCCTACCAAATGCTGTCTCTCCCCAATGTTGGCTCTCTGGCGACAAGAGATCAGGCCTCCATGCTGGTTGGGCAGCTCGCAAACAAAGCACCTACCCCGCTTGGTGCAGGAGGCCACAGAAACAAAGGAACTGCTGCCTGCCCGGGAGCCCCGCGTACTCGGACCCAGCGCCCAGATAGGCTGGGCTGGGCGATGCCACGGGCCAAAAGAGGGCAGTGGGGCCGAAGTGGGGAGGGCTCTGGACGGAAGCTGGGTGGGCCAGGAAGAAAGAGGCAGCACCCGGGGAGTAGAGGCCCTGCAGACAGCCCAAGCAGGACAGGGGGCCAAGAAACCCCCGAGCTCCCCGTCCCAGGCTGGCGCCGTGGGCCAGAAACTCACCCCAATGCTGGGTCTCCTGGCGCCGAAAGATCAGGCCTCCGTGCTGGTTGGGCAGCTCGCTGACCTCAGTGATTTCTTAATTGAGCCATGTGTATAGACTAATTTGAAGTCTGGGGGCGGGGCGGTCTCTTAACACTTTTTTAATTTTAAATTTAATTATTTGGTCTCCCTAAGTCAAAGTTTCTTTGTATATCTTTGGCCATCCTGGATCTCAATCTAAAGAACAGGCTGGACCCAAACTCGAAGGGTTCCACCTGCCTCTGCATCTATGGCATGTGACGTCATGCCAAACTACTCCATTTCTCTTTTTAAGAACTTTTTCCTATTCCTTTTCTTTTCTTTCCTGCCATGCCAGCGCGGGCTGGAACCAAGAATCTTGGCGGAGGGTGTCCAGGTTGAATGAATACACAGAACACGAGGTTGAGGTGGAACAGCTTCTTCTATTGTCCTGTTGGGGCTGGCTTTTATACCATGGCACCAAATGAGGAGGGGGCTGCGAAGGGACTGTAGCCTGACCCCAGCAGGGATCAAGGAACGGTCACCATGCACTCAAAATTTCTTCCTTATCCACTCCAGGAGCAGAGGGAATTTATTATGTTTTCCTTGCAGATAAGCACCTCAAATGGGGGCAGGGATATCAACTCAGGGCTGCAGTTCCCACACTTTCCCAAGACTTGTGTATTGTTAAACAAACTGTAAACAATTTGAGGGTTTTTTTTATCTGAATCAGTCTTTACTGTATATCTCTAGGTTTTTCAGAGCACATAAGTCTTTAATCTTTTAAACATCATGGGTAGAATTTTAGGTGTTTTATTAGCAGCTAGCTCTACACCATTCCTTAGCTGTTTGAGAGTCTAGATCCATGGCAGATATACTAGCAGTAGTTATGTATATTGCTACAGCTCTGCAGAGTTTCAAGGTCCATGCCACCAAAAAGAAGCCTGATGCTGACTGCTCATGAACACCATTTAAGTGTTTGGTGGCAGGGCCTCTTATAAGAACTGCAAAGATTTTGCCACTCATGTTGAGTCAGAAATCCTCTCTTAAAGGAGCTGAGCTTCTGCTCAATGCCAGCAAACAGAGCCTACAAGAAGAAGGCACTTACCATGAAGAAGCTATACTTAACTCTGTTCTTGTCTGTCTAGAATACTCTTTTTAAAGTTTTCTCGGCTTTTATGTGGACAATCACCAAATGTTTGGGCACAATTTATAAATGGAACTTTCTGTCCTGCCTGATCCCACAGATGTTCAGTCCCAAAGAAGCACATAGAGGCTTATACCAACTATAAGCAGTTTGGCCTATTAACTCAGTTTTATTATTAACTAGCTCTTGCAACTTAAATTAACCCATATTTCTTGTCTATGTTTAACTATGTTGTTTGGGACTTTTTCTCAGTGAGGCAGTCTCATTTTGCTTCCTTTGCATCTGACTGGTGACTGCATCTCTGCCCTTCCTCTTCCAAGAAATCTCTTAGTCTGGTCACCATGCCTATACTTTCTGCCTAGAAATTTCCAATCAGCATTTTATTAAACTCACATCTTTAGAGTGTACAAGAGTATCATCCTACAACATTAGGAGGAAATAGATATGATAGGGTAAAAATGTAGATTATTGAATCTACTTTTAAAAAGCATTTTCTAGCTTCAAATGTTTTACAATGGATTGAACATTTGTATACTGTATACAAATTTTGTATATTGAGATTAATTTGTATAGAACATACTGACCATGCATTTCTACTCTTGTTCAATATATTGTACCTATATAACTCATTTTACAATGTAATGCAAATTTCTAGTCCTTGAAAATTATTATTATCAACTGTTTAGGATAATAAGAAAAGGTAGGTTAGTATTAGTAGTTAATCACATAGTAAAATCAAACTTGTAGTCATATTCGGTATGTTTTTAAGATCAAACAAAGATATATTTTAGATAGACAGGTCATCTTTGAATACTTCAGATATCTACAGAATATGGTATTTAAGAACTTTTAATGACCTAGTTGCTTTTATGACTATGAATCATGTCTGTTCCTGGCAGCATGAATCTACTTTAGAGAAGATAATGGAAGTCAAAGAAACTCCACATGAAGTTTACTTTCATTGTGTCAAAAGTAATTCACTGGGCAAGAAAATGTCCTTGCCTCAACTGCTCACAGTGCACCATCCTAAATAGCTAAGAAGAATAAAAGAGAAAATGACTGTCACACAATGTTAGGATAAGGAGGGACTACTCTTCAGAATATATTGTTTCACATAAAAGTCTTTTAGATATGCTAGGCCTGTAGGCAAAAGATGAATGCCCCAATGTTGTACATGAACTTTGGGTGACTGCCTAGGTGGTCAAGTGTTTCTCTCATTACTCACATTTTTTAGAAGTTTATTGCTTGCATTTACTTACTTACTTACTTACTGCTTACTTTGTTAATATTATTTCCTCTTCGGTTCTCTTAGGAAGTTGAAGACAATATGGTTATAGTTTTCCTTGTTTATAAAATTCAGAAAGAAAGTTATGATAGAGAGTAAATTAGGTATAAGACTTTGGACTCACCAAGATAGGGTAAATGTGGAATATTTTCTCTGAATTTATCGAATGTAAATGGGCTAGAGTGTTACAGGACAATGTCTATATTCTGTCAATTATATTTTAAATAAACGCTGATTGGCCAGTAGCCAGGCAGAAAGTATAGGTGGGAAAACCAGACTGGAAGTAGAGGTGGGGCAATGAGAACAGGAGCATTCTGGGAAGAAGGAAGCTCTTTTCACAGTCCTGTCCAGACACTGAAGAAGCAGGATGTGACCTGCCCCACTGAAAAAGGTATCGAGCCATGTGGCTAACATAGATAAGAATAATGAGTTAATGTAAGTTATAGGAGCTAATATGAAGCCTGAGCTAATGGGCCAATCTGTTTTATCATTAATATAGACTTCTGTGTATTTTCGTTGGGATTTACTAGCTGTGGGAACTGGGCCGGACAGAAACCCTAACAAGCAGGCCCTCATGTTACACTAGAAATTGTTGATGTACTTATATGTATACTGTATATAGCCATTGTACTTACTGTATATAGTTTTTATATTAGTTATAGCCTTTTTTATTTTAGACCAAAAAGGGGAAATACAGTAACATCTGATTTATGCTTCAACAAATAAAACTTGCCTATCCCAACAAGCAGGCCCTCATGTTACACCTTATTTCAGAAGGGAAAAGCTAAGCTACTAGAATTCAGGCAGTGGTGGTACACATCTGTAATCCCAGTATTTGGGAGATAGAGGCATAAGGAACTCTGTGAGTTCATGGCCACCCTGGGCTACACAAAATCAATTCACAAAGAAATCCAGGTGTTGGTCCCTCACGCATTAATCCCAGTACTAGGCAGTTATATACCTGTAATCCTTGCCCTAGAGGGAAAATAAAATGGGAGAAGAAAGAGGCTTAGCCTGATTAGTCTGCTTGTTTTGTGGTCACCCAGCCTTTGTACAGGTAAGATATCTCTGGTGGCTTGGCTGTTTTACTTTTCTGGATGTTGGTTTGAACATCTGTTCTGGATGTTGGGTTGAATATCTGTCTCTGGGTTTTTATTATTTGTGCTACTCAGAGGGATTCATTCTCCTGGTCTCCTCCATTCTCTCTGGTTCTTATAATATTTTTACCTCATTTTTCTAGGGATTCCCTTATCTCTGAGGAGAAGGATTTAATGGAGACCATACATTTAGACAATATTTCTGTATAATGTCTGGCTGTAGTACTCTGCATCTGTTTCCATATGTTTCTGGAAGAAGTCTCTCTGTTGTTGGTTGAATATAGCACTGATCTCTGAGTGCAGCAGAATACCACTAGGAATTATTTTATTGGTACTTTTTATAAAACAGTAATGTTTAGTTTTACCATAGATTCCTGGATTTCTAGCTTCTGGTACTTGGTTATTCAAGCAGTGTCAAGTATGGGTTTTGTCTCACAGAGTGGGTTTAAGTCAAATCAGACAGTGGTTGGCCATTCCCACAAGTTCTGTGTCACCATTGTCCTATCACATCCTAGAGTTAGGAAAGATTGATGATAAAAGGATTTGTAGCTCTGTTTGAGTCCATGTTTCTCCTTCAATTGCCTGAAGAGTATCGTCCCACAGTGAAGACACTAGAATGAACATAAAGCTTAAGGCTCCATGTAGGCACCAACTCTACATCTTTATGTTCAATGAGTCATCTGGGTTTTGCCCACAGCAATAAAGCCCTGCTGTATGTTTGTGGCAAACAAACTATTGTCTTAGCAATAGCCTATATATTGTTTGTGGATTTCTATTGGATCTCCTTGGCCAACAACTAAATTGTGTGCCATCCAGTCCTGTTACTGAAAGCTTTCTTTGGTAAGTAGAGATGGGTAGTTGAAACTTATTAGTCCTTATTAGCGACTGCATTAGGATCACCACCTTATTATTTATCAAGATTCCACTGTATTAAGTTTCCATATCATCCCTCAAATATCCCACAATCCTAGATGTTTCTCCCTACATTTCATTAACACCATCTTCCCTCTTTCTCACCACATGACTCTTCTATTCCCCTCCGCCCCATCCGTAGTACACCAACAAAATCTATTGTATTTCTTCTCCAGGGGAGACATGTTTGTTCCATCCTAGTCTGTTAATATAATTCCTAAACTCTTGTGGTTCTACATATGGTAGGTTGTTTATCATTTATGTAATAGGTAATGTCAAAAAATGAGAGAATATATTCCAGGTCTCAATTACCTCACTCAGGATAATTTTTTTCTAGTTACATTAATTTGCCTACAAATTTTATAATGTCATTTTAAAATAGCTGACTAATGCTCTATTGTGTAAATGTACCACATATTCTTCATCTATTCTTTTGAGGGACATCTAGACACTTTCTGCTTTCTGGATATTATTAATATAACAGCAATAAATATGATTAAGGAGCTGTTCTTGGGGTAGGATGAAGCACTATTTGGGTATATGCCCTAGCATGGCATAACTGGTAGTATATGGAAAAAGGGACAACTGGAGCAGGAAACCAACCAAATCACTGAGCACCATGATTCTAAATCCAGAGCCAGTGAAAGAAATACACCCTCTTGAATCTGAGAACTGAGCCAGAAAGATGGAAAGAATCACCTTTATTGCTGAACCCAGGACCGCAAAAATATGGCCTGACTCTGAAACCAGTGTCACAAAAATACAATCCATCCCTAGGAACAGATGCAGTGAAAGAAATATGCCCTGGTCCTAAGATAAGAACCAAAAGGCTAAAAAGGAGCAGTAAAAGAAATACAGTTAGATCATAAAATCAGATCCATCTCTGTCCCTGTCCAAACTGCCCAAGTGAGCCAACCAATCCCTAGGCAGAAAAACAACCAACCACTGAGCACTCTGACTCTTAACCTGGAGCCAGTAAAAGAAACACACCCTGGATATGAGCCCTGACCCAGGGAAAGAAACATATCTTTCCCTGAATCCAGGAACAATGAAACATGCCCTGACTCTGAAGCTGATGCCTTTGAAATGTACTTTGTCCCTAGAATCAGAGCCAGTGAAAGAAATATTGCCTGGTCCTAAGATAAGAAATTAAAGGCTAAAAAGGACAAGTGAAAGAATCCCAGTTTGTCCACGAAATTAGATCCATCTCTGCCCCCGACCTTGACCAACTAAACTGGTCAATCCGTAAGCAGGGAAAACTAACAAATCTCTCTTATCTTGGGGAATCTAGGCCCCTAAGAAGCCCTCTCTGCCTGTTTAGTTGGAGGAAGTCTGCTGTTTACCCCTCCCTGGCAGAGGCAGCCTCTCTCCTGGCCTTCCCTTTCTTAAATAAATATTTTTCTCAAAAGAGTCTTGGGTGATGATCTTAATTCACCATTGTAGCATAGAAGAATTGAGCCTGGATGTACCTTAGGGGACTAAGCTGAAGCATGAGAAGAACAGAAAACCAGAACCTTGCTGGAATGCTCCCTAAGGGGGGCTGAGCAAGACGGAGCAGAAAAATTAACAACATTTCTCTGGAGCCAGGAGAGATTGCTACATTTCTTCAGGGGCTTTACCTTTAGCAGAGCGTTAGCAAAAGAAGTCATATTTTGGGGTGGAGAAGAAGCAGATAGCTCTCCTAGAATGTTTCTTTAAGGGAACAGAGCAGAATTCAGGTGTAGAAGCTCTCCAAAGAGCAGGATTGCTATACCCTGCTGGAAGGTCACCCACCACTGTACTCCATCTTCAACTAACCTGGTTTTCTGATAAGTCAGGACACCTTCCCTCTAGGACTGAGCTGTCCTATTACGGCTCCAGCCTCCAGAGCTATCCTACTGTGGCTCTAGGAAGCCTGGATTCTCAATAGTCAAGGCACCTGTCCTCTAGGGCTGTGCCGTTCTATTGTTGCTCTAAGTATAGCCTGGCTTTCTGACAGGTCAAGATATCTTTGCAGCTCCACAGCTGCAACACATTCCCCTACAGGTAGATTGAATCCCAACTTTCTGAGGAAGAGCCATATTGATTTCCATTGTGGTTGTACAACTTTGGACTAGCACCAGCAATGGAGGAGTGTTCCCAACATTTCATAGTCTGCCAGGATAAGTTGTTACTCAGGTTTTGATTTTAGTCATTCTGACAAGTGTAAGATGGAAGCTCAAAGAAGATTTGATTTGCATTTCCCTGATTACTAAGAATATTGAAGATTTATCTGTTTCTCAGCCATTTAAATTTCCTCCATTAAAAATTCTGTTTAGATCTGTATCCCAATTTTAATTTGATTATTTGGTTTTCGAAATCTAGTTTCTTGGGATCTTTATATATTTTGGATATTTGTTATCTATCAGTTAACAATGTTCCCATTTTGTAAGATGCCTCTTTGTCTGAATAACTGTGCCCTTTACCTTGCAGAAGCTTTACAATTTCATGCAGTCCCATTTATGAATTGTCAATCTTAGTGCCAGTACTATTGGTTTTCTCTCCAGGAAGGTGTTTACTGTGCCAATGAGTTCAAGGCAATTTCCCACTCACTCTTCTATTATGTTCAATGAATTTGGTTTTATGTTGAGATCTTTGATTCATTTGAAGTTGCATTTTGTACCTAGTGAAAAGTATGGATTTATTTACATTCCTCTACATATAGACACCCACTTTGATAAAGATAATTTTCTGAAGATACTTTATTTTTCCACTGAGAATTTCTTGTTTCTTTATACAAATCAGGTGTTCATGTGTGGTAGCTTGTATGTAATAGGCCCCCATAATCTCACAGAGAATGGTACTGATAGAAATTGTGACCTTGTTGAATTGTTGTGACCTTGTTGGGGGAGAGTATTACCCTGGAGGAAGACTTTGAGGTATACTATGTTCAATTTGCACCTTGTTCAGTACACTCCCTGTCACCTGCATATTAAGATGCAGCTTCTTTTCCATTCACAGCTCCTTCTCCAGAACCATGTCTACATGCATGTCAACATGCCCCACCATAATGAAAAATGGGTGAAGACTCTGAAACTGTAAGCCATTTTATTAAATGTTTTTCTTTATAAGAGTTTCTGTGGTCATAGAATCTATTCACAGCAATAGGAACCATAACTAAGACATTCTCTCTCTCTCTTTTTCTCTTTCTCTCTGTATGTGTGTGTGTGTGTGTGTGTGTGTGTGTTTATATCTGTTTCTTCAATTTTATTCCATTTATCAAATTTTCCGTTTTTCCCCCCAATACCATGAGCTTTTTGTAGTTCTGTAGTTCGAGTTAAAATTGTATTGGAGACACCTCCAGAAGTTCTCATATTTTTCGGGATTATTTTATTTATCTGGGATTTCTTGTTTTTCCATATAAAGCTGAGAATTGTCCTTTCAAGGTATGTAAAAAATTGTGTTGAAATTTCTATTGGTATTTCATTGATTCTGTTGATTCATTTTGGTAGGATAACTACTTTTTAATATATATATATATATATATATATATATATTTCCATGAGCATCAGAGATCATTCTATTCTCTAATATCTTGTTCAATATCTTTATTTAAACTGTTGAAGTTTATATCACACATCTTTCATTTGATTGCTAGAAGTTATATCAAAATATTTTACACTACTTAAGAAGTTATTTTCCTAACTTTTCTTCTCTGTTTTTTTTTTCATTTAAATATAGGAGAGATGCTAATTTTCTCAAGTAATTTTGTACCTACATACATTGCTGGAGGTGTTTATCAGGAGTTCCAGGGTGGTATTTTTAGTGTCACTTATTTATACTATCATATCATCCTCAAATAAGATACTTGGACTTAATCCTTTCCAATTTGTATTCCATCAATTTCCCTCAGTTGTCTTATTCCTCTAACTAGAACTTCAAGAACTATATTGAACAGGTAAGGAAAGAGTGGACAACCTTGCATTGTTTTTGGTTTTAGTAGAATTTAAATTTAGATTTGTGTTTTCCACTTAAGTTCATGTTGGCCATATGATTGCATAAACTACCTTTATATTGTATCTATAATCTCTCCAGTACTTACACCATTAAACCGTTTTGGAATTTTCAAAGGCCTTTTCTTTTTTTAAAGAAAAGATTATTTTTTTCCTTTCTGTTCCTTTTTATGGCTGATTGCATTTTTATTTTTTTGTATATTGAAACATCCCTGCTTCTCTGATGAAGTGTATTTGATTATGATAGATGATCTTTTTCATGTCTTCTTGGATTTTACTTTTCAATTACATTATTGATTATTTTTACAACTTTATTCATAATGGAAATTGGTCTGCAATTCTCTTTCTTTACTGGATCCTTATATGGTTTCTGTGTAGGAGAAATATGGCTTCATAAAATAAATTGGGCAATGTTACTTCAATTTCTGTTTCGTGGAATAATTTGAAGAGTATTGCTCCTAATTTTTCTTTGAAACTTTGGAAGAATTCTGTTCTATATCTGGCTCTGGGATTCTTTGGTTGGGAGGCATTTAATGACTGCTTCTATTCACTAGAGCTTATAGGGTTTTTAAAATTACTTATCTGTGATTAAACTTTAATAAGTGGTCCAAGTTAAAAATATTGACCATTTCTTTGAGATTTTCCATTTGTGACTGGTCAGAGATCAAAGGCTATCATAACCTGTGTATTTTTTTCCAAAAGATAGGTAACATGGAGACTCCCCCTCCTCAGCAGAGCTTCCTGCCTATCTATACCTGCCCGTTTTCTAGAGAATGTCACTGGGCCAAAAGGACTGACCATATCTGAAAATTGTCTCTAAGACAAGTGCCCCATTTATCTTTAACTTGAATCTTGATGCAGATTACTGCTAGACAATTGGTGCTGCAAGCTCTGATATAGGACCTTACTGTACCATTTACAAAGAATTGTGATAAAAATGTGCCGCTTAACATAAATTAGGTTTTTTCCCACCCAGGGTTCCCAAACTCTGGAAGAAATTTGAGCTGATTTCCCAAAGTCTGTCTCCCAGAGGGCTGTCTCTATTGTATACACAGCTATCTGAACCCTGTGTCTTACTTATGTTTCCTTCACCCTCATTGACCAATACAACCAATGAAAAGCAGAACCACATATTGAATTCTAAAGTCTTTTATTTCGTTGTTTCTGTCCTCACTCATTTTTCATTCAGTAGTTATTCAATATTTATGAGTTTTAAAGATTTGTGATATTTCTGTTGGTGTTAATATGCAGATTTAATCTGTGATAATCTAATAGAATGCAGAGATTTATTTCAATTTTCTTGTATTTGTTGAAACTTTCTTTATTTCTCAGTGTGTGCTCAAATTTGGGTAACATTCTACGAGGTGCAGAGAAGTTATATTCTATTGTGTTACATATTATGTATATATCTTGAATAATTTTAAATTATAATAAATATGAGCTCCAAATTTTATTTAGCTTATGTTTGGTTGACCTATTAAGAGTAGGGTACTTAAGACTGCCACTATCAGTGCTTAAAGGAAAATATGTTATTTAAGTTGTAGTAGTGTTTCTTTTATAAAAGTAGGTACCTGTGTATTTGAGGCATAACTGTTAAGAACCAAAATGATATCTTTCTAATTTTTACTATTATGAGTATGGAATATTCATACCTATTTTGATAAATTTGGGGTTGAAGTCTATATTGCTAGTTATTTAAGTAGCTATACTAGCCTGTTTCCTAGGTACACTTGCCTAGAATGTCTTTTTCCATCCATGTACCCTAAGGTAATGCCGATCATTAATTTGTGGTTTGTTTCTGGGATGCAGCAGAAGAATTTATCCTGTTTTCTAACTTATTCTGTTAATCTTGGTACTTTTCTTTTCTTTTAATCTCAGTGTTTTTATTGGGGAATTTAGAACATTGATATTGAGAGATTTCAATGACAAAGATTGTTGATCCCTATTACTTTTCTCTTGTTATTAGTAGTAGTGGTGATGGTGGTGGTGGTGGTGGTGTGTGTGTTCGTGTGTTCATGTTTCTCTTCTTTTGATTGTGCTTATGTTGGATTATGTATTCCCTGTGTTTTGGTGGGTGTAGTTAACCTCCTTGGGTCAGAGTTTTGTACCCAGGACTGCCTTTATGGCTGGATTTGTAGATCAGGAAATATCTTATTTGCTTTATCTATGGTCGATGGATATTGCTGAACATTAGGACATTTACCCAAAGTCACTTAAACATTTTTGGTACATCTGCCCAATCCCTTCTTGGTTTTAGCCTCCACTCAGAAATCAGGTGTATTGAAGAGGTAATCCTGTATATGTTACTTGGTAATTTTCCCTTGCATCTTTTAATATTATTTTTGTTGTTCTGAATATTTAATGTTTTGATGCAACATAGTGAAGATGAGGGTATATTCTTGTCTGTTCTGTTGTTTTTGTTTTTTTTTGTATGCTTCTTGTACCTCTATAAGCATTTCTTTTTAGATTAGAAAATTTATTGTTAGAAAACACTATTCCATAGTGTTTATGATTTCTTAGATGCTTGTGTCACTGGTTCATTTTTTTTTTAGTTTTTACATTTTCTTTATTTATTTTATTTATTTTTTCTACTATGTGTTCAATGTCTGTCATTTTATCATCCATCTCTCATATTCTTATTCTGTTGTTAAAGCTTACCTGTTTAGTTGATGTGCAAATTCCTAAATTTTTCATTTTTAGAATTTCTTCAGTTTGTGTTTCTTTTTTGATTCTATTTCTGTCTTCATCTCTTGAATAGTTTTACTCATTTTCTTCCACTGTTTTTCCTTTTATAGATTTGTTTAATAAATTAAATAATTCTCTTCAGCAGTTTGTGTTTTGTTTTGTTTCTTTAAGGATTTATTTATGTACTCTTTAAGGGCCTCTATTATCTTCATATAGGCAGATTTAAAGTTTTTCTTGTGTTTTCAGCTATGTTGGAATATTTAGGGTCTTCTGTGAAAGATATCTGGACTCTGGCAGAAACATATTATACTGGAATGTAGCATCTGGATTGGGGATGATTAAAGCTCTATGTGTTGACTTCTGAGTTTTTTCTTTGTGGTTGGATGCTTTGTACTTAGCTTTTCTTTCCCATTTGAATTTCCAGAGAGTATGATACATATGTGTTAATGGTAGGAAATTTTCTTTGTACCAGACAGTTTTAGATACTGGAGATTACAAGTAAATTATTTTGGGGGTATTGGGAGCTACCTCTTAGAATTGGATCTGATAGGGTTCACAGGAAGAGGGAGAACAGAGTATTCAACCCGGATCTGCTCTTTTCTCATTTGAATGAGGAGCAATAGAGAAAAGAGGTAACCACCAGAATGTCTACTATACTACTGAGTTTGATATTGTGTGCTTAGATAGAGAAAAGCAGAAGGTGGAGAGCTACAGACAGCCTACCTGCTCCCTGTGCAGAGTTGACTGGGGGATAGCTGAAAGTTCCTGTTGGTATGGCAGGTTGGGATAAAATGAAAACAAGTGGTGAGAGTAAGCTTACAAGTTGAAGGTCTGTGAGATTTAGAGAAGATAGGAGTAAAGTGGCAGGGAAGTCTTCCACGGATGCTCTGTTCCAGAGTTGGGGATGAGACAGGATACTGGATCTGGGAGAACAAAGGAAGAAAAGGTAATGAATCTTCAGACAGCCTAAACCAGGTTTTCTCAAAGTTGTGGTCTGTTGGATTCAAGTGATTTTGGTGTCCACACATACAACAAGGGAATAAATTATTAATAACTTTAGAACTCTATAAAATCAAAATTATAGAACTTTCTTTTAAAAATTAATTGATAAATTAATAAATCAAGAAGAAGCATTAAATTCTTTAAACAAACCAAAGTGGAGATAAACACTTGAACAACTACAATATCCAAACAAAATAATGTGAAAAGGGATGTCTATGATAGCCAATGGCCAGTCCACATACAAAAAGAAGAGATAACACAGATAAATAACTGATCCCGAAGTGCCGATAAACTATAGAAACAAGAACAAACTAAGCCCAAGTTATTAAATGAAAAGAACCATTAAAGGTCAAAATAAAATAAACAAAACAGAAAGTAAAACTTATATAGAATATCAATGAAACAAAAACTTCATTTTTTTGAGAAGATTTGCAAAGCAAACAGAACATTAATTTGAATTAGCAACAGAATAGAGAAATCCCAAATAAATGAAATTACAGAGGTGGTTAAAATATAAACATGGCAACTGACATTACAGAAATTAGAGAATCTCTGAACACCTACAAGTTTAATAACCTAGAACAACAATCAACATTTTTTCCTTATGGACCTTACGAGGATTGATTGAAAAATAAAAGAGAACAAGAATAGTTCAATAACAATTAATCAGACTGAATCAGTATGAAAAAGTTTCCACATTAAGAAAAGGTCTGGAATACATTGCTATACTGTTGAATTCTACCAAATACCAGTAGTATTACTACTACTGGTTATACTTAGATTATTCTAAAATCTTGTACAGGAATGCGTTCTAACTCATACATGTTACAAAGCTATTATGTGATAACATGCTATATATGCTCTTATTACACCATTATATGATGTGGGATACCCTCTGTATGCTTTGAATGTTTTATTACCATTGGTTAATGAAGAAGCTGCTTTGGCCTATACCAGGGCAGAATACAACTATGTAGAAAACCCAAGCAGAGATACAGGTCAAAAATGGCTGTGTTAAGAAAAACGCAAGCAGCTGCCAGAGAACCAAATATGAGATAATAAGTCATGAGACAAATGGGTTAATTTAAAAGCTAGTTAATAGTAAGGTTGAGTTAATAAGCCAAGCAGGTTGTAATTAATATTAATCCTCAGAGTGGTTATTTGGAAACTGACTGACAGGAGAGAAATGTCTGGTTATAATTATATCGATATAGTAAAAAATATTGTTTCAAAATTAAATAAAAACAGTAACAAAGAGATGAGAATCATATTCTTCAAAATATATATGCAATAACCCTCAATAAAATGCTAGAAAAACTGATACAATATTTAAATATTTTTAATAATAAAAATACTATATATAAAACAAATATTGTCCAATATATACAAATTTATTAATGGAGGATGTGATACCTATATCAACTGAATGAGAAACAGAACTCTTAGAGTAGACGGTATCATTGTATTATATATGGAAAGGCTAAGAATGTTCTCTTTAAAGTCTTCAAGAAACTTCCTACTTTGTTGCTAGTTTTCATTATAAAGCTCGAAGTCATCACCAGAGAAAGTGGGCAAAAGAGATTCATGAAGCAAATTCAAATTTGAAAACAGGTAATATAGTAACTATATGCTAATCACATTAACTTATATATAGAAAAGTGTGATATTTCATAAAAATAAAACAAAATACATGGAGAAAATGCTGTTGAGATGTTAAATTCAATGAATTGCACAAGAAACTTCCAAGGTACATTTATATATTTATTTCTTTTTTTATTTTTTTTACTTTTTTTAATTTATTTATTTATTAAAGATTTCTGTCTCTTCCCCGCCACCGCCTCCCATTTCCCTCCCCCTCCCCCAATTAAGTCCCCCTCCCCCTCAGCCTGAAAAGCAATCAGGGTTCCCTGTCCTGTGGAAAGATCTTCCTTGCTCCTGGATTGGGAGAATCAACATAGTAAAAATGGCAATTCTACCAAAAGCAATCTATAGATTCAATGCAATCCCCATCAAAATCCCATCAAAATTCTTCACAGATCTGGAGAAGACAATAATCAACTTTATATGGAAAAACAAAAAACCCAGGATAGCCAAAACAATCTTATACTACAAAGGAGCGTCTGGAGGCATTACCATCCCTGACTTCAAACTCTACTACAGAGCTACAGTATTGAAAACAGCTTGGTATTGGCATAAAAACAGAGAAGTCGACCAATGGAATCGAATAGAAGACTCTGACATTAACCCACAAACCTATGAACACCTGATTTTCGATAAAGGAGCTAAAAGTATATATTTATTTCTTATAAACAAAAATGTTAGTACTCTCACTATACAAAAATAGCATACTTGTGTAATTCTTTTCATAAATTATTTTCACTATATTTTGCATTCTTTTTTAAACAGGGTCACATTGTACATGTAATAGGTTTTTTTTTATTTGAAATGTTTATGTATTACCAAATGTTTATTTAGAACATAAGTCATGTCCATAGTATATGTGTATATTTATCATGTTATTATACATGTGTATATATGTAAATAAGATCATTTTAATATTTTCTACTTTGTGTATTTTTTTTTTTTTTTAGATATTAGAAAAGTTTAGGATGGTGTCAGAATACCAGCAACAGGCCCAGAAGTAGCATGTATTGAAGCCATGTGTTTTCTCTTGTTGTCAAAGTTGAAGGGAAAATTGGACTGCAGTGATTAGCACAAGTGCATCAGAAGTATGTAGAACATGGCTTCATTTCTGCTTTTTGTAATTTACTGTTAACTTCAGGATAGGTCTCATTTTCATAACCACAAATCATAAATAACAATACATTTCCCATACAGTTTCCAGGCTGATCAAATTAATTCATACAATGTGCAGACACCGCTTCATTATTCAGATGGTGCAGCATAGCATAATCATTCAACTATTTCTCAGAAACTCAAGCAAAGGCAGCCTGGCTAAATACAGATCAGTAATAGCCCAGGTATTTTCTGAAATAAAGACTTTGAAATGCCAATAAGAACATTTGAGTTGATTATAATTTATTCTAATATATACTATTATATATATATTTAGGTTAATATAAAATACCTTATAAATGTATTGCTTATACAAAACCTTTTTCATGTAAAGTACAAGCAGAATCACTGGAAAGGACTATCTCAGTCTTTTGGAAATGCTCCATCCAGATAACAGGAATAATGTGACTTGCTTTCTGTTATCCAGTCCAACAAGGACTAATTGAGGTATAACTCTTAACCTGGAGCTTCTCCTGAGCAAGGATTCTTTAATGCCACCTTATACTGTGCTGAAATATATATGTATCATTCAGGCCAAAAATATAAATATATAGATAAAAACAAAATTAAAATCACTTCTGACTGAAATGTGTATCTATTGTACATACACTACCAAACTTTCTGTATTCTTGCCCTGAATCATTTCAGCAGGAATCACACCAGGAATGTTCCTATGGCAACAATAATGTCCGATAAAACTTCAAATAAGCTAATACTGTAACTAATCTCTGAGGAAATTAAAATTAGTTGAGGACTGTCAGCCTAAATGTCACTAAGTTTTAACTTCTATTTAAACCATGTGTATTTTAATATCTCATAATAATGTATATTTGCATTTTCTAAAGCTATTTCTACTATGTCTTAATATGTATTTTAGTCTCACCTTAGATTCTCTATGCAGCCCCAAATGGAGTTAAGCTCATGTAATCCTTCTGCCTCAGCCTTTCAAGTCTTATGATTCCAGGGCATCTCTTATTATACCTAGTTGTATTTTCTAATCTTACATGACTATGGTTGACACTAAAATATATACTGATATATTTCTCCATATTTAATCTCTAATTTATGATGTGATATCTCATTTGTTCTTACATTGTAAAATATTCTCATATATTTTAATAATCTGAATTTTGAATTTAAAAAACTTTGAAATATAAATATTTCAAATAATTGCATATTCTCTAGATATCATAGAATAAGAAGTTCATTTTTCTTCTTTATTGTATAGAAAAGGCAAGCTAAGAAAATAAAATGTTCCAAAGAATAGTGTTCAATTTTCTAAATGGCCTATTCATATAATATTTACTACCCATGAATTACCTTTGAACATTTGAAATGTGTGATGATATTTTGTTTATGATCTAGCAAATGAATCTTGCCTGAATATCTATCAGAGTGCAAAGCTAGCACTCTATTCAATACAGGCCATGTAGTGGTAGCACACAACTTTAGTCCTAGCAGCCAGACTAGTTAGCCATAGAGGCTGGGTGGTGGTGATACATACCTTTAATACCAACACTAGAGAGGAATATAAGGCAGTATGAGACCAGAACTCACTCTCTTTTCAGTGTGAAGATTTCAAAGAGATAAAAACTCTCTAGTGGTTGGTTGCTTTGTTCTCTGATCTTTCACCTTAAATCCCAATGTCTGTTTCTGAGTTTTTATTAGCCACGCTACAGAAATGAGCCTAGTGCAACTGTGGAAATGGATGTTTTATTTACTTAGTATTTAAACATCCCCCATATTTTTAGTTAGTAACACAATTTTATAGTAGAATTTCCAGAAAAAAAAATGATAGACATATGTAACAATACAAAACACTATTCACTGTGACACAATAGTAGTATCTAAATTTAGAATTAAAAACCTCTATCCTTCTTTCTTCAGAGTATATATTTTGCCTACCTTTTTTGTGCTTCATTATCTCCTATGCATCAGAGCTCTTTATAAGTATATAGACTCTGCAGGGCAACTCTTTTTTTAATTTTTAAAAACCATATTTATTTATTTCATTTATGAATGAATGTTCTGTCTTCATGTTCACCTTTATAACAGACATTGAGATGATTGTAAGTCACCGTGTGGTTGATTGAAATTGAAATCAGGAACTGGGCAAGAGTAGCCAGTGCTCTTAACTCCTGAGCCATCTCTTCAGCCCCTCACAGAAATTCTTAAGGGAGAAGTTAAGGCATCACATTTTGTAAAGTCTGTGTGCTCTGCTGTCCTTACTGAGTAAATTTGACTGTGTAAGTGCTCACTGGAGCCAATTGATATGATACTCCTTCTCGTTTCAGATTTGAAAATATATTTCCATATCATACATTTTTCTCCTATTCTATATAGTTTGCTTCTCCACAGTTTAAACTTTTCTCTGTGTTTTGAATTATAAGTCTCCCAAAGAAAAGAATTTTGTTACACTGAGAAGAATTTAAATATTTCTAGAAGAAAAAAATGAATGTTTCTCATTGCTGTCATGACACATTTAGGAGGAATCAGCAGGCCTGTTTTCCTGAGTACTGCTTCAACAAAAGCTACTGACAGAAAACTCAAGAATCCAATAATCAGACAACTGAACAAATAGCTCTTTCAATGCTTCTTGCTTCTCCTCACTCTGACTCGAGACATGTTTCACTGATCATCTGTCATCAAAACAAAGTGGACACTTGCTGGATAATGAAATGGGACCAAACTGAGTAAAACACATAGAAACAGTTGAGAAGGAAGAAATTGAGAAAAATCTGTAAACTATGTTTTAGATTATAGAATAAATTCCCCATGTATAGCTTCAGAAAGAATGTAGTTTCCAACTGCTAACATATAAACTCTGTTTTGCTAATTATTCTTGTTAAATTTAAGGTATATTATTTTTTTATGTTTCATTTTATATGCTTTCATTTCTTGCACAAAATTTGTGTGAATTTAATAAAACTTTAGCTTTATCAATAGACTCACTGTAGAATAACTAGAAAGATAAAGACATACAAAATAGAACCTAGAATTGCTTCAAATGCACTGTTATATTCAATCAGATTATTTCCTTATGCCACAGTTTGATCCTCTGTGTCAACCATGTATCTCTTGATTTGTTTAAGTTAATAGAGAATTTATGTAGTCCACATTAGAAAAATTGGAAAATCAAATTAGGTATCAAAATCCTGTACCATGCCATTAAATCCATGAGCCAAAGATCTTGAATTAGCATTTATTATGTCTTTTATCACTTTCAATTACGAAGTAGTTGGTACCTGACTAGTAGATAAACATGTACTAAAATTCTCTTCTAATATTAATATTTACTCTCTTTAACTCAAAATGAAGATTATCATAATACTGTTCTCCTGTAAGAAATGGAGATGTATATAGCTTTATTGTTATCCAAATTTGATTTGTTATTTTGTACCCTTTAACTTGAAAAAGATGGTCAAAATCCTTTAAACACTCATAAAACATATCATTAAACACTCATGGCTCTCCTAAGAGCAGCAAAGAGTTCCATTGGTTTCTTTGTGGTTTGGCCTACTCTAGGAAACATTTCTGTTACCCACATAAAAACAAGTCTGTAATTTTTGAAATCCAAATGATTAATATCTGACAAGACAAAGGACTATACTGAAAATTAATTAAATCCTGGATTCTACAAACTATGAAAATTTACTCTATGATAAACAAGATTGTGAAAACAAAGTATTCTGTTTAATGCTCCAAAGGCTTATTTGTTCCTAAATATTTCAAATATTTCAGTGCACTTAGTTTGTCAGTTTGGTGGCGATGAAGAGAAGGAGAAGTACTACCACCACCACTACCTAGTATAACCATGGTACAATGCTAAGTACTCTACTGTGCACACAGAAATTGTGCATATAAAAACAACATGACATTTTCATCTATAATGCTGCATGCTGACTTCTTTTAGCACATATTCATATTTAGTCCATTCCAATATTTAGAGTGATTTTCAGATGTCAAGACAAGGAAAAAAAGTGATGCTAGGTTGTAAAATGCATCATGAGTAAAAATGACAGATACTCTTTTTTTTTTGACACAGGGTTTCTCTGTGTAGCCTTGATTGTCCTGAAACTCACTTTGTAGACCAGGGTGGCCTCAAACTAAGAGATCCATCTGTCTCCGCCTCTCAGCTTCTAGGATTAATGATGTGTATTACCACTGCCCAGTTGACAAAGTTTAATTTAGAAAGATAATCATTTCTAACAATTTAGTATTGTCTGATATTTGAAGGGGGGAAAGTCTTCTTACTTTGTAAGATTATGGTAAGCAATATTAAAGTAGGCAGTTTAATAATTATGTATGTATGTCACACTGTGTAGCTCTGACTTTCCTGAAACTCAAAATGTAAACCAGGCTGGCCTCAAACTCATAGACATCTGGCTGCCTCTGCCTCTCAAGTTCTAGGAGTAAAGGTGTGTGTCACCATGTTCAGCTTAGTTTAGCTATTCTGTTTTGAAGTCTACTGATCTTGTTCACATAAAATATAGTGTTTATACATAGAAACTTCACTGGCATGTCTTATTAAATATAATAATAGGAGATCATTATCATTTTATGCCTGAATCAAATCATTTTATTATTAAAGTTTACACTCATAGAAGTAAATTTTGTAACATTATATTTACTTAGTGTGAATTGTTAAAATTATGTTTTTTGTGGGTGTGCATGTACATGTGTGAGGACATGTTCACATATGAGTATTTAAGTGGTATCAGGCTTAAAAGCAATTGACTTTATACCTGAACACAAATATCCAACCATATAAGTGAATTTTGGAATATATACATATATGTAATATATATATATATATATGTAATATATATATGTGTGTGTGTTATATATATACATATACACACACACACTTATTGGGAGTATTTTTTGATAGAGGGTCGCTTGTAATAGGATGCCTTTAAAACATCTGAAAAATGTCAAACAAATGATTCCTAATGATATTCTGCTGTACTTCCAGGCTGAAGCCAAGCATAATTGCCATCTGATGGAAGCACCGGTAGAGAATCACTGCCAAACATCAGATGCATTTGGGGGGATACTTAATCACAGATGCTTTCTGATGGCAACTTTCTCATTACTTTATCTTTAAACAGGTTCTCTATGAAAAATTTCTCTCTCTCTCTTCTCAATGCTGTCTATTCAGCAGCTTCTTTCTAATTAGTTCTACATCTTTCTCTCTCTGCCTCTTAGCTGCTGCCACGCTGCTTCTCCCCTTTGCTTCCTGCCTGCCTTCATTGCTGTCCACTGCTCTCTCACTCTCTTGCTTCTGCTTTCTTTCCAGCCAAAACTCTTTACAATGTTAAGTTATATTTTAGGGCCTGAACCCTTCTCACAAGCCAAGATAAATCACTTAGTTTCTATCGGTACAGGAATGTCACCGTGATTGGCCAATAAGAAACCATATCCTTGCACATAGCTCTAAATTGGTGAGGCTTCGTAGACAGTAATAAAAAAATGAACCTTGAGCCTGAGACTTAGAATATATGCAAAAATTCAGTTACCGAGAAAGTTATGTCTAATCAGGTTGATTCCATTTTGACCTTGAATTCAGCAAAAAAAAAAAAAAAAAAAAAAAAAAAAAAAAAAAAAAAAAACACCTGGGAAAACAGGCTCAGTATTTGTCTCTAGGTGCAACCAAACATTTTCTCCAGTGACAATTAGCATGCTTTGAATTTGCTCTGAAGTCTAAGGTTAGGTTATCCACATAAAAAAACTGTCTTTGTGACTGAGAATCCTATGTCATTCTGAGTACATGCAGAAATCATCTTTCTGTCAATCCACACCTATATGTAAGCCTAGTAGATGACATATTTTCACAAGATAAACACATTAAGAGTGGGAATACACCCAAAGTTGTCCTTAGGGAAGAAATACAGTTCTTAGGTAGGAATTGAAGTGTTTAATGAGAAAAATTACTAGATGGGACTCCCTACCAGGAAATCAGGCATCAGATTGGTTGGCTTGTTAAAAAATATTTTTCACTGCTGTATATTCCCACATCATTCTACACCCACAGAAGTGCGGGGAGTTCGAATTATAGGAGCCGGATGGGCTGATGACACCAGGAGAATGCTGTCTACAGAATTATCTAAATGAGGTTCTTATGGGCTCACAGAGACTGAAGCTACAATCACGGAGTCTGTATTGGTCCAACATAGGCCCTCTGCATATGTTATGGTTGTATGGCTTGGTGTTTTTGTAGGATTCCTAACAAGGGGAGTGAGGGTGTTTCTGACTCTTTTGTCTGTGCTTGGGGATTCTTTTCATCTTACTGAATTGCCTCATTCAGTCTTGAAAAGAGTGTTTGTGCCTAGTCTTACTGGAACTTGTTATGCAATGTTTTGTTGATATCCCTGGGAGGCCTCTTTTCTTAAGAGAATCTGAGGAGGAATGGGTCTGGATGAGCGTACCTGTGGTAGAAAGGGATTGCAGGGAGAGTAGAAAGGGGAAACTGCAGTCAGGATGCAATATATGAGAGAAGATGAAAACAAATTGCAAAGAAATTGTTAGAAATCTGACCTAGAAGGAAAGAACACTTAAAATTAATCATGGAGAATATTTACAAGGTAATTACTGCTGTGATGTCTTTATTATAAAAATTCATGAATAATGATTGCAGTGACATTGTGTAGAAAAAAAACGTATCAGTCACATGAATATAAAATAAATTCATAATGGTTGGTGATACTCAGATGAAGGGCAAACTGCTAAACTGCACAATCTAATATTGCATTTAGTAATTCTGAAATATACTATAATTTTTCTTTTGAGATATTTGAATTTTTGACACTTGAATATTTGTGAGCATTACTTCATTGTTTTGTATTCATTTCTGCATGGCTAGGAAATGAACCCAGGGCCTCTCACCTGCTGGAAATGGCTCTCCTCTTTAGTTATGTACTCAAATAGCCTCCTTTCTCCCACACTTTTGAGACAAGGTGTCAGCCTTGGCATTGCATTTTTCCAGCTCAGCATCCTGATTAGCTAGTGTTATATGTATATGACACCAGACAGGACTTGTCATTGATAGTTCTGATCCATTTTTTACTTAATTTTATTATAGTAAAATTTTCATGAAGTTCAATGTGTTGGTCTTATGATGTGATAGATGTTATTCTTTGATGTTAAATACAAATTATGGCAAATTATCAAAACTTTGCTGAAGAGGGCAAGGAAGGACTGAATGGCCCAGAGGGATTGAGGACAGCATGAATACATGGCTTATAGAATCAGTTAAGCAGGGCTTGTAAGGACTTACAGACAATCGGGAAGCCTGTATAGGTCTGAGCTAGGTTATATAAACATAATATTTTAAATAAGAGTAGAAATATACATATAACAAAATTGACATTAAATTTGTATCAATTTGTATCAATAAAACAAAGTCCATACCAATGTAAATTATTCATTTCTATATCATATCCTCCTATCTGAAATAAGTGCACCTACCAAGAAGCTGCACTTGGATCTCATTTTTTGTGGGTCTATAAGCTCTCTTTTATTTTAAGCCTTTTTAAGTCTTATGTGGATCAATGACTAATGGTGGGTATAAATGGAGACCACTTTTTTTCTTCCTGCCCAGACCCAAATAATCACACAAAACTGTATTAATTACAGCAATGTTCTTCCAATTATTCAAGTATATTCCTAGCTTCTCTTACATCTTAAATGAACCCATTTCTATAAATTTATGTATCACCAAGAGGCTGTGGCTTACAGGTAAATTTTTGGTGTCTTTCTCCTGCAGCAGCTACGTGATGTCTGCCTGGCTCTGCCTTCATTCTCCATGCATTCAGTTTAGTTTTCCCACCTACATATATTCTGCTCTACCAATAGGTAAAAGCATATTCTTTATTAACCAATGGTAATAAAACATATTCATATCATACAGAGGGTTATCTTACATCATTATTTGGTGCCCAATTTTGGGAGTATGAATTTATGAAAAAAATATATTTGCCTGAAACATTTTAGCCACCAGCACAGGTCAGAGCTGGGACTAGAATTTCAGCTTTAGGAATTGGAACTCAAACCTAGACACCTGGGATCAGAAGAAGCACTAGCACTCTCAGCTCCCACCTTTACTGGTTTAGCATCCTCTCCTACTGGGCCGATCCTTGTTACCTCCCCATGGGGCACCCACACAGCTTTCTGCTGCCCCTCACAACTTCCTGTGGCTTATGTGGTTTGTGGGTTGCCCCCAGACCTGCATGCATGTGACTCCCATATGGCTATCTACTACAGCTTCCCCTGACTCCTGTGATACATGTTCAACTGCTGTAGAGCTGCCCTGACTGGAATCTCTTTAACAAAATTCCATTCAGTCCACTCAGGTTGGTTTCAAGTTCTGCTAAGAAAATGCACAGGTTTTTCTGGCCCACATTGTTATTACACCTTAAAAATCTCAGAGGTAAGTCAAATGCTAAAGTAATATATGTATACCATTTCTAAGATAATGGAAGATAAGATTTCCATCCTGGAATTTAATAACATTTTATTTCATTATGGATGGAATTCTAGGAGTGGTATATGACTTATCTGAGACTTATACATTTTTAGCTATAGTTGTTATCAGATTTATAATTCATATTATATCTATAAAAAGTAATTTGAGCTGGCCATTCAGTGGGGCTTCTCCCCGGCTACTGTCTTTCTCTTCTTATTTCATCCCAGCTTGCACCCAAGCACCTCTTTCCATATGCAGGATCATAGGATCCCCCAACTCAGCCTGCCTCGGGGCTGAGGATTTGGGGACAAAGTGGTGAGTGCAACTGCTGCCAGAGTTTCTTTGTTCCACTGAGCCTGCACCTCGCAAGCCTGCCCTTTTGTCTGCAAGGTCCCTGGCCAGCAAGTGGCCCTGATCCTGTACCAGAAGTTCCATCCAGAGGGGTAAGTGAGGGTCAGATCGGCAGGCCTGACAACCCGGGAAGGGAGCACAGGCATCCTCCAATCCCCTAAACTTTCTGGTCATTCAATGGGGCTTCTCCCCAGCTACTGCCTTTCTCTACTTATCCCATCCCAGCTTCCCCCCCCCAAGCTCTTCATTCCATCTGTGGAGTCCTTAGATCCACCACCACAGCCTACTTCAGGGTGGAGAGGATCTGAGAGCCAACTACAGTGCTGAGGGGACCTAAGAGAGGGCAGACTAAGAAAAAACCCCAAGTACACAGGTAGCCACAGCAAAGATTGGACTAAGCCGCCAAGACTCTCCTAACAGCATTTGAAGGAAGACATGGGCAGCCGCCAATGCAAGAATTCCTCCAACGATCTGAAAAGCAACATGTTAACACCAGAATCCAGCAAACATACAACTGGAAGACTTGAAAATCCTAATCCAGAAGAAATAGACTTTAAACATTATGTAAGTGTTAGAGATCATTAAACACGATGTGAAAACTCCTTTAAAGAAATAGATGAGAAAACTAACAAAAAGTTAGAAAAAAATGAATGAATAAATCCCTCAAATATATTCAAGAAAAAGCAACCAAACAGGCAATGGAAAAGTTCAAAACTTGTAAACTGAAATGGAGGCAATGAAGAAAACACAAACCAAGAGATGGCAGGATATGGAAAACCTGGGTAAACGAACAGGAACTACAGAGACAACTATAACCAACAGAATACAAGAGATAGAAGAAATAATCTCAGATGCTGAAGATACTATAGAGTAAATAAACACACTGATCAAAGAAAACAGCAAATCCAACAAATTCTTAACACAAAATATCCAGGAAATTTGGAACACCAGGAAAAGACCAAACCTAAGAATAATAGGGGAAGAAGAAGGAGAAAAAGCATAGATAAAAAAGTGTGGAATATATATATATATATATATATATATATATATATATATATATACACATTAGAGTACTAGCCAGTGGTAAAAAAAAATCTTGAATTTTGCATGCAAATGGATGGAAATAGACAACACTATTCTGAATGAGATAATCCAGACCCAAAGAGATGAATATGGTATGTACTCACTCATTAGTGGACTCTAGCCATAAACAAAGGACACTGAGCCTATAGTTTGAGATCCTAGAGAAGCTAACACATAAGGTGAACACAAAGAAAAACATATATAGATCCTCCTGGAAATTGGAAGCAAACAAGTTCACTGGACAAAAGTTGGGAGCATGGGGGTGGGAGTAGAAGTGTGGGTAAGCTTGGGGAAAAGGGGAGAAGGGGAGAGAGAAGGGAGAAGGGAAAAACTGGGGAGAGCTTGGGGTAGTGGAAGGGTAGATATGGAGGAAGGGCGGATATAGGAGCAGGGAAGAAGATATCTACATTAACTGAGCCATTTTAGGTGTGGCAAGAGATGGCTCTAGAGGGGGGATCCCAGGTGACCATGGCGATTTTCCTAGCTAGGTCCTTGGGCAGCAGATGAGAGGGTGCCTGAACTGGCCTTGCCCCACTACCATACTGATGATGATCTCAAATATCACCATAGATGGAGATAGAGACAGAGACCCTCATCAGAGCAATGGACCAAGCTCCCAAGATCCATTTGAAGAGCAGAAGGAGGCAGAAGATGAACAAGGAAGTCAGGACCGCGAGGGGGTTGGTCCATCCACTAAGACGGGAGCTCACCAAATCCAGCTGGACCAGGACTGAATGAGCATGTGATCAAACTGGACTCTTTGAATGTGGCTGCTAATGGGGGCAGACTGAGAAGCCATAGATAATGGCAATGTGACTTGTTTCTACTGCATGTACTGGCATTTGGGACCCTAGTCTATTTGGATGCATATCTTCCTAAACCTGGATGAAGGGGGGAGGGTTGGGCTTGGACTTACCACAGGGCAGGGTTCCCTGCCCTGTCTTATGGAGGTAGGGGGAGGGAGGAGAGTGAGTGGGTGAGCAAGAGGGGAAGAGGTAAAGAAGTATAAATTTTTGAATGGAAAAATAAAAAAGAACCATTTAAACAATCATAAAAACAGTAAAAATAAGAAATGATTTGATAACAGAGTCGAGAATGAGAAACTTTTCGAATAGATGCAGTCTTTAGAGACTGATAATGAGAAGTTGACTAAAATAATTCATGCCATTGAAAATGATAACCATAATTTGACAGGCAAAAGTCAATCCATGTCAATGGGTTATAAAACTTTACAAAATGGTATTGATAAATTCTTTGAAATGATTCATACTGATAAAATTGACAATCAAAATCTGTTTAAAAAGTTATGATAAGCTAGCAGACAGGATATATCTCCTGGAAGGCAATTTACATGCCATCCAAATAATCTATAAAGATAAGAAAATATCATTAATTGAAAAATTTAAAAACTTGTAAACACATGTACAGAATAAGAACCAGAAATGAATTGATTTGATGAAATAATTAGAAATAATCAAGGGTGAAGAGATTCAGACTTTAAAAAAGACAGTGATGAAAGGAATTGATTCTATTGAGCAACTTGATCAATCTGATAAACAAGGAGAAGGATACACACAAAAGACAATAGTAAAGATTTAGCATCACCAGTACCTCTCAGAGTCAATAATGACTTACTAACAGTTTTAGCTACTTATTCTTTTATGACCTCTAAAAAGCCAGAAAATACTCAATACACCAAAGGATATACAAAATGTAAATGGGAACCTATATTTATCAAAGATCTAAAAGATATTAAGCAAGCAGCAATGTCTTATGACAGGCATTTACCATATATGAAAGAGTTGGTAAAGACATGGGCTTCAAGAAATATTGTTATGCCACATGATTGGCTTCAACCAGTCACAGTTTTAGTAGCCCATGATCCGCAGCAGAAGTGTTTTTGAAGAGAATAAGCTAAGGCCCTTGAATAGCAAGGTAGAGTCAGAGGTTTTGAGACCTGTCAAGAGGGCCCTTATGCTGACCCTGATAGTAAAGCTATATAAAATGAATGCCTCTTGTCCCTATGCTGTACAGCAATCTTGAATGTATGGGACAAGATTTAAGAACTAGGAAAGATTTGAATTGTATACTAAGGTTTTGCAAGGCCCAAAAGTACCATTTAGTGACTTTTTGCAAAGATTAACTAAAGCTGTACAAATAGGGGTAGCAAATACAGAAGGTAGACAAGTGCTAATTAAATTTATGGCTTTTGAAAATAATAATTTAGAATACAAAAAATACATGATCCCTTATAGGTCAGGTCTGTACCAATGGACAAATGGATCTTATACACAAACAATGTTGAGTCTTTTGACTATAACACTGAAACTTGGGTAGAAGAAGCAATTTCCAAATGTATCAACAGACATCAAAATACCAAATTATTCAACTGCTTTAGAATAGATCATCTGTGAAGGGATTCTAGACAAAACATTCCTAGAAATATTGTTTCTTCTGGGAATCACCCAACTGGAAGGCCCCAGCCTTCTGGGTTATGAAGAAGATTCAGCAAAGGCTGACTACTGGACCAATGATTGTACAACAAAAAGAGTGGAGGCAACCCATTATCATTGGAAACTCTTTGAGAGACCTCTTGCTGGTCCCTAGGTAGAACATGGTCTATTCATTTCTAGTCACTATAGAGAATATGCCTGCCCAGGAAAATTAAAAAATCAGATGCCTGTTATAAAAAAAAAGCCCTGCTGAATCTTCTTCATTTCTGAAGGAAATGAGAGGAGGAGTTGATCTTGGCAAGAGTGCAGCTGAGGGAGTCTGGGAGGTGTGGAATGAGGAGAAGCTGTGGTCAGGATGTAATGTATAATGTATAAGAGAATTAACATAAGTGTTAGTAGTAATCATGAAGTCTCTTTCAGGTATTGTTGAATCCATAGTAATAACATTTTTTGAAATCTTTATGTGTTCTTTAGTGTTGTCCACATTCTAGCCTTTACTTCCCTATTTGCTACTCCTCCCTAAGCACCATCTTGACAAACATTATCTTCCAGACTATGCAAGACTTTTTGTCTTACATACATTCCTTTGACATGAAATCCTTCTCATTGCATTCATATATTCATGTTCTTATTACTCCATCCTAGAGTAAAATTGTTATTTAAGATAACAGAGTTATATTGTTAAGGAAATCTATACCTTTACCCTATTATAAATAATATTTCTTCTTAAAGATAGAAATTAAGAAAGTAGCCATGTCAGATATGAAAAATCAATTTATCAATTAATTAAACAAGCAGATGGGGTTAGAGCTAAAATGTATCACTCATCTTTGAGAAAAGAAATATTTGACCGATACAAAAAAGCTAGTCATGATATGTTGCAATGTATGTAGTAGTGAAACCAAACCCCTTTAGATGACTGTGTATGAGGTATTTGAAGAATAATGAGAAAGACAATGTACCTGATGCACCTTAAAAAGGAATTTGAAGAAAGATGAAAATCAAAGTTATCATTCTGGGATGTTAGTTCTCTAAGAGAATAGGCTGTAGTAAAGATAGATTTAATTCGGTGATTAAAGTAATTTGAAGAATTAAGAACACAAAAATATATTACCTTATTTTTCAGGAGAATCTAAAAAAGATGTTGTGAGACTGAATATACAGACTTGTTATATAGAGAGTGTGGCATAGGTTATCATGGAAAAGGTGAGTATAAATATGTTAGTGGGATGCCACTATAGGTAAAATTTAATGTTCACTTAATTTTAGGAGAATAAGATGGAGGTAATAATATATGAACAAATCAAAGATTGATTTGGAATATGGTAACAAAGATGTTGCTGATTAAACCAACTATTATAGAGAACCAATTATTCTTGCAATCTAAGATAAATCCTGATCAACACAGTACATTAAGAAATGTGCAATCTTCTAAGTTTAGAATACTGGAAATGGAATGGAAGGAGAATTTGAAGGTCTTCTTGGAACATACTAAGTGAAAAGACCATTAAACAGTTTTATGATGTGGGGATAGTTTGTATCTGTCTCCAACTCAATGAGTTGGAAGCATGGTCTCGACCATATCAGTTGGATAATTAGGGACCCTTTTAAAAAAAGTAATACATAGCTTAACATACTTAGGTCATCCAATACATTACTCTTGAAAGGAATAATACAGTGCTTTTACAAACCCAGTTGATTACAGTGATTTTGCAAACCCAGTTAGTTTTCAAGAGACTGGGTTGCTATAAAAGGGCAAGGTCAGCCCCTGCCTCTTTCTACATATCTCACTATGCGACCACTTTGTTTCAGCTGTGCTATCTATGGTCCCATCATTAAGGTAGAATGCAGCTGGAGGTCCCTCAAAAAAAAATAACTGAGTGATTGGAGATGTACATTACTATACTTTCACCTTTATAAACTGTGAGCTAAACCACCCTATTTTCTTTGTTTAGTAAACTTTGTTTGTAAAGCTGAACTTTAAAAATAAACTCAGAGTTAGAAAAATCCATTTGAATTACCAGATTTTTATATTTGAGGATACAGAAAGTGAAGACATCACTCTGTTCCATGATTCTCAATAAAACCTCACATTTAACTGACCACGGGAGTTTTCAAATTAGATACTAATGCCCTTCTATCTCCAGGACAACTAAATCTAAATTCCAGCTGGGAATTTAATAACTTCCTCCAGTCACTATAATGTGCAACAGAGCTTAAGAACTGCTGACCCATGCCTAAAATTCTAGTGTTGGGGTGGTGAGAAAAAATATAAAGGAAAACTACTGGACATTTGAAATGGTACGGACAGATATCTGAGTACTCAGCTGCTATCACTAAAATGGCTTGTGAAATCAGGCTACAAAAAAGGTCATTTGAAACAAATGGCTACCAAGGCATAGAGAAAACAATGGTGTCACCTAAATATAAAAAATAAATAAATCTAGGTGTGAAAATGTGATATTAAAATTAAGATTGTCTAATACCATTGATGATTTAATTAAGGTGAGAACTGAGGACAGGTGAAAAATATGAATATGGATTTATAATAAGAGATTTTAGAAGACAAATAAACAGCCAAAACTTGAGGCTTGGCATTCAATTGAACCATAGACTGATACTGTGCACTAATAGGTCTGGAGAGAGAAATGAAGTAATAACAACCCTTTACCATATCCATCTGTCAGTGTTTTGTTTTATTTCAAGGCCTAGTGACAAAACTGAGCCATCTCCTCTAGTCACACCAGCTAGCAGAGAAACACTTTACTTTTACAATTTCCATTTGCTCTTAACTCTAGGATAAAAATTTGAACTACTACATTCCTTATTTATGTGCATCATAGTTCTTTGTGGAGAAGGATCACATTTAGTCAATCTCTCTGTGCCCCACAGTGCAAACATAATAGGCTCTCACAAATTGTTGGCTAAAAGTTTTGGAAGTAAAAGCTTTGAAATATGCTGAAGAAGCAATGAGTACTGAAGTACTAAATAAGCAGTGTTCTAAGGTTGCACATCAGAAAGAAAAGACGGTTCAATATAACAGACAATTCTGCTTAGGCACCTACTAAGTATTCAAGTTGTATACACATACACACACATACACAAAATATGTATATGCATATTCTGTATGTATATTGCTAAGATAAATCTTTAATATAATAAATTTGAACACATAGTACAATTTGGTGAAATCTGCTTAGTTTAATACTATCATAGTAACCTGAAGGATATAGATTTCTTTATAGATAAACTCACAGATATAGAAATAAAATGGGCATTTTCATCAGTGAATTTTAAGGTCCAGAAGCATTCTGTATATACCTCATTAATTCCTTCATTGTGTTGGTCTATATCCAGGCATATAAATCAGTAACAATTTTCCACATATATAGCTTGTACATTAAATGTGATTAAATACATAAACTACATATAATACTAGAACATGAAAAAAAAATGTTTTCCTTTTGGTATCTCACTTTTTAAGACAAGGTCTCATGCATTGCAAATTTACCTTAAACTGCTTATGTATTTGAGGATGCCCTACTTGTGATCCTTCTGGGATTTCAGGTGTGGTACACCATGACAGATTTATGCAAGAATCAATCCTGCTTTTCTGTGATAGACAAATTCTCCGCTGACTGATCTATATCCTTTGCCTAGATCTTAATTTTCTTAAGTTCTACAAGACGTGTTTGTGTACCTTGAACTCCCAAGTCACTAACTCCTCCAAAATCTTAGAATAATTACCTCATATGTCATCTTCAAACTTGTTCTCCTCAAATACACAATCTTAGGCAAAGTTGAAGAAGAACCCCTGATGAATGTAGCAAATATGATTTATTGTATTTTCTTTAAAATTAGTTATATGAAAAAATGAGCCATATAAAACAGTTTTGTGTTTTCTTTCTTTGCTGTGAAGCATTATCTAAGAATGGTTTCTTATGAAAGAGTTCCACTAAAAAAGTAACTAGTCTAAAATTATGATGAATTTTAAATTTCTTTTCCTAAAATAGGCTAAATATATTATACAGGCTGAGTATTCCTTATCTGAAATATGTGGTACTAGAAGTGTATAGATACAGGGCTTCTTCACATTTGGGGATATTTTCACAAAATTTATTGGTTGTGCACCCTAAACTGAATTATTTATTTTAACTCATTCAAAATGTTCATTTTGTGCAATAATTTGGATTTTAGATTTTCATGTCAGTGACGGTCAACCTGTTCTCATGTCAACATGTTTATTTCAGAAACACATTAAAATCATTTAATGGTGAAAGAATATAATTTCTGAATTAAAACTATGATTCTGATTATTGGCACTTCTTAGACTATGAAATATAATTAGTTATTACACAAAATGGAATTTAATATATCTAGTAAGAAATAAATAAACATTTACTGAATATTACACTAGTTATCTGCCTCACTGCTATGACAAAGCAGCTTAAGAATGGGATAGCAAATTGGTTTATAGTTTTACAAGATACAGTTCATCTTGGAAATGAAGATATGGTGACAGCAGGAAGAGATTGCTGATCATGTTACATTTAATGTCAGGAAGCAGAGAACAGTTCAGTTTGATTCTCTTTCATTCTGTCTAGTATCCCAGCCCATAGAATAGTACCAAACACATTTAAAGGATATCTTACCATCTCTAAATAAGTTCATCTACATAATCCCTGAAGTTCTGTTCACTTTGCCATTCTTACTCCCTTCAAGTTTACAATCAATAGGTGTTTTGAAAGGGGTAAGTTGAGAAACAGGGAGCAACATAAACTAATGAGGGAAGAAGCATACTGGCTTTGTGGGAGCCTAGGCAGTTTGGATGCTCACCTTACTAGACCTGGATGGAGGTGGGTGGTCCTTGGACTTCCCACAGGGCAGGGAACCCTGATTGCTCTTTGGGCTTACAAGGGAGGGGGGTTTGATTGGGGGAGGGGGAGGGAAATGGGAGGCGGTGACGGGGAAGAGACAGAAATCTTAAATAAATAAATAAATAAATAAATAAATAAATAAATAAATATGGAAGTAACAGAACTCAAAAAATCCAAAAAAAAGGAAGTAACAGGAAGTATAAGACAAGTAAAACAAAGATTATTTGAAAAAATACATAGGAAAACATGTTTTATAAGCTTACTTATAACACACATATAGTATATATTGGAATTGGCCTGTATTTGAGGATAATGGGCCCCTAAGAAACATAGTGTATCTACTAAAATCCAAGAGACAGATATGAGAACTTCTTGTCAAATTCATGGCCAAGAAAATCCATGAGATTTTTCCCAAAACAACATAAGCAAACTATTGCAAGTGTCCACAATTGACTCTCAGAACTTGAAGGTAAGATCTTTTTACTGAAGTCACCACACACTTTACACACAGACATGGAGGATTTCAGCTGGAAATGACCTGGAAGCCTTCTCCATAAGGCTTAGTACTGGTAGAATTACAAGATACTGGAGATAAAGAAATGATTTATCTTGATTGAGGGAGTCATGGGGCTAGCAAGAAACCTAGAACTAGAAAAATTCACGGAAATCCACAAGGATAACCCCTGCTAAGACTCTAACAAATGATGGAGAGGATGTCTGAACTGGTCTTGCCTTGTAGTCAGATTGATGACTATCTCAAATGGCATCATAGAACCTACATGTGGCAACTGAAGAAAGAAGATGCAGAGAACTACAGTGGAGTATTGGCTTGAACTCCCAAAGTCCAACCAAAGAGTTGGCACAGTAAGAAAATGAGCAAAGAGTTCAAAATGATGATGGGGATACCCGCAAAAACAGCTTACCTTAGCTAATGGAAGCCTTCCAACTCCAACTGGACAGTGAGAGAACCAGCATAGGACCAACTAGGCTCTCTGAATGCGGTGACAGTTGTATGGCTGGGACAAACAGTGGGGTCACTGGCAGGTAGACCAATATTTATCCCTACTGTTTGTTCTGGATTTTGGTAACCCATTCTTTCTGAAGGGATGGTCTGCTTAGCCTAGATATAGTGGGGAGGGACTTTATCCTGCCTCAAAGCAATGTGCTAGACATTGTTGACTCCCCGTGGGAAGCCTTACCTCTCTGTGGAGTGGTTGGCAGATGGAATCAGGGAGGGGGAAGGGAAGGTGTAGGAAGTAGGGGGAGGGGCAGAGTGGGAAATGAATTTGGCATGTAAAATTAGAAAACAAGATTGCTGGGCAAAAGTTGGGAGCATGGGGGTAGGGGTAGGGTTCGAGTGGTGTTGGGGGAAGGGGAGAGGGGGAGAGAGAAGGGAGAAGGGAAAGACTGGGGAGAGCTTGGGGGAGTGGGAGGGTGGAGATGGAGGAAGGGTTAATATAGGAGCAGGGAAGACAATATCTACATTAAGGGAGCCATTTTAGGGTTGGCAAGAGACTTGGCTCTAGAGGGGATCCCAGGTGTCCACAGGAATGAGCCCAGCTAGGTCACTGGGCAGCAGAATAGAGGGTGCCTGAACTGGCCTTGCCCCACAATTACACTGATGATTTTCTTGAATATCACCATAGAATCATCATCGGGTGATGGATGGAGATAGAGACAAAGTCCCTCATCAGAGCAACGGACTGAGCCAGTTGAAGAGCAGAAGGAGGGAGAAGAAGAGCAAGGAAGTCTGGACTACGAGCGGTTGGTCCACCCACTGAGACAGTGTGCCTGTGCTAATAGGAGCTCACCAAATCCAGCTGGACCAGGACTGAATGAGCATGCAATCAAAACAGACTCTCTGAATGTGGCTGAAAATTGTGGCTGACTGAGAAGCCATTGATAAAGGCACTGGGACATGTTTCTACTGCATGTAAAGTCTTTTTGGGTCCCTAGTCTATTTGGATGCAAAGCTTCCTAGGCCTGGATGTAGGGGTGGAGGCTTGGACTTCCCAAATGGCAGGGTTCTCTGCCTTGTCTTAAGGAGGGAGGGAGAGGGAGGAGGGGGAGTGGGGGAGCAGGAGGGGAATAGGAGGAGAGGAGGAAGTGAAAATTTTTGAATGGAAAAATAAATAAAAAATTAATAAAAAGAAAATATTTCTATGCTATCTGTACCTTATTGCTTTGCTATTATTATTACTTTTAACGTCTTTGTATGTTACCAATACTAATTCTGTACCAGGTATATATAGCTGATAAAGAATTTTTCCCACTCTCTGGGGTGCTTCTTCACTAAAATAGTGATAATAGTTTTTTTGTTTCATCTGATTCCCATTTTTAAATTATTTTTTATTGTATGTATAAAATAAAAGATGCAAAGGATATTTCACCAAAACTTTACAAAGTATTCTATGACACAGTTTGGAAAGGAACGATCCAAATTCATTCTTTGAAAATTAAAGCTCTTGTTTCTAAAACTTACTGACATGAAGAATAAAAATACATAAAATACAAACCAATCTCTCTGTTAAAAATAAATGAAGAAAATACCTGACACCCCATTTCACAAAACATTATAATTACTCTGCATCATAATAAATATGCTTATATTGCAGATATGCAAAGTAGCTAATTCAAAATTTATAATACAGGAAAAATTGCATGATCATTGTTACAGAAAAATATCAATGAAAAATTTCCTAATGATATTTTGTCATACTCATCTATTATTGCCTATGAGGTTTCATCTAGCAACTGATAGAAACAGATGAAAATCCGCATCCTAATATTAAGTGGACCTGGGTCAATCCTGAGGAAGAGGTAGAAAAAGAATTATAGGAGCCAGTGAGGTCAAGTGCATCACATTAAAACCTACAGAACTAACTAACTGGTGATCACAGAACCTCACAGAGACTAAACTAACACACAAGGAGCCTGCATGGGACTAACCTAGGCCCTCTGTATATCTGCAACAGTTTTGTAACTTGATCTACTTATGTAACTCCTAACAGTGTGAGCAGAAACTGTCTATGACTCTGTTGCCTACTTCTGGGACCCTTTCCCCCTACCAAATTGCATTATCCAGTCTTAAAAGAAGAGGAGGTGCCTAGTCTCAAAGCAACTTGGTATACCATTACTGGCTGGTCATGAGGGGCTAAAAATGTGAGCCTATTTCACCTTGTCTAAAAGTCAGAGAGTTTGAGATTGCTTGAAGATATTGACAACTGTGGCTACACATCTTAATGTAGGGTGTGGTTTGTTGGTATTTTGGACATTAAGATGACACAAAAGGTAGATCCACTCCACACTGACTAAAGGTCAGAATATTCAAGCATACTTCTGCTCCTTTTGTAATAGGAGTTTTGACCTAGGGAGTGGCTGACTTCAGGTTACTTGATCTAGGGTGGGTTCACTGCCTAAACAACAGAGTACTTTTCTCAAGAAATAATGACTTGTTGTCTCAAGTATTAAAGCAAATATCTGTTCTGTTTGTCCTTTGTATCATTTTAAAGCAGTCTTTTGCCTTCTTATCCTCTTTTGTATTGAGGTATATAAGTGTATGAAAAATTAATCATGGGTGAACTCAGAACTTAAGAAGAATTCAGGATTCCGTATTCACTGAATGGCCCTGCCAATACTCTCCTATATTTCTGTGTTTCTTTCTTATCTCTGTGCCTCCTACCTAACATTTTCTAATCCTCATGTTCCTATGCCGGAACGTATGAACCCACTGCGGTTAGTATCATGGCAAGAGTCACCCTAAAAGGGTGACTCCCACAGCAGATATTCATGGGAAGCCCACATTTTTCTGAAGAGAAACCAGGGAGAAGAGTGGGTGAAGGAAGAGGAGTGGAAGGGAGGTGCTGAGGGAAGAGGAGGGAGAGGAAACCTGGTAAGCATGTAAAAAAAAAGACAAACAAAAAACAACAAAAGCAGAAAAAGACCTCATGCAAGAATCAGTCATAGGCAGTTTTCATCCATATAATTTTACTGATAACATACAAGAAATGTTACAGTATCACACTGCTTGGATCTTACCTTGCAATACAAAAGAGAATGCACAGTGGATATAAGTGCTATGTGTAAAATGAATGTGAGAAATGCTTTACTTATAAGTCAAAACTTCACATGAAAGAGTTCAAAGCAAAGCAACATCAGTAAATGTAGAAAAAAATGTCCATGAAATCTCCAGTCACATTCGCCCACAGCTGTCACTCTGAACTAAAACTGCATGTGCTTAGCAAATGTGGAACTCAGCAGCACATGCGCTCCATCTTTGATTACCACAAAAAAGTCACCATAGTTGAATACCTCATAATTATAGCAGCTTCATAACTCTTGATTTACATCATTTAAGCTTCATTCTGAATGGACTTTACACGAGAAATGAAGCTTAAGTGTACATAGAATGTAGTTTGTTCTCATGCATCACCACATAACTAACATAAAGATTAGCTATTAGAATAGCCTTTCAAAGAGAGCCAATAGACACAATTTTGCATATTTGGACATCTGCACTGAGCAGATTTGCAACAAGTGTCTATTATATGAGACTCTTTAAGGTTTCTAATATACCAAGACTCACTTATTGAGTTATTCTCTAGCCAAGTTTTGGTGCATAAGTGATTCTGCTTCTGTCAGCATTCAGGAAATTTTTCAGTATGTCCTTCTTGCCAATATATCAAAAAAGGCAGATTTCTGCTGTTCTTGTTTCATTCCCTGGAGGAAATTATGGGTGATATGAACTTACTGAGGACAACTCATTACTTCCCAGCTGAAGATGTTAATGTGCATATGCTTCAGGTCCTGGTAAAATTAAATTAGTGTGTTCTCTCTGTAACTGTTCAAGTGCATTCCATTTTCTCAGAAATGCATTTCTCCACAGCTTCTAAAATGTCATTTGCTGGAAAGCCTGGTTTTACCCTAATCTGATTTATGACATGACTCATTCTAGTAATTATTTAATTGAATACATTTTCTTTTTTCTTCTTTCTACATTTTAAAGTTGATGGGACAAGAACTGTGGGTTTTTAAAAACATAAATTTGGTGACCCAACATGGCATGTCTTAGGGAAAGAAAATTAATGTTAATGTAATTTACCTAAGCAGTATTAAGAAAAATAGAAGGCTTTGTAGACCTAATCTTGTGGCCTGCATGTTATGGCCTTATATGAGTCTCAAGTTCACCTTAAAAAAGTGATAATTTGCACAATGTAAATATTTTTTCACGGAATGATTTACATCCCTTGATACTGCTTATTTTAAAGTAACACTCTGAAATCCACCCAGATGTAATAGTTTTAATGCCAAATCTGTTTAGATTATAACACCTGCAAAACCTAATATAGGAAGCACAATTCAGAAATTTTATGTTTCAGTAAACAGAATATGGCCATGTTTCCTAATATTGAAATGTATTAACACTAAATATGCAAATAGTAATTTTCTTGATTTTAAAATGTGAGGCAAGCCTGGGTTGCATAGTGATTTCAAGTCCAGCCAGATGTATACTGGAAGATTGTTTCAAAACCATCAAGGCAGTCATGGACTGAGAAACTGCTCATATTAAATAGAAAATTAAAATGACTAGACTATCTCTGAAGTGAGATTTCATTTTCTCATATTGCTAATGTTTAAACAATTTTTCATTCTCTTCTTGTGGTGTTGCTTTTCTGTATTTACATGTACAACTTGCATGAGAAGGTAGGACAATACTATTTTTCTTCTTAGTCTGTACTTCATTTGGTATCAGTGGCACTGACTTTATTATCTTTGTTCCAGTAGCCTTTCCTAACCACTAGGATATGGCGCCAAACATTTACCAAGTTGTCTCAGCCTTTGGAGATAAGTACCCTCCTGATATTGTACCTAGTTTGCTAAGTGTTTCCTGGTGATATTAACCTCTGTGTTGCCCCAACATTTCTCAACAAATAAGTATCAGGTTATCACAACAAAATTGTGTTTAGCTGGTTTCAATAGAATGATTTTCTGATTATTTCTCAACTGATGAATAAATTTACAAAAGAGAGGAGAAAATGTGTTAGTAAGCAATGAAAATTAAAAATATCTAAAACATACTTTCTACTGAGAATATCTTACTCAGAAAAGTTGAAGAGAATTTATAGGTGAGATTATTTATAGAGTTGAGGAAAACTCTAAAAAAAAAACCATTAGAAATAGTGATAGACTTAGAAACTCATAATACGAAGAAGATATTCCCATCTCTCCAGTGGCGGCAAGGGATAGAGTAGTGCCCAACAAATAGTGCCCAACATGGATAACTGCATCCACAGAAAGCCTGAGAAAGCTTAGGAAAGAATAGAGTAAAGCTTGTTTTCTTGGTAGCTGCAATTTCTCAGATCTGTTCTGCTTGCTAGAGGCAAGCAAGCGCTCTCATCTAAGAGAGGCTTCCTGACTCAGCTTTGGCTGCAAAACCCTGCAGCTCTTTTAAGAGGTCATGCCAGGCTTTGTTTGCGAGCTGCCCAACCAGCACAGAAACCTGATCTCTCAGCGCCAGGAGAACCAACATTGGGGTGAGTTTCTGACCCCACGGTCCAGGCCCGGGACAGGCAACTCAGGGGTTCCTCAGCCCCCTATCCTTCTTGGGCTCTCTGCAGGGCCTCTACTCCCTGCATACTGCTTCTTTCTTCCTATCCCACCCAGCTTGCATCCTGAACCCTCCCTACTTCACCCGCCCTGCCCTCTTTCGACACATAACATCACCCAGCCCAGACTGTCTGGGCACTGGGTCCTAATCCTCGGGGCACCCAAGCGGGCGGGAGTTCCTTTGTTTCTATGGCCTGCCTGCACCAAGCAAGGTAGGTGCTTTGTTTGTGAGCTGCCAAACCAGCATGGAGACCTGATCTCTCGGCGCCAGGAGAGCCAACATTGGGGTGAGTTTCTGACCCCATGGTGCCTGCCAGGGACAAGGAACTCAGGGGTTCCTCAGGCCCCTATACTTCTTGGGCTCTCTGCAGGGCCTCTACTCTCTGCATACTGCCTCTTTCTACCTATCCCACCCAGCTTGCATCCAGAACCCTCCCCACTTCACCCCCCCTGCCCTCTTTCGACACATAACATCACCCAGCCCAGCCTGTCTGGGCACTAAGTCCGAATCCTCAGGGCAACCAAGGGGGCAGGAATGCCTTTGTTTCTATAGCCTGCCTGCACCAAGCAAGGTAGGCACTTTGTTTCCGAGCTACCCAACCAGCACGGAGACCTGATCTGGGTGCCAGGAGAGCCAGCATTGGGAAGAGCCATCATTGGGCACAGAGATCTGATCTAGGCACCAGGAGAGCCATCACTGGAAAGGTACATCAGTAGGCAAGGAGACCTGATCCGGTAAAAGAAGTTCCATAAGGGAGCATTTGGAAGAAGAGATGGGCAGATGCCAATGCAAGAATTCACCCAACAATTTGAAAAACAACATGAAGCCACCAGAAACCAGCGACCTCACAATGGGAGGACATGACCACCTTAATCAAGTAGAAATAGAAAAGATTGACTTCATGAAAGTGATTGATGCCTTTAAACAGCATGTAAAGAAAGCCCTTATAGAAATGGATGAAAAATATAACAGAAAGTTTGAAGAATTGAATAAATCAGTGAATGATACCCTAAAAAACCAAGGAAAAACAATCAAACAGATAATGGAAACAGTTCAAGACTTGAAAACTGAAATGGAGGCAAAGAAGAAAACACATACAGAGGGCTGGCTGGAAATGGAAAATTTAAGTAAACAAAGAGTCTACATAAACAAGCATAACCAACAGAATACAAGAGTTAGAAGAAAGAATCTCAGATTCTGAAGATACCATAGAGAAAAACAAACTGATCAAAGAAAACAGCAAGTCCAACAAACTCTCATCACAAAACATTCAGGAAATCTGGGACACAAAAAAGACCAAACCTAAGAATAATAGGAGTAGAAGAAGGAAAATTGCAGCTCAATGGTCCAGAAAATATATTTAATAAAATTATAGAAGAAACAATGAGGGACGATGAGACACCAAGGACATTGGCACGGGGTTTTGATCCTACTTAATGTGCTGGCTTTGTGGGAGCCTAGCCAGTTTGGATGTTCACCTTCCTAGATATGGACGGAGGGGGGAGGACCTAGGACTTACCACAGGCAGGGAACCCGGACTGCTCTGTGAACTGGAGAGGGAGGGGGAGAGGAGTGGGAGGAGGGGGAGAAGGGTGGGAGGAGGGGGAGGGAAATGGGAGGCTGGGAGGAGGTAGAAACTTGTTTTTTTGTTTATGTTTTTTTCTTCTTTTCTCAATTAAAAAAAATGCAAGATGATTTTCACATAACGCCAAAAACGTAAAAAAAAAAAAAATTATAGAAGAAAACTTTCCAAACCTAAAGAAAGATATACCTATGAAGGTTGAAGAAGCATACCGAATAGGCTGGACAAAAAAAAAAAAAAAAAAAAAAAAAAAAAAATCCCCTTGCCACATAATAATCAAAACACAAAGCATTCAGAATAAGGAAAGAATATTAAGAGCTGCAAAGGAAAAAGGCCAAATTACTTATAAAGGTAAACCTATCAGACTTACACCTGACTTCTCCATGGAAACCATGAAAGCCAGAAGGTCCTGGATAGATGTACTGCAGAAACTGAGAGACCATGGATGCAAGCCCAGAATACTATACCAAGCCAAGCTTTCATTCACTATAAATGGAGAAAATAAAATTTTCCAGGATAAAAACAAATTTAAACAATACCAGCCACAAATCCAGCCTTACAGAAAGTAATAGAAGGAAAATCACTACCCAAGGAGTCCAACAATGACCACAATAACTCAGACATCTAGAGACCCTACACCAACACAACTCAAAGAAGGGAAACACACAAACTCCACAACTAAAAAGTAATCGGAGTTAACAACCACTGGTCATTAATATCACTTAATGTCAATGAACTCAACTCACCTATTAAAAGGCACAGGCTAAAAGATTGGATTAGAAAACAGGATCCAACATTCTGCTCAACCACAAAGACAGGCACCTACTCAGAGTAAAGGGCTGGGAAAAGGCTTATCATGCAAATGGACCTAAGAAACAAGCAAGTGTGGCCATACTAATCTCTAACAAAGTTGACTTCAAACTTAAATCAATCAGAAGAGATGGAGAGGGGCATTTTATACTCATTACAGGAACAGTTCATCAGGATGAAGTCTCAATCCTGAACATCTATGCCCCTAATATAAAAGCACCCACGTACATAAAAGAAACATTGCTAAAACTCAAGGTAGCCATCAAACCGCACACACTAATAGTAGGAGACTTCAACACTCCTCTCTCACCAATGGACAGGTCAATCAGACAGAAACCTAACAGAGAAATAAGAGAATTAATGGAGGTATTGAATCAAATGGACTTAACAGACATCTACAGAACATTCCGCCCAAATAGGAAAGAATATACCTTCTTCTCTGCAGCTCATGGAATCTTCTCGAAAATCAACCACATAGTCGGTAACAAAGCAAACATCCACAGTTACAAAAAAATATTAGTAACCACCTGTGTCTTATCAGATCACCATGGATTAAAGTTAGAATTCAACAATAATGCTACCCCCAGAAAGCATACAAAGTCATGGAAACTGAACAGTCAAATATTGAACCATACCTGGATTAAGGAAGAAATAAAGAAAGAAATTAAAGTCTTCCTGGAATTCAATGAAAATAAAGAAACAACATACTCATACTTATGGGACACTATGAAAGCAGTGCTAAGAGGAAAGTTCATAGCACTAAGTGCCCACTTAAATGAAACAGAGAAAGCTCACATTGGAGACTTAGCAGCCCACCCAAAAGATCTAGAAAAAAAAAGAAGCAGACTTTGCTGGAGAGGATGTGGATTAAGGGGCACACTCATCCATTGCTGGTGGGAATGCAAACTTGTGCAAGCACTTTGGAAATCAGTGTTTTGTTTTCTCAGGAAATTCGGGATCAAGCTACCCCTGGACCCAGCAATACCACTCCTGGGAATATACCCAAGAGATGCCCTATCATATGACAAGAGCATTTGCTCAACTATGTTCATAGCAGTATTATTTGTAATACCCAGAACCTGGAAACAACCTAGATGCCCTTCAATGGAAGAATGGATGAAGAAAGTGTGGAATATAAACATATTAGAGTACTAAGCTGCGGTAAAAAACAATGACTTCTCGATTTTGCATGCAATTGGATGGAAATAGAAACCACTATACTGAGTGAGGTAACCCAGACCCAAAAATATGAACATGGGATGTACTCAGTCATAATTGGTTTCTAGCCATAAATAAAGGTCATGGAGTCTACAATTTGTGAACCTAAAGAAGCTAAGTAAGAAGGTGAACCCAAGGAAAAACATATAGTTATCCTCTTGGCTATGGGAAGTAAACAAAATTGCCAGGGAGAAAATTGGGATCTTATGGGTGCAGTGGGATGGGGGTAAGGGGAGATCGGGAGAGAAAACTGAGAAAGGGAAGAGGGGGGAACTTGGGGAAACAGGAGGATTGGGATAAAGAAAGGTTGGACAGGGGAGCACGGAAGCACAATTCTTACTTAAGGGAGCCACCTTAGGGTTGGCTAGAGACTTGAACCTAGACTGGCTCCCAGGAGCCCAAGGCGATGTCCCCAGTTAGTTCCTTGGGCAGCTGAGGATAGGGAACCTGAAATGACCCTATCCTATAGCAATACTGATGAATATCTTGCATATCACCATAGAACCTTCATCTGGTGATGGATGGAGATAGAGACAGAGACCCACACTGGAGCACTGGACTGAGCTCCCAAGGTCCCAATGAGGAGCAGAAGGAGGGAGATCATGAGGAAGGAAGTCGGGACCACGAGGGGTGAACCCACCCACTGAGACAGTGGGGCTGATCTATTGGGAGCTCACCAAGGCCAGCGGGACTGTGACTGAAAAAGCATGGGATAAAACCGGACTCTCTGAACATGGTGAACAATGAGGGCTGATGAGAAGCCAAGGACAATGGCATGGGGTTTTAATCCTACTTAATGTGCTGGCTTTGTGGGAGCCTAGCCAGTTTGGATGTTCACCTTCCTAGATATGGATGGAGGGGGGAGGACCTTGGACTTACCACAGGGCAGGGGACCCTGATTGCTCTTCAGACTGGAGAGGGATGGGGAGAAAAGTAGGGGGAAGGTGAGAAGGGTGGAAGGAGGGGGAGAAGTGTGGGAGGAGGTTGAAGGATATGGGAGGCTTGGATGAGGCAGAAACTTGTTTTTTTTTTCCTTTCCTCAAAAAAAAGTTTCAAAAAAAAGAGGTCATGCCACTAGAACCTTCATCTGGTGCTGGATGGAGATAGAGACAGAGACCCATATTGGAGCACTGGACTGAGCTCCCAAGGTCCAAATGAGGAGAAGAAGGAGGGAGAACATGAGCAAGGAAGTCAGGACTGCCAGGGAGGGATTCGTCCACCCACTGAGACAGTGGTGCTGATCTATTGGGAGCTTACCAAGGCCAGCTGGACTGGGACTGATGGAGCATGTGATCAAACCGGACTCTCTGAAACGTGGCGGACAAGGAGTGCTGACTGACAAGCCAAGGACAAGACACTCGGTTTTTATCATACTGAATGTACTGCCTTTGTGGGAGCCTAGCCTGTTTGGATGCTCACCTTCTTAGACCTGGATGGAGGGGGGGTGTCCATGGACTTCCCACAGGGCAGGGAACCCTGACTGCTCTTTGGACTGGAGAGGGAGAGGGAGGGAATGGGGGGGTGGGGAGTGGGGGGAGGGGGAGGGAAAGGGAGGCAGGGAGGAGGCAGAAAATTTTAATTAAAAGAAGTAAAAATAAAAGGAATAGAGGTTAAAGTAAGGCCGCATAAAGATGGAAAATACACAGAGAATCTTGATACTGTATGCTATTATGCTGTCTTTGAGTTTTTTGAATGCTGTGGAAGGAGCAACAGCTTCTAAAAGACATTTGTTTAAAATTGCTGCTGAATTAATCCAAGAGAGATATTTTGAAAATACCTTGACTTCAGAATTTGGATGTAAGGATATGATACTTTGGAAAAGAGATTCTTCTTTTGTTTTCACAGCGGATGAGACCCTGTGGGTTGCTTCTATCCCAATATGGTATGATAGACCATATCCTCCTGAAAGTTGGTGTGAATACCTTCAGAAAATTATTTCATTCAACTGTCAACTGAGATGAACCTAGAACTGAGATGACCTGAACAACAGCACCCCCATTCAGCCCGAAGCACTTTGGAGAGAAATAACTGTGCCCATATTCCCAAATATTGCTTATAAATGTTCTTTTACATTTAAAGGGGAGATGATATAGAGATAGATATATTCTGGATTGGTAAGAATCTTGATTTACTAATACTTATTTAAGGTCAATCTTGTTATATGTATATTTATGATCTTGATTAAGGTATTGTAATTGTGTAGTTCATTTAAAAATGTAATGTATATAGGTTGTTAATGGATAATCATCAACAATAGTGAGTCTTGTAGTCATGTTAGTTAGATTTTCTATATGTGCATAGTTATATTTCAGATATGTATTCTTCATATCTTTCAAATACTACAGAATATGGAATTTTAAATGTTTTAATAACTTAGGGCTTTTCAGGATATGAGACACATCTGATCATGGGAGCACCACTACTTCAAGAGGAAGATGGGCATCAAAGAGGCTCCTTATAGTGTTTGATAGCTATTTGGGCAAGAAACTGCTCTTGCCTAGACTATTGCATAAACTGGACACAGAGAACCCGCCGAGATAGGACTGCTAAACTTGCCTAAAGGTGAGATGATCTTTCGGCGTTCCTGACTCATAAAAGAATCAGTGAGACATTCTGCAGGACACAGCAGATAGTGACCTAACTACCTTTGAATTTTCCTGCTTCATGGAAATGTCTGCTGGATACTATGAGCCTGTAGGCCGAAGATGAATGCCCCAATAGTACAGAGGAACTTTGGGTGACATCCAGACAGCGAGATGTCTCTGTCATTTCTAGAGTTTCGAAGTTGCTTATTTCTTTACGTAGGTGATATTATATCCTTCAGGAGTCTTTGATGGAGTTGAAGAATAGATAGTTATTGTTTTCCTTAGTTATGATAAAAGATAAAGTATATATAAATATTGTAATTTTAATTCTTACTTGATAACTGTTTTGTTATATGTGATATTACTATGCTAAAGTTAAACCCTTTCTTTTTTGTTTAAACAGAAAAAGAGGAAATGATGGAGGAGTTACTTTCATTGGTTAATAAAGAAGCTGCCTTGGCCCATTTGATAGGCCAGCCCTTGGATGGGTGGAGTAGACAGAACAGAATGCTGGGAAGAAGAGAAGTGAGCCAGATGCCATACCACTCCTCTCTGGTCAGATGCAATGGACCCAGCCTCCAGGTCAGACATGCTGAATCTTTCCTGGTAAGACACCATTTTGTGGTACTACACAGATTGTTAGATATGGGTTAAGCAAGATATGAGAGTTACAAGCAAGTCCTCTGAGTGAGATAGGGCCCCTCATGAACAAAGACCTATATTTTTATTTTCCTTGAGAATCACAGGCATGGAAGCATAGCCACAATGAAATATTATTTTGACAGGGAATGGTCAATGGGAAGTAGTAGTGCCTGACATCACTCTACTCTTGTTATTTGTTTTTCTGTCAACAACTATCATTGGTAAAATGGCATGCAAACCCAAAGCAGAGAAGAGCTCTGGAAATCCAACCCCTAGAAATTATCCTCCAGGCAGGATGCCGAACAGAAAAGAGAGAGCCAAGTCAGGATCTAGAAAGGCAAACAAAGAATGCCAGCATATGTTATTTCTAAAATGAAAGTCCAGAGTTCCAGAAAAGAAATGGGTCAATTAAAAAGTCATTTTGAAATCTATAGATAGGCTGGAAAGATCGTTGAGATATTAGGAGCAATTACCATTCTTCCATGGAGTTCAAGTTCAGTTTATAGTACCCAAATCTAGTGGCTCACCATCACCTATCACTCAGCTCTGGGAGATCTTACATACTCTTGTGCACTTTGCGGGCATCTGCACACATATATACTCATAAAAACAAAATAAATACCTGAAATATTTAGAATAATAGAGGTATAACCTTGCTATAGAAAATAAAATTAGAGACCCTCATTCATAATCAAGTCTAATCAGGTTAAACAAAACCATGACCTAAAAATAACATCAATGCTTGCCAATCAATCACAAAACGTGCAAACTATTATTGGTTTTAGAGTTTATAGTATTATATCATCTTAATTTGAGGCTTAATGATGGTCTTTTTGAATGCCCACATTTAATTTTTAATATTTTATTTAAATTTTTATTTTATCTGTTTATTATACTTTGACAAACTTTTAAAATAATTCTGAAAAGTATTAACACTAAAGGAGAATATTAGATGTAGAATGGCATTTATTTAAAAATCAAAAAAAAAACTAGAAAAAAAATAAATGTACACTTGCAAGTATTAAAGTTTACATAAGGTTATCTTATCTATATTTGAGTGCATTAACAGTCTGGAAAGAGAACAGAATGTTAATTAACTGTGGAAATTTTGAATAATGAAAGATATTCAAAATTTAAAGTCAACATAGAAGATGATTCAATTGAGAAAAAAATGTAAAAGATGAATATTCTTCCTTCATGAGAAGGAAAAAGGAAGACTGATATTCATGAAGATTTAACAAGTTAAAGGTCAAATTCTAAGAAGATTCTTGTGTGAGCATTTTTGTTTATTGACATTTTAAATAAAAATATTTATTACTAACCAGCTGGCGATCAAGGGAATAGGGACACTGGTACATAAGGGAAAACAAATAAATTATACATTTGCTGAGGACAATGGAAAATAAAATAGGACTCAAACTGAAATATGTAGAGTGTGTGTTCTTCTGGAACAATTTCAATATATGTATAGATTTATCCTATCAATAGATTATACAATATTTCTACAGCTGTGTTTAGTAAATTAATAAGAAAGGTGAGGGAAAAATAAATAAAGGAATGCTTACAAAGTTACAGTAAGAGTTTAGAGTTTAAAAAATATTTAAATATATTATAATTAACAGATAGTAAAAGTATAGAGAAAGGTGGTTATCAGGTTGATAGTTTGGTAGAAAGCAGAGTTACTGTAATTTCTAGCCACAAACAAAGGATATTGAACCTATAGTTCGAGATCCTAGAGAAGCTAAATAATAAGGTGAACCCAAAGAAAAACATATATAGATCCTTCTGAAAATTGGACTCAGACGAGATCACCAGGCAAAAGTTGGGAGAATGAGGATAGAGGTGGGGTGGGGTAAGGGGAGAAGGGGAGAGAGAAGGGAGAAGTGGAGGGTTGGGGAGAGCTTGGAGGAGTATTTTGGTTGGGATGGAGGAAGGGAGGATATGGGAGCAGGGAAGAAGATATCTTAATTAAGGGAGCCATTTTAGGGTTGGCAAGAGGCTTGGCTCTAGAGGGGTTCCCAGGTGTCCACGGGAATGCCACCAGCTAGGTCCTTGGGCAGTAGAGGAGAGGATGCTTACACTGGCCTTGTCCCATAGTCAGATTGATGACTATCTTGAATATCACCATAGAACCTTAGTCTGGCAGATGGAGATAGAGATAGAGACCCACATGGGAGCACTGCCTGAGCTCCCAAGGTCCAGTTGAAGAGCAGAAGGAGGGAGAAGATGAGCTAGGAAGTCAGGACCACGAGGAGTTCATCCACCCACTGAGACAGTGTGCCTGATCTAATGGGAGCTCACCAAAGCTAGCTGGACTGGGACTGAATGAGCATGTGATCAAACTGGACTCTCTGAATGTGGCTGACAATGGGGCTGACTGAGAAGCCAATGATAATGGCACTGGGATTTGTCTCTACTGCATGTACAGACTTTTTGGGATCCTAGTCTATATTTAGATGCACACCTTCCTAAGCCTGGATGGAGGGAGAGGGCCTTGGACTTCCCACAAGGCAGAGTACCCTGCCCTCTCTTAGGACTTGAGGGGGAGTGGGGAGGGTGATTGGGGGAGCAGGAGGGAAATGGGAGAAGAGGAGGAAGTGGAAATTTTGAATGGTGTTATTTATAAAGCAAATAAAAATAAAAATAAAAAAATCTAAGGTTCCTAAAATGCTGAAAATGATTATAGTTGTCTTAGTACTTAAAAGAGTAGAAACAACTAAGAATGTCGGTGCATATCAGTAATCACAGCAAGAAAACTGAATTAGAAGCCAGTCTATTCCTGTCTCAAATAAATAATTCTCTAGAAGCTTTCAGTGTAATGATGGTAAAGGTTAATGTAAGAAATAAAGCAGTCATAGGTGTTGTCAAATTTTGGAAAAAATATACACTTGAATAGTAAAAAGAGTGGATTAGAGAATGTGGAGGCCCCACATGCACCTCTTTCCTCCATGTCTGAAGGTCATAAAAATTGAGGTTTCTCAAAATTTTTGAAAAATGCTAGAGCTACACATCTTGACCTATAATGTGATTACTTGGTCCTTTTGATGAAGATGGTCTCCGACACAAGGTACCCACTGTGTTGGTGTCAGGTGAACCCTAAATTGCACAGATGTGTGGGCAGCAGTACAGGAGAGGACATGTTAGACATTGCCCAAAATGAGGCAACACAGGTGTAATAATAAAAGGTAAGTGCTCTTATAAATATAGAAAATTATTATGAAAAGGACAGTGATTATATTGGGAGTAAAATGAGAAATATTTGTAAATATCGGACAAGGAAATCGTATTCAATAGTCTGTATAGTTAGTTGGATGTGTTTTGATAGCCAGAAGAGCTGAGATGGAGCAGAAACAAATGTAGAACTTTTAGAGTTTGTAGATAGTGTAAACAATATACTTCATCTATCACACTGGTGGCATACTCACAACTGCCTTCAGGCTGCTCCTGGGCTCTGAGAGATCAAAGTGAGGCCCACATGAAACCCTAGCAAGTGGCAATGCTGTGGTCCTGGAGCCGCAGCAGCCTCTGCCACGGCTAAGTGGGTGGAAAGAGTAGAGGGAGTTCAGGGTACATAGCCCAACAATGCCCTGGGCTGCCACTGAGTTTGTGGCAGTCCATACACAAGCACTGTAGTCAGCTAAGTATGACTGACACTGTGCTGTGGATCCAGGAAAGGTAGAAGACAGGAAAATTTGAAGGGCTATACCTCCCACAGTTAGCACATACAGCCCATAGGTGGAAATTGTTAGAGGCAGAAATGGCCCATGGGCCAAGGAGTATATATGGATAAATCTATGGATTTTAACAGAGGCAAGGACTCAGAATTCTCCCAATTTTGTGATAACAGGATTTAAAATAAAAAACCAAGGATAATAAAATGTGGCGTGGCTATTTCTGCTTAAGCTTGTGGGCTCATGAGACAGTCTTAGAGAGATGCGAAATGGTGGGAACCTGGACTAAATTTCTCAGCTGCCTCTAACAACGATATCTGATGGAACTGCTAAGCATATATAATGTGGTTTGTGGCCGCAGCAGGCAATGAGGCCCCAAGTATGTCGATGGGACATAATCAAGCAGAAGTGAACATGGCTTGCACCCTGCTGCCCAGCCCAGTTTCAACTATGAGCCAAGCTGAGCAGAAGCTGGTTCCCAGTCTGATAGCCAAACTACACAAAAAGGTAACCTCAAGGTACTGCAACTCAGTCAAGTGTCTACAAAAATGTAAATGAGTAAGTTAAAGACTGTCAGGCAGATTTGCAAGTTTGATTTTTCAGAGAATCTTAAGCTTCTCCATGAGATTATTAAGGGGAGTAAAGACTCTAATTCCGCCAAGCAGCTCACAAAATTTGCTAACGAAATGAAGTCTTTAAAAGAAGGCATGCGATTAACGTGCCCATACAATACAACTTCAAAAAAAAAATAAATAAATAAGGAAGAGTTATTCACATAGTCACCACATCATGCCTTAAATCATGCTTTTTTTATATACCTGTGAGCAGTCTGCTGTAGATAAATTTTGTCCTAATGGCTCCAACGTGACCTTTGCTAGAGCAAAGTGGAAAGACCCTTGCACAGGATTATGGAAAGGACCTGACCTTGTATTAATGTAGGGTTGAGGGCACATGTGCACTTCTTTCAAAGGGAAAAAATAAAGGTTGATGAGATGACTGAATATACAGCAGAGGAATATCAGCCCTGATGACATTGTAGCTGCTAATGGTCCCACAGAAGAGTAAAAATGAGAACCAATGTTACTGACTTACACCACCATGCTGCAGTCTGAGAAGAGAAAGAAGGTCATGGTGATTACTGATGATTTCTAGCTTCTTAGTGGACCTAATTCAGGAAGGTTCAGACCTTGGTGTGTCTTGTTTAATTTGGAGGTAGTCCAAGGACACTGATTAATATTTGACAGTTTATTTATACTGTATCTTTGGATACAGAACTCATTTTGTCAGTATAACATTCAATTTGCTGTCAAAATAAAGGACCAAGAAACTAAGATCTCAATTTTACCCTTTGGGGAAAAAAGACTCATTACAAAGAGTGACTGAAGTACTTCTTCAGAGATGAGAAGGGTAGCTTATGGGTTTTTGCTGCTGCTCAGAGAGTGGGACAATTGCTTAAAAGCAAAATTGCAACTGGATGCTCACCCATCACAGAAATCTCTTATCATCTTTTGATTAGAATGTATTTAAGAGAATTATGATTTGACAAATTGGGTGTTTATTGTTAATTTCTATGCTAGATTTATGGTACTGACTTGTTAATATTTGTAACTGCCTTAATTCACTATAAGAAGATACTTATTCGAAAAAATATTAGAAAATTTCTAAAAAAATTTGACATTACCAGTGTGTTCTTGGATTTGACATGTTAAATAAGACAAGTTTAGATTATGATACAACTGAAAACTTAAGAACCACCCTAGGCCAATTCAAAAGGGCTTTCCCACCCCTGATCATCCTCCATTCCTTTATTTAGGAAATACTGTAACCATAGGAACATGTATATTGCAAATCATTATCTGTTTGCGCATGATTATCTCATTATTGATAAACTTTCTTGACAAAATGTTAGCTCAAAGGTACAGAGTGGCTAGAGATGCTTTCTCACTTAACCCTTTGCTTACAGAGGTTGACAGTCAGAGACAAGTATGATCCTTTCCCCCCAAGGCCCCTAAGACATGGGCATGTATGATTGCAATGTGCATACCCAAGGCAGATAAGTCTGGAAAAATGGGAAAATGTTCACCTAAGTCAGACACAATCATCTGTACTGTGATGGAAGCTCAGTCTTTATTAATATTAATAAAAAGGGAGGAATTTTTAGAGGCCCAAAACTGATCCTATTTACATCTTATCTGTAGGTCAGAGAGTTTGAGGTAGCTCAAAATTTTAACAACAACTAGGGCTACACACCCAGACCTAGGGTGTGCTTATCTAGGGTCCTTTTGATGAAGAGGTCCCTGACAGAGAATGACAGAAAACTGTGATAATCTCCATTTAATGTAAAAAGAAGTATCTTTGATGAAGGGTGATAGGTACAATTAAGTATCTTTGTGTATAGTGGTAAGATTTATAATGTAGCAAGAAATTATCCTTTAGTGAAGTTTATATAATTTATATTATGTGATATATCTTATAGGAAGTTAAGCCACCTGAGAAGACTTTAGACTACAAGAACCACAAACCACAAACTAACAAAATTCCAAGTACCAGAAATGAGAAACCTCCATTTGAAGGGTTGGTTGGTCAGGGTAATACAAGTGACTCCCCAAAAATATCAATGCAGCCCTTGATTGCCTCCAGTATGATTTGAACTGGATTGAACCTGAAAACTTCTTTCCTCCAGTATAGCTTACTGATACTAGAAGACAGTATGCAAGCTTTCAAGCAAAGGCACCAATTAAACGTTCATACTCATGAACCATGGCAATTATAATCATGGCAAGATGTTCATGAATGTAAAAGAGATGGCACTGACATGGTGCTGGCAAATAACAGCTGTGTAATTGGACATCAGTTTCACTTGGCAGGAAGCAAATCATGTCTGGTACTGGAAACCTATCCAGCTTCTCAGGGCTGGTGAAGTCATATACCCTAGATGGACTCATTTTCTTATGAACCAATAATAAATTACCATTAGATTTTGCTTTAAAAGAACAAGTTACAATTAGATTAAATAACATTGGCACTGTACTATTCATAAAATGAATGAGGCCTTGGTATAGCACTGTAGACAGAAAAATAATGAAGTACTAAACAAATGAATGAACAAAGGAACAAAATAAAGGAAGAAAATGAACAATCTATAAATGTGCTCTCCCACAGTTCTGAGGATGAAAAGTCCTATATCAGTCACTCTTGGCTGAAGGGGTGCTATCTTCAGTGTTTCCAAGAGAAACTCAGTTCTTTGTCTCTGACTATTTTTGTCATTTGAGAACTTCCATATACTACTGGCAAATTATTTTATAGTCTAAAATCACTGCTTCATTATTGTGATGGTTTGAATGAAAATGTCCTCCATAGGCCCATTGGAAGTGCCACTATTAGCATGTATGACATTGCTGAGTTGGTATGGCCCTTTTGCGGAGAAATTTTGAGGTTTCAGAAGCTCACACACTTTCTTTTCCTGTTGCCTGCTGATCCAGATGAAAACTCTGAGCATAACTCCAATCATGGCTTCATAATTGTGATGGGCTGAATGAATGAGCTCTGTCTCCAGCACCATGTTTGACTTTGTGTAGTCATGCTTTTCTCCATTACAATAATGGACTAAATCTTAAAAATTATAAGCCAGCCTCAATTGAGTGATTTTCTTACTAAGACTTGCTGTGATCATGGTCTCTCTTCCCAGCAATAGAGATCCTAACTATGACAATGATCATATTTTAAAAAGAAAACCAAAAAAAAAAAAGAAAAACAACCATACAAACAAAACATTGGTTGCTCTTGCTTGACCACAATAACTAGCTTGCAATATCCTACTGCTGAAGAGAACATTAACTTCTTATTTAGGACATAGAGAAATCAGTCCTGAACTAACCAAGAAAACCCTTTTCTCCTAGATAGATTTCACAGTTCCAGATGGTGCTATGCAATCTTCTGGGGATGATAAGACATCAACCCTCTTACACAGCACTGGATCCTACATGCCATAACACCAAACTGTTGGCAAGAAGTGTTCACTGTTGCAGGAATTATATAAATGTTATGAGTGTAACCAAAAAAAAAAAAAATCTGATCAGATAGATATCATGCCTGCTTTGTGAGAAGAATTTAAAGCCTATTACTATAATCCTGATTTAGATCCCAAGACTGTGGACATTGTCCCTGAGAGGAACTTCTATTTTTGTTTCTGCTATAATATCATGGTGTACAATTGCATTTTAAATAATTATATTTATGATGATCGACCTGGACTATCCTCAATCTTGGTCAGAGAATATTCTATTTGCCGTATGTAGTGCCTAATGAACAGATTCATAACTGGTCCAAGTGCTGTATATAAGTCTCAGTGTACTCATCCTTGGTGGATTATCTGCATAAACTTCCCACCTTCCACAGCTCAGGCAAATTTGCAGGTAGAGAACAAAGGATAGAATGAATATAACAACTAGCAGTTGGGGAAGGATATGACATGTTTGATATACAAAAAAGCTCATAGCAATCCTAATTATTTGAACAAGACCTGTTTTCTGGTAGGTTTCTCAAACAGCAGTGTCTGGCCAAGGCATTAAGCTAGGAGTGAGATGTCATGATAGAGCAGGGGGAAGTATAGGAAGGCTGTGGTGAATGTATAAGTTCAATATATATTGTTTAAATGTATGGAACATTCAAAGAATAATAAAATCATTAAAAATAAATAAAAATAGAGTCTCAAAATTTGCTTAATTAAAAAATCATATATGTATGCATTGTTTTGAATTAAAAAGAGCATTTTAGCAGTTCTAGAATATATAAGCTACATTACCTAGATTTTCATTTAATGTACACATAAATAAGCAATAGTATTAAATATATTATTCACATATATTTATATTTATTAATGTACTTAAATTAAGTTATTAATATATTTAATATTAATTAATATAGTTAATATATTAATAACTTAATTTACATACTGGATTAAAATTAAATGAAGAAATATAGGTAACTAAACATGCTTGCCTAAAAAATGAATCAAAATTTTCAACTCCTTTAAAAATATGTATCTGATATCAAACTTCATCAGCAGCAGGAAATAATTTATATTTTTCCCTTAGAGAGGGACATGGTATGCACAATTCTGATTCAATTCTCATATGGAAAAACGCCTAACATTCAGTATAAGCAAAAAAACCTTCTAATTTCTTGACATTTAGAAAATGTGGAAAAGTATAGTACAGATTTGACAGTGAAATAAAATTATAAAACTAACTTTCCTCAACTATACTTCTTCAGGTTGAGAAAGATCTAAATTAAGGAATTGATAAAAATGTAAAATGAATCGATAATAAACTTAAAGCACTGTATTTTCAGATGTACCTATATTTTATTTATCTATTTTTTTAATATTTTCCCATAACTTACAGATTTTGACAGTTTGCCTTTGTAACAAGTTCCTAACAATAATTTCCAGCTCTTTCAAATTAGGACAACAAAGTATAACCAGTGGAGAGTGTTTGTTCAACTGCAATTTGATAGCAGCAGGCGATGATAAGAAATAAAATCACATCTCTATAATCCTACAGTGCAATTGTGCTAATAAAACTGAAAGCAATTTTAGTCCAGAATGCCGAGTAATGTCCTGTTGGATAGATTTTACTCACCGCAGGATAATTAATGCTATTTCTTTGGTTGTTGGGAATAACAAATTTGTTTCATTATAAATACAAAATAGTAATTGAGCTATGGGTTTAAGACACTAATTCTAATGTCTATTTATTTTAAGAAATATTATTAGTATTTGCTACTTAGAGAGAGAACACTTGATATATGATGTCAATTTTACCTAACTCTTAACAGTCCTATTCCTCTTGGTCAAATTGACACTTTTACTGTGTTGAATGAAATTTATGCCCTAGAAATGCTGAAGCATGCATGGGCAGCCTGTATATGGCAGTTATTTTGACCTTGTCTGTATTGGGTTTCATGGTCTAAGCTGATGAGGACAACTGTCATTTCGATTATGATGATATGACATGCGTGCTACTGAGGTTTGGGTGAAGATGCCCAATCTAGAGTCACTTGGGAAGCCAAAAAGCATCAATTGTATCCAACAGATTGGCCTTTAGGCATGTCTCTGAGGCACTTTCTTAATTTATTATTGACATGAGAGGGCCCAATACAATGTAGGTAATGCCACTCATCTGCAGGTCTCCCTAGGCTGGATAAGAAAACAAGTTGAACAAGCCACAGGAAGCAAGCCAGTAAGCAGTTTTCCTCTATGGTTCCTATCTTTGCTTTTATTTGATTTTCTGTCCTGACTTTCCCCAGTAATGAACTGCTATCAGGACATATTAGCCAATAAAACCCTTTCTCTCCCAATTTGGTTTTGGTCAACATTTATGACAGGAAGAAAAAAAAAACTGCAACAGAAAAAAAAGTTCCTCTTCCTGAGCTGAAAGGTAATTATTTAATCTTCACATAATAAGAAAAGAAATTCACCATCCATATCATAATACTCAGCAAAAATAAGCAGGCTATATTCATGAATACTAGCTACAAAAAACAGTCACAGAACACAAAATAATTCATCAAGTCCTAGAAAAATCATGTCTTTCTCATTTTTTTCTAGAATGAATAAGGCAGGTACCTATGTTCACAACTATGTAGCTGTATAGAAACTATCAATAGAGCAAGGATTATGGCCTGCCTAATATAGATTTGAGAAACCACACTTTCATTCCATCTCTCCTTTTCAATCACTCTCCACCTTATTTGCCAACACTTCTGAGATATAAATTATCTAAAAAGATAAGCTTAATTATGCTCTTTTGATTTTTGAAACAGAGTCTTATTGTATAAATCTGACTAACCTGGAACTCACTGCATAAAACAGGCACTCTTTGAACTCACAGAGGCCTACCTGCCTCCAGATCCCACATGCTGGGAATAAAGGAGCACATTACTACAACCAGCATATTTTAAAATCTCCTTTAGAATTTTATTATTATTATTGTTATTATTTGGTTTTTCGAGACAGGGTTTCTCTATGTAAGAACCTTGGCTATGCTAGAACTCACTTTCTAGACCAGGACGGCCTAAAACTCTCAGAGATTTTCATGCCACTGCCTCCCAAGTGCATATACCACCTTGCCAGAATAGAATTTTGATTTTTAATAATCTTTTAGTGTCTGCATAAAGTTTTGTACCTGTGAATGCAAATGTTAATAAGGCCATAAAAATGGGATGCACTGGAAGCTGGAGGTTGGAGTTGGTTATGAGCCAGTCAACATAGATGATGGGAACTGAGCATAGGTCTGTACTGTGATGGTTATTCTTGATTGTGAGCATGACTACATCTGGAATTAGCTAAGGCACAAGCATCTGAGTACTTCTGTGAGGATTTTTTCTTTATTGAATCATTTGAGATAGGAAGACCACCTTAAATCCAGATTATTTGAGGTTCAGAAAACCCACTCTAAATCTGGGCAGCATCTTCTAGTGGCAACATGTATAAAGGGCTTAGAAGAAGGAAGATTTGCTTGTATCTGCTTGCCCTCTTGCTCACAGGCAAGTTCATTTCTGTACTGTAATTATAGCCTAAATATTCAGTATTCTGTTATATACTGAAGGGTCCCTAATGCATCTACTCATACAACCTACTGTAGCCTCTTCTAGAAGCATGGAAAGAAGTAAAATTCCATGGTGTGAAGTATTTAACAAGCTACTTGAGTTAAAGGCATTTGGTTTTCCTAATTCACCTACTCAGAGAAACAAGGAGTATTTTGTTTTTCTGTATAAAATTTTGACAATTTGTAGAAAAGTATGGAAAATAGTGCTAATAATAGTTTGTTTCTACCATTTCTGTATAAATTTACAATGGAAAAAAAACTGAACTTCACGCTAAAATTAATCAACTTCTAGCAACACAGGATATGATGAAAGAGGACAAAAATGAACTCAGGGATGAAATAGAGTTGCGAGAGATGTGCATAAACTGTCTAAAGGTTTTTCATTCTCCTCTGGTGGAGAATCTTCTGTTTAGCAGTCACTGGGCTCAAAGTTGCAGAATATCAAATCAAATCCCTTATTATAGGATTTAATGAATTTCAATAAAAACTCAAGTCTCTGCCTTGAAGGGTCTTGGTGTTTAAAGTAGGAACATTACTTGAAAAAAATGAGATCCCACAACTGGGAGTGGAGATGTCCGGAAGGATGACCCTACTGATTCTGAGAACTTAGATCCCTCAGATTCTCAAACATTGGTTTCACCTGAAAAAGAAGACTCTCCGTCCCCTGAAATATTGCCTTCTCAAGCTTAGACTGGGGAAATTAATCTTACATTGTCTTCTAAACAAACAGTGAATTTTCCTAGAGATGCCAGACAAGAGCAGACCTATAACCAAAATTAAGGCTAAGCAGGCTCCTAGAGGGGAACTAGAAAATGCAGCCCTTGAGGAAGTACACTACGACACTAAAAAATACTAAATTAATTTGCTAATTCATTCAAGAAAAAGCCTGGAGAATATATGTGGAAATATATTTTAAGAGTGGAATAATGGTGGTAGCAATGCAAGCTGGATCAGACTGAGTTTATTTATATGGCCCAATGAAAGGATATTCTAGGTTTAATATGGAAGCTTACATGGTTTAAAAAGGTGACAAAGGTTTGTTTCAAATTTTGGATGAAGCATCTGATAATATGTGGGTTACTGGGAAAGAGCTAGAGATGCCTGATATCTATCTGTTGATTTAGTATTGGTGAAGAGATATTAAGGCTCAGGGAAATTCAATGCTAAAGTGTATGCTGTTTAAAACCTAATCATCCACATTGGGAATTTACAGAAATCATAACTTTTACTAATCTTATAACAGAACAAATAATGAGAAGGTCACCAACACATTTAAAGCTCTTTATCATAGCTCATTTTCCTATACCAGACCTTAAGGTTCGAAATGTTGCTGTTTGGTAGGATGAATTAATTGTGATGGGTTTAATTGGACCCTGGAGTAACAGGAGCCAAATGACAGCACTGAATTGTCAAAGGCAATGTGATCTTAGTTATCACAATGGACAGCATAGGCACATGGACACAGTGGCCTGACCTATAATAGTCAGCACAGGCAATGTGAATTTTAAAGTGGCATGACTCATATGGACTCTGGGTACTGGCTAATTAGTCATGATGTTTCCAAGCATAAAATAAATAAGAAACCTACTACACTTTGTTTGGTCTCTGTAAATGGGAAAATACTCAAACAAATGAAAGAAAAATTACATTGGACCAATTTTCAGACTTGAGTTAGTTTGTATTCCCAGAATCCCTTGTATGAAAGGAAGACCATGTTCCCATGAGAAAGGACTAAAATACCTGGAGTTTTGTGGTTAGTCTTTCTCCCATCCATTTCCTAAAGTAACTACATACTTTTACAAAGGTAACTATACACAGGAAGTAAGGAAACAATCAATTTTCCAGAGTCTGTACGAGACTGGTTCTAAATTGACACTGATGCCAGGAGACTGGAGACCCTAAGAAGCATTTTGGCTCTCTGATTATTGTAGGGGCTTATGGAGATCAAGGGATTACTGGAATTTTCAATGAAGTCCAACTCACAGTAGGTTCAGTGGGTCCCCTAACTACTTCTGTGGTTATTTCCCCAGTCCAGAATTATAATAGGGATAGATTAAAGTTGGCAGAATTCTCATCTTGGTACCCTGATCTGTGGTGTAAGAATAATTATAACTAAAAATACCAAATTGAAGTCATTGAAGTTGCCTCTACCAGGGAAAATAGTGAACAAAAACTAATTACACATCCCAGGAGGAAATACAGAAATTTGTGCCACCATCAAGGACTTGAAACATTCAGGGATGGTGGTCCTCACTACATTTCCTCTTAACTCTCTTATCTGGCTAAGGGAGAAGACAGGAGGATTGTTGAGAATGACAGTTAACTATCAAAAATGTAATAAAGCAATGGCTGCAGCAGCTGTAACAGTTTTGGTGCCCTTACTTGAACAGATGTTGGTCTATCAACTGTCTTTTTCTCAGTATCTGTCCAAAAGGACCACCAAAAGCAACTTCCTTTGAATTGGCAAGGCCATTAATACTTTTACAGTTTTACCGTAAGGATACCCAAACTCTCCAGCCCTGTGTCATAAGTTATTTCAAAGGGATCTTAATCATTTGTCTATTTCACAGAGTATCTCACTGGTCTACTACATGGATGATGTTATGCTGATTGAACTAAAGGAGCAGGGGGTGGAAACTACTTTGAACTTATTTGTAACACACGTGCATATCAAAGGATAGAAAATAAATGCAACTTGAATTCAAGAGCCTCCTTTCAGTGATTTTTTTTAGATGTCAAATGGTATAGTTCTTGCAGATATATATATATATATATATATATATATATATATATATTCTAAAATCAAAGATAATTTAGTGTACTTAGCCCTTTAAACGACCAAGAGAGAGAGGTGAAACTGGTGCCACAAACATTGAACCCACTCTTTTTACCATGTGACACACCATACTGAAGCACCCGGCCTGATAGAGCAATGGATTGGCCTTTTGAAGACAGAGTTACAATGTTATATATGTGACAGCAGAATAAAGAGCTGGATCAGGGCTATCCAGAAGGCAGTATATGCTTTGAATCGGTGTCCAATATCGACTGTGGTTTCTTTCATAACCAGGAACTATTAGTCCAGTAATCGAGGGGTGGGAAACGAGATGACTCCACTCACTATCTCTACTAGTGGCCCACCAGGAAAAAGTTTGCTTCCAGTTCTGCAACTTTAAGTTCTGTTGGCCTTGAAGTTTTATTTCCAAAGAGAAGGAGTATTCCTGCCAGGGCCCAGCTCACTGTGGGTGGTGTACTCCTGCACTGGTAGTAACTATGTACTATAAGATAGCAAACTGACAAGTCCATGAGAAAAAGTACAGTTAAGAAGTACTCCTCCCTTTTCTCTGCATCAGTTACTTCCCCTAGTTCCCTGCCTTGCTTTTGTTCCTGTTCTAATTTCCATAAGTGATAACCTGTATATGGATATATAAATAAAACAAAGCTTTTCTATCCTGAGTTCATTTTGCTCACTGTGTTTATTACACCAACAGAAACAATGACTAGGGAAAAGCTTGATGTCAGGACACTGTGGTGACCTCTGGTCTGTGAGGATGATTTTGGGAGGATTCTGGAACTTTGTCATTAAAAAAATTCTTTGTGTTAAGGATTTTTCAACTTTGGGATCAAAAAGCCATTGAGGGTGAAGAGCTTAATGAGCTCTTGTGGGAACTTAGGAAACAATGCTGGAAGTACTGCAAATGAAGGAGCCATGTATTTCTGAAGTTTCAGATTAAATCAAAGTCTATCTGGACTATTTATTATGTGAAATATGTAAAGACTCTATTAGTGTTATTTTTGTGATATTTCAAGTCAAGAATATGTGGTTCTGGTAAGCTGGAGCCAAAGAATTATAAGAGGCCAGAAGCACTAAAGATAAACCTTAGTTTAGCTGAAATAATCAAAATCTTCTGGGAAGTGTTTCCTAACACAGAAGCTGTGGTCAATAGGGAATGGAGTCTTCATCTCATGCTGGCAGCTGAACTTGGTAGAGTAAGTCTCCTATTTAGTACTGATTTTGGAAGGGACATTGGGAGCAGGTGAGGCTTATACTAGGTGTCAAGACTGAAGTTCCTGAGAATAGGATAAGAGAAGGTGCAGCCTCTGTTTTATGCAAAACCCAAGTCTTTGAGGTCTGTGAGCCAAATGGTGACTATGTCTTACCTTGGGTCACTGAATCTGACCTGGCCTCCCATAAAACAAACAGAGGTGTGGGCCCTGAAATGGAGCTGAGATTCTTGGGTCCCTCTGATGTGGGAGTGTCATATCAATCTGTTGTTTCATTGGCTAATTAATAAAAAAACTGCTTGGCCTGATAGGTTAGAACATAGGTGGGTGGAGTAAACAGAACAGAATGCTGGGAGGAAGAGGAAGTGAGCTCAGATGCCATGCTGCTCCTCTCCATGGCAGACACAATGAAGCAAGCAGCCAGGTCAGACATGCTGAATTGAGTAAGACTGGTGCTACACAGATTACTAAATATGGGTTAGGCAAGATGTGAGAATTAGCCATTAAGAGGATAGAACTAATGGGCCAAGCAGTGTTTGACCTAGGGAGTTGCTGACATAAGGATACTTGGTTTACATGGCCTCACTGTCTAAACAACAGAATGTTTTTCTCAAGAATTAATGACTTGATGAATCAAGTAACTCCCTAGGTCAAACTTCTTAATCGAAAATAAAGAACAGAAGGATGCTTAAGTTTTCTTATCTTGGTCAGGTGTAGTGGATTTACCTGTATGGGCCATCTTAATGTCCAAAACACAAAGCAACCACACCCTAAATCATGGTATGTACCCATCCTCATTGTCAACAACATTGAACAAGCTAAAATTCTCTGAATTTCAGACACTGTGGAAAGAGGCTCATAGTTTCTGGGCTCTACAAGACAGAAAATAATGTAGTAAAGGCTTGAAATCAATAAAATAGAAACAAAGAGAACAATATACAATACAAAGTATCAATGAAACAAAGAGGTACCTGCTTTGAGAAAATTTACAAGATAGACAAAGCCTTATTCAAACTAACTAAAAATTAGAGTGAAAAATTTTAAATGAGCAAAATTACATATGAAATAGGGGGTTTAACAAGAGAAACCAAGGAAATCCATAAAATCATTAAGTCATTGGTCAAAAACATATTCTCCACAAAATTGGAAAATCTAAAAGAAATGAACAATTTTCTTAATAGATACAATGTACGAAAGTTAAATAAAGATCAGATAAACAGTGGGAATAGACTTATATCCTCCAAAGAAATAGCAGTCATTAAAAGTGTCCCAACAACAACAAACTAAAGCCACAGGCAAGATGGTTTTAATGCAGAAGTCTATCAAATTTTCAAAGAAGAGTTAATATCAATACTCTTGAAATTATTTTGGGGGCTAGAGAGATGGCTCAGCGGTTAAGGGCATTGCCTGCTCTTCCAAAGGTCCTGAGTTCAATTCCCAGCAACCACATGGTGGCTCACAACATTCTGTAATGAGGTCTGGTGCCCTCTTCTGGCAGAAAGAATATTGTATACATAATAAATAAATATTAAAAAAGAAATTATTTCACAAAATTGAAACAGAAAATATATTGTAAAATTCATTTTATGAGGTCCAAGTTACCCTGATACCCAAACCACACAAAGACTTAATAAAGAAGGAGAATTACAGATCAATTTTTCTTATCAACCTTGATACGAAAATAATAAAATACACACAAACTTCAAGTAAGAACATGTCTAAAGATCATCCATCATAATGAAGTAGTCTTTATTCCATAAGTGCATAGATGGTTCAGTATACTTAAATTGTCAAAGTAATGCACCATATAAACAACCAGAAAGGAAAGAATAACTTACATGATCATCTCATTCCATGCTGAAAAAAACCTTTGGTAAAATACAATATCCCTTTGAGATCAGGGATACAAGAAATATGCCTAAACATAATACATGAAATATACAGCAAGTCAATAGTCAACATAAAATTAAATGGTGAGAAACAACGTAATTTCACTAAAACCAAGCAAAACAAAAAATGCTCTCTCTCTCTCCATATCTATTAAATATAGTACTTGAGGTTTTAGTTATAGCAATAAGACAATTAAAGGAGATCAAGGGGATACAATTAGGAAAAGAAGAAGCTAAATATTAGTATTTGCAGATGACAGGATAGTATACAGAAACAACCCCAAAAATTTTACCAGGCAACACCCAGAGCTGACAAATACCTTCAATGATGTGGCTGGATATGAGATTAACTAAAAAACATGACATGCAAAAAAGAAAAAAAAGTCAATATAATGAGTCCTCATGATATTCTACTATAATCATAGATCATTGCCTAGCCCAACTGACATCAGAGATGTTTCCCTCAGAAACTGATGGAAATGGATGCACATACCCATAGCTGAACAATAGACAGGCATTGGAGAATCCTGTGAAAGAGGGGGAGGAAGAGCCAAAGCAGAACAGCAAAGGACACCACAATAAAACCCACAGAATCAATAAGTCTGGGCTCGTAGGGACTCACAGAGACGGAGCTGACCACCAGCGAGCCTGCAAGGGACTGACCTAGGATCTCTAAATATAGTTTACAGTTGTACAGCTTGTTCTTCTTGTGAGACTTCAGTGGGAGCAGAGACTATCTCTGACTCTTGCTGGCTTTGGGGGATCTATTCCTCCTACTGGGTTGCTTCATCCATCCTATTTAGGAAAGAAAGTACCTTGTCTTAATGCAACTTGATATGCCCTGGCTGTCTGATATACATGAAAGGCCTATACTTTTCTGACGAGAAAGAAGTGAATGGGGTGGGGGACAAGACTTTGGTGGAAATGAGTGAGAAAAGAGGAAGACAGAAGATCAGGCTCAGAAAGATTAATTAGATAATTAACAATAAATAATTAAACAAATAAATAAACAATTAAAAATTCTATCCACATTGTTATTCAAGGGCCATATTTTTCTAATTTAAAACAAACAAAAAATCTTTACAAATTCCCTTTTTGTTTCCTTCAATTTATACATGAAGAACCAAAGTCTAAAGAAGTTAGATGATTTGACCCAGATCATATGCCTAGTCAATAGCAGAGCCTGGGTAGATGATAATGCTAAAAAAATATTATTGTTTTTACACTGAAAAATTATTGAATTGGAAGTTTCTATTGGAGCCCAATAGAGTCACCTTTGGGTATACAACTTGTATTGTGTGTTTATGTGGTTTTAGTATCAGAGTAACATGAGCTTCATAAAAGGAGTTTGGAAGCATGATTTCTATTTGTTTTTACTTTATGCAATAGCTTGAAAAGCAAATATTTCAGTTCCTGAAAGATCTAAGAGAATTCTGCTGTGAGTTGTCTGATATTTTTTAATCATTTCCCTTTTTGTAGGCATGTTAAAGTTTTTGGTCTTATTTTTACTTAACTTTGGTGGACCATGTATATCTTGAAATATATTTATTTCACACAAATTTTCTCAATTAGTGGGCCATATGTTTTTAAAGTATACCCTATGGCTTTCTGGATTTCTTTGATATTCTTTGTGATGTCTTCTTGTTAGTCTCTAAGTTTATCAATATGGTCTTTTTTCTTTTCTTTTTCTTCTTGTTAACTTGTCTAGGGGCTTGTCCATCTTGTTTATCTTTACAATGAACCAGCTCTTAGTATTGAAATTTTAGGTGTGCACTACCACACTATATTACACTTTTTAATTATTTTCCACCACTTCTCAACACTTAGGCAAAGCACCATTCTGCCTATGTGTGAACCCTTAGAAGACATATTAAAATAATATATAAACCATAGCAATACCCACTATCTCACCGATTTTTGTGAATTTATAATTTTAGTGACTAAAGTGTTAGAGCAAATTATTATTTATTGCATTAACAATGTTATAAAAGAGAACATATCGCTTATATAATTGAGATTCTGATGGCCACCTCTCCCTCTTATGTGTACACTTCAACAAAAGCCTCTTTGTGCTCTGCTGCTTGATTTGGTTGTTTTGGAATCCACATATACATGAGAAATTCATCATTTTTCTGTATTTTCCATAATGTCCACTGATGTCATTACTGTTGTTGTGATACCCTACTTTTAAAGAATGGCCAACATTCTTTTACTTATGGATGCTGATTTTCTTTATTAATAAATAGTAAAGAAAACTTTAAAGTCAAGTTATGAATAATGTAAGGTTAAATATGAGGAGTAAAGACATTTCAATATATCGATTTTATGTGTTTCAATACTCAAAAAGTAGCTTTCCAAGGTGATATAGCAATACTCATCTTTGATTTTTTAGGGTGATTTTTGTTTTTATTTTTCACAAATGGACTAATTTACATCATAATTAATAATGCACAAATGTTCCCTATTTCATGTTATTCAAATTACATAAAAATCTGTTTTATACTTTAGCCATTTATTTAAAGGCATGTTTATGTACCTCTGCAAAATAAAGGAACAGGACAAAAGAAAATACTAAATTCTAAACATTGATGACATTGAATTATAGGAATTAGAATGTAGAGAGGGGAAGACAACTGATTTCATTTTACATCTTATAATGACATCAAGATTATGAATAAAATATAATTACTAAATGAAATAAATGAGTTTTAAGACAATCAAAAAATGTAGGTTCCTGAAAAAAGAGAAACTATTTGTATATATACATATAGTGAGAGAGAGAGAGGCAGGAATGTGGCTAATAAGGACACTAAACTAAAAAAACCTCAATTATTCTTTAGGTATTACGAATCCTTTAAAACTATTCTCTTTAAGATAATAAAGGTTGGATGGGGAGAACTAAGTATACCTTTTAGGACATTAATGAAACAATAAATAAATTTGTGAAATAGTACTAAGGAGATGATTCAATGAGTGAAGTACTTGCCACTTAAGTGTGAGTAACTGAATTCATATCCCAAAAACATAGATAAAACAGGAAAAGCTCCAGAAATGCATAGCACCAAACATAGTTTAGACAATGGCAAAACAAGAAATGGGGTATTGAACAAAGTGAAAGGAGTGGCCCAACAACCGAGATTGTCCTCTGATTCCCACACAGACCATGGCATATGTATACCCATACTCATGTGCACATGTACACAAACTAGCATGAAGTTTATTTAAAAGGAAAGCATTATTGCTTCCTTTAAAGTTCATATTTTGGAAATACAATACTAAAATCCATGTGTTGATGAGACAAGGACCTGTGACCTTTAGAGGGGAATTATGATAATATGATATCATTAGAGTAGGGCCTTAACTGGAATTGGTGACTTTATAAAAGGAAGAAATAACCCAACATGCAAGCTTTCTCTTGGCATATAATGCCATCCATCCTACTGTAACACAACAAGATATTCCTCTCCAGATCATCAGTCCTTGATATTGCACTTGCTCTTCTCTAGAATTAAAGGAAATTGTTTTCCTTAAAAAACGACTGCCTTCAGTTTCATTCATTATCTTATTTTTCTATTGCCTTTCATCTTAATTATGTTCATTTGGGAGCTATTCTATTAACTCTTGTTAATTTATATTAAAAGCATCCTCACAGAATATTCCTAGACATTTCCTAAGTGCTGAGCCATATTTACCTTAGCTGACTCATTCCTCTTTCCAACTGCTGCATAAATGTCAATGGGCATTTTTACAAACTTCATCCTTAAGATAACCCTGACTGCTCTTTGGATTGGAGAGAGAGGGGGAAGGGGATGGGGGAGAGGAAGGGATGGGAAATAGGAGGAGGGGATGAGGTAGAAATTTTTAAATATATATATGATTTAGGTTTCTTGGTCCTATACTTCCACCGGTATGATAGGTTTTTTTTTTAAGTCAAAAAATAAATAAAATGGTATAGATGCCTAAGATCTGTACTTCTCTGTTGGGAGGAGATACCAACACACCTTGTAGAGAACACAGGAATATTAAACAAGCAAGGTTTTCTTTCCAATGGAAAATATGTAAAACTTGTTTGCCCATCCAGAAAGCTGGGAATTGAAAGAGATTAATATCCTGGTGATCTGTGTTAATTGTTGGACCAGGACATATTAAGTTCCTACAACAAGAACTGGAGGTAGAATATATAAGTGACTATGAAACCCAGAGGGTCTCCAAGCACACATAACCAGGACTGGAGATACCTAATAATCCAAATAACCCTTACATTATCAGTTTAACCAGAGACTCCCACAACCAGGACCAGAGGTGTCTAATATCATGAATGGCCTCTACCTTATGTGTCTAAATGAGACCAGGCCAGATCCTTGCTTTAACCCTAACCCAAATCCCAACCCTAGCTCTAGCCCTTAAACTATTTCAGGTAGCCTGTCTCTAGAACTCATCTTCTTAGAAGAAATGGCATGTACCCGGAATTGAGTTGCAATATAATACAATGGGAAAATATTTTATAATTTATACTGTGTATAAAATAGTTGGGAATAAATGATCTGGCTTCAGACTCCCTGGAATCTTGATCCAGTTTTAAGTAATAGGTCTCAACAACAGAATATTGTACACCCTCCAGGGCGTAAATGGCAATGGATAGAGACATTTCTGTTACAACTTGTGGAGGGAATGCTATAATTATCTAGAGTGACAACCAGGGATTGTAGAAATATTTTAAAAAGCATGCACTATTTTTCTATAATAGTATCTAAAGTACCAGCTCAAGAAACCCTGAACTATGACTTATATTCTAATGAAGACTCCTTAGGCCCCTGGGTATATATCTGAGTTACAGAACACTTGTTTCACACATGTAAGCAAAAGCTCCCTACTTTTGTGTCCTTTAGTTGGGGTTGCCAAATGAAGATGTTGGTTGGATCTTTGCCCCCCTCAAATGATCAAGATAGATATGCTGACTTCAAATAATTAAATCAAGAAAAATTTTTCTTAGGTTGGTCCACCTGCTTAGATTTTAGTCAATTTGATGAAGATTATCTATTTCAATGTATATATGATTTCAGATATTATCACTATGTATTTGACAGACAATCGGGAGGCTAATCTCTAAGAAAGGTTATTTCTCTCCCTCTCTGCATTCACTAGTAGCTTGTAGTCTTCTGTCTGGATAGGACCCCCAAGAGATTTTTTTTTCTTTCCATGTTAGCAATCCTATCTTTAATACCATTATTCTTGTCTTGTTTATCCATCTATTTCCAGGAGAGACTATTTAATGGGATAATTTCTGGTATTCTAATTTTCTCATCTTTCCATCTCCTTTTCTGAGATGTTCCCTAAGCCATAAATTCAGAATATGTGCTGCATATGAATGTATTGGGACTGAACTACATACAATCCACTGATACGTATTTTTTTCAGGTGTGGTTCTGAGTAATGGTCTACCTTTGCTGTAGAGGAAAGCTTCTTTGATGAAGGATCATAGATACGGTTACCTGTGGTATAAGAATGAGATTTTAAAGGCAGTTAAAGAATTATGTTTTCTAGAAACATGTTGGTAGTAGATTCTTTCCTAAGAGCCATGACCATCCTATCCTTAGAGAGTTGGCTATGTTTATAATACCAGGCATGATCATGATTTATTTTCTATTGAGTGAGTCTTAAGCCCAATTAGACAATTAGACAGATCTTAGTTACCAGACATATGAGTGCCACTATTGTCCACTAAGGTTGGACACAATTATGGTTCATAGGTATTACAACTGAATAGGGTTATCAGCTGCTTCTTTGCCTTGGCAGCTTATAAAATATTTTCTGGTACTACAAAAGATAGACTATAGGTGGGAGGCTTTCAGTTTAAAATCAGTTATAAGAATCTAAGTCCTGTGCCCTCTGTATACTATATCTTCAACCGCTGAGCGTATTAACAAGGACAAGAGCATTAGCCTATGTTGTTTTGGGTGTCATTTGGACTACCCTGACCAACCAGTTAAAAGGAAATTTCTCTTGACTGTTACTAGAGTATTTATTAGGATGCAGTTCTTCAAGTCAAAGTTCTTGCCAGTCAAAGGGCCATGAATTTTTTCTAGGTATACATATTATAGGTATTATGTATAACTAATATCTAGGTATTATGTATAACTTTATTTAAATATAAAATAATATGATGCCTTGAAGCTTTCTCAAACAACTTTGATGCTTTTGTACTTCTTTCTATCTTCTGTATTGACTTTTCTCCTTCCTCTCCATTAGAGCCTCTACCATGTCTTCTTTTCTCTATGTATATGACTGTATCTTGCTATTCCCTCCTTTGCATTATGGACTGTTTCCTTAGCTTTGCAGACAGTTTGATGAGATTCTGTTTGTCATTTTCGGCTTTCATTCCCAGGCAAATAAAATTGTTCAGAATGTCATTTCTTACACATATATCTTATATGGTTCTGCTATGTTTTCTTCTAGCTGTTTTAGCATTTCAGGTTTCAAATTGAGGACTTTTATCCATTTGAAGCAAAGTTTGTTCAGAATGGTAAATACATATCCACTTTCATTCTTCTGTTTCTATATGTCTAGTTTTCCCAGTACCATTTGTTGAATATGCTGTTTTATTTTCTGCAAGGTATCTTTTTTTGTGGGTGGGGGGCCGTTTGTCAAATATCAGATGACTATAGTTTTGTATATGCATGTTTTGGTCTTTTAGCTTATTTCATGGATCTACATTTATGTCTTTTTGCCAGTACCATATATGGGATCTCTCTATAACACAGATTGTAAAACTATAAGCAGAAAATCAAGATAAACTGTTTTTGAACTTTTGTTCTTAAAAACATGCCATGAAAATAATTTAAATGGATTGTTTAAGTCACTAAGTTTTCAATAATTATCCTGCAATAGACTTATGTAATTCAAATACCATGTGGGGATTAAGAAAGAAACACAGAAATAATAAATAAATATCAGTAAATAAAAACCATTACACTCTTTGTTAGTCTATAGCTCTCCAGGTGAGAATTACTTTTACTTTCTTAAATAGTTGAACAAAATGAAAATAATAATAATGAGCAATGTGAAATTTTTGTGATATTCAAATGACACAACACGCATACTGATATTGCAGCACACCCACATATGTTCATTTATATATTATCTCATCTATCTAATGTTACAACAATAAAGATTAGATTTGATGCAGTCTTTTTAATTTTGATGCTACAAAGCAAAAAATATGGTGTTTGCCCCTTTAAAGGAAAAATTTACAGTACTTTCACTGAAACATTTTGTGTTTTTAAACATCAACTTTCACAAAGAATAGAAGCATATTTTATGTATGTGTAATATTCTTAGTGTGAATCTCTGCCTCTGTCTTCTAAATTATAAAATATGTACATTCTACAATGTTCCAATGGAGCACTGTGCTCCCTAAATGTAGGATATGTTTATTTGTACAGCTTTCCGCTATAGCATTTTAAGGTGCAGGCTTCAAGTTTAGGATTCTTTCTAATTTTGTTATCCATTTCTTATGGATAGTGCATATTCTAAGTTCATAAAGGCTCTAAGATATTCTCTACAGTTCTTAGCCCTGCATTGAACTGTCTAAATGTACTTCATACCATCTGGTTCATTTTTTATAAAGGCCCTGCAGGGGTGAAGAGTTGTAAATAATTACTTGGCGTTTCCAAAGGGTTACACAGAGATGGAACACCTATTAGCATTGCATGAGGGAGTAAACCCAATAGCATGATGACTTTATAAAGTGGAAACAGGCCCAAAAGAAAAATGAAGTGCCAATGGTGAAAGGTACAAAATATTAATGAAAGCTCTCTAAGAAATGTAGAGGCACTGTGGCTGCCTTTGACATGTAAAAGGGGAGAAGCCAAAAAACACAAGAGAGAGATGAATTACTGAGTTTTTGATTTTTTTGTTTTTTGTTTTTTACTCTTGTGAACTTTCTGATAGAATGGCTTGGAAACATTGTAAATATTATCTGATATCTATAATACAAAGGTTCTCTAACATGTAGCATGTGGAATTTACTTATAACTTAACTTAAAAACATTAAAATATAAAATACATTTTAAAATAAATTCTACATATAATAATTCTGTTTTTGTTTTCCTTCTCAATGTACAATTTAAATTTTGCTAATATCTAATCCACATGTTGAAAATATGGAGAAGTAATTATATTTATTTTATTTTTAGTTTAATTTAGTTTAATAAATATCAAACCAGACATAAATAGAGGAAGAACAATCACAAATCCCTGTCATTTAAAAACAGAAGTAAAAAACAATCATATCCATTACTATATAAGCAAATAATAAATTTATTGTATATACTAAAGTTATAAAATAGAATGGGAGGGGTATATCAATAGTTGCTATGATTATTTAAAAGGAATACTTATAGAAATTTAATACATGCAATTTTTAATACTCCTGTGAATAATTATAGGAAGAAAAGACGGTTGAGGTTCTCATTGCAGAATGCTACTATGGTGATGCTGAGCTGGGAACCCAAACCTAGAATTACTGTAATCTTTTCGGCCTTATCAAGGTATTCCCAATAACCTTGTCAAAGGTAGATATGTTAAAAGGTCAAATGTATTTTTCCCTTTCCAAGTGGCTTTATTCTAAACCACAAACTCATACTAAGAAGGATAAGGTGAACCACCTGGCAGGTTCTATAATCTTCTGGTTTAGAGGAGCTAATATTTACAGCCCAAAAATGAAGCACACTGAGTGGACTTCTTCTTTGCTTAGTCCACAGTCAATAAATGTTTTTGTAGCCAGGCATTGTACATACCTGTAGTCTCAGCACTTGCTAGGCAGAGTCAGTCATCAATATCCCCCAGCTATGAACCATGTAAGCTATAGTAATGACTTGCCTGGGAAGTTATAGCCATATTAGTGCAATAGCCGCATGAATATGAGAGTAATCAGCCATTTTTTTTTTATATTTTTGGATTTAAGAAATATTCCATATTATTGAATCCAGACCTTTAAAATATCAATGAGGCAAGATAGATCATAGGCCTTAGGGAGAAACCTCAAAATATTCTGATTTAGCAATAAAACAACTCCTCCTGACATATTCCTAAACCCATAAGTCAGTGCATCACTCAACCCTTATCAGATAAAATTCTTTCAGTGAATAGAGATTAATAAAGAGACCTACAATAAGTCAATGTGCAGTAAATAATGAAGTTTGAAGTCTTCATCCATACATATCATACCTCAAGTCTTGTCTCAAGATTCAGTGATATATTCAGAAGAGTTTAGAGAAAGTCTGGTAGAGTGAAAGGTAATTGAAAACTTCAAGGAAACGATATATGTCTCTCTTAGGGTTCTCCTTGTTATCTAGCTCCTCTAGGGTTGTGGTCAGTAGGCTGGTTATCTTTGCTTTATGTCTAATATCCATTTCTGAGTGAGTACATGCTATGTTTGTTTCCTGGGTCTGGCTTACCTCACTCAGTATCTCCTGATAAAATTGGGAGTGTATGTGAGGAGGTGAAGGAAAGGTGGAAGGGGAAGGAGAGGCCAGAAGGGGAGGGAGTAGGAGAACATGGGATAATGGAATGGTTCAGTTGGGGTAAAGATAGAGAGGCACAGCAAGGAAAGAGTTATCTTTATTGAGGGAGCCAATATGGGACTACTGAGAAGCCTGGCACTAGGGAAATTATCAGGAATTCACAAGGATGACCCCAGCTAAGATCCTAAACAATATTGGAGAGGGTGCCTAAACTGGCCTTCCCCTATAATCACATTGATGACTACCTTAATTGTCTTCATAGAAACTTCATCCAGCAATTGATGTAAGCAGATGCAGAGATTCACAGCTAAGCACTGGGCTGAGCTTCTGGAGGAGCCAAACTGGTTGAGTTTTGGAAAGGTGTCTCTTCTTGACTATAGTATTTCACATTCTCTTCTTGATTATAGTATTTCATATTCTTGTATCATCGTCCATGGAAAAAAGGGAAATTTTTTATTGTAAGGCACTTTTTACAGTTATACTTATTAATTATCATCACAAAGGCTGAACTTTTAGTATAGTTACCTCCCCAAAGCCCCAAGTCCTGATGATATTACATTGAACATTAAGATTTTAATGTAGAAATTTTGGAGAAATTAAATCATTTTTGCCATTTCTGAAACATCCATGTATTTCACAAATATGCTTCTTTGTGAATTAGTTTAAATCACTTAGTTAAACTAAGAACATAGAGAAACCTAAGCACACACCTGTGCCATCAGCATCTTATTCAAATTAAGATATCAATCTGTTTATGAGCTGGTCTTGTTCATCAGTAGTGGTATGTCCCTGAATTGAATTATTCTGATGTCAACAAGCCAGGCATTGGGTGCCTGAGTAGGTAATGGTTTGAGTAAACAATAATGGAAGGAACAGAGCATCTGTTTTTTTACACTGATCAATAGTTAAACAGAATTTATGTGGAAGGCAGAAAAAAAACACAATATTGCACACATTGAATTAAATTCTCATTAAATAAGATATCTTGAATTTATTTTTTCTATGCTACAGTGAAATAAATAATTAAAAATAGCCATTATCTTTTTAGAATTGCAGAAAACGAATTTTCCATATCTGCTTGGCAAGCTTATTAACTACATTTTTTTTCCTTTTAAAAAGAAAAGAGTTTATACCCCTGATGAATTGAATTTATTCAATCATTGTTGTAATAATATTATCATGGTTATATTTGCATATTTGTATTCAGAGCTCTCATTTCTCATTAAATATTCAATAGATAAAACTAAAATGATAATATCAGATATTAAAGAAATGTCAACTTTAGAGGCCCACCTATAACTGTTGCCTTAATTAAAAGATTGGCCCAAATATAAAACCCTAATTATAAATCTATTTTTTTCACATTTTAGAAATATGTATCTTATTTTCTTTTACTTCAATTGAGCCATCATTGTAGAAATATCTGGTCCTTAAAATTGCTCTTACAACAGTGTAGAACTGAATTATTTTCTCAAACACTATAATTTATTAAACCTATAGTAGTCATGGTAAGTAAACTAGTGAGAAAATCTGGAACATACTCAAGCTTCCAAGGGTAAATCCAATACTACATCATTAAGGCATTGAGGGACTATCTTGTCAGGTCATATCAGGAAGAAAGGGAAATCTTCAACTTTGCTAGAAGAGGAAGCTCAGCTACAAGAAAGCACTGCAATGTCCACAGATATTGTTTACTATGATATTAAACACAGGGGCCTGTTCAATAAGGCAGTACTTTTGTGAGTTGTTAATATTTTTAAAGGTTTAGATATCTTTATCTTATCTGTGGTTTTGTTTGCATGTATTCTCCTGGATCTAGAGTCACAGGAGTGTGTAAGACACATTGTTGTAATATAGGCAGGCCACTTGGCCTGCCGCCCCAGCTCCTGGCAGCCAGCTAGCTGTATACCCGAAATAATTACACAGAAACTGTATTCTTTTAAACACTGCCTGGCCCATTAGTTTTAGCCTCTTATTGCCTAGCTCTTACCTATTGTTCTAACCCATTTTTAATAATCTTTGTAGCCCACGAGGTGGCTTACCAGGGAAGATCTTAACCTGCGTCTTTCTGGAGTGGGAGAACCATGGAGACTGACCTGACTCAACTTCTTTCTCCCAGCATTCTGTTCTGTTTTCTCCGCCTACCTAAGGGTTGGCCTATCAAATGGACCTAGGCAGTCTCTTTATTAATAAGAAATCACTCCCACATCACCACATTGTGGGTGCTAAGAAATAAATCAGAGTCCTATAGAAGAATGACCAATGCTCTTAACCCAAGATACAACTCCTGAATAATTTACCTACAGCATATGCTTATGCTCTAAGCTCTGGAGAGGAAATCATATAACTATGCTCATAGCCTCTCCTGCGTAGACCACCCTGATGCAAACCTCTGTTCTCCGGGACCTCACCTCCTAACTTGGGGAGGCCATCAGTTTCAGACCTCCTCAGGGGTCACAGAGTGACTAGCACTCTGAAATTGGCTGTACTGCTGAACTTTCCTATGCACCCTAAATGATACTTTTATGAAATAAATTGATTGTCAAACACAAACCTGATATATAATGACTCCACCAAACTTATATTTGCAATTAGAAAATTAATGTGAGCCGTGTCGTTATTTACCATGATTGGTTAGTATTAATATGATAATGGAGCACATAAGTAAATACTTAAACATATTTGTTAGTATGAGACAATATATAACAATCATATTCTCCCTTAATGATTATATTTTTCTATCAGGTTGTGTTTTAAACTATCAATTCTATCAAATATTTACTGGCTGTTACATGAAGTAGCATTGTGACAGTTCATACTTTGTGAGTAGAACAAATGTCACAAATGACATTATATACATGAGGATTTATTTATGGATTTATATTATTTAAATACCAGTACTAAACAAAGTATGCCAATTAACACTTTTAAACTTAGTACTTGGAACACTGATAAAAGAGAAATTGCAGGAAGTTGAAGGTGAGTCTAGATTATACAGTAAGCTTCAAAAGTATAGAAAACAGAAGAAAAAAGAAAGGAAAAGATAAAAGAGAAGTCAAAAGAAAATAATAACTAGCATTTGTTATAATGCTGAAAGAAATTTTTAAGTAATTTTTCCTCTCTTACAGGTTTGATTCAGGTTTGTCTTACGTATACATGAACCTAGTAAATTTCTTAGAAGCCTTGACTTTTTGCTAACTAAATATTTATTTAAGGAGAAAGCACAAAGCTTAGTTTCATAAAGTAACTGAACAGGAAAACTTAGTAGAATCCTTTGAGGGAATCCCTGTCAAAAAAAAAAAACTTACTGCTTATTTGAAATTTTAGACTTTGAGTTTTAGTAAGCTACCTTGAAATGTCCCAGAGAATAAAAAAATCATGTTTTAAAATTATAAAACATTGTTTAGTACCAAAATCTGCTCCTGAGACTTTATTTAATAATGAACTCCAAGGAGGCCTTCCAAAAATCATCATATATACATACATATATATATATATATGTATATATATATACATATATATATATATATATATATATGTTTACTTACTTATTGGTTGTACTGTGTTGAATTAATAACCTTGAGGATTCTAGGCATGTATTTCACCTTTGATTTACATCTTCAACTTTTTTCTTTATTTTGTATTGAGACAGATTTTCAAGGATTTGCCTGCACTGGTCTTGATTGGACTTTGTAGCTTAAGAAAGTTTAGAACTCCTGATTTTTGTGACTCATCCTCTCAAATGTAGGGTTTATATGAGTGTGCAACTATGACTGCTTTTTTTCTTTTTAAAACATGTTGTTAAAATACGTTATTGGTTGTGGGATAAACAGTTTTCTCCAGAGAAGAACACAATAATACCTAGTGGTCAGCCAGAAAAAAAAATATATATTCCAATAACATTATAGAGATTTATGGTTATAAATGTGTATGTACATACTCATAAATATATGTATTGAATAACAATACAAAAGATGGTAATGAATTTGAAAGAGATCAAGTATGGATATTTGGGAAGGTTTGATTTGGAGGGAGAAAGGGAAATGGAGGAAAAAATGCAATTACATTATAATCTCAAAAAATAAAAGAAAAATTCTAATTTATGAAAATATGAATTGTAACTGATCTCAAATGTTGTACAGTAAATTAACCTCACATGAGTTTTTTTTCTCACAGCACTATCTTAGAGTATTATAAATTTCAGGACAATGTGAACAGTGCAATATAAAAAAGACTGTGTACCACTTGATAGTTCATAATATATAAAGAAAGAAGAAAGAGATGAAAAACCTTTGTCTTTAACTGACCACTTAAACTGCTGAGTTCGTGGAAATTTGTTAAGATAACCTCATTGCAGTAAATGCAACCATGCAATAATACACGCAGCTATCAGAGAACAAAAAAACAAACATGAAGTACATGATGTGATCATGTACATATATCAAATTTTGATATATTGCACAGAAAATCATTCCATTTCCTCTTTGTATGCATAATGCATTCAAGAGTAATATTATTCTGAGCTGGTAATCTTAATCTGTGCACAAACGTGTGTGTGTGTGTGTGTGTGTGTGTGTGTGTGTGTGACGCCTTCCCCCATGCCCTCCTTACTCTAATCCAATATATGAGCAATTTTCTCTGGAGAAAGAATAGAAAACTAATGAACATAGTTCTCAAGTTCCTCAGCCTGGAAAAAAATAAAGAACATCAACAAATATGCAACTAATGGACTGATCACCAAATGATGGCAGTTTTCAAAACAGAGATTCAAGTTCAAATGCATCCCAAGTTTATGAACAGCACAGATAGAAAACAGAACAAAAGCAGAGCTATGCTAGCTCCCCAGTTTGGCAAAGGTCTTAGTATAGAGTAATGATTTCATTCTGTCCAGGTGAAACACAAGAATTCCTATACATTGCATGTCTGCATAGATCCAAATAACAATTCTAGAAGTATAGAAGGTAAAGCTTAAAGAAGAAACTTGTTGGAAAATATACAATAAGAAGATAAACATTCTGTGACTGCAAGCACCACAAGTTTTATTTGAAGGCTATTGGATATAACATTCACTTCTTGCTTCTAAGAATTGATTTTCAGCCAGAGAGCATTCAAAATTCTCATGTATATAATTCAAAGCCTCTAATATTTATGCTAAAATTTATTTTAGTGACCTAATGAATCAGTACTTGGCACTAACAAATTATCAGAACGTGTCATATCTTTACAAAATAAATTATAGCTTAAGAGTAAAGAAAGACGGTGTTTTCAAATCCAACAACCAAACAATAACTAATGGGAACATTTTTAACCTAGACAATGATTTACAACAGGACTTACAGTTGTAGTACATTAATTCAGCAGAAGACTTTACATCTATCAACTGGTACTTTTGTCCTGTTGTTTATAAATCAAAACTTAGTGAAGAGTCAGGGGCTTATAAATCCAGACAGTAAATTTAAACTTTTAACATTTGCTTATTAAATAAGTTATTTTAAGAATTACATTTTAAATAAATTGAATTAGAAAATATATTTAAAATTAGGTTAAACTATTGAATTAAAGAATCATAAGTACAATAGAAAAACAGAACAAAAAGTACTAATGCTGCTCTGCCTTTCATCAGATCATGACAGGAATGTATCAAGAAGAATACCAACACTTAAAGAGTTTACTAAAAGAATTATTTAATTCATATTTTCAATTTTCTTTATATTTTTCCATTTCATTGATGTGTGTGTGTGTGTGTGTGTGTGTGTGTGTGTGTGTGTGTGTGTGTGTATGTAGGTGCCAGAATATCCCAAAAGAATCCAGAAGCATTGGATTACCTAGAGCTGGAGTAACTATTGTTGTGATACACCTGATGTAGGTACTAGATACCAATCTTGGGTCGTACAGAATCACAACAAGTGTTCTAAAGTTTTAGACCATCTCTGTAGCTCGCAGTTAGTCTTTATTTTGATATAGGGATTTAATTCAAATAAGTATTCAATTTATAACATTTTTGATCTGTTAGACATGGACATCCAAAAATGTTTATATGCAAAATATCACCTGAACAAATTCCACCTATTTATAGACAGTAAATCCACACATCTTCTTTATCCCTTCAAACAATTGTGCCATTTGCATTCCCTTGTGGCTACAAAAAGACATTATTGCCACGTTCTTCCTCAAAAAATAGCCACTCACTATGGATGGGCTTGATGCAAATAATTTCTGATGGAGACTCATCCTCTTAAAAGAAACTGATAATATTTTAAAACACATGCTCAATGGTAGAGTTTGTTTTAAGACCTAATTATTAGAAGTACTTAAAGAAAATGTGTATTTCAGAATAAACTGAATGAAATAAAAGAACCCTGATCCTAAAACCTGGAATTTATATGTAACATTCATCCACACTCAATAGTTTTACTCTCAATTGTATTTAACAACATATGTACATTCAAATCTAACAGAAATTATGACTAATTATAACCTTGTTCATTCATTCAAATTGAAATTTTAGAGACTTGGGCATGTCAATAAATTAATCAACTACTATTTTTTTTCTGAAAATCAGAGTAATAGGACACACAAAGTTGGAAGAGAAAATCATCCATTGCAATGCTGAAGCAGCTCCATTAGATCCAATATATACAAATCAAAAGTAAATAAAGCCTATGAAATTGTAGAAATTCAGTTTATATTTCATTTTTCCACTATCTTTTGTCTGTGTTTTGGAAGACATGTGTAGCCACTAATTAGAAGTCAGAAAAAATACTTAAGTGCCAATAATTTTAAAAGTATATTGAACCAAAAGAATCCAGAGATTCAATGCATCTCATTGAAATCCCAATGTCATTCTATAATTAAACAGAAAAAAGGCAGTCAGTTTTCTTTTGTAAGCATAAAAGATTTCAGATAGCCAAAAATTTTTGAGCAGTGACAACAACAACAAAGAATAAAGGCTTAAGTAACAGAAAGCTGAGTTTAAAGCAAATCACAAAATAATAGTCACAAACATTATGGTACAGGCACAAAAAATACACACTTCAAAGGAACAGGGTAAAGATTTATATGTAACTCCACATAGTTACAGAACACAAAAACTTTTATAAAAAGCCAAAAATAATCACTGGAGAGAAAACATTTTCTTTAACTGATATTGAAAAAAATATATGTAGAATAAGTTATACACTTATCTCTCAACTGCACAAATATTAATAATGAATGGAAAATAGACCTTAATGTATGTCCTGAAACTACTATGTATACAACATTCCTTCCATGTATGCTTGTATATCAGAAGAGGGCACCAGATCTCATTATAGATGGCTGTGAGCCACCATGTGGTTGCTGGAAATTGAATCAGGACCTCTGGAAGAGCAGCCAGTGCTCTTAACCACTGAGCCATCTCTCCAGCCTTGTCCTGAAACTACTAATGGAAAATTAGATAGAACCCCTCATGATAAAGGCATGAATAAAGAATTTTGAAAAAGACATACATTGCTCAGGAAAAAAGACCAATAACTGATAATTTGTACCACATGCCATTCAGAACCTGTGCAGCTAAGGAAGGAGCTAATCAAGTGATAAAATATGTGCCAACTATATGTCTACAAGAGGGTTACTACATAGCTTATACAAAGAACTCAAGAAATTAAACAAAGAGTTCAAAAATTATGTGCTGAGAAGGACAGAGAGTGCACAAAAGTAAAATCAAATGGATGATAATCACTTTTAAAAGTATTCAATATTGCTGGGTCCAGGGCTAGGTTGATCCCAAATTTCCTGAGAAACCGCTACACTGCTTTCCAAAATGGTTGCACAAGTCTGCATTCCCACCAGCAATGGATGAGTGTGCCCCTTACTCCACATCCTCTCCAGCAAAGGCTATCATTGGTGTTTTTTATTTTAGCCATTCTGATAGGTGTAAGATGGTATCTCAAAGTTGTTTTAATTTGCATTTTCCTGATTGCTAAGGAGGTTGAGCATGACCTTAAGTGTCTTTGGCCTTTTGAACTTCTTCTGTTGAGAATTCTCTGTTCAGTTCAGTGTCCCATTTTTAATTGGGTTAATTAGCATTTTAAAGGGGGGGGGGGCTTGGACTTCCCACAGGGCAGGGAACCCTGACTACTCTTCAGGACTGGAGAGGGAGGGAGAGGGGAGTGGGGGATGGAAAGTGGGGGGAGGGGGAGGGAAAAGGGAGGCGGGGAGGAGGCAGAAATTTTTAATAAAATAAAAGAAGTCAATCAATAAATAAAAAAATTCAGTATTTTCAGACATCAAAAATTCAAATTACTGTGTTTTTTTAACCTCTATGGGTATTTTTAAAGAGAGACACACACCTGGATATTCAAAGCTAACGTCTACAAATGAGAGAAACACGTGATATTTGTTCTCCAGGATCTGGGATACCCCACTCTGAAAAATTGTTCCCTGTTACATCCATTTACCTGAAATTTTCAAAATTATATTTTTTTTTAGCAGCAGGATATATCCCATTGTGTGAACATACCACATTTTCATCTTCTTTCCCCAGTTAATGGATATCTAGGCTTTTTCTGTTTTGTGACTATTGTGAAGAAAGCAGCAATGGACATGAATGAGCAAGTATCTCTTTATAATGCTCTGGGTAGATGTCCAATAATTGTATAACTGGATCATTTGTTAGATCATTTCATCATTACTGAGGTTCCCCCACACTGATTTCCATAGTGGCTGCACCAGTTTGCTCTTGCATGAACTGTGAATAAGCGTTCTCATTTTTGCACATCTATGCGAAAATTGTTTTCATTTTATTTTTAGCCATTCTGACTGGGATATATTGTAAAGTGCTCAGTACTGAATGAAACATTTATATCCTATATTTTCCTCCCCAAACTCAGAAATCACTGCAGAGTATGGGATGAAAAATTATGATCCAGACATGGTAGGTAACTATGAGAAATATCTGTTTTCCAAACAAAAGAGGGCAGTAGGCAAACAGTGGTAAATACAGTATTCACAAAGACCTGCACAAGTTCAATTAGACAATTTTTAGGGGAGTTGCACATCCCAACCCTGTCAAAGAAGCTAATGGTAACTTCTCCAGCTAGTTGCAAGGAGAAGGAAAGTTTTCTTCATGAGTATAGCCCTTGGAAGGTTAACCATCTTCCAGTGCAGAGTCACACACTGAAGAGTATATAAGAAGCATCAGTTTGATTTATGGGCTTAAGTTTAAGGGAAAGAAGTTAGATGGGTATGGAAATAGGTAAGGTCAATCTAAGAGGAGCTGGTGAAGGAATGATATGGTCCAAGCAAAATGTATGGCACTTCTCAATATGTAATTTAAAAGTAGTTTTTAAATCTTAAAAAAGAAAATTGAAATCCAAATAAAATGCCATCTTACTCAAGTCAGAATGGATATCATCAAGAAAATACATGACAGCAAACATTAATGAAGATGTAGGAAAAGAGAAACCAATATTCAATTTTGATGAGATTTTAAACTTTCATGGCCAGTATGGAAATAATCAGTGTACAGGTTCCTCAAAAAGGTAATAGTGCGGGACAATTGTCTATATTCTGTCAATTATGTTTTAAATAAACGCTGATTGGACAACATCCAGGTAGTAAGTATAGGTGGGACAACCAGATAGGAAGTACAGGGAGGTCAATGAGAACAGGAGACTTCTGGGAAGGAGGAAGCCCATTCCTCCCCAGTCCTGCCCAGACACAGAAGAAGGAAAATGTGAATGCCCTGCTGAAAAAGGTACTAAGCCATGTGGCTAACATAGACAAGAATAATGAGCTAATACATGTTATAAGAGTTAATAAGAAGCCTGAGCTAATGGGCCAATTGGTTTATACTGTGTGATTTCTTTGGGACTTAACCATTGTGGGAACTGGGTGGGACAGAAACCCCGACAACAAAAATAGAACTATCAAATATATCACTCCTGGAATTACACTCAAAGAGAACTATACTCTGCAGCATAGATACTACACATTCCTATTTATCATTGTTATATTCACCATAACAATGAAATGAAATCAGTCTCCATGTCCTTCATCTAACGGGTAGATAAAGAAATGTGGCACAATAGATTTTTATTTAGATGTGACACATATGAATAATAGAAATTCATTAAGCTTTAAAATATGGAAAAAAATGGAAAGTCTCAGGAAGATGTATGTAACTTGAAAACACTACATTACCTACATTATCCCAAACTCTGTAAGGCAAACACCACATGTACTTTCTCATATGTGGATTCTAACTTATACTCATTATACATGTGTATTTACATAAGAATGACCATATACTGTGGCCAGGAAAATTCAAAAGTGTCCTTGAGGTGGAAAAACATGTTTATAGGAGGATAGAGCAGATAGTAGAATATATGTAAGTGTCAAAGCAGAAGGGAAGATGCAGAAGGCAGAAAGTTTTAAGCAGTCATAAAGGGTATAGAGAGATGGGGGAAAGGAGGAGTTGGAGGAGCCTCAACTAAAACTAAATATGTATGAAAAAGGCATAAGGAAATCTGCTATTTTATAAGGGAGTTAAAAATATTTTTTTTTAAAAAGTAAAAATTAAAATTAAAAAAGTGAACCTGAAAAGATTTATATTGTGTGGGTAGATAAAGCTGCTCCCGGAAGCCATAAAGATATTATAAGAAAATTCCAGTGCCAGGGATAAGCAACTTTCCTAAGCGTTGTTCAACAGAGAGGCTGTTTAGACCTCCAAAACAATACAGCCTATTGGCACTGCTTTTTGTCTACTCGAACTAGCTGGTGAAAATTTATTGCTGAATGTCACATACTTTGTCTGAAGGACATTGTGAAATAAAACCAGAAGTTTTCTCCCTGCTGTATAGCTTTCACAGTGGTAGAGGGTGCAATGTAAGCTGCCGCAGGGAAATTGCATAAACAGTCTTACTCAGCTGGTAACCCTGCATGCTACACAAAGGACCTGTCAGCAAAGAATTGCTACTGATGCAATAATGGCATGATAGCTATGAGGGTGATCTGTGACTTCCTGGTTTGAGGTCCACACTTTCAAAGGGAATTCACATTGTGTACATTAAATCTAGCTGAAACCCTTGTCTAAGGAAGTCATATGCTTAATTGAGGAAGTCACTATTATTGTTTTGTTACACATGAAGTGTGCCAAACTGCAATCTAAATATTTGCCTGTATTTCCATGAATTAGTGCTACTCTCCATTTGGTAAAAATGCCATTTTTCCCCAATGAGAAGTAGTTTACTAAAAATAATGGTCAAAGTGCCAAGAATAAAGGACTTTCAAATATGTGTTGATACATGAGGCATTTATATCAACATCACCAAGACTCAGTCTGCACCACGAGAGAGGGAGTGGAAAGTATGTAAGAGCCTGAGGATGTGGAGGGATGCTTTGAAACAGTCTTCTGAATGTGAAATGACTGTTGCACTCATAACTCACAGCAGATGTAGTTAACCTAAGAAAGCTTACATAATATATGTGGCTCATAAATATCCCACAATGAATGGGATAGGAACTCACAAGGCTCCAACACTCCCCATGAACCATTGGTTTTGGTTATTAGGAATTGTTGAGTTACATTTGCAACTAGAATAAGAAGTTTAGTCTTTATACTCCTAGTCCACTGGCTATCCTTTGCTGCATCATTTTGGAAGATAACCTAGGGCAAAAGATGAAGTGGTAGTTGTGCCTCCTGGATATAGAGAGATTACAAAGTTGTCACAAAAATCAAGCATACATATTTATGTAACCTTCTAACAGCAATTGATGCAACTTTTGCATTCTTTCTGAACCTCTCTTGGAACTGAACCCAGCAAACAAAATTAAACTGTCAGAAAATGTATTGTTTTTATCTCAGTTATAAATATAATCCATACTTTCTTCAGGTGGCTCAATAGAGAAAGAAAAAAAGCAAATTTAAATAGGTAGACTAACTGTAGTTTTTATGTCTCTTTTCTCTTTCTTTAGCCATCATGGCTACAGTATGAAATAGGAAATTTTTCTTTTATTTAAAACATTGAGGAAAAGGTTGTCTCAAAATACTCTAAACATGTTCTTCTTGGCAAACAGAATCCCAGTATTCCTAAATGAGAACATCAAGAACATAGCTACAATGCTTGTTGACTTGACTTATATTGCCTGAACTACTTCTATATCAGTAGATCATTTACAATCCTCCAATGAATTCACACTTATAAAAATTAGAACTTTTTAATATCTATTTTTCAGAGAAGCCTGAACTGATAGATAGCTTTAAAAGTTAAGGGAAGTGGGAAAAATTTCCCTGTAAAAGTATGTAGTAAAACTTTGAAATCTGGCTTCATAGGTATCATGCATCTTATAAAATCTAATAGATAATATAGATAAAAATGTCAGTGTCAAAAACCAATGATAGTCATATACTTCTTCATCTCAGCCAAGCACTGTGCACCAATCTAGGGATAAAGGGTGAATAGTGAAGAATGATGCCCTTCTTTATTTTTTCCAGCCTCAACAATGCAGTCAACTCATTGTCCCTTACCTGGCCAGAGGAACATTCTAATCTTTACTCACTGAGAAATGAGTTTGTGGCACAAAGAAATTCATGAATGCTTTAGGGGAACATATCTCTTCCATGATGATGAAGAATCTCCCACCAGGACCTACCACGTTCCACAGAAATTCCCCAGTTCCATTCTTTAGAGATACATTTGTTAGGGAGATGTGCCACAGAGAGAATTTAGTAGATACAACTACTTACTGCCTGAAATGTGAGGAGAGTAGGAAGGATATGATATACTGGCTGCTATGAACAATCAAACAAATACACTAACCATAATTTGAATGGAAGAATCTTGTTGTTCCTATGTACTTAACTAGGCAAAAATATCAGCATGATTGAAAGGAAGCTTCTATATGTTTTAAGGTACTTCTGACTTTGAAAAGACACATATAAAACAAGGCACAATTCAAAAGACCATCAAAATGCAACAGAGGTATTGAATAAAGGGTGAAAGGGTTCACCTGAAATGTGAGCTTTATAGAGTCTTTTGCAAGTAAACTGTGCAGTTGTTGAGCTCAGGAACTGCATTAGAGTTTCTTGAAGTTGAGCAATGAGCATCAATAACTGGAATACAGACTTTAAGTTATGAGCTACAAAAATATTTGTCTTGGGAGAAACAAAGATCAAATAATTTTTTCCAGCTATTAGTGGAGTCCTGTCTGAGACCATTTGGCCATTTGTCTGCTGAACACACAGTTTTTGTCACTTTTAGAAGAAAAAAGGTCATAGGGTTCAATGACCTAACATACTTTGGGCAATGTTTTCAAAGAGCCTGACACCATGATAATGAGTCTGATCTTGGGAGTCTTGTCTAAATCACTAAATCTCAAGAATGATTTCATAGGGATTTATTCTGCTGGGAGGGTTTAAAATCAGAAAGAGAAGCATTCAATATACACTTTCTATACTACATTTTCCAATATTTTATAGGCACTGAATCTTTGAAAGGGCTATTTTAATCCTGGCTCAATCAACACTGCAAGTATTATTCTATACATTTATCTATTATTGCCCTATTAATTTGTATTCTTAGTGAGAATTACAAATATTTGGGGGAACCATGTCTCTAATTTTTATACACATTAAATATTACCAACATAAAATTTATTACATAAGAGTAAGATATTATGTAAGGAAAATAATAGCTGTAAAGAAGAGAGGAGAGCCATAGATATATAAGTCATACTAAGAATCAAGATGTATTATAACCTTATGATAAGATAAAAATTACCTTAACTGCTTAATAAATATGTGTTTATAAAATTCTCAAGAGAAATGTAAGGTACTGATATCTCTATTCTAAAATGAGTAAATCAGAGCTCATCTGAAATACAATAGTTTTCTGAACTCAGCAAAAAAGAAAAATAGACCTCACATTTGAAATCTGTTCTGATTAATGTTAAAGCCTTTGTTTTTAATCTACAAGGTCCAGATATTTTCAATACTTTTGTTTTATAATTTCTCAATTATTTAGTAAAAGGGAGGCAAAGGGTTCAAGTTTTAGCAATTAAGGACTCTTTGATGAAGGAAATTGTGTCAAGTTGATTTTAATGCTAATGTTATTCCTTAAGAATGTCATAGCTTCCAGGCTTTAAAAAAGCATCAGAAATGAAAGCAAGGATTAGAATATCATTGGAAATATTCATCTTTCTTCTCCACTCCACTGAAGATAAAAAATCTTAATCATCAATTTAATATAGAAAAACATTTACCTCAGCATTCATGAACATACAACTGCTAAAATATGCCAATATAAAGAAATATACATAAGTCATAATCCAGATATGTATGGAAAGACATTTTAATTACCTAAATATGTCTGTATGTACAGACTTGTTTCAATGTTACAGAGATGCAGTTATGAAATATAAAGAATGAAGGAAGAAACTAAGGCTTGCCGGCAGTCATGTAGATTCCTCTTGAGGATACTTTATGTGTTTTTGCTGTATTAGAAATAGTTGTAAATTTGAAAGATATTCTGAAGTTATCTCTTATTGGATTGTGAAATTCCATGCTCTTCTTCATTGGTTTTCAATACTATATGAAATTATTGTTAAAATAAATTTATGTATTTTCCTCTCACAATAAATTTTACTTGACATATTTTGTTAATGAATTTGGGTTGAATTCATTATATTTGTATTCATTAAATATAAAGATCTTGGTTAGTTCTTTTCATTATGTGGAAAAATTTAAGTGTATTTTACACAGGTTTCCAAATCATGAAATTAAATATTATTGAAAAGGAGTAAACTATTGATATATATTTAAAAGAAATACACCTTTAAAAGGATTCCTTCTCTTTCTGAATGCATTCCTTTGCACCAAGTACATGACATATGACCATGGAGGTCAGAAAGTGGCATCTGTTCCTAGGGAACTAGAGTTACAAAAAATAGTGAGCTACCACACAGGTGCTGGAACCCAAAACTGAGTTATCTGCAATAGTATGAAGTGCTCTTAATCAGTAAGCTGTATCTCCAGCCCCACACAAATGTTACTGTTTTATATGAGATGTACAAACAGAAGCAAAATAGCTAAATTTAAATATTTAGGAAATATTAAAATTTCTGAATTATTTTCCTGGCACTTTTCAGAGAAGATGAAAGCCAAAAGACTTAAATATATACTCTTCTGGCTTAACTATGGCTTAATTCACAAAGCTTTATGTGTCTTTTGGCTAATGAATGAATTTATCTCATCTGAGAAGAATAATTTATACCCCAAATATTATTGTCCTTTTATAAGTATAATTTTACTTTGGTATTTTTTTATATTTGTATATTACTTGAAAATAAAATAATATGCATTTGTAGATATTTTTTCCCAAAGAAATAAAAACTTCCAATGGCCATGTCAGAGGAGCAACAGATGGCAATTGACTTCAGGGTATCAGTCCAACTGAAGGCAAATTCCTGATCTGTGAATCATGGATAGGCAAGACTCCAAGACCACAGACCCTGAAACATCTTTTGTTTCTGCTGTGCTTTAAGTGCTTGCTGCTCTTTTTATTGGGTATCTGAGATAGTGTAAATGGCTGTGAAGAGATTCCCTACTGTCTGTAATATAGTGTATTTATCTCATGAAAACAAACCATACTACTGGGCATTTTTACCTGTGGATTATAATGAAGATGATTCCTCCATAAGCCGAACTGTCTAACTGATAATAATAATGTTTGTTTATACATATTTTAGATGAATATAAATAAATATAGGAAAATATTAAATAGCAAGCATCTATGAGTTTCATCTAAGGAGCTGTATTAGATAACAGTTCAAGTTAATAACTGAGAAAAATATTGTGTACCATGAGTCAGGCTGTCTCAAATTCCTTCACTCATAATGCTGAAAGATGCAGTCAGAGGTTTCAATGTGCATTATTAGCTGAAACAAAACTTTAAAATAACTTCAGGAGGCCCTGTTTAGGTGCTGAGGAGTTCCATCTGGACGGGTGAGTATGCGCTATCCAGGGGGAATTGTCCCAGAAGAGAGCACAAACCCCTCCCCCAGCTCCTTCTGCAGGGCTGTCTTTCATACACATGACCCAGCCCCCCAGCACCCCCCACCCCTGCCCTGCTGTATGCTAGGACCAGTGCTCAAGAACAGTTTTAAGCTCCTACACTAAGGCTACCCACCCAGAGCTGTGAGTGCCTGCCTATTGGGCAGGGCTCAAGGTCCCCTGTAAGGGAGACCAGGCACCTTCAGCTTGTGCTCCAGGGTCTCCTGTGCTCTCCTGGACCCCAACCTGCCTGCCAAATTTTTCCATTTGTCCCCGGATCATTGGGCTACCAGGCAGCCCTGCTTAGGTGCTGAGGAGTTCTATCTGGATGGGTGAGTGTGTGCTATCCAGGGGCGGATTGTCCTGGAAGAGAGCACAAAACCCCTCCCCCAGCTTCTTCTGCTGCACTGTCTTTCTTACACACGAATACCCCCTCCTAAGCCTGCGTTTTCTGCTAGGTCCTTTGCTCAGGAACAGTTTTCTGCTCCTACACTAAGGCTACCCACCCAGAGCAATGAGTGCCTGCCTACCGGGCAGGCCTCAAGGACACCCGAAAGGGAGCCCGGGCACCTTCAGCTGATGTAGCAGGGTCTCCTGTGTTCTACTCTTCCCCGCCCTGCCCTCCAAGTTCTCCCTTTTGTCCTCGGGTCATTGGACTACCAGATGTTCATGTTTTGGTGCTGAGGAGTTCCATCTGGACAGGAAGGTTCCTCCTTCTACACTGAAGAGATACACCCAGAGAGTCAGTCACAGCAAAGACTGGACCAAGACACCAGGCCTCTCCTGGCTACATTTGAAAGAAGAGATGGGAAGTTGCCAATGCAAGAATTCCTCCAACAACCTGAAAGGCAACATGACATCACCAGAATCCAGGGATCCCGAAATAAGAAGAATTGTACACCCTACTCTAGAAGTATTAGAAGAAATTGATTCAAAATTTTTTATATGAAAATAATAGAAAACCTTAAACAGGAGGTGAAAAACTGCCATAAACAATTAGAGATTACAAACAAAAAGGTAGAGGAAATGAATAAATCACTCAAAGATAGCCAAGAAAAACAAGAAAAAGCAGTCAAACATGCAAGGGAACTGGGTCAAGACTTGAGGAATGAAATGGAAATAATGAAGAAAACACAAACCGAGGGAAGGATGGAGATGGAAAACCTGGGTATATGAACAGGAACTACAGAGACAAGTACTAACAACAGATTGCAAGAGATAGAAGAAAGAATGTCAGACACTGAAGATACCATAGAGAAAATAAACACAATGATCAAAGAAAACAGCAAAACCAACAAATCCTCATCACAAAACATTCAGGAAATCTGTGACACAATAAAAAGACCAAACCTAAGAATAATAGGGATAGAAGAAGGAGAAGAAGTACAGCTCAACGGTCCAGAAAATATATTTCATAAAGTTATAGAAGAAAACTTTCCAACCTAAAGAAAGATATTCCTTTGAAGGTTCAAGAAGCATACAGAACACCGAATAGACTGTACCAAAAAAAAAAAAAAAAAAAACATCTCCTTGCCATATAATAATCAAAACACAAAACATACAGAATAAAGAAAGAATATTAAGAGCTGCAAAGGAAGAAGATCAAGTTACTTATAAAGGTAAACCTATCAGAATTACACCTGACTTCCCTATGGAAACCATGAAATCCAGAAGGTCCTGGATAGATGTACTTCAGAAACTAAGAGACCATGGATGCAAGCCCAGACTACTATACCCAGCCAAGCTTACGTTCACTATAAATGGAGAAAACAAAATTTTACAGGATAAAATCAAATTTAAACAATACGTAGCCACAAATCCAGCCTTACAGAAAGTAATAGAAGGAAAATCACATACCAAGGAGTCCAACAATGACCACAATAACTCAAACATCTAGAGACCCTTCACCAGCACAACTCAAAGAAGGGAAACACACAAACCCTACTACTAAAAAAGTGACCGGAGTTAACAACCACTGGTCATTAATATCACTTAATGTCAATGGACTCAACTCACCTATAAAAAGGCACAGGCTAAGAGATTGGATACGAAAACAGGAACCAACATTCTGCTGTTTACGAGATACACACCTCAACCACAAAAACAGGTACCTACTCAGAGTAAAGGGATGGGAAAAGGTTTATCAAGCAAATGGACCTAAGAAACAAGCAGGTGTGGCCATACTAATTTCTAACAAAGTTGACTTCAAACTTAAATCAATCAGAAGAGATGGAGAGGGAAATTTTATACTCATAACAGGAACAATTCATCAGGATGAAGTCTCAATCCTGAACATCTATGCCCCTAATATATAAGCACCCATGTACGTAAAAGAAACATTACTAAAACTCAAGGCTACCATCAAACCGCACACACTAATAGTAGGAGTCATCAACACTCCTCTCTCACCAATGGACAGGTCAATCACACAGAAACCTAACAGAGAAATAAGAGAATTAATGGAGGTAATGAATCAAATGGACTTAACAGACATCTACAGAACATTCCGCCCAAATAGGAAAGAATATACCTTCTTCTCTGCAGCTCATGAAACCTTCTCAAAAATCAACCACATAGTCGGTAACAAAGCAAACTTCCACAGTTACAAAAAAAACATATTCGTAACCTCCTGTATCTTATCAGATCACCATGGATTAAAATTAGAATTCAACAACAATGCTACCCCCAGAAAGCCTACAAAGTCATGGAAACTGAACAGTCAACTACTGAACCACACCTGGATCAAGGAAGAAATTAAGAAAGAAATTAAAGTCTTCCTGGAATTCAATGAAAATAAAGAAACAACATACTAAAACTTATGGGACACTATGAAGGCAGTCCTAAGAGGAAAGTTCATAGCACTAAGTGCCCACTTAAAGAAAACAAAGAAAGCACACATTGGAGACTTAACAGCCCACCTGAAAGCTCTAGAAAAAAAAAAAAGAAGCAGACTCACCTAGGAGGAGTAGAAGGCTGGAAATAATCAAACTGAGTGCAGTAATCAACAAAATAGAAACACAGAAAACAATCCAAAGAATCAATGAAACAAAAAGCTTGTTCCTGGAGAAAATCAACAAGATTGATAAACCCCTATCCAAACTCATCAAACAACAGAGAGAGAATATGCAAATTAATAAGATCAGAAAAGAAAAGGGGGACATAACCACAGACACAGAGGAAATTCAGAGAATCATTAGATCTTATTACAAAAGCCTGTATAACACAAAACTGGAAAATGTAAAAGAAATTGACACTTTTTTAGATAAATACCATATACCAAAGTTAAACCAGGACCAGATGAACAATCTAAATAGACCTGTTAGTCGCGAAGAATTAGAAGCTGTTATCAAAAACCTCCCTACCAAAAAAAAGAGCAGGACCACATGGTTTCAATGCGGAATTCTACCAGAACTTCCAAGAAGAGCTTATACCTATACTCCTTAATGTATTTCACAATACAGAAACAGAAAAGTCATTACCAAATTCCTTTTATGAACTATAGCCACTCTGATACCAAAAACACACAAAGACTCAACCAAGAAGGAGAATTATAGGCCAATCTCACTCATGAACATCGACGCAAAAATCCTCAACAAAATACTGGCAAACTGAATCCAAGAACACATTAGAAAAATTATCCATTATGATCAAGTATGCTTCATCTCAGAGATGCAGGGCTGGTTCAACATATGAAAATCTCTCAATGTAATCCATCATAGAAATAAACTGAAAGAAATAAACTATATGATCATTTCATTAGATGCTGAAAAAGCTTTTGACAAAATTCAACATCCCTTTATGATAAAAGTATTGGAGAGATTAGGGATACAAGGGTCATACCTAAATATAATAAAAGCTATTTACAGCAAGCCGTCAGCTAACATCAAACTAAATGGAGAGAAACTTAAATAAATCCCACTAAAATCAGGAACTAGACAAGGCTGTCCACTCTCTCCATACCTCTTCAATATAGTGCTTGAAGTTTTAGCAATAGCAATCAGAAAACATAAGGGGATTAAGGGGATTCTAATTGAAAAGGAAGATGTTAAAATTTCATTATTTGCAAATGATATGATAGTGTACATAAGCGACCCCAATCACTCCACCAAAGAACTCCTACAGCTGATAAACGCCTTTAGTAATGTGGCAGGATACAAGATCAACCCCAAAAAATCAGTCGCCCTCCTATACACAAAGGATATGGAAGCAGAGCGGGAAATCAGAGAAGGATCACCTTTCATGATAGCCACAAACAGCATAAAATATCTTGGGGTAACTCTAACCAAGGAAGTGAAAGATCTATTTGACAAGAACTTTAAGGCATTGAAGAAAGAAATTGATGAGGATACCAGAAAATGGAAGGATCTCCCTTGCTCTTGGATTGGGAGGATCAACATAGTAAAAACTGCAATTCTACCAAAGGCAATTTGTAGATTCAATGCAATCCCCATCAAGGTCCCATCAAAATTCTTCACAGATCTTGAGAGACCAATAATCAACTTTATATGGAAAAACAGAAAATCCAGGATAGCCAAAACAATCTTATACAATAAAGGAACTTCTGGAGGCATTACCATCCCTGACTTCAAACTCTATTACAGAGCTACAGTAATGAAAACACTGTGGTATTGGCATAAAAACAGAGATATCGACCAATGGAATCATATAGAAGACCCAGATTTTAACCCACAAACCTATGAACACCTCATTTTCGAGAAAGGAGCTAAAAGTATACAGTGGAAGAAAGAAAGCATCTTCAACAAATGGTGCTGGCAGAACTGGTTGTCAACCTGTAGAAGAATGAAAATAGACGCAGATCTATCACCATGCACAAAAACTCAAGTCCGATGGATCAAAGACCTCCATAACAATCTGAATACACTGAACCTGATAGAAGAGAAAGTGGGAAGTACCCTACAACATATGGGCACAGGCAATTTCTTTCTAGGTATAAACCCAGCAGCACAGACATTAAGGGCAACATTGAATTAATGGGACCTACTGAAACTGAGAAGCTTCTGTAAAGAAAAGACACTGACATTAAGACAAAAAGGCAACCCACTGACTGGGAGAAGATCTTCACCAAGCCCGCAACAGACAAAATATATAAAGAACTCAAGAAACTCGACTTCAAAATGCTAATTAACCCAAATAAAAAATGGGGCACTGATCTGAACAGAGAATTCTCAACAGAAGAAGTTCACATGGCCAAAAGACACTTAAGGTCATGCTCAACCTCCTTAGCTATCAGGGAAATGCAAATCAAAACAACTGTGAGATATCATCTTACACCTGTTAGAATGGCTAAAATCAAAAACACCAATGATAGCCTTTGCTGGAGAGGTTGTGGAGAAAGGGGTACACTCATCCATTGCTGGTGGGAATGCAAACTTGTGCAACCACTTTGGAAAGCAGTGCGGTGGTTTCTCAGAAAATTCGGGATCAACCTACCCACGCACCCAGCAGTACCACTCTTGGGAATATACCCAAGAGATGCCCTATCATACAACAAAAGTATATGCTCAACTATGTTCATAGCAGCATTATTTGTAATACCAGAAACTGTAAACAACCTAGATGCCCTTCAATGGAAGAATGGATGAAGAAAGTGTGGAATATATACACATTAGAGTACCACTCAGTGGTAAAAAACAATGACTTCTCAAATTTTGCATGCAAATTGATGGAAATAGAAAACACTATCCTGAGTGAGATAACCCAGACCCAAAAAGATGAACATGGGATGTATTACTCATAATTGGGTTCTAGCCATATATAAAGGTCAGTGAGTCTATAATATGATATCCCAAAGAAGCTAAATAAGAAGGTGAACCCAAAGTAAAACATATAGCTATCCTCCTGGTTATGGGAAGTAGACAAGGTTGCCGGGAAAAAAAATTTGGATCTTGGGGGTGGGGTGGAATGGGGGTAAGGGGAGATGGGGAGAGAAAAGTGAGAAGGGGAGGATGGGGAGAACTTGTGGAAAAGGGATGATTGTGATAAAGGAAGGTTGGATAGGGTAACAGGGAAGCACATATCTTAATTAAGGGAGCCATCTTAGGGTTGGCAAGAGACATGGACCTAGGGGGACTCCCAGGTGCCCTGAGTGATATCCCCAGTTAGTTCCTGGGGCAGCTAGGGATAGGGAACCTGAAATGACCCAATCCTATAGCCATACTGATGAATATTTTGCATATCACCATAGAACCTTCGTCTGGCGATGGATGGAGATAGAGACAGAGACCCACACTGGAGCACTGGCCTGAGCTCCCAATGTCCCAATGAGGAGTAGAAGGAGGGAGAACATGAGCAAAGAAGTCAGGACCACAAGGGTTGCACCCACCCACAGAGACAGTGGGGCTGATCTATTGGGAGCTCACCAAGCCCAGCTGGACTGTGACTGAAAAAGCATGGGATAAAACCGGACTCTCTGAATATGGCGGACAATGAGTGCTGCTGAGAAGCCAAGGACAATGGCATGGGGTTTTGATCCTACTTCATGTTCTGGCTTTGTGGGAGCCTAGCCAGTTTGGATGTTCCCCTTCCTAGACCAGGATGGAGCGGGGAGGACTTTGGACTTTCCACAGGTCAGGGAACACTGTCTGCTCTTCAGACTGGAGAGGGAGGGGTAGAGGAGTGGGGGGAGGAGGAGAGGAGTGGGAGGAGGGGGAGGGAAATGGGAGGCTGGGAGGAGGCGGAATTTTTTTTTCAATTAAAAAAAAGGAAAAAATAATGCCGGGGTATTTACGGTATAGAAAAAATTATACAGTAGAAAGAACACAAAGATTGTAGAAGAATAGAGAATAAAGAAGGACATCATCAAGAGAAAATGTGAGTGCCATTTTCCCTAATCCTCTTAGATAGAAAACTTTCTATTACATCCCAACTCTGTTGCTTCACTTTGAGCCCTACGCTGTTGTAGACTGGTCCCCCAGGCAGCAAAAAAATACACAATAATTTATTTGGTAAATAGCCCATTTGTTTATAATAGTCATAAATGTCTTTAGTCTACTAAATGGTTGAACATTAAGCATATCTGTTTTCATTTTGGAATTTTACTAACACGAGAAACTCCAGTGTCTCATATCCAATGAAAAGTACAAGGTACAAAAATATGACTCTTAAATTTTATTTTAGAAAAGAAGACGTCTTATGACAAAAATTTGAACAGTACTTCCACGATGATGGAGTGGGGCAAGAAATTGACTATAAAGACACATGAAGAAATTTTCATGTAATGGTCCATTTAATGATTATAGAGGCACATATGTGACTATATACACTTACCACAATTTTTCATACTATTCAGATAAAATGATTATTTGACTTTATCTCAATTATCCCTCAATAAAACTGAATTGAGCAAGAGAAATAAAATCATTATCTATAGCAAACACAGTATAAAACTGTGATAGTCTTTGAACAACTGTAACTGCTTCTACTTATAATATGTTTTAATACTGAACTAATGTTGAAGCAACCCTCCATTTTTCAAAAATTTTCTGTAAAATAATTTATTATAAAATGTGGGACAATTAGTTTGTGTTGTCTGACTCATTCACAACATTTGTAATGGAAAATAACTGAAAGTTGTGTCTTTGTGAAAAGGTAAGTACTCCCTAGGGGGAAAAAACCCACAAATTTATGGATCACTGAAATAATCCTGGAAAACTGTGTTCACTTGATGTTAAAGTATCTAATTTATCACAGTACATTTGAAGGCTAAATATTGCTATCTAATAAAAATAAGGTTATTGAGACCTTGTAAAATGGGAGTAATCAATTCTACAGTTCACTAGGTCATTCTGGGTCTTTCCTTCATGCAATACTTACTAATTTGTACTTTTAAAAGAGACATGATTCTCAAGCATTGTATAGGTGTAATTTAAAATTTAACCCTAAATTCTTAAAGGGCAGAGTAAAGAAAAAATAGAATACTACTGTGAGGAAGCATAAATTTTTACTTTTAAAGGCCTCTCAAAAAAGTTGTGTGTGTGTGTGTGTGTGTGTGTGTGTGTGTGTATTTGCGCGTACACGTGTTTGGTACAATAAAAACATGTAGGCATCGTTATGAGAAATTATTTGAAGAAAGTAGGGAGAGAAGTGGGTTTGGGTATAATAGATAGAAAAATCTAGTATTATGTATTCCACGTTCTTGAGGCAGGGAATGTCTTCTTCAGTTTCAGAGTTCTACTTAGCAACTTGAAAGTCCTAGAGAAAATTCAGTAGCAAGTGTGCAGGCTCTGTTTCCTTATTGTCTGTCCTTTTGTTAGTCTATTCAGGCAAGACAGACTGGGAAATGAGTGAATAGTAAGCAAAGAGTAAGACACTAGCAGCATACATATGATGATTGTGCTTGTTTTTTCTCCAAATAGACTTTTTTGGACCGACTACATATATATTAGATTCTCAATCAATTGTAGCATGTTTAATAAAATTCAGAGACAAATGTTGGGGTTCAAGCTGAAGAACAGAAAAACAAAGATGCCAGCAACTGACTCTTACCTCAACCAGTCTGAAAATGATGATCCTGCCTCCAGGAAACCTCATAATGAGACTTGAGACTGAGAGCTTTCTCCTCCCATCTTAGTTCTGGGACTAAGGGAGTGCACCACTACTGCCTGGTTTCTATGGCAAGCTAGTGTGGCTATTGGGATTAAAAGTGTGTCATTGTGTCTACAGGAATTCATTGTAGCCTGGTCTGTAAGGCTGACCAGTGTGGCTGTTTTACTTTTCTGATCTTCAGGCAAGCTTTATTTATGAAAATACTAATGCAATACTACTACAGTCAATCATTGTTTCTCCTTAGGTACATTGGTCTACAAGTTACACTTGCTCATCTTCTATGTATTCCATTTTATTTCTGTTCTCAAACAGCTCCTAATCCTATTTGCTCATGTACTATGATCACTAATTAATGTGACCTTTATCAGATTATCTTATATTGTCTGTCATACAATGATTAAGAAGCAAGGTTTAAGATTACAAATCTAAGTCTGAATCCTGAAGCCATTGTTTATTATATAGAAAAGTAACTTATCCATTCTGAACCTGGAAATTATGTACAGTGCCTCAGGCCTAGAACTGTTATGAGGATACAAACTTGTTTTGTAAGGTTTGCTGGATATTGTCAAATACTTGATAGACACTGAAAGAATGTTAATGTGTTTTATTCTTACCACATTCCTTCAAATTTTGCCTTCAGTTATAGTAGGCAAATTCTCTCTTTACTTATCTTACTCAAATTTGTATGAAAGAGAATTATGCTGGTCTCACTCTCATATCAGACAGCACAGATAGATTACTGGCTAAGGCAGCAGTTCTCAACCTGTAGGTCACGGCCCCTTTTGGAGTTTAAACAACCCTTTAACAGAAGTTGCTTATGGTTCATAACAATGTTAAAATTACAATTATTAAGTAGCAATGAAAATAATTTTATGTTTGAGAGTTGCCTCAACCTCAGAAATTGCATTAAAGGGTCGAAGCATTAGGAAGGTTGAGAACAACTACTCATAAGATTACTTTTGTTCATCAAATGACTACTTTCAACTACATCACCATTGCCTAGATACTGAGTTTGGTTACAAAGTATACTATTTAAGGTATCACAACATATAATGGAGCCGTGTACTGCAGAAGGTTATAACAGTATGGGATAATAACACCTAGAATATTAATATTTCACAAAGAAACTGTTTGTCAACACAAATATTCATGGTTTTGAACCAATGTCCCTTTATCCCAGAAATGGTTACTTTTGATTTTCAAGAATCCATTAATGTAGATATCTTCTTCCTTGAACCTATCCACTCACTTCCTCCATCTCCACCTTCCCACTCCCCCAAGTTCTCCCCAGTCTTTCCCTTCTCCCCTCTCTTTCCCCATCTCCCCTTCCCCCAACACCATCCACATCCATACACCCACCCCCATGCTCCCAACTTTTCCTGGCAATCTTGTTTGCTTACAATTTCCAAGAGGATCTATATATGATTTTCTTTGGGTTAACCTTGTTGTTTGGCTTCTCTAGGCTTGTGAACTATAAACTTAATGTTCTTTGTTTATGGCTATAGTCCACTAATGAGTGAGTACATACCATATTCATCTTTTTGGGTCTGGGTTATCTCACTTGGGATAGTGTTTTCTATTTCCATCCATTTGCATGCAGAATTCAAGATGTCATTATTTTTTATGCTGACTAGTACTCTAATATATATATATATATATATATATATATATATATATATCACACTTTATTTATCCATTCTTTCATTGAGGGGCATCTAGGTTGCAGAATTCAAGATGTCATTATTTTTTATGCTGACTAGTACTCTCTCTCTCTCTCTCTCTCTCTCTCTATATATATATATATATATATATATATCACACTTTATTTATCCATTCTTTCATTGAGGGGCATCTAGGTTGTTTCCAGGATCTGGCAATTACAAATAATGCTGCTATGAACATAGTTGAACAAATGCTTTTGTAGTATGATTGGGCATCTCTTGGGTATATTCCCAAGAGTGGTATTGCTGGAACCCAAGGCATATTGATTCCCAATTTCCTGAGAAACCACCACACTGATTTGCAAAGTGGTTGCACAAGTTTGCATTTCCACCAACAATGGATGAGTGTTCTCGTTACTCCTCATCCTCTCCAGCATAGACTATCATTAGTGTTTTTTATTTTAGCCATTCTGACATGTGTAAGAGCGTATCTCAAATTTGTTTTGATTTGCATTTCTCTGATTGCTAAGGAGGTTGAACATGAGCTTAAGAGTCTTTTGGCCATTTTAACTTCATCTGCAGAGAATTCTCTTTTCAGTTCCCCATTGTTTTTAGTTGGGTTAATTAGAATTTTCATGTCCAGTGTCTTGAGTTTTTATATATATATATATATATATATAGATATATATTTTTGGATATCAGACCTTTGTCTGATATGGGGTTGGTGAAGAACTTCTCCCATTCAGTAGGTTGCCTTTTTGTCTTAATGACAGTGTCCTTTGCTTTACAGGAGCTTTTCAGTTTCAGGAGGTCCCATTTATTCACTGTTGCTCTTCTTGTCTATGCTCCTGGGTTATACATAGAGGTGGTTTCCTGTGCTCATGTGATGCAGTCTACTTCACACTTTCTCTTCTATCAAGTTCAGTGTGGTTAGATTTATATTGCAGTCTTTAATCCATTTGAACTTGAGTTTTGTGCATGGTGATAGATAGGAATGTATTTTCATCCTTCTACAGGCTGACATCCAGTTATGCACTTAGGGAGCCATATTAGGTTTGTCAAGAGACTTGGCTCTAGAGGGGATTCCAGGTGTCCTCGGGGATGCCCCCACCTAGTTCCTTGGGCAGCAGAGTAGAGGGTGCCTGAACTGCCCTTGCCCCACTATCACACTGATGATTATCTCAAATATCAACATAGAATCTTTGTCCTGTGACAGATGGATACAGAGACAAAGTCCCTCATCAGAGCAACGGACTGAGCCCCCAAGGTCCAGCTGAAGAGCATAAGGATGGAGAAGATGAGCAAGGAAGTCTGGACTGCGAAGGGTTGGTCCACCCACTGAGACAGTGTGCTTGTTTTAATGGGAGCTCCCCAAATCCAGCTGGACTGGGACTGAATGAGCATGCAATCAAACCAGACTCTCTGAATGTGGCTGAAAATAGGGACTGATGGAGAAGCCATTGATAAAGGCAATGGAAATTTTTTATACTGCAAGTACTGGCTTTTTATGACCCTAGACTATTTGGATGCAAAGCTTCCTAGGCCTGGATGTAGGGGGGGAGTGGCCTTGGACTTCCTGCAGGGCAGGGTTCCCTGCCCTCTCTTAAGGTGGGAGGGGGAGGGAGTTGGGTGAGTGGGGGAGCTGGAGGGGCATGGGAGGAGAGGAGAAAGTGTATATTTTTGAATGGAAAAATAAATAATAATAAAAAATCCATTAATTACCTTTGTGTCAGTGTGCTTAAAGACATGACAGGAATAATTGTAGGAGAGGGAAAGAAAGTTTAGCTCATATTTTAATTGCTTCTCATATGTCATGGTAGGAAGAGCATGTTAGAGCAGAACAGCTAGTAGGTTGAGATTCATGAAACAGAGGAAAGGGAAGCTCTCATCATGGTACACTAAAATCAGAACAGAATAATAAGAAAAGAAAAATAAAATACAAAACAGAGCCCCTAAATAACACCACAGAATTGTACTTGCTCTAAGGAGGCCTGAACTTCCATCGTTCCAACACCAATTAAATTCTATTCAAGGGTTTCATCCATCACTAGATTAAACCACATATTATGTGAGACCTCTTATGGCATGAATGTCCTTGAAAACACTCCCACAAACAAACTTAGAGGCTTGTTGTTACTAATGTCTTAATTTTTTCTTAAATACTCTTGTCAACAATCAAAATTGGTGATTGCAATAAACTTGGCCAGTTGTGTAAATCTATATTGCAGTTAAGGTCATTTAAATATTTTCTGTTGTGGCATAAATAAGATCATCTATACAATGTTTAGCACTAGACTTAAAATATAAGTTTAGAAATACTAAATGAAATTGTTTATATAAAATTGTCTGCATACCAACCTCTGACATGGCAGTAAGAAAAGTAAATGCAAACTGTGTGGTTAAATCTTTCTGGAGGCAAATTAAATCTCCTTGGAGTGAGACAGCTCAGTTTATAATGAAGTCATCTGTAAAGAGTTCTGTGAGGTTGATGTGTATGTTATTTATAAAGCAATTCCATGATGTTTACTGACATTCTAATTAGAAAGATGGTACTTTTGCCTCTCATCCATTCTGACTCAACCCACACTTTTATCTAACCATCTGGCTAAATAGAAAAACTGTCTACTACTCTTCTAACCATTCATGGTTCTATCTGGTATACACCTTTTTGTCAAATTATTGCCTGCTCTGTTGGAATAATCTGTTTGTTCTAGGTTTGTCTATTTTAAAAGTTGTTAGTTCTGGTGTGGTGGCATGTGCCTGTAATCCCAGAACTCAGGATTCAGTAGTTTGGGATACCTGAGTCCTGTCACAGAAAAAATAAAAACTATTTGTAGCATTTTATAATTCATCTAGTAAAAGGCAGATATAAGGTACTCAGTCCATTTATTCAATTCATCATACAAATAGTTTCACATTTCCTAATTATGTTCTACCTCATTTCTAGCATGAGTTGCTCAATGTATCAGAAAACATATACCTATTTTGAAAAGAAAATTCTGCTGAAAAGAGCCATACAAATAATTAAAATACAAGGTCTAACACATTGATAATAATTTAATTAAAATCAACAATAAAGAAAGATCCAGAAAGAATGCACCAGATGACAAAAATAAAGCAAAACAGAAAAACAGATGAAAATATTGAGTAGTATAATTGAAAAACTTGTGCCAAATTAATCTTTTGAAAATATTTTAAGTCATTATTTGCCATCAGACAAGAAATATACAAAATGCCTAAATAGGACAGAAGTCGGGTAATTGCTAATTTTGTCTGATGCCAAAAAGGAAAATTGGGGTTCAGGGAGTCTATAATAGTACCACAAGGATTACTGCATAATGTAGTCCATGTCAGTACTGCAATGTTGAATTACACTAATTAGAGATGATTCCAAATACTAGAGAAGGCCCTAGAAAGCTTGGTCATGCATTCATTTTTAGTTGCCACGTAGATTACATGGCAGAAAGAAGAAGGGCTGGGATCACAAGGGAATGGTTTTTAATCAACTGGTACTCCACACATCAAAACATTTATATAAATTCCCTAGTTGTCTAGTAGTTCAAATTTAGATTTTAGAAGGATAGCTTTGATGATTAAAAAGTGATCTCATTCATTAACAATCTTTTGGTTAAGTAATGAGAATAAAGTGAAGTTATTAGGATGTGGAGGAACAGCCAACCTACTTATCGAACATATCTACTTCCTCCAACTTTTGGTTTGTCATCAGTGAAATGAGAAAAAAATCTCTCCTGTGAGGATTTTGTGATGGTGAAATGAATCAGGAATATTTTTTAGTGTCATAGTTGCCACAGAGAAATTGTACAGTTGCCACTATGAAATCGTGTTATACTAGAGTGGAATCAAGTAAGTTGTCATCTTATTTCCTTGTTTTATGTAGGAAAAGATTTAGATGGAGAAACACTTCCAATTTCCCCAAAGTTGTCTAATAATTTCCTTGTAAACTCCACAGAGGAACACTGATTTATTGTTTCTTGACTCGATAATTTACACTAGAAATTGTACCATCTCTTTTATGTTTTTTATACAAAAATTGACTGTATATTTTATTTATATAATATATTGTTCAGTTCTGTGTTCCTCTTAATATCTCTTATAGAGCACATAGTAGTAGTGAAAAAAGAAATGGCTAATGTAAAGTAAGATTTCTTACATAAAGCATGCATCCTATAAAGATAAACTATAAAGATAAACTTAGACTCAAAAGACATGGTGTTCAAACTAAAAATTATACAATATTAGAGAAAAAATTATGAACTTGAAAAGCAATTATTAAGAATGACATTATTTTCTTTTTATTGCTTTTGTTGTTTCAAAAATTATTTCCCAGATAATCTCCCACTAACTTTAACCTCTAGAAATACTTATAGAGAAGTAAACAACCAACATCAATGATTTTGCCTGGGAATCTTTAACATGCAATCATTTGTGAATCTGTATTCTGTATTCCTCTAACTGACTCATTCAATATTGTTTAAAAAGAGTAATACTAAGTAAATCTCCACAGCACCAAGATCACTGTCACCAGATTGCCACAATTCCTGACTGCTGTTGACAGTAAGTCCACACTTAAAGAAAATTCATAGAGTTTGAGTCTATTGTTTTTCATCTACTTATCCCAAGTCAATAAAAAGGTGTGTATAAAGAGACATAAAAAGAAAATACTTGTCCTATATTTTAGCACCCTCTTTCCCCTGCCTTCTTACCAGTTTGTAGCTAAATAAGTAAGTAGTTTTATTTATGGAATTTAAGATATTGCTCCATGGTTTATTAGTATATGTCTGTGATAGCTTTCCAAATAAATAAATTCCTATTTATTTATTTGGAAATAAATATCTATTTATTTCCAGACTATCTTCTGCCTTTCAGGAGACAGGGAAAAAAAAACCCACTAAGAATCTATAAGGAAACAAGTTTGTCATGGAAATCTTCCAGAAACAGTAACCTTTCTTAATATGCTATTGATTTTCTAAACAGTTAAGTATGTTTTTTAATAGCAATAACCTACATGATACCACTCATTACATCAGTTAATGCCCAGTTTATTAGAACATTGACTCTTGTGTGTTAGAGAGTGTGTGTGTATGTGACACAGAGAGATTTGTAATAAGAACTTTTCAAGAAAACATTAATTACCTATTTTTAAAAGCTATAGCAGAACTCAGCAGTGCAGTCCTACCCCTTTTACTTCCTGCATGAAATAAGACAGTTGAATCTTCCCGCGTCAAATAGTACAGTTGTATGCAAATGCAAAGACTCCTTTCTATTTAGTAAGTGAATCTACAAAAGCATTAAATTATCAATTAAAAACCACTAATAGAAAGTTTTTATGTGCTTCTATTTGTGTGTTTCTGTATCTATATATGTGTGAGGCAATGCATGTTCTGTGGAGTAATTTTGCATAGAATAAGAAAATGAATCCTAAACTAGGAAAAAATGTTGATGATCCATTTTTTTTCAAAGTAAAATTTATGTTTATTCTCTTACAGGAAAGTTTTGGAATATGCAGGCTCCTGGATATTGGTGTCTATAGGCGATGATTTTGAATCCCACTGCTTCTTTATGGTCTTGAAGGAGTTATTTAATCTCTCTATTCTTAAATTTTCCCCATCTATCTACCTCTCAGTCTGTTAGATTTTCAATATATATGAATATATTTATTTTAGATAATTAAGCCTAAGGATGCTATACACCATTTCAGAGAAGTTTAAAAGTGCTGAGAATTTTCTTTTAGTTTCAATGAGTAATTTCTTACGCTCTTATATTTTCATTCATTGTTTGCAAATTTCATACATGTATATGTTTTGATCAAATCTATTCCTACTTTTTCTCCTCCAGCTTCTTCCATATCTAATACTGTAAAGAAAGACTGTTCATTCATTTTCCAGGAACCCAGACCTGAACAATCACACAAAACTATATTATTTACAACACTGTTTGGTCAATGGCTTAGGCATATTCCTAGCTAGCTCTTGCATCTTATATTAATCCATTTCTATTATTTTATATTTTACCACAAGGCTTGTGGTTTGTTATTTCTTCCTTCTTGGGTGGCTACATGGCATGTCCCTCACTCTGCCATTTCCTCCTCTATGTCTGCTTGGATTTCTGACCTAGCTATATTACGTCCTTCCATAGGCCACTGTAGCTTCTTTGTTAACCAATGGTAAATAAAATATATTCATAGCATGCAGTGGGGAATCCTACATCATACTACCACATTTTCTCTCAGCTTCATGTCAACATTTTTAAACAAGTTGAGTTCACTTATATGCTAATCATTGAAGAATGGGCAGTATATCAAGGGTAATGTCACTTAAGAAACCTCACTTTGATACTTCAGCTGCCATCATTTACAAGTATCTCCCCAGAAAAGGCTGACCTTTATACTATTCTGAGTAAGAAGCATATAAATGTTTGCCATATTTCTTTGTATATATAACTTTACATAATTTATTTTATATAACATATAAAAGAAAATCATGATAATTTGATTGGTCTGCATAAAACAATGGTAATATTAGTGGCAAACTACCAAGGAAAGTCAATATCACAGCTGCCTGAATTTGTAATACTGGATGACACAATTTAGTATCCAGTCCAGCATTGTCAATTCCAAAATATCTAAAAGAATTAAAAACATATTTCTATTTATTTACTCTTATAAAAATGTTCCCATCAGAAATATTCATGATAATAACAAAAATCCACATAACTGGAAAACAACACATAAGTGCTTAAACAGAAAGGATAAAAGCACTACTGCTTACAAAGGTCAGTGTTTGCAAAGAACTACTGGTTACTGTGTGCTAAAACATAGATGACTCCTTAGGAAAACATACCTCAATGAAAGTAGATAGAAATGCAATAAAAATTTCATCGAATAATTTCTTTTACATAAAATATCAAGAAAATAAAAACACAAACCCTTCCATGTAGAGTTTAATTGACTACATAGACTATTACCTTCTCTGGAAGAAAAGACAAAAATATATTAGTCCTTTCTCAGTAATTATGATAGAATTCAGAAGTGAGTGTAAACTGGAAATTTGACATTGGGTTTGTATTTCTATAATTTACTAAAAATGTTTTAGTTGTAAATTTGAAGGGAGAATATATAGTACGTGGATATATTTTAAAAGATTTTAAATAATATATGAGCTTCCACTATGGATTCCAGTTATTCAGATCATAGATTTTCAAGCAATCTTCTTCATTTTGACTTCCAAATATTATTAATAATGGTATGCCAACTTGTTTTACAAAGGCCTGAGTTTTAGTTCCTTGCACTTTGTGGTGAGAGATGCCTTCCAAACACCCAGTTCTAATAGACTCTGATGAACATAGCATGTTTGTGTACTTCACTGGAAGATTTGTTGGCAGCTCCATGCTGCTGCTCTGGGTGATCTGATGATGGATAATGATCACACTTCCATGTAGAGTTTCATTTACTACATAGACTATTACCTTCTCTGGAAGAAATGATATGCAATATGTATTCAAAGTAGGAGAAAAGATCCTTCTACAGTTATTACCACACTTTATAGTGATCAAGGACTTTAGTGACAATATTCATGGTACTGCCATGAACGTGGGACAGTTCTGAAGGTCAATGCTGAACTATTTGTGAGATGAAGTAGATTTCTACTTCTGAGTGTGAAGGCCAAGACAATAGCATCACTAGATGAGCTCATTTTGACCAACACTTGTTTAAGAAAGCAGCACAACACATGAATGAGTGTTGAAGCTGACAAAGTCAAAAGTGAAGTGTATTGACATGGGGCCAGTCATGTCAAGGACTCCAAACATAAATGGAGACTGTTTGTTCTTTTCCCGGCCAGCCAGACCTGAATAATCACATAGAAACTATATTAATTACAAAACTATTTGGCCAATAACTTAAGCATATTTCTAGTTAACTCTTATATCTTATATTAACCAATTTCTATTAATCTGTGTATTGCCACAAGGCTGTGTCCTACCAGTAAGTTTCTGGCTGGTGGCTGGCATCTTTCCCCTTTGGCAGCTACATGGCGTCTCTTCAACTCTACCTACTTTGTCTCTATATCTTTGTTCAGATTTCCCATGTGGCTGTACTCTACTAAGGCATTGGCCCAAACAGCTTCTTTAATAACAAATGGTAACTAAACATATTCCTAGCATATAGAAGGGAATTCCACATCACCCCAAAGCCTAAGATCCATGATAATGGCATTCTTTCCCTGGAATAAGCTCAGGAAATTGGCCAACCTTATCCTGGTCCAAATATGAATGCTTATTGTTTGTACATAAAACAGCATCTTCAGCTTCCACCCCTAAAATGATGGCAACTTGAGGCTGTTCCTGTACAGAGACTGTCTAACTCTTCCTGCTTGCACTATCCATAATAAACTTGCTGAATTTCTGGGTCGTGTAGTAGGTACCCTCTATCAGAGCAAGCATGGCCTATCCAATCCTAGCTTGTCTGAATGTATGTCTAATATTTAGGGACTATCATTTCTTTATTCCTCTTTCATCACCTCTGCCAGGTTTCCAGGGCTAAGCTACACAAGACGCAGCAAATAGGGAGTTGATTTACCTGGAAAAGAACTACTGAGACAAAATGAGCATTTTCAGGCTAACAATGGCTGAGAAGGTCAATGTGAAGGTAAAGATAATCTAGGCATCTAGACACTCAAGACCTGAGACATATAGGAAATCAATATGGAGTAGAAAATGATGAACTGAGAATTCATTCAAAAAAACAAGGAAATAAAAAAATCCAATAGAATTATCAACTGAAGCTGAGAGAGAATTGGATTTGTTCGAAATTAAATAACAGGATTAGCAAGTGGATAGTTTGTATCCAAAGATTGATTGCATTCTACTTACTTTACACTTTAAGTATTCTCCTATTGGAATATTAATGCAGAGGGAAGTTATTATCTCAGAATATATCTTTTTATCACATAAACAGAGTAAACAATTAAAAACGTATGTGGAAAAGTTTCTGAGTTGATTCTAAAATAAAAATTGAGTCTTTATCAATTAGATGAAAGAGATCTAGCAAAAATTGTAGTACCTTTTTTTAAAAAATATTTGTTTATTTATTTATTATGTATACAATATTCTGTCTGCATGTATGCCTGCAGGCCAGAAGAGGGCATCAGATCTCATTACAGATGGTTGTGGGCCACCATGTGGTTGCCGGGAATTGAACTCAGGACCTTTGGAAGAGCAGGCAGTGCTCTTAACCACTGAGCCATTTCTCCAGCCCCTGTAGTACCTTTTAGTAATGACAAAATTGACAGATTATGGGCAGAAAGAGAACCTTGGCAAAGACCTTGCAGTAATTTTTGGGAGAGATTAACCATAAATATCCCAAAAGTTAAAGAATTCATTTTATAAAGAGAATTAACCTGATACTTGCTTACATTGTATGGGGAACACCAATATCTGAGACCCATACACTTTATACTCATGCAAATAAATCAGGAAAGGCATGTTACAAATCAGAAATTTTAAGTAAAGTTGATCAAAGCTGTTATAGTTCTGTTCAAAAGTCAGAATTATGTGCTCTCTTCATGGAATTAATAGATTTTATTGAACCTCTTAGCATAGTTACCGAATTGCAAAATGCAGAAAGTTATTTTGCATATTGAAACTGGTGAATTTATACTGGATGATATAGAATTGATTTTATTATTTATTCAGTTACAAGAAATACTCAGAAATAGGAATCATACCATATATATGCATCTGGACCCATATGGATCTGTCAGGCCCCCCTCTAGCATGAGGTAAAGAAGAAACTGATTAACTATTAATAGAAAATGTTCTGGATGCCTCAGAATTTCATAAAAACAACACATCATGTTAATAATAAATGTTTTAAAAAAGGTTTTTCTATCACTTGGCAACAGCAAAAGGGAATAGCTTACTTTTACTTTATACAGCCAAACTCAACTAGCTTCAGGGAGTAACCCAAAGGGTGCTCAAAGAAATGAAATCTGTCAGGTGGATATTTAATTTTTTTTTTAGAATTTGAAAAATTAAAAAAAAAAATAAAAAAAATAATTAAAAAATTAAAAAAAAGAATTTGAAAAAAAATTAAAATATTAATATATGTACACAACATCATTGATACATATTCTGGATTTTAATGGGTAACTGCTCTGAGTTCTGAAAAGTCTGATTCTGTATTCATACATTTGCTAGAACTTATGGCTGTTATAGGTATACCTGTACAAATTAAGCCTGACAGTGCTACACCATATATGTCTAATAAAATGAAACAGATTTTTGCTTGTTACAATATAAAGCATATTACTGGTATACCACAGAATTATACAGGACATGCCGTCATAGAAAGATCAAATCAAACTTGAAATAATATGATAAATAAACATAAAGGGGTAATAAAGATTCCCAGAAATATATTGCATAATGCTTTATTAACTTTGACTTTTCTAAATGCTGATGAAAAGGGAACAACAGCTGTGGAGGAACATTGGATAGTTAAAAAAAATCTATGGAACTGAAGCAGGTGATATACTTTAACAATATATTGATGTCAAAATGAGAGCCAGGACATGTGTTACATTGGGAAAGTGGTTTTGCTTTTGATTCTACAGGAGAAGAAAAGCAATGGACACCATGAAAATTGATAAAGATTAGATTTTAACAAGAGAGATTTCTTGATTATAAGAGGTGATAGTTCATCAAACAGTGTGACCATTCAATTTAAACTAACTTTTACAACTAACAAATGCTTCTCATTTGATAAGATATAACTTGGCAAAAGGGTAAAATTCTCAAAATGAGGTTTGGGGGAGGGTTTTGTTTTTATCTTTTCAGAAGAATCAAGGCATCGAGCTAAGGAATATAAAGACCACTGGACAAATGAGACACCTGATGAAAGGACAAATCATCCAAACAAAATGTCCATAAAAAAGAGTAAATTGACCTATTGATGTATCACATTTTCAACAGAATAAAATTTCATAAATCTTCCAAAATGTTTGTTTATGCTGTTCTCTACAGACATATAATGCAAATGGTCTTTTTGTAGTCCCAGTCAAATTAAAAATTAAAACTGGCTTTGGAGTTGGGGTATGGCTCTCTCATTCTCCAACCCCAAGCATTCTTATTAAAATAAAATCCAAAATCTCTGTCTTATGTCAGAAAAGCCACCTGATGTGGGCCAGAAGAAAAATAAAAATTTCAGGACTGTTTTATTGACACTAATATCATTATCCTTTGGTTTTATGCACTACTATAATAGTGACACAAAGCCTATGCAACTAACCAACCATTATCTGATTGGATTTAAGGTTCACTTTATGAGATGGAACCCATCACCAACTCTGCTTATGTGGCTATGAACCAGAGACAAGACATGCCAGAGACCTACAGAAACACCCCACAATATTATTCTGCTTAAGGAAAGTAGACATAAAATGACTCTTAACAGAATTCTGCTAAACTCATAGATCTGTGTTCTTCTCAGTCATTATAAGATATGTTTCATTTTGCAATAGATTAGAACAAAATAAAGAGACTAACAACTGACACTATGCAGAGAGAGAGAAAGAGGGAAGGAGGGAGGGAGGAAGGAAGGGAGGGAGGGAGAGAGAGAGAGAGAGAGAGAGAGAGAGAGAGAGAGATCAAAACGTCCAGTTCTAGACAAGATGTTTCCACTAAATCTCTCTCCTCAAGTCTCCGGGAACCATGCTGAAGAGGAGGAAGACACATTCTAAGAATCATATGGGATTGGGGACAACAAGGAAATAAGATCCTCTAAACACAGCAGGACTAACACACACATGAACTCAGAGACTGTGGCAGCAAACACAGGGCTTGCATGGGTCTGTACAAGATGATACTTTAGCACTGAGAGGAAAAGTGGAAAAAAGACCTCATCCCTAACCCTGAAAATATCTTCATTTGACAACCATTAGAAATGAAAAATAAGTAATTTGCAACGGATTCTGAATGAGGATACAAACCACTCTTAAGGCCAGGCCCCATTTCAAAAAGTAGATGGCCAATAGCAAACAAGCTCAATGACATATTTGAAGGTTATTTGTTTCAGGTCTTGAGCACTTTTATTCTTTTCCTTCAATTATTTTCTGATTTCTTTGTTTTAGTGTTTTTTTTTATTAGATTTACTCATTTCCTCCAACTGTTGTCTGTCTTTTCCTTGATTTTTAAATGGAATTTATCAATTTCTTCAAGTACCTCTATCATCTTCATAAAGTTGTTTTAAGGTCTTGTACTTCAGCTGTGTTAGAATATTCAGGATAATAGTAGTAGTAGGATAGCTGTAGTAGAATAGCTGGGTTCGAGTGGAGACAATTAGCCCTGGGTAGTTTTATGTGTTTACCCTGATGTGTAGGTATCTAGGTGCTAATTTCTGGGTTTGTCTTTCTTGGATTGATATTTTGTTCCTTGGTTTCTGTGATCTTCTGACCTGTGTGGCTGGTGGTTGATCAGGGGATCTCCACCTGAATTGGGCACTGGACTTTTGGGACTGGCATTTTCTCTCATCAAGCATGAGCTCTGCCCAAGTTGAGGGCTTAAATTATGGCAGGCTCCATAGCCTCTGATCCAGGAAGAAGTTTGCTTGAGTTGGAGGCTAGAGTTATGGTGGAAGGTATAACCTCTTGTCCATCAGGTGTGTTCACTTGTGTTGGAGACTGGTCTTCTAGCATTTCTAGTCTGTGATTAGTCGGGGTTGTTTTCTGCGAGAGGAAATTAACAGAGAGGGAACATCCATAGGCAGGTACCATACCTGAACTAGTATCCTTGGTATTCTTAAGAGAATCTTCCAGTCAGAAATACATCATGGTAAGGATAATTTCAGCTAGTTATAGGGGAATTTGTTCTGAAATTACAACACTTGTTATAATAAATTGAATATAAAGAAACAAGTGTGTGTGTGTAAATTCCTGTTACTCAAAGTTGATTGAGATATGACTAATATAATTATTCTGTAAGTTGCTGATGCCATTGTCAAATAGAAATCACATTTCTGTGTATATTTTGAGGCATAAAATTCTTCATGCCTATGAGTTAGCAATCCTCTTTAGTCTCCAAATGCATTGTTATTTGCACACTGATTTAATTGCAGCCTCTATGGAGTCAAGAATTAAAGTGATACTTCTCAAAAATCTTAACCCTTCCTGAATCTAGGAGTGTTTGTCTGTGTCACAACATAAGAACTGATCAAGATTAATGTGGGTTAAATTTCTTCTTCACTCTGTCACATTATCCAAAACTTCTTGTAAGTCAGATCCATTTCCATGTCTATTAATTGTAACCTTTGAGGCTAATGATTGTTCCTTCCAAGCCCATTTGCACTACCAACCAATGGGCAAAGATTTTATTTGGATCCCCAAGCTTCTGATATTGTTGTATAAAATTGATCATTTATGTAACAAGATGATAAATGCAATTGAAGCAGTTTGCCCAGAAAGAGGCCGTAGAGACTGAGAAGAGAATAATAGTTGCCTGGTAACAACAGTCTACACAAAAAGGTTGGCTCATTTGTGAAAAGGGTGACCCAGTGCTGGGTCTTACAGAATGAACAGATCATCCTCCTCCAGCTCATTATGTAAGGGCTTGACATTCAAAAGTTATGAAAGCTAATTTCACTTCCATTGCTTTTAAAAGTTTGGAGATTTTATGTAATTCTTTCCAAGTGTGATATCCAAAAGAGAAGTGCACATCTTCAAACATTTTTATGAAATTAATTTACTTCTAGCCTGAATAGCAAAACATGAAGCAGAACAGGAGATTCACTACAGATTTTCCTGTTGAGTTTTATATAACTTGTCAACCAAATGTTTTCACATTTTGACATGGGGTATAAGAAGATGGTTATCTTAAGAATTTTATATAGATGGTGTCGTACATTGTGTTCTCTTTTGTATCTTGCATCATTGTTCAGTGTAAGAATTTTGATATATAGCTGACTCTTGTTGTAGAATGATCAATGTTTAAGAAAAATACAATTTTTTTCATATAATCTGATAATGTCATTCAATCTCTCTTATTCTCTCTTAAATCCTCCCCACCTCTGCAACCATGCAATTCCATTCTTGTTAAAACAAACAAGAATGCAAAGAAATAAAAATGATCAAAAACATAGAACTATACACACTTACACTATCTATCAATCTATCTATCTACCTACCTATCTATCTATCTATCTATCTATCTATCTATTCTTTTATAAATGACTGTCTTATCACCTGCAATACACCATGATTATACTTTCTACTCCACTTATTCCTGACAGTTGCTCCTTACCTCATTTATCCTCCAATCATCTTCCCTCCTGTAATTCCCTTTCTGTCTCTCATTAGAAAAGAACTGGCTTCTAGGAGACAACAACCAAATACAACAAAATAAAATAAAAGAAAACAAAAATCATTAAATCAGACTGAACAGAGGTAGCCCAACAAAAGGAAAAGAGCCCAAGGGAAGACACAAGAGTGAGAGATCCACTTAGTCATATATTTAGGATTCCCATGAAAATACTAATCTAAAATGTATAATATATATATATATATATATATATATATATATATATATGAAAATAACCTAGTGCAGACCCATGTAGGCTCTGCTCTTGCTACTTCAGTATCTGTAGGTTCATTTGAACCTGGCTCAGTTGATTAATAGGGCTTTATTCTCCTGGTGTCTGTACCGGCGTAAATAAATGCAAGGCTGATATTAAAGAATATATACAGCTTTAATGTTTAAATAAACTTACAGAACCGAGGTTCCCGCCCAGCCGTTTTCACAGGAGGCAGGAAAAAGGGAGGAGCCGCCTCCCGCACGCCAGATTTATTCATACACATTCACCCAAGGCAAATCCGCTCCCTAAAGGGGCTGGCTTAACCCTACAGGTGTTCTCAATCCCCTTAGCTCTTACTCTTCTTTTTGCCTCCTCTTCTCTGGAGTTTTCTGAACTCTGAGGAGAGGAATTTGATGGAGATATTCCATTTAGAGCTATGTGTTCCAAAGACTTTATATTTAATGCCTGGATGAGGTTCTGCATATGTTCTGTCTGCCACAGCAGGAAGATTCCCTTAGGATGACTGAATAATGCACTGATCTATGAGTATAGCAGAATAGCATTAGGAGCCATTTTATTGAGTTTTTTTTTTTTAGATCAGTAGTGTTTGGACTTATCCTAGGGTTCTGAGGTATCTTGTTTTTGTTCTTGTTCATACTAGCAATGTGGGGTAAGGATTCTGATTCATGGAATGGGCCTTAAGTCAACTCAGATATTGTCTGACAACTCCCAAAAGGTCTGTCCTAGAATATCTTGAAGACAGGTCAAAGATTTTGTGGCAAGGTTAGTGTCTACATGCCTCTTTTTGTAGAATGTAAAGTAACTTAATGCATCAAAGACCCTAGAATGTAGGGTTGAACGTTCCATGTGGGCACCTGTTTGACTTCTCCATGTTCAATGAGGTGTTGTACTCAGCAATGGGGACCCAAAGTCAGTTTGCAGAGAGCAATCCATTTTCTTAGCAACAGACTGGATTTTTGGAGAAGTTCCATGGTATTCTTTTGCCAATAACTCATTTAATGAAACCAAGTTCTGCTACTAGAAGCCTTGTTTGGTGCCAAGAAATGGCCAGTTGGGACTCCCATATGCCAGGTTTTTAGTAGACCTCATTAGGATTGCTTTTTTATAATGTAGAAAGTTCCCACTGCACTAGGTTTCCATATCATCCCTCAAATGTCCCTCAAACCACCTGTCTCACCCTGCATTTCATCCCTCAAACTATCTTCCCTGCTCCTCTCCACATGATCCTCCTGTTCCTGTTCTTCCTACTCCAGTCCATCTATAAAATCTATTTTATTTCTTCCACCTAGGGAGGTAAATCTGTGCCCTTATTTCTTCCTTATACCTAGCCTCTCTGGATCTATGGATTATAGCTTGGAGATAAATTATTTAATGACTAATATCCGCATATAAAAATATACACCATATTTATTGTTTCAGGTGTCAGTTACCTCATCAAGAATGATTTTCTAGTTTTATCCATTTGTTTACAAATTTCTTGCAGTCATTCTAAATAGGTGAGTAATATTCCATTTTGTAAAAGTATCCATATGATACCTCAAATAACCCTTACTCTTAGCTGTCCCTCCCCATATTCCCTCTGTTTAATTCTTCCCTTTCAGTCTTCCATTGTGTCTTCATGATTTTATATTTTATTTCTCCTTCATTAGAAGATCTGTCATAACATATAATGGGAAAGCTTTCTCAAACATGCTTTGTACTAATGTATACTTCTAGAAATGGTAAAAGCAATCCTAGTAATTCATATTTTCAATAACACTTATGTTTTCATATTAGGCAAACTGATTGACATGTAGTAGGTATGCATAGTAGCAAGATGATTTATGTTATGGAAATATTAAATGTGATGTGCTTCAACTCATTTCAATTAAAACTTAAAAATCCCTTGGGAGAGTCACCACTGTGTCCCCAATAACTTGAAGAACCAGAGGTATGGCATCTCATATATGCCTATGAATTCGAAATCAAGATCTGAGGCTAATGCTGTTTCTTATTAATGGCAGAGTAGAGGTGCTTGCACAAGGAACTATCTCTTCTCAAAAAAAAAATAAGTGATTCACAAATGTAGGTTTCCTGGTATCCCATATAATACTGACAGGAAGATCTAGTTTGGGACTTTATTAATCTACAGACTGATTAGACAAGCATATAGATTTTCAAGTGAAGTATAAGCATCTAATAGGCCAGAAATCAAAAATTAGGTCTATATAAATGATCAGACTAAAATATTGAAGTGTGATATTCCTAAAAAGATACCATCAGTGGGAAATAATGAGATGACACAGTGCTTAAAAAGTAATTGCTTATCACTGGGCTGTGGTGGCACACGCCTTTAAACCCAGCACTCAGGAGGCAGAGGCAGGCAGATCATTGTGAGTTTGAGCCCAACTTGGTCTACAAAAGCTAGTTCCAGGACAGGCTCCAAAGCTACAGAGAAACCCTTTCTCAGAAAACAAAAAACAAGCAAACAAACAAAAAAGTAATTGCTTATCTTGGAAGGAACCCAGCTCCCACATACAGGCTTAAAAGTGCCAGTAACTTCAGATTTAGGGAATCCAATGTCCTTTCCTGACTTCCATGGGCACTGAATGTGCATGTTGCCCTTCTGAATTTCTTTGTTTAGGTTTCAGATCCTGAAAAACTTTTTCTTCCTTGTTAACATGTCTACCTGCTTTGCAATTGTTTCAGTCTTATTTATACAGCCATTATGAGGAGAGTCTATTTCAAAACAGATTTCCTGGTGTCTCAGTTTTTGACATGTTACCTGAACCCTTGATGTTATCAGAGCCCTAATATATATGTTGTGATGTACATGTATCTTTGGGCCCAGGGACACACTTGATCTCTAAATTGTATCCAAGAGAGATTTTCTGCTTTCCTGAGTGCTTGATACATTGTAATTGTTCCTTCTATCTTCTGAAGTTTCCAAAATTTGACTATAGCCTTTACATCCTTAGTAGGTAGATTAAGACTTCATTTTAACTGTTAATTTATGTTGTCTAGTATAATGTATTTCTAAATTTGTTGTTCACCTATTCATTTTCCCTTTCCCTTTCCTTACTTTCTCCTTTCTTTCCTTTTCTTTTAACATTCCTTTCTCTTCCTTCTCCTAAAGAAACATGGATATAGTATCTTTATTTTTTGTAGTTATAGACTTACATAAGAATAAAAACTTGAGTACTGCTTGGGGTGTAAAATTATTATATTTTGGCCATTTGGATGCATTTTGAGTTTTGAGTTCTAATATTCATGACTTGGAAATGAGATGGTTGCTTTGAAATAAACTATGCAATATTTCACAATAGGAGTTTTATATATGAGCACATATTTTTTGAAAAGCTTTTTTTATAAATAGTGCATTGTCTTATTAAAGATGTGTGTGTGTTTTTTAAAGTTAAAAAACAACAACATAAACACAAATAAAAGAAAAGAAAACCAGAAATAATGATCACTAAGCTTAAGAAGGAAAATTAGAAAATAATTAACGTAAATGATATGTATTAGACAATCTGAAAATTGTATGCAATTAACTACATTTAATATTTCTAAATTTTATGGTATAGATATTTAATACTTGTAATTTTAAGAGTATACAAATTATAGTTTGGAGCTGCTACCTTATAATGATCATTAGATTTGCATTTTAATTTAATTTTGTGTGCCAGCTTTGTGCTTTTTGTTCATCTTTGTACTTTAACATTAGTTTTAGAAATTACTTACAAGTACTCCATCTAGACAGACCAAGGATTCATATGTGTATACTTCGTAAATATATTTCTATGTGTGTGAAGTGTATATTTTTGTTGTGCTTTCTTTTCCTGGGAAGACAAGAACAAATGTCTATTCATGTCAGATTATGCACTAGGAACAGAGGAAAAGAATAGTTTCACACAAACCTAGATCAGCAAAGCAATGAATTTCTAGGACTTAGGGACAGGAGTATGGATGAAAAATTCTATTTTTTTTTTAGTTGTTGAAAAAAAAATTCTGCCTCCTCCCCATTTCCCATTTCCCTCCCCCTCCTCGCACATATCGCCCCCTCCACCAACTCCCCTCCCCTTCTCCCCCTCCCCCCTTCCATTCCCCCTCCCTCTCAAGAATGAAGAGCAGTCCAGATTCCCTGCCCTGAAGGAAGTCCAAGATCCTCCCACTTCTATCCAGGACCAGGAAGGTGAGCATCCAAACAGGCTAGGCTCCCACAAAGCCAGTTCATGTATTAGGATCGAAACCTAGTGCCATTGACCTTAGCTTCTTATCAGCCTTCATTGTCCGTCACGTTCAGAAAGTCCAGTTTCAGTTTCATCCCATACTTATTCAGTCCCAGACCCGCTGGTCTTGGTGAGCTCCCAATAGATCAGTTCCACTGTCAGAGTGGGTGGATGCACCCCTCGTGGTCCTGACTTCCTTGCTCATGTTTTCCCTCCTTCTGCTCCTCATTTGGATCTTAAGAGCTCAGTCCTGTGCTCCAATTTGGGTCTCTGTCTCTATCTCGATCCATCACCAGATGAAGGTTCTAAGGTGATATGCAAGATATTCATCAGTATGGCTATAGGATAGGGTCATTTCAGGTTCCCTCTCTTCAGTTGCTCAAGATACTAGCTGGGGGCATCTCCCAGGACACCTGCGAGCCAACCCTAAGATGGCTCCCTTAATTAGGATATATATTTCTTTGCTCCCGTGTCTACCCTTCCTTTATCCCAACCATCCCATTCCCCCAAGCCCCCCCCATTCTCCCCTTCTCACGTTTCTCACCCCATTTCCCCTTAGCCCCATGCCACTTCACCCCTAAGTTCCCAGGTTTTGCCCTGCAATCTTGTCTACTTCCCATATCCAGGAGGATGACTGTATCTTTTTCTTTGGGTTCATCTTCTTATTTAGCTTCTCTAGGATCACAAATTATATGCTCAAATGAATATAGGCAGCCCTGAAACAATTGCATTGCCTAAATCTCACACCTCAGCATGAATGATTGGCCCCATGATATAAGGAGTCTCACTTCAGTTAATCTTCCATTCTCTACAATCTTTCTAGTAAAGAGTAGCATGCATTTTCTTTTCAAATGAATTAACAGATTATACAGGGAAACACAATTTTACCTAAAAACATTAGATTGACCTCTTTGATTAGTAATTAGATATAGTATATCCTTAATAATGAGAATGGGGTGATCATGGACATGGGTGGTAAAGTGGAAAATATACACATTCCTCATTTAAAGTTTCGTGGATGTTTGAATTTTAAAAAAGTGTAGCTGATTTTAAGGGAAAGCTGAGAAAATCATGTGCAAAGGAATTGTGAGGAAAAACAGAAGCAGTATCAAAATTTCTGTACAATCAGATTATTGGAGGTGTTACTTTAGGTATTAATAGAAGCCCTTGAAAAGCTTTGAGGTGATGATATAATGCTGCAGTTGAAAATTTAATATTACTCTCTAGTATATCAAGAATACCATCATCAGTATAAAAATATGCTCTATTTTTTGTAGCATGTCTCATTTTTTCTGAAACATATTCTTGCTACATTCACTGAAACTGTCCTTACACTTGTAGTGATCTTTTTGTCTCAAAATCCTGAGTTCTGTATTACAGGCATGCACCACCATCTCTTTTCTAATTTTTTATTGTTTTTATTGAGCTATATAATTTTCTCCATTCTCCTCTGTTCCCATTCCCTTCCCTCCCCTCACTTTCTTCCTTCTGCCATGGTCCTCATGCTCCCTATTTACTCAGGTTATCTTGTCTTTTTTTCTACTTCCCATGTAGATTAGATCCATATATGTCTCTCTTATAGTCCTCTTTGTTGTCTAGGTTCTCTGAAATTGTGAACTGTAGGCTTGTTTTTCTTTCTTTATGTCTAAAGGCCTCTTATGAGTGAGTACATATGATATTTGTCCTTCTGAATCTGGGTTACCTCACTCAATATGATGCTTTCTGGATTTATCTATTTGCCCACCAATTTCAAGATGTCATTTTTACTGCTGTGTAGTATACCATTGTGTAAATATACTACATTTTTCGTATCCATTCATTGGTAGAGGGGCATTTAGGTTGTTTCCAGGTTCTGGCTATGATTAACAATGCTACTGTTAACATACTTGAGCACATGTCCTTGTGGTATGCTTGAACATCCTTTGGGTATATACCCAAAAGTGCTATTGCTTGGTCTTGAGGTAGGTTGTTTCCCAATTTTCTAAGAAAATTATCATATTAATATCCAAAGAGCTCTATCAGTTTTCACTCCCACCAGCAATGGGGGAGTGTTTTCTTCACCCCACATTCTCTCCAGTATAAATTGTCATCAGTTTTTTTTTTTTATTTTGGCCATTTTTACAGAACCACTATCTCTTGATGATAACACTGTTAACACTACAATCTCTTGATAATAATATTTGTTTTCAAGAGTGTAGGAGTATAAAAAATTATGAGCCTGTAATAGCAATTCTATATAAAACAGGAGTCTATTGTGAAGGTTGTTTGTTCATCCCCAGCTGCCCTGACCCGAAATATTCACACAGAAACTGCACTAATTACAACATTGCTTGGCCAATGAATCTACCATATTCCTAGAAGGCTCTTACATCTTAAATTAACGCACTTCTATTAATACATGTATTGCTACATGGGTAGGGCTTATCAGCAAGTTTCTGGCTTATCTGTCTAAGGCAGAGGCTACATGGTTTCTTTCTGACTCTGCCTACTCTCTTTATATTTATCTCTTCCAGCCTTGCTATATTCTGTTAAGCCATTGGCTAAAAGCAGCTTCTCTATTAACTAACGGCAATAAAACATATTTACAGCACACTTCACCTCCCATAACACCTCCCCTTTTCTGTTTAAATCAAAAAGAAAAAAAATAATTTTAACATAAAAAAATCACATGTAACAAAACAGGTATCAAGCAAGAATTACAGTTACAATATTTATATCTACTTTAATCTTTTATCATTACTAAGAAAGACTATAATTATAACTACTTTTCTTCAAATCCATCAAAGACGTCAGAAGGATTGTATTACCTAAGGAAGCAGGAAATGCATTGTAAGCAATGTTCAAATCTCTAGAGTTGACAGAGACATCTTGCTGCCTGGACAGTCACCCAGGGGTCTTCTGTATCATCTTCAGCCTACCAGCCCATAGTATACAGTAGACTTTTCCGTGAAGGTGGAAATGTTAAAGAAAATTCCACCTATATTGGCTGTTTGTCAGTCACTTTCTTCTGTGTCCTGCAGAATGACTGGCAGACATTTTCATGAAGCAGTAACCCCAAAGGACTGTCTCACTTTCATTAGGGAGCATCAGCAGTCATTTTTTCTGTGTGTCCTGCAGCTCCAGTCAAGCAGTTTAGGCAAGAGCAGTTTCTTGCCCAAATGGGTAACAAACTCCATGAGAGCTTCTTTGATGTCCATTATCTTTTTGAAGTAGATTGGTGCTGCCAAGAACTGATGTGCCTCATTGTCATAAAACAGCTTAAGTTCTTAAAGCATTTTAAATGCCATACTCTGAAAGTCTCTGAAAGATTTGAAGAATATCTATCTAATTTAAATATGTCTCTATATGTCTAGAAAACTTAACTAACTTTACTACAATCTTGATTATTATAGATGACTGTATATTAGCGTGTATTTCTTAATTATACATTATATTGTTAAATGAGCTGCACAAACAGAATGGGTTAATCAAAAGCAGATATATATATATATATATATATATAGATATAGATATAGATATAGATATATACATTGACCTTAAATTTGTATTAATAAAAAAGATCCATACCAATACAAAACATCCATCTTTATATACATCTTTATATAATATCCCACCTTAAATGAAAAAAAGAATTTATAAACAATCATTTAGGGAATTTGAGCTTAGTTCTCTCAAAACACCTTCTTGCTTTTTCATGGGCAAAGTAATTTTCTGTGGTATTCCTGGCAACCTTTCAGGAAGTCTTGGTCTATCAAACCACGTTAGACTGAGATGAATCCACTGGTTCTCATCCTCTGTAGAAACAAAAGAACAACATCTTTTCCAAGGCAATAAATCCTTTAATCATGTTCTCCCTCCTTCTGCTTCTCATTTGGACCTTGAGAGCTCAGTCAATTGCTCCAATGTGGGTCTCTGTCTCTATCTCTATCCATCGCCAGATGAAGGTTCTATGGAGATATGCAAGATATTCATCAGTATGGTTATAGGATAGGGACATTTCAAGCTCCCTCTCCTCAGCTGCCCAAGGAACTAGCTGGGGAAATCTCCTTGGACACCTGGGAACACCTCTAGAGTAAAGTCTCTTGCCAACCCTAAAATGGCTCCCTTAATTAAGATATATACTTCCCTGCTCCCATATCCACCCTTCCTCCATCCCAACCCTTCCATTCTCCCAAGCTCTCCCCATTCTTGCCTTCTCACTTTTCTCTCCCCATCTCCCCTTATGCCCACCCTACCCTCACCCTCAAGTTCCCAATATCTGCCTGACAATCTTGTCTACTTCCAGTATCCAGCAGGATAACTATATGTTTTTCTTTGGGTTCCCCTTCTTATTTAGCTTCTCTAGAATCACAGATTATAGGCTCACTGTCCTTTATTTATAGCTAGTATCCACTTATGAGTAAGTACATACCATATTCATCTTTTTGGGTCTGGGTTATCTCCCTCAGTATAGTGTTTTCTATTTCCATCCATTTACATGCAAAATTCAAGATGTTATTGTTTTTTACCTCTGAGTAGTACTCTAATGCGTACATATTCCACACTTTCATTATCCATTTTTCCATTGGGGGGCATCTAGGTTGTTTCCAGGTTCTGACAATTACAAATAATGCTACTAAGAACATAGTAGAACAAATGCTTTTGTAGTATGATAGGGCATCTCTTGGGTATATTCCCAAGAGTGGTATTGCTGAGTCCTGGAGTAGGATGATCCTGAATTTCCTGAGAAACTGCCAAACTGATTTGCAAAGTGGTTGCACAAGTTTCCATTCCCACCAGTCAGGACTGCGAGGGGTGCACCCAACCACTGAGATGGTGGGGCTGATCTAATGAGAGCTCACCAAAGCCAGCTGAACTGGGAATGATGGAGCATATGATCAAACTGGACTCTCTGAATGTGGCGGACAATGGGGGCTGACTGAGAAGCCAAGGACAATAGCATTGGGTTTTGTTCCTACTGCATGTACTGGCTTTGTGGGAACCTAGTCTATTTGGATGCTCACCTTCCTAGACCTGGATGGAGGGGGGAGGACCTTGGACTTCCAACAGGGCAGGGAACCCTGATTGCTCTTTGTACTAAAGAGGGAGGGATAGGAGTAGTGGGGGAAGGGGGAAGGAAATGGGGTAAGGGGAGGAGGTCGAAATTTTTAATAATAATAATAATAATAAAGGTACTTAAAAAATAAATAAATCTTTTGAACCAAATTTTGAAGTAACATTATTTTTAAAGCATATATGTTGGTTTAGCTTAGCAGCCCAGACAATGAAATATCTCTCTGTTCTTAGCTCATTCACAGTCAAAAGATTTCAAGAAAACACAATAATATACATAATGCAGACTCTTTGTTTATATTCCATCTTTATGTGGCTTATTTTTCTTTTCTCTTTCAATCAATGCCTATCTGTACTGTGCCTCTTTAAAGATTTTTTTATTTTTTTAAAACCATTTACTTCCTTATATAACTGTCTTCATTCTTTTTCTTCTCTCTCCCAAGCCATTTAGAGGTCTATATCTGTTGGAATCTATCTTTATTGCATATCTGTAATTATTTTCTGACCAGGACCACTTCTTAAAATGGAAAGTAGCATCGTAAGGACTAAAGTTGCTTTGCCTTTTGGCTTTGCCCAGTCCAACATAGTGGAGGGTTCATTCACTGTCTCTGAGATTACCAGGTGGGAGCCATACTCTCCACTTCAACTCTGGTAACCTGTTGGCCCATGCTGCCACCATAGAACTTGCAGCACAATACCCTATGCCCCATTAAAGTGTTCAGCTTCCTGAAAGAGTCAAAGTTCATGCTGGCAGCTGTTTTGAAACCACATTTCATTTTATTTCTGCTACCACTGAATCAAAAAGACCTCTCTTAAAGAAATCATGCCTTTTCTTGTTAATAGAAAGCAGAGTCCACCCAAGAAAATGCTGCTAACAAAAAGTCATGCTTAACTCTGTTCTTTTGTGTCTAGGTTTCCTTTCCAAGCTTTCTCAGGTTTTACGTGGATTTAGTCGGCCCCAAATTAGTGTACCAATTTGTTGGGGAGACCCGACCAGACCTGAAATAATCACGCATAAATCATATTATTTGCAATACTGTTTGGCCAATAACTTAACCATATTTCTATCTAGCTCTTATTCCTAAACTAACCCATACCCATGAATCTGTGCTTCACCATGAGGTCATGTCCTACTGACAAAGTCTCGGTGGTCTCCAGCAGAGGCATCTGTTCCCAGCAGTGGCTACATGGCTTCTTTGTGACTCTGCCTACTCTCTCTGTATAGATTTCTTCCAGCCTGGCTATATTCTTTTTAGCTATTGGCTGAAGGTAGCTTCTTTATTAACCAATGGCAAAAAGAAAACGTATTCTCAGCATAAATCACCTCCCACATCAGGATTCCTTATTTATAATGTTACATCACAAAAACACATATGTAGTATGTCAAAGACAATAAGATTGACAAATAGAAATACAGACATTATTGAATCAAGTGTACAGTACATAATGTGCTTATAAATTTCTTCTGGGAATGGCAGAATAACAGAAAGATTACACTTTTTTGAAATTTTTTGTCATGTGATCATCTTTTTCAATGTGGTTTTTACATTCTGAAATATTAGAGGCATAAGGTCATCAACACAAATATTCAGGGTAAAAGATAATTGATAAGTCAAAAAGTTGCAAGTTACTTCCTTAAAGTTGATTGTGTATATATCAAGTTAAGAATAGGGAACTCTATCCTTGGAAGTATATCTCCTACTGACAGTGATATTAGGTCCCTCTCACAGCAGTAGCTATATATATTTTAGGTCCTGGTGTAATTGGTTGCTAGGAAATGACATAACAACCCTAGTAGTATGTAGCATGCTGCTAGCACCAAATCCTTGTTGAATAAATTCATGGTATGCATTTTAATAAAATACATGCATTTAAAAACATTGATTTCATATATTTTAATTAAAAATAATGATAGAGAATCACTTTGTGCTAAAATTATTTTTACACAAACCAGTAAGACTAAGTTTTAATTTCATGATAATATTTAGAGCTTTATCTGAGACTCTTTTTTATTTATTTTTTTTATTGAGAAAAAAAATTCCATGTCCTCCCAGCCTCCCACTCCTCCCCCACTCCTCTCCCCCTGCCCCCACTCCTCTCCCCCTCCCCCCACTCCTCTCCTCTCCCCCCACTCCTCTCCCCCTGCCCCCACTCCTCTCCCCCTCCCCCCACTCCTTGCCCCCTCCCTCTCCAGTCTGAAGAGCAGTCAGGGTTCCCTGCCCTGTGGAAAGTCCAAAGTCCTCCCCCCTCCAACATGGTCTAGGAAGGATAACATCCAAACTGGCTAGGCTCCCACAAAGCCAGGACATGAAGTAGGATCAAAACCCAGTGCCATTGTCCTTGGCTTCTCAACAGCCCTCATTGTCCGCCATATTCAGAGAGTCTGGTTTTATCCCATGCTTTTTCAGTCACAGTCCAGCTGGCCTTGGTGAGCTCCAATAGATCAGCCCCACTGTAGAAACTAGACTTTAAAATGCTAATTAACCTAATTAAAAAATGGGGCACTGATCTGAACAGAGAATTCTCAACAGAAGAAGTTCAAATGGCCAAAAGACACTTAAGGTCATGCTCAACCTTCTTAGCGATCAGGGAAATGCAAATCAAAACAACTTTGAGATATCATCTTACACCTGTCAGATTGGCTAAAATCAAAAACACCAATGATAGCCTTTGCTGGAGAGGCTGTGGAGGAAGGGGTACCCTCATCCATTGCTGGTGGAAATGCAAACTTGTGCAACCACTTTGGAAGGCAGTCTTTCGGTTTCTCAGGAAATTCGGGATCAACCTACCACTGGACCCAGCAATACCACTCTTGGGAATATACCCAAGAGATGCCCGATCATATGACAAGGGCATTTGTTCAACTATGTTCATAGCAGTATGATTTGTAAAAGCCAGAACCTGGAAACAACCTAGATGTCCTTCAATGGAAGAATGGATGAAGAAAGTGTGGAATATGTATGCATTATAGTACTACTCAGCAGTAAAAACAATGACTTCTCAAATTTTGCATGCAAATTGATGGAAATAGATAATAGTATCCTGAGTGAGGTTACCCTTACCCAAAAAGATGAACAAGGGATATACTCACTCATAATTGGGTTCTAGCCATAAATAAAGGTCAGTGAGTCTATAATTTGTTATCTGAGACTCTTGAATATAAGTTTAGATTTGATATAAGTTTCTTTGCTTCTCCAGAAGATTTCCTTCCTTGCTAAAACAGTTACAGAGGCTTTTAATTTAAAATTGTAACTATAAATCATGAGAAGCTATTTTGCCTTCCAACCAGTCTGAGCTCTTAATAGCTTATTCACATGTGATAACACATGCAGCAGGGTTTATTTATCATTTTAGGAAATTGACTGCTACATTGTGCCTTTCTTTTCTTGAAGTTGAAAATGTAAGCTAGAAATGTCCCCAAGTACAAAAGACAAGAATGTCAAGCACAATTGGTTGGAGCCCCCTACATTTTTCCATAATACCCATTCTTAATCTTTCAAAGAAAACCGCTTTCATCTATGCTTCTTGTGAAATAAAAAAAATGGACTTTATTACTACTGATTCTTTTCCATGCTTTTTAGCCCATTCCGACATTCATTTCACGGAACATTTTAACAGGCTGAAAATTAAAAAAAAAAAATCTTCATTTTGTTTTCAGAGTGCTGTCACTAATGATTCCAAGTTTGAGATAGTGTAGGCATTTTTTTTTCTATACATGGCCACTAAAAACATAGGAGTTCTATTTTCTTCACATTCTTACCAGCACTTTTTATTCTTTATGATAACCTTCCTAGCAAGTAGGTGATGGTATCTTATTATGTTTTATTTAGATTTCTTCACTTACTAGTGATGATAAACACCTTTTCATATTTTGATGGTTCTCTCTCATTCCACCTCTCAGGAAAAATTATTCAGCTTTTAGCCCCTCTGAATTAGAGTCAGAAACAACCCCCACCCAGAAGAGTAGTGTGGGATTAACAAAGGGTTGTAAGAATTTGGCTTAAAAGCATTTGTTTAGGAAGCATTCCCTTTCTAATTTTTATAGAGAATTCTGGAGATTTGAACTGGTCAGAACTGGGGAATCAGGCAAAATAAAGATGCATAGAAGATAGGTAGAATTGATAATTAAGGCTCTAATGACCAGTGTGAGAACAGGTAAAGAAGTGAACTGTATAGACTCAAGGCTGAAAGAGACCATGTTTTATAGTAAGAGCGATTTATTAGCAGAAGGAATTTCTGAAGCTTTGAATATGTTATTTCAACAAATTAGAGAAAGTGATAGATTTTAAAGTTCTTAGGCATGTATAAAAAAGAATGTTATATGTTAAGTAGAGACCTGTGGCAGGGTAATAACTCTCACCTGTAATGCCAACTGGTAGAGTTAGTATGATTCCTATTTTATGTGAAGTCAACCCAAGATATGTAGAGATTTCCAGATCATCTTAGACTACAGAGTAAGACTTTACCAAAAGAAATATCATTTCTTTAGATACTCAAGTTAATGTTTTAAATGGTTCTTTAATTGATTATAAAGGGTCATCTGGGTTTTATCTAATGACTACTGAGTTTTGGTCACTCAGTTTTTTCTATTCTATAAGAAATGAAATTGACTGAGAATTCACTAAGTGAAATACGAAATGTATATCTTCAATTGGCTCATATTATCCAATCTATCTTTTGATATTCCTAGCAAAGTAACTATTACTTTCTAAACCCACCATAAATTCATAAGTAATACTGTATCTCTAACTAAGAAATCTTAATATTATGTCTATTTTAAAGATAATGAGACTGAGATTCAGAAAGATTCCCGCCTTATTTAAAGCCACATGGATAGTGAGTGACACTGCTAGAGATTTTAATCCATTATTGTCCCCAAACATATTTACGTTTTTACCCTATCATTCTTCTTCTCCACACTGAGAGGAGAAGTTAGCAAAAAATAGGAGCAAATAAATATTAAACTTACCCTTTCATCTGTCTGATTCCACTACAAATATTTCCCCTGTAAACTTAGATTATATTGAACCTAGAGAACTAGTAAATATTATGTAATATTACATAATCTAAAGTAAAGCATACAATTATCTGGTTCAATTGGATTTCCATTGATTTATTTCTTTTTATAGATGCTATTTTGGGCTTGGAGAACAGAATATGCATATGGAAATAAGAAATAACCAGTTCATGTTATTGCTGTGTAATAGGGATTTTCATCACTTAACAGAAAATGTACAAATGCATGTTCTCAGAAACTGAAATATTCAACTAGAAATGAGAAAAACCATAATCCAGTACTAAAGGTCACATTCTTCAAATAAAAGAAAATCACTGATGCAGAATATAACAAAATTTTCTTGATTATTTTCCTACCTGTAACACTGTCAGTGATATTCAAGGTTAATCTTCTTTGTGTTGTAAGAAGCATTGATCAGATGTGTTCTTGCAGATTATCTATTTCTGTGGAGTAAATTGCAGCCAGTATGCTAATCAAGGGAGAACAGAAGCTGCCTTTGATGATGAAAATTGCCTTTCAGTGACAGGTTATGCTGATCAATTTTCTGCAAGGGAAATCAAGAGCAAAAAAGATGGCCTATAATTGCAAAAAGGTACTAAACACCTGAAAAAAATAACTAAAATGAAAAGAACTGAAATCAACTCTTGACAATATGTTGAATGATTAGCCATTATATATAACCATATTTATATGTGTATTTTTGAAGTTTAACATACAGGATTTATTTGTAATATGTGAATTAGAAGTCTGATTTCTGTGGCACTGTCATAGTTGACAGTACTTCATAATAAAAAATAGTCTCATATTTCTCACTTGAACTATAAAATGTCATTGAAAACTACAAATACATAGAATATTTCTACAAAGATTAATTTTACTTCTGACCATTGTTTCTGCATGTAATAACAATGACATCATTAACAATAGTAAAATCTCTGTTTCTAAAAATTCTGTCAGTGCAGTTCAATAACTGATTCTGTTTCAGTGTCTCTATTCAATGATTTTGTAAAATCATTATGGTATCAAAGATACAAAATGCAGTGTAATGCTAAGTCTTTGGTTGGTTGCATGCACATATAATGAAGTATAGTTCAAAAATTACATTCATTTGACAAGTAACTAAGATTTTTTTCAATTGCTTATTTATTTAATTGAATTCGAAAATACTGTGTAACTTAGCAATCAAGGACCTTGTATACAGGAAATCATTTACTGCATAAAATATAAGTGAGGCATACATGAAATTTGGAAACTCAAGTTTCATACCTTATATTCACATACTATGTTTCTTTATATCTAGGACACAATGAATTTCAAATATCTGAACCATAATTACAGTGGAAAACATTGAAATTCACTTAGAATATGTTGTTTTTTTCAGAATCACTAGATGAGAAATAATTTAATCACTAGTATTACTTTGTACTGACTTTCCCTGTTCTATACCCACACATGTAGAAATTTATTTTTAAATGACAAGAAATTTTTTCCTACCTGAAGACTGGCACTATATATCAGGCAGTTTCAATGAAATATATATAAATATCTATTTTTTATATAGATCCATCTATGATTCTATCCAAAGCATTTTTATTTCTCTACACAAAATCATGAGATTGTTCATTTTCCCTAATGATAAATATCTGAATTAATAATAACAAATTTCTGTCCTACTGCAGTTTTTCTTGCCTAATAATTCTGTACTTTACAAGAATGATAGTGTAGTTACTGATTATATTCTCACAATGAAGTTCAACATGTCCCATAACATAGCTTAGCAGATCTTATACCAAATTACACAAAAGCAGACAATGGTAAATAACTTACTTTTCTATTGCTATGACAAAAACACAATGACAAAGTTAATTATAAAAGACAGTACCTAATTGAGATTATGTTTTCAGAAGTTTAGAGCCCATGATGATGGTGGAGCATCTTTTTTTATGTGATTTTGGCTTGCCAGGAGTATAAGGCATAGTGACAGGAACAATTGAGAGCTCATGTCTTGATCTGGATATAAGAAGAAACACCAGGGGTTGCAAGAGTCTTTTGAAACCTCAGAACCCTCCTCTGTGATACACCTTCTCCAACAAAGGCACACCTCCTAATCATTTCCAAACAATTTCACACACTGAGAAGCAATTAATCAACTATATGAGCCTATGAGAGCCATTCCTTTCAAACCACAACAGCCAGCAAGATGCTATTATTAGTTTGATGACAATGATTGTCAGATATAGGTACATTGTGTTTCCATGAAAGATAAAATGTGAAAAATGTTAATCTTCTATAACAGAAAACATATAATACTGCAATTTCAAGGTGAAACATTGATAATAATAATGTCCAGTTTCTCTTTTTTTTTTACAAAAAGAACATAAGGCCCAGTCAACCAGGAAAAGATATCTAAATGATTCCATACTTGGAAATGGTCTCAACTTTAGAATACTTTATAATCTATTAATTTTTATCTTGGTGACCTTACCCATTGAAAAATCTTATGAAATTATTATTTTCTTATTTTCAAGACTTTTCTTTGTAGAAGATTAATGTAAGCTCTCATTCTATCTATCACTTATCATTTAACAGTGTTGTGTTATGAATAGAAACTTGCTTTTTCTTCTTTATTAATTTACTTTACAATGCAATATGTTTCTTATTCCATCACAAATTACAATATCCAATTTTATTTTTAGAAACTAAGGGATAAAGCTGGGGATGGTGGCACACGCCTTTAATCCCAGTACAGACAGACAGACAGAGGCAGAGACAGGCAGATCTCAGTGAGTTCAAAGCCAGCCTGGTCTACAAGAGCTGGTTCCCAGATAGGCTCTAAAACTACAACAAAACCCTGTCTCAAAAAAACAAAATAAATAAATAAATAAATAAATAAAGCTTTCCATTAACTTTTAACTGTGGCATACTTATCAGTTACTTTCTGCAACAAAATACTTGACAAAGAAATTAAATAAATATTTAGCAGCGATACCCATATAGCAGGAAGGTATGGGAGCAGGAGTGAAGGGAAGCAGAGACCAGCAAGTGCTTTGGTTCAGCTTGCTTTTTATTTTTTATTCAAACCAGGACCTGATACTGTGAAATGTCATCACCCACATTTATAGTGCGTCTTTTCACCTCAATTAACCCAATGTAAAAATCCACCCAAAGATGTTCTTAAACACATGTTTCCATGGTTACTCTAAACTCATCTATATTAACATCAATATTAATAATCACAGAATATACAATATGGAGCATATTACTGCATTTACATATATACTCTATTCTAAATGGCCCCCATCCTCCACTCACCACTATTTTACTGAAATTTTTCTTATTTCTCTTCCTCCTTTCCCATACACACTTCAATTTTTATATCACATTCATTCTCTTGTTCTCTTTTTTATATTTATTCATTTATTGTGTATACAATATTCTGTTGTGTGTCTGCCTGCAGGCCAGAAGAGAGCATCAGATTTCATTCCATTTTATGGTGGCTCATGGTTGTGATCCACCATGTGGCTGCTGGGAATTGAACTCAGGACCTTTGGAAGAGCAGGCAATGCTCTTAACTACTGAGCCACCTCTCCAGCCCCTCTTGTTCTTTTTTTTAAAGGTTTTCTTGCAATCACGTGATCTCTTTTCTGCTTTTGTAAAAGCAGCAATTCACTGGTATAAGCAAATATAAATACACATACAATTATCTAGTTTCTGCATATGAGAGGTATAGTATTTATATTTCTGATTCTGGCTTATTTCACTTGAAATAATTGTTTCTAATTCTATTCATTTTCATGAAAATTCCATGGCTTCATTTTTCTTTATAACTATTAAAATAATTTTCATTGTGCATGTTCACATTTTCATTATCTATTCATCTGTTGATGGACATTTAGGAATGTTTAATGCCAATACTTTTACTAATAATGCAGCTATCAACATATATAAGCATATATCACTGTGGTAGCATTTAGAGTGTTTGGGTATATACATAGACATAATATAGCCGAGTTTTATGGTAGTTCTATTTTTAATTTTGGAGAATCAGCCCTAGCAATTATCAAAGTGACTGGACCAGTGATTACCATTAATGAATAAAATAAGCTGCCTTGTCCTGTTAAAAGGGCAAAACTTAGGTGTGCAGAGAAGACAGAACTGAATGATGGGAGGAAGAAAGCAGAGTCAGAGAGACACCATGGAGCTGCCAAAGTCAGACATGCCGAATCTTTGCCAGTAAGCCACTAACATTTGGCGATATGCAAATAAAAAAGAGTTAAATTAATATGAGTTAGACAATAATAAGTTAGAGCTAATGGGCCAAGCAGTGATTTAATTAATATAGATTTGTGTGATTATTTCAGGGCTAAGCTAGATGGCTGGCCAGGATGAACAAGTGGCCCCACCTCCAACAACTGACATTCCCACTAGCACAGATTAAGTCTTCCCCTTTTCTATGTCTTCACATGTTGTTATCTGACTTCTTGATGATTTTAATCTGACTATTGTGAGACGGAATCTCAAAGTACTTTTTATTTGTACCTTTTTGATAACTAAGGATAATAATCAATATTCACAATATTTGTTAGCTATTTGTATTTGTTTTTTAAAGAGCTGTCTATTCAGTTCAATATACTGACTTTTCTTTATGTAATTTATAATTAACCTTCTGTCTAATATATAGATGGCAAAAATTTTCTCTTGTTCCATAGGCTGTCTCTTCTGAATGGTGATTGCTTCCATAGTTTTACAGAAGTAATTTTTATTAATTTCATTTGTCAACTTCTGCTGTCATTTCCTGTGCCACTGAAGTATTTTACAAACTTTTTTTTCTATGCTTATTGTGTGAACTGTATTCTCAGTTTTAATCTAACAGTTTCAATGTTTAATGTTTTATAGGTCCTTAATTCATTTAGAATTGATTTGTTTGTACAGAATGACTGATACAGATCTAATTCATTCTTTATATGACTGTTAAGTTTTCTCAGCACCATTTGTTGAAAAAAATTGCCTATTTTTCTCAAGGTATGTTTTGACACCTTTGTCAAAAAATGACATGATTATAGGTAAGTGGGTTTCTTTCTGCATTCTCTATTCTATTCCATTAGTTTGCCAATTTTTCTCCTTATCATACCCTCTTTGTTACTATGGCTCTGCAGTGTCATTTTAGGTCAGCCATTATGATATCAGGCTCCCTGACTTCTGAGAACTCAAAGGAGTCCCAGTAAATTGATTATGTGGACCATGTATCCATGGTGTCCCTGATTCACCTGGTTCCTTCAATCCTTCCTTTTCATCCTCCCTGGAACTTTCCAAGATTCACGTAGCATTTGGATATGGAACCCTGCATCTGCTGCCATTGGTTGCTGGATTAACTTTCTCTGGTCTCTTTGATGATGATTCTGCTAGACTCTAGTCCCAGAACACACATCAAGAGGAACCAACTGTAGACTGAAGGTTTTGTGGACAGGTTGGAGTCCCAGTCCCTCCACTTGAGGCCTTACCTGATTAGAGAAGATGGGAAATCCAGGATCCATATCCCCCATTACTAGAAGTATTTGCTAGAGTTATATTTATAGATTCCATGAACTTTCCTTTGCACTAGGTTTCCATGTCATCCCCAATATGCAAACAAATCCCAGGCACTTCCCCCAGTATTTTCTCTTACCTTATTTCCTACCTGATCCCTCCTGTACCCCGTGAAACTGCTCACAGTCCACTGGTAAAATCTATTTCCCCTACCCAGGGAGATCCTTGAGTCCCACTTAAGAACAACATGTTATTTAGCTTCTCTGATCTATGGCTTGTAGAATGATTACCCTTAACTTTTCAACCAATAAACATTTATTAGTGAGTGCATACCATTTTTGTCCTTCTGGGTCTGTTACCTTACTCAGGATGTTTTTTTTCCTCGGTCCTTCCTTTTGTCTGGAAATTTCATGATGCCATTGTTTTAACAACTGAGTAATAGTCCGTTGTATAAATATACCACATTTTCTTTATCCATTCTCCAGTTGAGGGACATCTAAGTTATTACCAGTTTCTCAATATTATAAATAATGATGCTATGGACATAGTTGAGCAAGTGCTTTTGTGATAGGATTGAGTATCCTTTCTGTATATGTCCTATATTGTACAGCTTGGTGTTGAAGTAAATTGATGCTGAATACTCTAAGAAATCTCCATATTGATTTTACATGTTTGTAATCCACTAGCACTAAGTAAGTGTTCCCCTTAAACCACATCCTCACCAGCATGTGCTATCTCCCGTGTTTTTGACCACAGCCATTCTCACAGGTGTAATATGGAATCTCAAAGTCTTTTTGACTTTCATGATGATTAAGAATATTGACATGTCTTTAAGTCTTTCCCAACCATCACAGATTCCTCTCATGAGAATTATTGCTTTAGATCTCAACCCATTTGTTAAATTGGATTATTTAGCTTTCTGATGTCTAGTTTCTTGAATTGTTTATATAAACTGGAAGTTACCTTTCTGTCAGAAATAGTGTTGCTAAAAATCTTTTCCCATTCTGTTTGCAGCTGCCTTGTCGCAGTGACATTGTCCTTTGCCTTACAGAAGATTTTCAACTTCATGGGGTCCTATTTTTTAATTTTTGATTGTAGTGCCTGGGTACTACAGGAAGTTGTCTCCTCTGGCAATGTGTTCAAGAATATTACCAACTTTCTTTCCTATCAGTTTCAGTGTATCTGTTTTTATGTTATGATCTTGGACTTGAGTTTTGTACACAGTGATAGATATGGACCTACATACATTCTTCTACATAAAGACATCCTGTAAGATCAGCACAATTTCTTTTTTTTTTCTTGTTGTACTCTTCTTTTGTTACAAAAAAATAGGAGTCATTTTAAACAAAAATCCTTCATAGGGGAAGATTAAGATACAAGCAGTATTTAACAAATATAACACTGTCACTCTGAAAAAATAATGTTCCAAATATTTTTCCTCATCCCCACTATGTTCCATACACATATGCTTATACAGTAATACTGTATAAACATGCCATTCCTTTCAAGTATCATAGAAATACATAATTATTAAAATAACATGCCCAAAATTTAAGAAGAAATACTTTACATCTATAAAGCCCGTTGATAACACAGTCACCAATATTCTGCTTCAGCTCCAGCAGAGAAGAGAAGAGCCAGGACCTTCCAGTACAGTCATGGTGAGAGCACTCAATCAGAAAGGAGGTGATCTCTGTTCTACCTCCTCTGAGAAAAAAGCTATAGAGAACTTTTATAAGAAAGTATGTGAGGATGATCACACTTAACCTCCTTTATGGGAAAGGTGATCTGGGAGAGATTCTCAACTGTACCAGGTATTAGGTGGCATGAAATACAGGTCCATGGATCATGTGGGTTCAGTAGAAAGATTGCCCATGCTCTCTTGCTTTCATTCACTACCAAATCAGGAGCAGAAGGAGACGGAGCACAAGCAAGTAACTCAGGACCACGAGGGGTGCACCCACACACTGAGGCAATGGGGATGTTCTATCGGGAACTCACCAAGGCCAGCTGGCCTAGGTCTGAAAAAGCATGGGATAAATCCGGACTAGCTGAACATAGCGGACAATGAGGAATACTGAGAACTCAAGAACAATCGCAGTGGGTTTTTGATCCTACTGCACGTACTGGCTTTGGGGGAGCCTAGGCAGTTTGGATGCTCACCTTATGAGACCTGGATAGAGGTGGGTGGTCCTTGGGCTTCCCACAGGTCAGGGAACCCTGATTGCTCTTCGAGCAGATGAGGGAGGGGGACTTGATCGGGGGAGGGGGAGGGAAATGGGAAGCGGTTGCGGGGAGGAGGCAGAAATCCTAAATAAATAAATAAATAAATAACAAAACAATGTGCCTGGAACTATTTTAAAGATGATGAATCAGTCAGGGTTCGGGGAGGGGGAGGGAAATGGGAGGCTGGGAGGAGGGGGAAACATTTTTTTTTCCTTTTCTTAATAAAAAATAAAAAAAAAAGATGATGAATCAGAAGAACTGGGTCCTACGGAGAAGAGTAAAATTCTTGCTAGTAGTGAATGACAGCACAATTTCTTGATGATACTTTCTTTTTTCTATGTATATTTTGGGCTCCTTTATCAATCCTGGTATGTCCATGGGTGTGTGAATTTATATCTTTGTCTTTGATTCGGTTTCTATGATCAACCAATCTCTTTTTATGCCATTAATGTGTACTTTTTAGTACTTTAGCTCTGTAGTATAGCTTTAAATCAAGAATGATGATATTTCTGGAAATTCTTCTATTGTACAGGATTGTTGTAGCCATTCATGGTTTTTATGACTTACCATATGAAGTTGAAAATTAGTCTTTCAACACCTGTACAGAATTATGTTGGGATTCTGGTCAAGATTATATTGAAACTTTTTGGATAATCATTATTGCTATATTAATGGATTGATCCATAAGCATGGGAGATCTTTTCATCTTCCAATATCTTTGTCAATTTCCTTCTTCAAAGACATGATGTTATTGTCATGCATGTCTTTCACTTGCTTAGAGTTATGCAACATAGTTTCAATTTTTCTAATTTCTTCAATTTCCTTCTTTAAAAACTTGAAGTTCTTGTTATATATGTCTGTTACATGGTTTTAATTACTGCCATATGCTTTATGTTATTTGTAGGTATTATGAAGGGTACTGTTTCCCTGATTTCTTTTTCAGTCCATTTGTCATTTTTATACAGAAGGCCCACTGATTTTTTTTTTGAGTTAATCTTTTATCCAGCCACTTCTCTGAAGGTGTTCATCAACAGTAGGTGTTTCCTAATTGCATTTTGGGGGTCACTTATGTATAGTATAATATCATCTGCAGATAGCTATATGTTGATTTCTTCCTTCCTGTCTTACTTAGGGATTTCACTGTTTTGAAGAGACACCATGACCATGGCAACTGTTATAAAGAAAACATATAAATACAGTGGCTTGTTTACTGCATTTACCTGTTTTCTTTATAATTCAGTCCATTATCATAATGACAGGAAAGAAGTAGGTATGCAGACAGATGTGGTGCTAGAGCTGAGAGTGTGACATCTTGAAGGTAAAAAGAAGTCAACTGTCCATGACTCAAAGTGAACCTTGAGCAAAAGATCACAAAACACACCACCACCTTGACACATTTCCTTCAAAAGGCCATACCCATTTGAACAAAGCCACAATTTCTAAGAGCAACACACCCTTTGAGATTATGGGGACCAATTACATTCAAGGGACCATATTGCACTCTCTGACACCAATTAGATTATAAAACATCACAATTCAAATTAATTGAGTCTAAAATCAAAAATCCCCATTGTCTATCACAGTCTCAACAATGTTTTAAAATCCAATGTTCAAAATCTCTTCTGAGATTCACCCACACTCTTAACTATATTCACATATAAAATTAAAATTAAAAAACTGATCTCATACTTCCAACATATATAATGGCACAGGATATACATTACCATTCCAAAATAGGGAAGAGAGCATAGGAAGGAAATATTGGAGCAGTACAAGACCAAAACCCAGATGGGCAAACTCCTAACTCTGAGTATCCATGACTAAGGTCTAAAGGCTCATCATAATCTTCAAATAGACCAGCTTTGTTGATTAAAACATACTTCTTTCTCTTAGACTGTTTCTACTACCTGTTAGCAGCTCTACTTGGCAGGCATCCTACAATTGGCATTTCTAACATCTTGGGTTCTCCAATGCAATCCTAGCTTCAATTTAACATTGCAATGGCCTTTCTATTAGGCATATGCAAGAGACATCACTGACACATGCCTGGCCTCAGTGGCATTATTTCATAATTCATTTATTCTATCATTAATTCTACATGATGAACAATGTGGCCAAAATTTCCAAGTTCTGCTGCTTGTTGGGACTAGACTATGCCCCCCACCCCGATTCAAATATAAGCTTCAAAAACTTTCTGACTTTCAGTGTCTAAGCTTGACTGTCCTGAAACTTGCTCTGTACACCAGACTGACCACAGATTTGTAGATTCACCAGCCTCTGCATACATAGTACTGAGACTAAAGGTGTGTCCTACCATTCCAGGCTCTATGCTTTTCTTTACATTCTTTCCACAGGTTGGAAACTTAGGTGGGTGGGATCTTGCCCTGATGTTACTATTTCCTTTATTACATTTCTTAACTTGTTTATCTCTGGTGTGGGAGAATTGTCTGTATTCTGTCAATCATGTTATAAATAAACGCTGATTGGCCAGGCAGGAAATATAGGTGGGCAAACCACACAGGAAGTAGAAATGATGGAATGAGAACAGAAGAATTCTGGGAAGTAAGAAGTTGATTCCTCCTACTCTTGCCCAGATCACTGAAGCAGCAGGGTGTGAGCTGCCCCACTGAAAAAAGGTACTGTGCCACATGGCTAACATAGATCAGAAAAATGGATTAATCAAGATGTGAGAGTTAGCCAGTGAGAGGCTAGAGCTAATGAGCCAATCAGCTTTATAACTTATAGAGATCTATGTGTGATTTTTTTGGGGGCTAAACAGCTGGGGGTATCAGGCAGGACAGAAACCCCAACAAGCAGGCCTGGCCCACCATGTTATATATCTCCTTAAACACAGATTTAAGCTCTATTTCACTTGGTGGTACTCTTTCTCTCCTTAAACTTTTCATTTTGTAGTTTGGCCTGCTCATTTTGCTCCTTTTTGTTATAAATATTTATTAGAGTTACCACTAAAACCACAGAACAAAGTCTATAATGGGCTGCTTTGAGATTTTTCTCTTACCAGTGGAATTAATCCAAAACTCCTCAGTTTAGCCTTAGGCACTTTTCAGACAAGGGCAAAAGACAGTGGCTTTCTTCACCAAAATATCAGAGGAATGATCTCTAGGCAACATGCTAAAATTCTCCTCTGAAGCTTCTTGATTGATTCCCCTAGCAGTTCAAATAACTGTTAGAATTTCTGTCTTCCATGTTCCTACTGGTATGGCCCATTAAACAGTGCTTAAAGTAGTCCACTGCTTTCTTAACCCATAGTACCAAAATCAAAATTCTTCCAAATGAGCACATTGTCAGGCCTATCACAGCAATAATGTAGTCCCTCCTACCATCTTCTGTCTTAATTAGGGTTTGATTTGCTATGCAAAAACAACATGGCTACAAAAACTCCCATAAAGAATTCATATAAATGGGTTGGGTAACTTACACTTTCAGAGGTTCAGTGGTAACATGTAGTCAGATGTGTTGCTGCACGTGAGAGTGCTACATCTGGGAAGCAACAGGAAGACAAGTAACTGTTACACTGTGTGAAACTAAAACAAAAGAACTCAAAGACCACCTCTGTAGTGACATACATCTTCAAACAAGGCCATTCAAACTCCAACAAGGCCACTCCTTCTAATAGTGCAATTTACTACGAGATTATGGAGAATTCATCACACTCAAACTACTACACTTTGAAATTTGTGGATTGATCTCCTTAAGATGTGCTATTGGTCTAGCTAGTACTTCAAGTTCTATATGAAATAGAAATGAAAATAGTGCTCAACCTGGTCCTGTGCTTGAATTTAGTGGAAGTCCTTTGAGTTTCTCTCTATTTAATTTGATGTTGGCTATTGGCTTGCTAAAACTGCCTTTCTTATTTTTAGGTATGACCCTTGTATCCCTGATCTCTCCAAGACATTTATAATGAAGTAGTGTTCTATTTTATTAAAGATCTTTTCAGTATCTAATATAATCATAATGTTTTTTCTTGCAGCTTGTTTATACAGTGGATTACATTGATGGGATTTCATATGTTGAACCATCCCTTTACATGTGCGATGAAACCTAGTTGATCATGGTGGATGATCTTTTGAAGTGTTCTTGGAAATAGTTTGCAAATAATTTATTGGGTATTTCTTATGAATGTTTATTAGGAAAATTGATCTATAAATTCTTTTTGTTGATTTTTTATGTGGTTTCACAATCAGGGTGTCTTTGATTTCATAAAATTAAATTGCCAGTATTTCTTCTATTTTTATTATGTGGAATAACTTAAGGAGTATTGGCATTATCTCTCCTTTGAAATTCAGGTAGAATTCTGAGCGAAAACTGTCTGGCCCTGGGCAGTCTTTTATTTTGTTTTTGTTTGATCGTTTGTAAGATTTTAATGTCCGCTTCTATAATCTTAGGGTTATAGGTTCATTTAAATTGTTAATCTGATCTTGATTTAGCTTTTGTAAGTGATATCTATCAAGAAAATTGTTCATTTCTTTTAGATTTTCCAGTTCTGTGGAGTACAAGTTTTTTAAATATTAAATAATGATTTTGTGAATTTTCTTAATGTCTGTTGCTATATACCCAACTTTTCTTTTCTGGTTTTGTTTATTTGGATATTCTTTCTCTGTATGATGTTAGTACTGATAAGGGTTTCACTATATTATTGATTTTCTCAAAGAATGAACTAAGTTTTATTGATTCTTTGTATTGTTCTCTTTATTTCCGTTTTATTGATTTTAGCCTTCAGTTTAATTATTTCTTGCCAGCTTGTTCTCTTGAGTGTATTTGCTTTTTTTGTTCTAGAGATTTTATATAGGTAGTAATATTAATAGAATTACATGTCTCCAATTTATTTATGAAGGCACTTAGTTCTTTGAGCTTTCCTCTCATCACCATTTTTATTGTGTTCCATATATTTTTGTGTGTTTTACATTCCTTTTCATTGATTTCTAGGACATTTTAAATTTCTTTCTTTATTTCTGTCTTGACCCAGTAGTATTTCAGTAGGTAGGTGAGCAGTTTCCATGGGTTTATAAACTTTCTGTTGTTTCCAGTATTGTTAAAGTCCAGTTTTAATCTATGATTGTCTGATAGGATACAGAGTCTTATTTCAATTTTCTTATCTTTTCAGACTTGCTTTGTGACAGACTATGTGGCCAAATTTGGAGAATGTTCCTTGGTGTGCTGAGAAGAAGGCATATTCTTTTGGTTTTAGCTGAAATGTTCTGTAAATATCATTTAGTTCCATTTTATTCATACTGACAGTTGGATCCATTGTTTCTCTATTTAGTTTTTGTCTGGATGACCTGTCCATTGGAAATGGTGGGATATTGAAGTCTCTCACATTAATTTGTGAGGCTCAGTGTGTGATTTAATCTTTAGTAATGTTTATTTTATAAATGTGGATGCCCTTGTGTTTTGGCATAGATGTTAATAATTGGAAAGTCCCCCTGGTGGATTTTTTTCTTTAGTGGGTATGAAATGACAATTTCTATCTCTTTTGATAAATTTTGGTTTGAAGTCTGTATATTAGTGCTCTCAAGAGTCACTTAAACTATTTCTCATATATATAAAATCTTATTAATATATTTTATATGCTTATTGAATATATATTTATACATATGGATTACATATATATATGAATGTTTTTGGAATGATTTGAAGGCTACAGTTCAACTAATTTAACAATTGCTGTCTGTGAAAGTAAAGTTCAAGAATCTAGTAGGTATTCGGTCCCACAAGGCTGGATGTCTCAACTGGTCTTCTGTATATGCTGGAATGCAGAATAAATAGGCTCCAAAGCCAGTAAAAGAATACATATGTTGTCAAGGTGATGTCAAACAGATCAATTATACAGGCGTCCAACAAACGGTGTAGCCCATACTAAAGTGTGCCTTCCTGCCTCAAGATCTGGATTAAAAGTGTGCTTCATCTGACCTCAAAATCCAGACTAAAAGCCTGTGTCTTCTTGCCTCCAGATCTGTACCATAGGTGTGCCCTCCACTTCTGGATTGTAGGTCATTCCAGAAATAATCAAGTTGACAGGCACTAAAATTTATCACAATCCACCCTTTGTCTACTTGAAACATAATCATATCTTCTTATGTCAAATGAACAGTAACGGGACCACAATGATGCATAAATATAATGTAACTATCCTATCTACAATCATAAGCACATTATATATTTAACCAGGTCATAATTATGCTTAACATGATATAACTATAATTCATAACACCAATAATGAATTATAAATTTAGCATAGGTAGCAATGACCTTTGAGAGTCATAATTTCAATATCTCAAACTTAAATGTGGTAATCATTTATTTTCTCCTAACTAATGTTAAAGAAATTGAAAGAAACCACAAATAACTGCACAAATGCATTCTTAATGTAATAAAATAGAAGTACTCAAGTCAATTATATTTCTTATTTTTAACTGGCCATAAATGGCCTTAGAAGGTATCTATAAGTTTCTACCTCTACTACCCATTCTGTATTTCCTACACACTCTGCAATATTGTCAGATCTTGACTCTTTTAATGGAGGAATGACCTATGCCTCCATTCCTGATGGGTCTATGCCATTTGTCATCCTGCCTGGATTAGGTTGCTGCAGCTTCCCATAAACATTAATCACATGACATGATAGCCCCAAGAAATGCCCTAAAGAATCTCCTGCATTCCAGACATAATCCCTCTAATCTCTGTTATAGTAAAACAATCCAAGTTTTCCAGATTAGTCTAGATATATCATCCTTCCTAACACTATTATTCCTTTCTTGGCCTGTTGGCTTAAGGGCATTAGAAAGCTAAAGTGTCTTGATTATCTTACTGAGGATACTTCCATACATTTGCTTGCAAACTTCAAGGCACCATTGTTTTTTAATGCTGACTAATTATTCATTGTGTAAATGTGTCACATTTTGTTTATCTGTTCTTCAATTGAGGGGTATCTATGTTGTTTTTAGATTCTGGTTAATACAAATAATGCTGCTATGAATATAGTTGAACAAATGACCTTGTGATATGAATTTGCATCCTTTGGGTATATTCTCAACAGTGGTATTGCTAGGTCTTGAGGCAGATTGATTCTCTATTTTCTGAGAAACTAGCATATAGATTTCCAAAGTGACTATACAAGTTTTCACTCCCACAAGTAATGAGTAAGTGTACCACATGTCCTTGACAGCACAAAGTTTCATTTATTTTATTGGTTTGTTGCATTTCTGACTGGTGTAATGGATCTCAAAGAAGTTTTGATTTGCATTTCTCAGACGACTAAGGATGTTGAACAATTCTTTAAGTGTCTTTCAGCCATTTGAGATTCTTCTCTTGAGAATTCTCTTTATAGATCTGTATCCCATTTTTAATTGGATTATTTTGTATTTTGATATCTAGTTTCTTGAGTTCTTTATATATTTTGGAGATAAGCCCTTTGTCAGATGTGGGGTTGGTGACAAACTTTTCCCATTCGGTAGGCAGCAGTTTTGTCTTCTTTACCATGTCCTTTGCCTTACAGAAGCATCTTAGTTTCAGGAGATCCCATTTACTAAGTATACTAGAGAAAGCTATCCTGAGTGTGATAACCCAGATCCAGAAAGACAAATGTTGTCCGACCTTACTCACAAGTGGATATTAGACCTAAAAAAAAAAGGATAACCAAGCTACAACCAAACACCCCCCCCCCAAAGCTAGGTAACAAGGAGTACCTAAGAGACACATTCATGAATGTCCCTAAGAAGGTGAAATAGATTAGATCTTCTGAGTAAATTGGGAGCATGAGGTAGGAGGGGAGGAAAAGAGGGAGAGTGGAGGAGAACATGAGGAATCAGGATTGTAAGTTGGTGGAAAGACAGAGATGGAGAGCAAGGAAAAAGTTACCTTGAGGGAGTCATTCTGGGGTTAGGGAGAAACCTGATGTTCGGGAAGTTTCTGAAATCCACAAGGTTGATCCCAGCTAAGACTCTAAGCAATAGTAGAGAGGGTGCCTGAACTGGTCTTCTTCAGTAAATGGATTGATAATTACCCTAATTGTCATCATAGAACTCCCATTCAGTAACTGATGGAAGCAGACACAGAAATCCACAGCTATTCACTGAGCCTGCTTCCCAGAGTCCAGTCAAAGAGAGGGAGGAAGATTATATGAGCAAAGGGATCAAGATCATGATAGGGAAAGCCAGAAAGAGAGCTACTGGAAGCTCGCCAACTCTAGACTGACAGCTGGAGAAACTGCATAGGACCTAACTAGGCCATCTGAATGTGGTGACAGTGATGTTGCTTGGAAACTATGTGGGGCCACTGGTAATGGGATCAAAATTTATCCCTAGTTCTTGAACTGACTTTTTGCAGCCCATTTCCTGTGGAAGATATCTTTTTCAGCCTTGATAAAAAGGAGGAGAGGCTTGGTCCTGCCTCAACTTGATATGTCAAATTTTGTTCACTCCCCATGGGAAGTATAATTATTTCTGAGGAGTGGATGAGGGTTGTTTGGGGGAAAGGTGGGGGTTTCTGGAAGAGACAAGGGAAAGGGAACTATGATAGATATGTAAAATGAAGAAAAAACATTTTAAATAATTCAAAGAAGATACCTGAAGTAAATAAAGGGAATTCTGTGCTTCCAGTTAAATGGAATGTTTGCTGTGTCTCCTGAAAGAAGAACTTCTTCCTCTGAAACCAAAACTGCTAGGTCAGCAGAACCTAGGGTTGTAGGAACAGGATGCAAAAACCTTCTTAGAGTGTCACTAATGGTGATGGTGAAACAATCCCCTTTCTGCCACTGGGTTCCTACACCTGTACATCTTGTTTCTGGGAGAAACAGCACCATATACTGCAAAATGATTCAAAGCATATACTGCCTTCTGCAGAATGCTGGTCCAGACTTTCATGCTGCTCCCTTTATGTGGAGAGTGAGAATCTCTTTCCTGGACACCCAGACCGAAATAATCACACAGAAACTATATTAATTACAACACTTCTTGGCCAGTGACTTAGGTTTACTTTCAGCAAGCTCTTGCATCTTAAATTAATCCATTTCTATTTATCTGTGTATCCTCGCAAGGCTGTGGCCTACCAGTAAGTTTCTGGCACCTGTCTCCTTTGTCAGCTACATGGTATCTCCCAAACTTCACCTAGTCTCTCTCTCTATCTCTGTTCAGATTGCCTCCCACTGGCTTTACTCTGCTACGTCATTGGCCAAAACAACTTTATTCATCAGTCAATAAAGCAACACATACACAGAAGGACACATTATCTGACACATAATAGGTGGTGTAACTGTGTCTTCAAAAGGTCATTTCATCTTTCTTTAATGTCAGCTTCTTTAGGATGGTGAGGAACACGGTAAGACCAGTGGATCCATGCGTGTGTGCCCACTGTCACACTTCTCTGGCTGTGAAGTGATTTTCTCTTGGATGCAAGTAATGTGTGGAATTCTATGTCAATGGATAAAACACTTCTTAAGTACACAGATGCTGGTATAGGCAGATACAACATGTTCAGGAAAGACAAAAATCATCAAAATTATATATACATATACATATATACATACATACATGTATTCCAGTAAGAACAATGCATTGTCCTTTCCATAGAAGATGTTCTCCAATGTAGTCAACTTGACAACAGGTTGTTGGCTAGTCGCCTAGGAACTTGTGCCATATTTGTGGCTCAGTGGCAGTTGTAGCCTCACCAGACTCAGTGACTAGAAGTCCATGTTGTTAAGCCCATGAATAACCCCAATGTCTGTAACCATGGCTGCTTTGTTCATGTGCCCAATGAGCAATGATAGGAATGGCTGGGAAAAGAGGCATACAGTCCACAAAATGGGCCATACAATGCATCTGATTATTGAACTCCAACTCAGCTAAACACCTTTCTTTTGATGAACTTTTAAATAGGACACAAGTATCTGCACATTCTTTGCCCATTTGGAGAGAACTATTCACAAACTTCTTTCCCAGATGTGTTTCTCATCAAATTTCCAATCATGCTCTTTCCATGTCCCTGATCATCTAGCCAATTCATTAGTGACAGCCCATGAGTGAGTGAAAAACCCTTCATCTGGTCATTTGTTCTTCCAAACTGTAATACCATGTGAACTGCTCAAAATTTTACTCACTGTAGAGATTTCCCTTTAGCAATATCTTTCATGGTTGTTCCAGAAACAGGTTATAATGTTGTAACTTCACTTCTAGATATGTCTTGCATGACATGCAGCACCATCAGTAAACCAGGGGCTAGCCTCCTCTTCTTCAGATAACCAATCAGAGCAACACCAAAGGAGGCTATACATATATTTTTGGCAACAGACAGCTGTATCAAAAGTACAAGCACAGTTATTTGAGCAACTTCTTCATGAGACTTGTTTGTGCCTTCAGGGTTTGTTAGGGCCTGATTGAGTATATACTACTTCAATTTGACAATAGAGTGCAACTGTGCAATCCTACTTTATGAAATGATAGTTCCTATAACACCCAAATCATGATGGGTAGTTCAGATCACCTGGTAACTTGATGGCCCATTGTCCAACATTTTTTCTACTAAGCACAATAGCAGGCTAAGAGTTGTCTTTCAAAGGGAAAATACTTGTCTTCAGATGATGGTGGAACCTTGCTCCAAAATTACAAAGGTCTCTTCTGTGATTCATATATAAGGGCCTCGCAAAGGTTCCAAAGAACATTCCTGTCTGCCACTGACCTCAAGTACCATAAGATCTGGTGGAACATACGGTCCAAGTGGTACAGCATCCTGTACAGCAGCCTAAACCTGTTGAAGATCCTTCTCCTGTTCCAGGGAGCCCACAAAGCTAGCATAATTCCAAGTCGTTTGGTTTATGGGGCAAAATAACACACCCAAGTGAGGAATGTGCTTTCTTCAGAATCCAAATAGGCCCACTAAATATCATGCTTCTTTTTTAGTAGTGGGAAGAATCAGGTAGAATAACTTATCCTTCACCTTAAAAGTAATAGCCCTGCATGGCCCATATCCCAGGGTTCCTAAGAATTTCACTGAGGTAGAAGATGCTTAAATTTTCATTGGACTTATATTCCATACTCTGATATGCATATGTGTTACCAGTTAGTTCAGAGTAGTTGTCACCTCCTGATTATAAGGTTCAACTAGCATAATAGTATCAATATAGTGAAAAAGTGTAGTACTTTTTTTTGAAAAGACAGATGAACAATATCCATTCCACCTAAGTTGTCATACAGGGTAGAAGAATTAATATACCCTTAGGCCAAAGTGTAAAGATATATTGATAGCCATGCAAACAGAAAGCAAATTATACATTCTGGAATGGAGAAATAAGCACTGGATGAATTTAGAGACCCACAGGACCTACTGGACATACAGTGAGTTGGATATCAGTCAAAATTCCATTAGTCACTACTTTCAAGTCCCTACTTGAATGCAAGGGCCCCAATGTATCTTGCAATATCCTCGTATTTCCATCAATTCAAAATCAGTATCCAACATACACTGAAAACTTTAATTGCTTTTCAACCCATTGTACAATTGCGGTGTAAAAAACCTTAGGTTCCTATGGGGAAGAACTGGAAAGGCTAACTGTAAAATTTTTAGGTGTCTTATCAAGCTACTTCCTCAAAGGAAACTGGCCACACCTTCATGCAACTTGATCTGGTTCTACAAATTGGTTAAAGTCTGGAAATTGATTGCTGCCCAAGATTGCCTATTGCCATGGTCTAGTGCAGCCTTTCTTTGATTTGTTGGGCATCTTATCTATTTCATGTCTAGAAACATGATTTTCCAGTACCTTGCCTGTGCTGAACATTAGGGGTTAGGCCATTATAACCATTGTCTTGTCTGCACTGTCCCTTACGATAATTAAGATCACCTTCCATTTGGTGATTCAATGCTGCCACCTGGTCCATCTTAACTTAAGGCCCAGCTAAACTCATTGCAGTTAATTTATCCAACTGAACAGCAGAATCTCTAACCCTGAGGTCTAGCACAAGGAGAAGGGCAATAACAAAACTTTTAAATATGCTGGTGCCATCTCACCAATTTTCACTTTATAGGATTCATGAGATGCATGTCTTCTGAGCCTTCCTATTGTGAAGGATTAGATTTTACAGTGTACTCACTCTAGCATTGAAAATTTCCCAAGCCTGAAAATCCTTTCACCAACACTAAATCAAGGGATAGTAGGCATTGCCAACTCATTTTCAGTAGGCCATCTTTGGATAAACACTTCAGCCAACCATTCGAACAACTCTTGACACCTTTCTTTTGAATGTGTGAACTTCCATATAAAACATAGAATTTTACTCAGAGGGCCCATACCAATAAATTGAGCCTGATTTGATTCTATGTTCTTCCACCATCATCCCATACTCTGAAAACCCATTCTCACACATATACCTCAGGCTTTGGCTTGAATAAATTAGCAAAAGCAGTAAGCTCATTAATAGTGCAGCATGAATCATCATGAGCTATATTTTCTATTTCCCCTTTAGGATTCTGCATTGCATTGAGTCTGATTATATGTCTAGAAGCAAACATTAGTGGGCTCTGAGGGAAAACATATTATTTGCCTGACAGATACTTCAGAAAAAAGCCACTGTTAATGTATCAGATATGAAATGATTAATTTACTTAGTGAAAGGTGATATGGTGTTTTGAATGTAATTGGACCTAATAATCTCATAGGGAGTGGCACTATTCAAAAGTTTGGCTTTCTTGGAGTAGATAGTGTTCTTGCAGGAAGTGAGTCACTATGGGGATGGGCTTTCCTAAACTCAGAATACTGGCCAGTTGTCTTTCTATAGCCTCCATAGAAGACTCTCAGATAATCCTTCAGCACCACATCTGCCAGCATACTGACATATTCCCAAACATGATAATGTACTGAAGCTCTGAAACTGTAAGCTAGCACTTTCAATTAAATGTTTTCTGTAGTAAAGTTGCCATAGTCCTGTTGCCTTCACAGAAAAAAAAATTAAGACAGCAGTTGCCACTAGAGACTAGGATATTGCTATGGAATTTGGTCTTTGGTACTTTGGTTATGAGAGCAGCGGAATGCTTTAAGTACTGACTAATGGGCCATACTAGTAGGAGCATGGCAGAAAGTGACTCTGTGTGTGATGTGATGAACTGTGGGGTACTCACTCAAGAAATTTCAGAGGAGAAGAACTATAGTATGTTGCCTACAGAAATTCTTGTGATATTTTCGTGAAGAAAGTGTCTGTCTAAAGAGTTTGACTGACGCTAAACTGAAGAGTCTCAGATTAATTCATTTGGTAAGAAGAAATCCCAAAACAACCTATTGTAAATTTTGTGGTATGGTTTTTAGTGGTAACTCTAATGAAAATTTATAAAGCAAAGGAGCAAGATGAGCAGGGTAAATTATGAAATGAAAAATTTGAGGAGAAAAAGAATACCATGAAGTGGAATAGAGATCTACTCTGTGTTCAAGAAGATAAACAGATTAAGAAATGTAAAAAAAAGGGAATAGTGACGTCAAGACAAGATCCCACTTACCTAAATTTCCAAATTTTGGAAAGAAAAGCATACCTTTAGTCCAAGCACTGGGAAGGCAGAGGTTGGTGTATCTATGAGTCTAAGGCCAGCCTGGTGTACAGAGCAAGTATCAGGCAGCCCAGCTGAGGCAATCAAGGACAGAAAGCTGTTGAAGGTATAATTGAATGAGGGGGGCATATTATAGCCCCAACATACAGCTGAAATTGCCAGATTTCTCTCCATAGTTCTAGGATAAGAATTAAGGATGGAAGAAGTGAGTTATGGAATAACGCCACTGAGGCTAGGCATGTGTCAGAAGTATCCCTGAATAGAGGCATAATAGAGAGGCCATTGTGTAATTCTATGAAGTTGAAACATGGAATGTCTTGGAGAACCAAAAATGTTAGAGATGCCAGAGCTGTGGAATGTCCGTTAAGGAGAGATGCTAACAGGGAATGGAACCAGCTCAAGAGAAAGAAGCACGTTGCAGTAGACAAAGCTGAATGCAATTGGAGATTTCAGTGAGTGTTTTGAAATCAGACATGGAGATTCAGAGATCAGATGGTTTTCATTTTGCGCTGGTCCCATATTTTCTTGCTATGCTCCTTTCCCTATTTTGGAATGGTACTGTATATTCTATGCTATAATGTGTGCCGAAAGTAGGTGATCTTTTTTTTTTTTTTAATTTTCTAGGTGATTACAGTTAAGAGATTGCATGAATTTTAAACATTGGATTTTGAAACATTGTTGAAACTGTGACAGACTATGAGAACTTATGACGGTATACTAAATTATGATATTTTTTCTTTCTTTTTTTTTTTCGAGACAGGGTTTCTCTGTGGCTTTGGAGCCTGTCCTGGAACTAGCTCTTGTAGACCAGGCTGGTCTCGAACTCTCAGAGATCCGCCTGCCTCTGCCTCCCGAGTGCTGGGATTAAAGGCGTGCGCCACCACCGCCCGGCTTAAATTATGATATTTTTAAAAGCTTATTTGTGTCAGGGAGTGGAATATGATTCATTGAATGAAACTTGTCCCCCATGGTCTCATAGGGAATGGCACTTTTAGGAGGTGTAACATTGTTAGAGTAGGTATGGCCTTCTTGGAAGAAGTGTGTAACTGTGGGAGGCTGGGCTTCGAGGTTTCCTAAGGTCAGGATACTGCTTAATGTTTCAGTTAAAATCCTGTTGCCTACAAAATGTAGGACTCTTAGCTACTCCTTCAGAACCACATCTGTCTGAATACTGGCAAGCCCCCTGCCATGATGATAATGGCCTCAAACTCTGAAATCATTAATGATCCTCCTCAATTGAATGTTTTCCTTATAAGTATTGCCATGGTCATGGTGGATTTTCACAGCAATAAAACCCCCTAAATCCTGTCAAAAGAGGAATATTTCAAAGAGTGGGGCTGAGGGTACTACTTCCTCAGGTAAGATATTATTTAAGTAACCAAGGTTTCAAAGTTCTCAGATTTAATATGTTCCATTCATACATTCTCATCCCAATTTATAAGATCTCATTCTTTACCAACTAATGCTCTTACTTTAACTGTTGATACTTTTTGAGGTCAAGACTTTGATTTTTTTCGTAACTCTGCCAACATTATAATGAGGGCTTTAGTTTAATTTTCTGCAGCTCAAACTGTGGCTGCAGGAGAGAAGAGTCTCTTCCAGGGCACACTTAAATATTTTAGGCAGTTTATTTGTATCTAGAATTTGAAGGTGCTAATGAATTAAAAAGCCTACTCCGGATACTTAAAAGATTCATCCTTATATTTATATTTATCTAGAACCACTGAGGTATCAAAATCTGCATTATGAAGAGAGGGTTCTTGAGAATCACTGAACTTACATTATATATATATGATATATATAATACATATAATATATTATATTATATGTTATGTATATATTTCTATTAATGAAATTTATTGGAATTAATTATAGGCTGCAGTCCAACTGATCTAATAATGATAGGCTGTGAATGGAAAGTTCAAGAATCTAATAGTTTCTCAGTTCTGTTCTGCAATGGTAGGTGTCCCAGCTGGTCTTTTGTATATTGTAGAGTCCTGAATAAGAAGAACATGCCAGTGCCAGTAAAAAAACGAATGTATTGACAAGATGAGGGAAAGCAGATAAAGTAGCAAATTTTTCTTCTTCCATTGTCCTTATGTAGGTTTCCAGCAGATGTGGCTCAGATTAAAGGAATGTGTCATCCAACTACAAAATGTGGATTAAAAGCCTGTGCCATCCAGCTAAAATTCTAGATAAAAGAGATGTTTGTCTTACTGCTTGAAGATATGAATCACAGGCATGCCCTCCATTTCTGCATTATAGTTCATTCCAGATATAGTCAAGTTGACAGCAATGAATAGCCATCTCAGAGTCAATTTTGTTAGATATTTTTATAGCTACATTAGCTTTCTTCTTGGTTCCATTTGCTTTGAAAATTGTTTCTAATCCTTTCCTCTGATGTAACCTCTGTCTTTGATGTTGAGTATGCAACAGAAGGATGGATCCTGTTTTGGTATCCAGTATGTTAGCCTATCTTTTTTTTAGATAGGGGAATTGAGTAAAATGATATTGAGAGACACTAATGACCAATGATTGCAATTTTTTTTAATTTTCATATTTTTTCATTTTTAATATATTTTTTAAAATTCATTATATATTCCATCTGCAGCTCTTCCCCTCTCCTCCTCCCATCCCCCCCACTTCTCTTGCCTAGCCCAACCATCATCATAGGACCAATGATTGTTATTTCCAGTTATTTTGTTTGTGGTAGTAATGTGTGTGTGTGTGTGTGTGTGTGTGTGTGTGTGTGTACCTGTATATCCCTTCTCTGGATTTTCTGATGTGATATTATTTATTTCCTTTGTTTTTGTGGATATAGCTAACTTACTTGGGATAGAGTTTTCCTTATATTACCTTCTGTTGAGTTGGATTTACAAATAGATAATGTCTTAATTTGACTTGTCATGAAATATCTTGCTTTCTTCATCTATGGTTATTGAAATTTTCAGTGGTTATAGTAGTCTAGACTGGCATCTGTGGTCTTTTAGTCTGCAAGATGCCAGTCCAGGTCCCTCTGTATCTTAGAATCCCTGTTTAGAAGTCAGGTACAATTCTAATATATCTACCTTTAAAAGTTACTTGGCCTTTTCCCTTTGCCTTTTTTACTATTCACTCTATGGTCTGTTTGTTTATTGTTTGATTATTATGTGTTGAGGGCCTTTCTTTCTCCTCCAAATGATTTTGTGTCCTGTAAGTTTCTTGTACCTATATAGAAATACTCTTCTTTAGGTTAGGGAAACTTTCTGCTATGATTTTGTTAAAGTATTTTCTGTATTTTTGAGCTGGGATTCTTCTCTTTCTACTATTCTTAGGTTTAGTCTTTCCATAGAGATCCATATTTCAAGGATCTTTCGTGTTAAGAATGCTTTATATTCAACATTTTCTTTGACCAATGAATTTATTTCTTCTCTTGCATCTTCAACACATGAGATGCTCTATTCCCTCTCCTGTATTCAGTTGTTGATGCATGCTTGAATCTGTAGTTTCTCTTGATTTACCTAGCATTTCCCCTTTTAGAACTCCCTCGGTTACTGGTTTGTTTCCCTTTTCAGGTCTTGAGCAGTTTCCTCTACTTGCTTTTTTTTTTCTTGACTCTCTTGGCACTCTCTAATGGATTTATTGATTCCCTCAATTTTTTTCCTTTCTTTTCTTCAATTTCCTTGAGAGGTTTCTTTTTCGTTTCCTCATTAAAGACCACCATAGTCTTTGTAAATTTTGTTTTAACATTTTTTTTTCTTGTTCTGAAGCTGTTTTAGAATATTCGGGTCTTGCTGTTACAGGATAGTTGGGTTCTGGTGTTACCATATTTCCCTCTGTTGTTGATTTTCTTCTTATTCTTGAGGTTAGGCATATTGGTTTGGGATGATGATAGGTCTAGGTGCTGCTTTCTGAGTCTTTGTAGTATGGATGCTTGATTCCTTGGCTACTGTTTCCTCTTTGGTCTTGTCTTCATGACGTGGATTTCTGATCTTGTACAGAATCTCTGTTCATGTTGAATCCTAGACTTCTTGTAACTAACTTGGCCTTTGGTGCAGTAGGAGGTCACTGCAGAAATTGGGGGATGAAGAAGAGAAGAGTAGGGGTTGAGGGCACTGCCTGAGTGAAGGAGGTCCACTAGTAGGTCACCTATCTGTGTTTCTGGCAGTAGCTGTGTTCTCTGGTTAAGCTGTTTCTCTGCCTGTGTAAGCCTATCTGTTTCTGTCTTGCTTTGCCTGCATCTGTTCTGGCTTAAAACAGATATTCTGACTAATATGTGGTCTGACCTTGTTCTTCTAACTGGCCGGAATTGTTCCTGGTCAGTATAAGTCCACCCATGTTGGGGGTCAACATACAGGTTGTTTAGGGGTAGCAAGGCAGTGGAATGTGTCCTTGGAGATGGGCTCTAATAGCGGTTGCTTGAGCATCTGGGTCATTCAGTTATTCTTATGATTGGTATGGTCTACACCTGACCAGTGGGAATTCACCAGATTTGGAGGCCGGGGCCTGGCAGCTGGGGAGGACTGGGAGGGCAGTAAGAGTGTCTTTGGAAATCAAATCTAGGAACTCAGGAATGGACACGTTCTTAAGGTACTTGGGTCACTCACCTGTTTTTCTGACTGGTATGGCATTTCTTAATTATTAGTTTGTAGTAAGTCTAACTCTTTCTTAAGATAACCTAATTTTTAAGGAAGACATCAGAAACATGCCAAAAACAAGTCTGTTCTGCAAATGTGTTAGTAAAGCTGATTATCCACTTTCATAAGAACAAATTTAGATCCCTTTTAAATCCTACTTACATAAAATCAACTTAAAATATGGCAAAATCCTTAATCTTAAATGTGAAAGGCTAAAACTGCTACAGGAAAGCAGAGTAAAAACTCTCCAAGATACAGACCTGAGCAAAAACTTTACAAATAGGATTCCAATCACAGAAGAAATAACTCAAAAAATGAAAACTAAGTTTCCAGAAAATAAAAACCTTTGCAAAAGAAAAGGAACTATCAAAAATGTGAATAGGCTGTGTATAAAATGGGAGGAAATGTGTACCAGTTATATTTCAGGCATGAAGTTGATGTCTGAAAACTTTAAAAACCAAAACTTCCAGACAATAAAATGTTAGCTCTTATAAGAAGAAATACAAATGTGGGAAATTAAGGACTCTTACTAAAGTTGACAGAGTAAACCTTGAAGATGTTATGAAAATTAGCATGAAGGGCTTCCAAATGGCTAAAAATAGAAGTAAGGTGTGATACAACTATACAACTCTGAGTTTGTGATTGTTGCCTGTAATTATCATCTTGCACAACCTAGAATCACCTGTGAAGAGAATCTCTATGAGAGATTGCATACTTTCCGTGACCTGTGGTCATATCTGTGGACGGTTGTCTTAAGTAAATTCATTGATATGGGAAGATCTAGCACACTGTGTGTGGTACCATTTCCTAGGCAGGTGCTTCTGAACTGTATGAGTAGAGAATCTGAACTGAGCATAAGCAAACAAATAGAACACATACAAATATTTCTCTATATCCTTAGCTGTGGATGCCAGTTGACTTGCTGCTTCAAGCTTTTATAACCATTTTGATAACATTGTAAATGGAAATAAATACCTGACTTATTATTTTTTGTTAGGGCATCTTACTACTGCAGTAGATATGAAACTACTCCCTCTAGGTTTCTATATACTACCTCAAAGATATTTGAAAATATCTGCTTATTGCTGCTTTATTCACAGTAGCAAGGAAACGGAATTGACTTAATCAAATTGTCTTAGAAATAATTTTAACTAGGGAAGGATTTTTACATCTGTTTATGCTATGGAATATAATTTTACTTGTGTAAAGATGTGTTACATTTGTTTATGCTGCATTTGTTTAACGATGGAAGGATTGTAAGCTTTGTTTTTCCTGCCATTTGTGTAATTATGTAAAAATATGTTACGTTTATTTCACCTTGTCTGACTAAGGCAACTGAATTGTCTAATAAGAAAGTAAATGGCCAATAGCTAGGCAGGGCAGGGATACACAGGGTTTGCATGCAGAGAGAATAAGTAGGAGGAGAAATATAGGCTCAAGAGAGAAGAGGAGAGAAGTGAAAGAGGGAGAAATAGAGGGACATGCCCAGGGTCATAAGTCAGGAAGCTACCAGCCAGAGATGGAGACAGCGGGAAAGTATGATATACAGAAAAGACAGAAAGAAAGGTAAAAAGATCAATGGCAAAATGTAGATAAAGAGAAACAGATTTATATAAGAGCTAAGATAAGGCTGAGCATTCAGAATTAATAAGTCTCTGTGTCATGATTTGGGAGCTGGTTGGTGTCCCAAAGAAATACATTTCACAAATACATTTTATTCAGCCATAAAGGTAAATGAAATTTTGAAACTGGAAAGAAATGGATGGCTCTCAAAATTATATTAAATGAAGCATGCCAGGCTCAGAGGACAAGTGCTGCATTTTCTCTCACTCATATGTGGATCTTATTTCTTCTAAATCACTGTGATCTGAGAAGATAAAGGGACATATTTCTATCTTTTTATCTTTTTTTGTATGTTTTCAGACTTGATTGCTGATCTAATCCCATAAGTTTCAGAGAAAGTCATGGACTGCTGAGAAGCATGTATATTCTGTATCTGCTCAATGGAATGCTCTGTAGTTATTTTTTCAAACCAATTGATATATGGTATAGTTTATCTTTAAAGTACCATTGTTGATATTATGTTTGGAATCCCTATCTAAAGATAGGAGTGAGGTACAGAAGACTCCCACATCTATTGTATCCTCACATACCTAACATTTTATGCCTTTTTATATCTATTTTATGAAATAAGACAGCCTCAATATTTGATGTGTGAATGCTTACAATTATTATATCTTCTTAATGATGTATTCCTCTGTTAATAGGTAGTAGTTATCTTTATTTCTTATGACTAGCGTTAGTTTGCAATGTAATTTGGCAGATACCAAAATAGCTATGCCAGCTTGCTTTCTGTTTTCAGTAACTCAGTATTTTGATACCCATCTCTTAGTTTGTGAATGGCTTTGCTAATTATGTGTTTCTTAGAGACAACAGATAGTTTTATTTTTAGTGTCATTTAAATGAGGTAAAACTACTTGCATCCATTTTATCATATTTCCAGCTTAAATACTTTCCATTTTTTGAATCGTCTAAATTTCTACATCCATTTTTTAAAGATTTCTATAATTTAGACTAATCTAAATTATTTAATTTTACGTATACTTACCTGAAATCATATCATTATGATTTTTGGCCATTATGAATGAAAATAAAATGCTGACAAAACTATAGTTCAGTCTAAGAATTTTGGGAATTGTTCACAAAATACTCACAGAATCTATTATATTAACTGGCTGCTACCAGTAGTATGTAATATATACACTGTTTCTGAACTTTCTGTGTTTTGTATTTAATAAATTAAAAATGCAGAGTCTGTTTTTTACTTCCTCACGTGGCTTCAACAGTCCATCTTAAAGTCATTATTCAATGCCATACAGTAAACTATCATGTATCAGGCACATGTGAATGTCTTTTGAAGCAACATGGATACAAGAGGTCAGGCCTTGAAATCATGCTATTTGAGTTGGGCAGACAAAAGTTCCCTTTCACATTTATCATCCAGAAGCAATGTTTTTTTTGCCAAAATATACAAGCTTTTTATTGTATTTTACATTTAAAATAAAATGAATGATAAAATTATTACAGGTATGATCTAATCACCATGTTTTACATAGTAGCATGTGCATAGTACTATACATTATTTATATATGAAAATTTAATTTTATTGTAAGAATAAAATTTTATAAATCAATTTAACAAACTAAGCAGTATTTTAGAAAATTTATTCAATATTCACAACAGGGTTCAATATCATAGGTAATAAATTGTCTTAGAAATCATATAGTCCAGAAAATTTTAAATAGATAGATAGAGAGATAATTTATTATATATGTTTATACATATAAACAAAAGTACATCTTAACTTTTTCAGTGTGTAAACAATGAGTTTTTTTATATATGTGTATATATGTGTGTATATATACATAGATATATATTTTTGCTGCCCTGCAATATTAATGTTTATAGTTCATGTGACCCTACTTAAAATCTGAATTGTTTCTATGTAGCTAGCAATATACGTTGATATCTCAAAATTTAGAGGTTTATAAATTCAAGTTTGAATATAAATTATGGTACATGAAACAGACTTTTGGATAAATTAAGATTAAGATTATACAATATTATTCCTGAATATCTTACAGCAATGTAGACTTTTCTAAGGACTGAGGTTTTTATTTCTCCTAATCTGTTTGTGTGTCTTGCTTCATTCTGATTTGTTAGCTTTTTTAATTTTTAATCTCTTGTTTTCTAAATTCTTGTTTTCTAAAGAGAGAAAAATAAGGTGTGGAGTTGTGTGGATGGGTAGATGGGGAGGATTTGGGAGGAGATAAGGGATGTAACACCATGATGAGAATATGTCATATAAGAAGATTTATTTGTTTTCTTTCTTGAAAATAATCAGTTTCATTTACAAAAAGATTAAGGTATTGATGGCAATTCATTATTATGTTTTAAAATTGTTAATATGAAACTGTTTCAGGGGGAAAATCAGAGATTCTAGAACTTGTCTTTTGAAAATCTTTGAAACCTCTGGATTTTTTTCCAACTAATTGACTAGTTATCATATCACATCATTATTTGAAAAGTCTTGAATTAAGGCATAATCAAAGGAAGATAAACACACAAACAAACCTGTACGTAGATAATCTGAATGTCTTTGGTAGGGTTACTATTGTTGTAATGAAACACCATGACCAAAAACAACTTAGGATTGAAAGCATTTACTTCATTACATACTGACTATATATCCTGAGTCACAGTTCATGGAAGTCAAGGCACAAACTCAAAGAGGACAGGAACCTGGATGCAGGAGCTGGTGTAAGGGACAGGAAGGGGTGCTGGTTACTCACTTGCTACTCACTGCTTACTTATAAACCTCAAGGCCACCACCCCAGGGATGGCACCACCCACAATGGGCTGGGCACTCTCATTTAAATCAATAATTAAGAAAATGCCAGTACAAACAGTAGGGATAAATCCTGGTGCCACTGCCAGTGTCCCCTCAGTCTGGCCCACCCATGCAACTGTCAATCACATTCAGAAGGACTAGTTTGGTCTTATGCCTGTTCCTTTCCAGTTCAACTAGTGTTGGTGAGCTTCCATTAGCTCAGGTAGACTGCTTTAGTGGGTGTACCCATCATGGTCTTGACCTCTTTGCTCATATTCTCATTCCTCCCATTCTTAAACTGATCTATGGAAGCTCAGTCCAGTGCTCTGATGTGGGTCTTTGCCTCTGTTTCCATCAGTTGCTGGATGAAGGTTCTATGTTGATATTTAAGATATTCATCAGTCTGACTACAGGGCAAGGCCAGTTCCAGCACCCTCTCCTCTATTGCTTAGATCTTAGCTGGGGTCATCCTTGTGGATATCTGGGAATTTCTCTAGAGCCAGGTTTCTTGTTAACCCCATAGTTTCCTCAATCAAGGTATCTCTTTCCTTGCTCTTATCTCTGTCCTTCTTCCATCTCAACTATCCTGTTGCCTCAAGTTTTCATCGCCCCTCCTCTTCTTCCCTCCTTTTCCCTTTCTGTCCTTCCTTCTCCCCCACACCTATATTCTCAATTTTGTCAGTTGATCTTGTCTATTTCAACTTTCCAGGTGGATCTATATATGTTTGTCTTAGGGCTCACCTCATTACTAGCTAAGTAAGCTATCTCTAAGATAATGAACTATAGGCTCAATGTCCTTTGTTTATGTCTAAGTATCCACTAATGAGTTAGTACACTTGTACTGGCTTTTTGAGAACCTATTCTTTTTGGAGTTATACCTTGCTCAGCCTAGATATAGTACGAAGGGCCTTGGACCTTCTGCAAACAATGTGCCTTACCCTTTCTGAAGAGTGTCTAGGGGTGGGCTGGGGAGATATGTGGAGGGAATGGGAATAGGGGAGGGAGTGGGAACTTGGATTGGTATGTATGATGAAAGAAAGTTTGTTTTCTTTTTAAAAAAAAATTAAAAAAAAAACATTGGTAGAAATCTTGCCTAGCAGGCTTCAGTTTTGTGTTTTTTTAAAATGCAAAATATATAAGGTGAACCCAATGAAAAAACATATATAGATCCTCCTGGAAATTTCAAGCAGACAAGAGTTCTAGGCAAAATTTGGGAGCATGGGGGCGGGGGATTAGAGGGAAGGGGAGAGGGGAAGAAAGAGGAGAGAAGGGGAGGGTTGGGGAGATCTTAGGGGAGTGGGATGGTTGAGATGGAGGAAGGACAGATATGGGGCCACCTCCTTCATCAACTTACCAAGCAGGGCAGAGGAACTTTACTGAAGAATTACATCCATCATATTGGCCCTTAGACATGTCTTTCTTGACTAATGTTTGATATAGGAGGGCACAGCCCACTGTGAGTATGCCATCTCTAGGCAGGTAAGCCTTCATTGGCTGTATAAGAAAGGTAGCTAAATAAATACAAGAGCGATAGTCTGTCAGCAGCACTCCTCCATGGGCTCAGTTCCAGTTCCTTCCATGAGTTCCTGCCCTGAATTCTTTCAGGGATTGTGAAATGAGAATTGTAAGATGAAATAAATTCTTTCTTTCTAAAAAAAAGAAAAGAAAATGCCCTATGTTGTTGCCTACAGCTGGTTCTTATGGAGGAATTTTTCAATTTAGGATCCCTCCTGCAGTCTGCAGACTGATGGAGAAGGTACAACTTGTTTCCTTTTAGTTTTAGGTTTTCTACCAAGATATCACTCTATAAAACTCAAAGCTTATCTCTAGAAAATGAAAACACCATGTTTAATAAAGTACACATACAAAATTCTGCATTTCTGGTAGTCTGACTTACCAAAACCTATAATGTGTGTCTCTTACTCATTCTAGCCCAAATTGTGATTTTCTTCTCTTTTTCTACTTTCCTTTTTATTTTATAAAAGAATCTTTTTTGTTTTACATACCAATCCCAGTTATCTCTCCCTGCCCTCATCCCACTCCCCCAACCTCCCCCCCCCGCTGTATCGCCATCCACTGCTCAGAGTGGGTGAGGCCACCCATGGGGAGTCAACAGTCTGTCACATCACTTGAGGCAGGGCCAGCGCCTTCCCACCCCATATCTAGGCTGAGCAAGGTATCCCTTCATAGAGAATGGGCTCCCAAAGCCAGGTCATGTACTAGAGATAAATGTTGGTTTCACCAGTAGTCTCACAGACTTCCCAAGCCACACAACTGTTACCTACATTCAGAGGACCTAGTTCGGTCCTATGTAGGTTCCTCTTTTTCTATTTTCTACCATACAAACTTAACTTTTCTTTAACCATTGACACAAGCAAGACCCAGTCTATGTGAGAAGATTCTTAAAGACACCAGAATACCTGCCATAATCCAAAATGACTTACTACAGATCCCCACCAACTATATCAGAAGTTGTTTTTTAACACACAGTTCTATATCCCAACAAAAGTCTAAGTTCTAATTTTATTTATCACTCATTCTGTTACACAGAGACAAGCAGACTAACCAGATGGTAATTTGTAAAATTACACCCTCTGTGTTTACCAAAAAAAGCCACTATTATGGCCTTAGTCCAATTTTACTCTACTCCATCTAAATTAAAGAGTGTCAACTGGTGTCCTTGTGCGGAAATATCAAGTTACAGTGGTGCTTACAGAGTCCATTAAAATATTTACAGCATAATTGACCACCACTAGAAAATCAAATAGATACACAAAAATGTATAATTTACAGACACTTTCCTAGCTTAGGAGTACAAAGAATGTTTTAAAATTATAGTGGGACTCTAGTTTTTCTTTCTTTCTTTCTTTCTTCCTTTCTTTCTTTCTTTTTTACAGAGTTATTTTTTATTTTAAAAAGATACTGGTTGATCCATAAAAATGTGAGTATGTTCTTTTCACTGAAGTATGTTTAAATCTAATTAGAAATCTAGCTGTGCAGGACTGGCACATGCCTTTAATGCCAGAACTCAGGAGGCAGAGGCAGGTGGATCTCTGTGAGTTTAAGGCCAGCTTGGTCTACAAGAGCCAGTTCCAGGACAGGATCCAAAGCTACAGAGAAACACTGACTCAAAAACAAAACAAAAAAGTAATCTAGAAAAAAATGATATCTTTATTTCATATGATAAGTTTTCAACATAAAGTAACTTTCTTCCTTGACAAGTTAGAGGATGTCAACATTCAAAAATCTTATTAACATTTAATGAAGATTAATCATATATATTTTCCATGGTAATTTCTTATAAGTATTTTATCATGTTCAAGAGGCATGTAAATAATCAAGTTCAGTGTCATTTATAAGTCATTTATATTATAAATAGTTGATGGAATATTATTCCCGACCTGTTTCAAACACTAAAAATATAAAAGTAGGTTTCTTAATGTCTAAATCTTAAGTCTATGCTATCATTAATCAATCTGACTATTCTAAAGGCTACATCAATTTAGAATGAACTGCCATATCTTACTCAGTGTTCCTATCAGGTAAAAGTGCAACAAATCTGCTAAACTCAAGCAATATAAACATGATGACAGAAGTGTTACTGCAGTAGAACTAAAATTAGAAATGAATTTCCTGTCATCAAAGCCTAGAATATTCTATTAATTCTAATTACAGTCTTATAAATAGTTTATGATGTATGTTTTCAAATAACCTTTCACACTTAATTACTGGCACTAAGTATAATTTGCAGGTAAATATCATGGTCTGTGGAGATGGCTCAGTTGTTAAACCAAAATTTGGGTTCTCAATCCTCAAGTAAATGCCAGAAGAGAGTAGCAAAAAACTTCTGTACCAGCCTAAGAAAAGAAACACAAGGGACCCATGAGGAAACTGTCTAATGAAGCCAGCCGTGTTAGTGATATTTGGTTTTGTGGAAGTAAGGGATCATGACTCAATGATAAGGAAGGTAGAAGAGTGCTCAAAGAAGATTGGAATTGCAGGCTTAAGCCTTTGCACTAGTACCCGTGTGCATGCAAATACTTGTCTACACACACACACAGGAATAACCATATACATGCAAACATGCATATAAGAATGCACACAGAAATAATAATAAAAAGAAATGCCTGTTATTTATCATTGAATACAGGAAAGTTCTTGTACTTTGGGGCATTTTTACTCTAGCTTCATAATGGAAATTTGACCTAAATTATGCAATTCCAGATCCCTATATTGTAATTAACATTTAGAGAAACTATAATTTGGAAAAAAATACTCACCAGCCTCATGAGAACAGAAACAGTGAATTCTAGTTGTCTCTAAGAAGAGGACAACAATGGGATGTGGAAAGGATTGCTTAACGGTTGATACTTCCTTAGTCATTAAACGGAAATTAATTCTAAGGACTATAAGAAAACATTTGTGTGTGTGTGTGTGTGTGTGTGTGTGTGTGTGTGTGTGTGTTTATAAATATGCTTCAGGCATTCAGGCATATGTGTGTGCATTCATTAGCAAGTGCATAGAGTGTCTAGAGGTCAATGTTGGGTATCAGTTTGCAGACACTGTTAACTTTGATTGTTATGACAGGGATTCTCTATGGCCTGAAGATCATGAAATGGGCTTAGCTGAATGGCCAGTTAGTTCCAAGGATCTCCCTGCCTCTGATTCTCAGCACTAGGATTAAAAGTGTTTGCCATGATCCTCAGTTGGTTTATATGGATTTAAGGTCCCAAATTCACATCCTTTACTAAATGCACCAGATCCCCAGTCATAGAACACGATTTTATTGCAGATCATTTTCTGCTTCAGTTTTCATGTACTTTTTTGTTTAAAATGTTATTACTGTTAGCAGTTTACAAAATGCACAGTATTTTGAAGCTGCTAATTAAAACAAAAACAAAAAAATCACCCATATTTAATAGAAAATGTCACTCACCATTGAGAGTCCCAATTTATTGTTTCCTCTTCCAAAATACCTCTTTACATCCCCTGGAAAAAATAAACATTTTTACAATATTTTTAAAAAATTTTACACATAAATACTACATTTATATCATGCCCATCCATCCTTCTTTCTGAAAATCCCTTCTGTGTTCTCGTACTCTCAAATTCACTCTTTTCCTTACTTATTGTTGTTACATGTAAATGCACAACATATATATGTATACACTCCACACACCCAGATACACACACATATACTGCTGAGTTCATTTACTGATCATGGAATACAAATTCAAAGTACTACATCAACAACACAACTCTTACACCTAATGCTCAGGAAACAATGTAGAAGAAGACGCAGAAAGAAAGCCAGATGACCAGAACATCAAATGATTTTGTCATCTATATACAAGAAGGAAGATGCACCCTAGAAATCTCAACAATCTGGTCAGCTAAACAAAATTTGTACAATGATAAAATAAGTTGACTTTCTAAATTTGTTAGGGGAAATCTCATAAAGCTCTACCACTAGATGAAAAGATATAGGAAATCAATGGGTTCTAAGAAGATTCAGTTTTCTCTAGCGACAAGTTGTTTGATAGGTTATTTAACCCTAAGCAGTCAGCACATATACATACATAAATGGATTCATCAGCTTTTAGGGGGATATACAATAAGAAAATTAGATATACACAATAAGAAGTAAAACTATAATAAAATAAAATGTAGAAATGTATTTTATAGCTAGGTGGTGGTGGCACATGACTTTAATCTTAGCACTCTGGAGGCAGAGGCAGGCAGATTTCTTTGAGTTCGAGGCCCTGCAAGCGCTAGTTCCAGTACAGGATCCAAAGCTACAGAGAAACCCTGTCTCATAAAACCAAAAAAAAGCAACATGTATTTTATATATTTATTGTCTGATTTTCTTCTGTTTGTAGGATAAAATAAACTAACTAAAGCTATTTAACTGAGAAAGAGTTTATTCTGCCTCACTGTTCAATGACCAAGTCCATCATGGTGAGGAAAGCAATATGGCAGGAGCTTAAAGAAGTTGAGTACATTATTACTGAGTCAGGCAGTCCAAGATTTCAGCCCAGGAAATAGTGTTACCCAAAATGATTGACTAGTCCTACTGAGGTTTACTTAATTGAATTAATCTCTCCTTAAATTCTCAGAAACCCTATACTAATGTGATTCAAGATTCTGCAAATTTGACAATTAGCACAAACACAGTTTCAGAAAACAATTAAAAAAACAAGGAAAATCCTACACATGAAGTTCTTTGCAAATTTGTTTGTTCACTGGAATATTTTTCAATATGTCCCCCCACATCTTAATGAGTGCTCCAGGACACTACAACATAATGGTTTTATTTTAAAACTGATTAAAACGAATTGTTTCGTTCCATCAACTTCACAATATGACCTTATCATAGTTAGGGCTACTACTACTGTGATGAAACACCATGACCAAAAAGCAAAGTGGGGAGAAAAGGATTTATTGGGCATACACTTCTAGATTCATTATACTGTATCACTGAAGGAAGCCAGGAAAGGAACTCACAAACGTGAAGGAACCTGGAGTCAGGGGCTAATGCAGAGAGCATTGAGGAGTAATGCCTTATTCAGCCTGATTTTTTATAGATCCCAGGGCCACCTGCCCAGGAGTGGCACCAGTCATAATGAGCTCCTGATGAAAGTGCAGCCAAGTTTTACCAAGGAACCTCAGTATTTGGGGATGTCAGTACCATAGAATGACAAATAAGAATAGCAGCAGCAATGTCAGAGAACCTGCCTGAGCTTAGAAGAGAAGCTGTGTATAGGATATAGGAGGTAGAACCATGTTAAGCAAGCCAGTAATCTGCACTCCTCCATGGCCTCTATATCAGTCCTGCCTCCAGGATCCTGTCCTGTGTGAGTTCCTGGCCCCACAGCATTTGATGATGAACTCTTATATAGAACTGGGAGAAAAATAAACTTTTTCTTCCCAACTTGCTTTAGGTCATGACTTTTCATCACAGCAATAGAAAACCTAAGTGAGACAGACATTATTGTTTCAGTTTTCCTAAATTTGCCATTATAAATATTACAAAATAAATGATTTAAATATAGCAGCAGTTTCTCTTTTTCTCAGCTCTGAATGTTGGATGCACATAGAAAAGTGAATTTGTCAGAAAAGGTAGGCTACCTCTGAAAACTCTAAGCGAAGATTCCATCCCTGTGTTCTCCTAGCTTCCTATGCTTGTCAGAAATGCTTGGCATTGCAACTACAACTACTGCAGTCATAGTCTACATCAGTCTTTCCTCTGTATGTCTTTATCTCAGGTCCCTCTGAGATTTCATTTCTTTTTCTGTTTCGAATGTCTTTTTTTCTTAGGGTACTAGTCATTGCATAAGGACGTACTCTGGACTACTAAGAACAACCCTTAACTAAACTTCAGCATCAAAGACCAAATAAGGTGACAATTTGAGATTCTCAGTGGACACTGAAGAGAACACATCAATCCAATACGAGTACAAACTATATGTGGTATGTGGTGTCTTTGATGTCACTGTAGATTCTTTCTTTCTTTCTTTCCTTGTGTTTTTTTTTTTTGAGACAGCACTTCTCTATAGCTTTGGAGCCTGTCCTGGAACTAGCTCTTCTAGTCCAGACTGGTCTCTGACTCACAGAGATCCACCTGCCTCTGCCTCCCTAGTGCCAGGATTAAAGGCGTGCAACACCGCCGCCCAGCAGTTTCTTCTATTTAAATCACTGTATTTTAGTTGTTTTTTTCCTACTATATATTATCCCTTTTCTCTGCTATAATTGCAGATTAGGTGACAGAATCAACAGGTATTTTGCTTCACATTCTATATTTGTCTCATTTAGTAGTTATGCAAATTCCCTCCCTCTCCTGCTGGCACTAGAAAGAAAATTTGAATTGCTAACTCCTTCTGCAGGTATAAGTAGGCATGTATCTTAGTTTGGATTTCTATTGTTCTAAAGAGAATCATGACCATGGCAACTCATAAAACAAAATATTTAAATGGGGCTACCAGGAGTTTAATTCACACTTATCGTATCAGTAATCATGGTGGTATGCAAGCAGACATAGTGCTGGAGAAGAATCCAACAGTTATGCATCTGGATTAACAGGCAACAGGTGGAGAGAGAGTGCCACTAGGCTTGGCTTTGGATTCTGAAACCATAAAGATCATGTTCAGTGACATACTTCCTCCAACAAGGCCACACTGAATCCAACACAGTTACAACATCCCAATCCTGCCACTCCCTATTAGCCTATGGGGGCTCTTTTCATTCAAACTTTGTGACAAAGTCTTGAGTAGAACATTTTTCCACAAAATAGTTGCAAATCATCTCTCTCTCTCTCATCTCTCTCTCTCTCTCTCTCTCTCTCTCTCTCTCTCTCTCTCTCTCTCTTGTCTTTGGAAAGACACAGTGGTCAGAAGCATCACTACCACCTTGTGAACATAATGATGAAACATAAACAGAATCAGAAACACACACACCACAATGAAGTAAAGAAGAAACACAAATGGAACTCATGTACCTGGTAATAATATGAAGGTTCTATAATATTGAGTCTGTTTTTAGGCTTTTTGTGGGTATAAGCCAAAATTTGAAGGGTTTCCTTTAATTGACAGCCAAATATAACACTGATTAACAACCTCATACAGCTTCCTAAATTGAAGTTCTATTTATTAAATATTCAGTTTAGACACTCCTTTCTTTAGCTAAAGAAATACTTCATTATTTGAAAAGAAATAATGACAGATTTCTGGAATTCAGTTACTGATTAATCATGCCCTACCAATTTCCTCTATTCTACTCTTAAACTGTTATTACCATATTTTATGTACTTTCTTTTTATATATACCTATTTAAATAATGATAAAATAATTTTATTCTATGAGTCACAAATATAATTAATAGAAAATGTAATTTTTAATATATTCCTACTTCATATCATCAAGTATAACACAGAGATACTCAATGTGTAAACTCAGAATTTGTTTTTCATACAAACCACAACTTATAGTTGCTTTGGGAATTTGCTCTTGGAAAAGAAATTGGTGAGACCAAATTTTGCCTTTGAAGTCTAGAGAGAAGACAAAAATAGCTAATGATAGTGTTTGTGATAAATTTAAAGCACCCATTCAATGTTCCACCTCTCCTATGATAACTACTTTACTATTTTAGGAGTAATTTTATGATGATGTGTTATGAAAGCTCAAGCCTAGACCCATGGTGGTTTTAACTCTTGAGTGTCTAGTTAAGTATCCTCAAAAATAGACACATACACTTAACACATTAACAAAACATGAACATAGACATGCATAATAAGTGATTAACACATTCACAAACATCCACAAATATCTATAAATATTCAACCATGGGAGGAGCACAGAATTGGGTCTCCTCCACCTTGACTGAAAGTTTAAACATATCTTACTCATTCAAAGTTACTGACAAGTGGTCTGATTTATGGAGTGACTACAAACACGATTTACTGGCCTAGAGTGTGGTTACTTGGTGTTTTGGATATTAAGGTGGCTCAAAGAGGTAGATCCTCTCCACCTTAACCAAAGGTCAGGGAATTCGAGCCTATTTCTGCTCCTTCAAGGCTATGACAGGAGGTTTGACCCAGGGACTGGCTGCCTGCAGGATATTTTATCTAAAGTTTGCTATATGTCCTAACTAAAACAACAGAATGCTTAACTAGGATATAGTGGCTTTATGTTTCAAGTATTGAAGCAAGTAATTGCTCTGTTTATTCTGTGTCATGTTAAAACAGTCTTTTGCATTCTCTCCCCCCTTTTTGGACTGGGTATGTAAATATATAGAAAATAAACATGGGCATATTCAGTATTCACTGGATTGCCCTCCTGATTATATCCTATATCTCTGTATTTCTTTCACATCTCTCTTCCTCCTACCTGTTTTTTTTTTTGTAATTCACATGCCCCTACACTGAAATGTGCAAACCCCATTGAAGCTGGACCCTGACAGATATTGCCCCAATGTGAGGTTATGACACATGTACACATAGAAACCCTACTATATTAACATCTTGAAAATGCCAGATCTTGGAGGGAAAATAGAAATGGAATTTTGTTGTTGTTGCTGATATTTTTTTCCTTGCTATGCAGCATATCAAAACCAGGTCTTCCTATATGCTAAACAATACACTGTATTACTGACCTATATCTTTATCTCTGCATACTGTTTTCAACATAAAATGTACAATGAACAGATTCTTTTGTCTCACCATTTTTTAAGAAAGCTAATTTTCCTTTGAACAGGATAAAAGAAACTCTATGTCTCAAGTATTTACAATACCAACTAAGTAGCCAGGCATGTTAGTAGGCGCCTGTAATTCAAGCTACTTAGAAAATAAAGTGAGAAGTACTGCAAATTCAAAACTAATCTGAAAAAATTAAATTGAAACTTTTCTCAAAAAAAAAGAAAAAAGAGTAAGACAAAAAAATCAGTAGCACTCCTTTACACAGATGATAAATGAGCTGAGAAAGAAATCAGAGAAACATCCCCTTTCACAATAGCCACAAATAGCATTACATATCTCATAGTAAATCTAACCAAACAAGTGGAAGACCCGTATGGCAAGTACTTTAAATCTTTGAAGAAGAAAATTGAAGTAGATACCAGAAAATGGAATGATCTCTCATGCTCTTTCTTAGGTAGAATTAACATGGTAAAAATGGCAATCTTACCAAAAACAATCTACAGATTCAATGCAATACCCAGCAAAATTCTTCACAGACCTTAAAAGAACAGTATTCAACTTCATATGAAAAAGCAAAAAACCCAGAATAACCAAAACAATCCTGTACAATAAAGGAACTTCTGGAGGCATCACAACCCCTGACTTCAAACTCTACTACAGAGCTACAGTGCTGAAAATAGCCTGGTGTTAGCATAAAAACAGACAGCAGGACCAATGAAAACAAAGCAAAGACCGAGATATTAATACAAGCACCTATGAACACATGATTTTTGACAAAGAAACAAAAATATAAAATGGAATAAATAAAGCATATTTAACAAATGGTGCTGGCATAACTGGATATCAACATGTAGAAGAATGAAAATAGATCCATATCTATCACCATGTTAAAAACTCAGGTCCACATGGATCAAAGACATCAACATAAAGCCAACCACATTGAACCTCATAGAAGAGAAACTGGGAAGTACACTTGAATGCATTGGCACAGGAGACCGCTTTTTAAATATAATCACAGCAGCAGAGACACTGAGAGAAACAATTAATAAATAGAACCTCCTGAAACTGAAAAGTTTCTGTAAAGCGAAGGATATGGTCAACAAGACAAAACAGCAGCCTACAGAATGGCAAAAGATCTTTATCAAGACCACATCAGACAGAAGGCTGATCTCCCAAATAAAAAAAGAACTCAAGAAATTGGTCATCAAAAGAACAACTAATCCAATAAAAAATGGGGTACAGACTTAAAGAGAGAACTCTTAACAGAGGATCTAAAATGGCTGATAGACACTAAAGAAATGCTCAGTGTCCTTAGCCACCAGAGAAATACAAATCAAAAAAAAACTCCAAGATTCCGTCTTATATGTGTAAAAATGGCCAAGATCAAAAAGACTGCTGACAAATGGTGCTGGAGAGGATGTGGGGTAAAGGGAACACTCCTGCATTGCTGGTGGGAGTGTAACTGTCATAGCTCCTTTGGATATCAGTATGGCGATTTCTCAGAAAATTAGGAAACAACCTTACTCAAGACCCAGCAATAACACTTTTGGGTATATACACAAAGATTGCTCAAGTATACCACAAGTACATGTGCTGAACTATGTTCATAACAGCATTGTTTGTCATGGCCAGAATGTGGAAACAACCTAAATGCCCCTCAACTGAAGAATGGATAAGGAAAATGTGGTACATGAACACAATAGAGTACTACATAGCAGAAAAAAATAATGAATCTTGAGGTTTGTAGGCAAATATATGTAACTAGAAAACATCATATTGAGTCAGGTAACACAGACTCAGAAATACAAATATCGTATGTACTCATTCATAAATGGCTTTTAGACATAAAGCAAACAAAACCAGCATACAATTCACAATCCCAGAGAACCTAGACAAGAATGAGGATCCTAAGAGAGACATGCATGGATCTAATCTACATGGGATGTAGTAAAAGAAAAGATCTGTGTATATTGGGAGCATGGATACCATGGGAGAGGGCTGAAGGGGAGGGGAGATGAAGGGAGGGTGGTGTAGGAGGCTCTTCTGTATTTGTGTGTTGCTTTCATTGGTTATTAAAGCAACTGCCTTGGCCTAGTTGATAGGGTGGAACTCAGGTAGGCGGGGAAGACAGAACAGAATTCTGGGAGGAAGAAAGCAAAGACAGGCAGATGCCATGGTTTTCCTGCCTGAGACGGATGCTGGTTATATTCATGCCAGTAAACCACTGTCAAGTGGCAATACACATCAATGGAAATGGGTTAAACTAGTATGTGAGAGTTAGCCAATAAGAGGATAGAAACAGGCAGTGTTTTAATTATTATAATTTCTGTGTGATTATTTCAGGTATAAACTAGCCAGGTGGGGCGGAACAATGGGTCCCACACTCACAGACAATAGGAGGGGAGCAAATAACTATGTAGAGCTCAATAAAACCAATAAAAAAAGAAGCAATATGTATTTCAATTTTGGTTACCTAGCTAAATTGACAAATGCAAATTGAATCCAGCAACTTTAGTATTGGCTACCTAGCCAAAAGAAATGAAATAATCATATCAAATGAAACAGCATATCTGTAATCCCATGTGCCTTGAAGCATTCTTATTCACAGTAGTAAAGATATAAAACAACCCAATTTTCCTTTGACAGATTTAAAATTGTGACACAAATAAATGGAAGAATAATGCATAATGTATACTTCCTTGTGTGCTTTACTTAGTACATGTAATTGCCCATTCATTTTATGACTATTTAATATTATTTTAAAACTTGCTAAGGAAATAATATTCAGTTTATCCAATTACTTTTATTTAAAATATTTACATAACTATATTTTGATCATTTTCCCATCTATCAACTCTCTTCATATCCTCTCTACTTTCCTATCACCCACCTTCATGTTCTCTCTGTCTCTCACAACAAGCACCCAAGAAACAAAAAAGACCAACAAGACAAAAATAGGAAGAGAAAATAAAATCAAACAAAATATCCACAAAATGCATAAATAAAAAATAAAGAGTTCATTTTTGGCCAACCATTCTTAGGCATGATGCTTACATTGGAGTTGTTTGATAAGCCCAGTGACACCCCATCACAGAAATCTGATTCTACCTTTTGCAAATAGCTTCTTGGTTGGGTGTGGAACCCAATCCCTCTTCTCACTCTAAATGTTGGTAGACTGTCTGGCTTGAATCTATGCAGGTCTTGTGCATTCTGTCACAGTCTCTGTGAATTCTTATGAACACCAGTTCTATTTTGCATGAAAATCACTCCTTGAAGTCATCCACCATTTCTGACTCTTGTGATCTCTCTGTCTCCTCTTCTGCATTTATCCCTAAGGCTTCATGGGAAGGGTTTGATAAAAATATCTGTTTAGGACTGAATGTTCTCCAAAGTGTCTCCCTATTCACATTATCCTGTTATGTGTTCCCATATCTGTTCCCATCTTCTCTAAGAAAATAAGAATCTCTGATGAAGCTTGATCAATATACTGTCTATGGGTATAGAAATATGTCAGGAGGGCACAGAGGCGGAGCGGCGGCGGCCAGACGCACAGAGGCAGAGCGGCGGCGGCGGAGCGGCGGCGGCCAGAGGCGGCGGAGCGGCGGCGGCCAGACGCGGCAGAGCGGCGGCGGCCAGACGCGGCGGAGCTGCGGCGGCCAGACGCGGCGGAGCAACACCGCATACAGGAAGAGGCTTTCGGGGACCGGCGCAGAGACAGACCCAAGCGGCGGGAACAGGCGTGCAATAAGGAGAGCAGATCGCCCTACTACAATCGAATCAAAGAGGTAGGCCTTTGGTTGGCCAGGTCACTGGCACAAGGGGAGCCTGGTCCTGTCCTGAAGATCCTTCAGAGGGGTGAGAGGGTTCTTGGCCTGCAGCAGGAACCACGAAAGAGAGTGAGGGCATTTTGTAAGCGGAGCCCTTGGCCAGCAGGGAAACCTGATCCGGTTTTTAAAGGACCCATTGGATAGGATCAATAGGAGGAGATGGGCAGGCGTCAAGGCAAGAATTCTCCCAATAATCCGAAAAACAACATGAAAACATCAGAACCCAATGATCTTACAACAGAAGTATTTGAACAACCTAACACAGAAGAAATGGAAAAAATCGACTTTATGAAGATAATAGAGTCCCTTAAACAACATGTAAAAAATGCCCTTATAGAAATGGATGAGAAGTATAACAAAAAGTTTGAAGAAATGAGTAAATACGTACATGATACCCTGGGAAACCAAGAAAAAACCATCAAACAGGTAATGGAAACAGTTCAAGAATTGAAAACTGAAATGAAGGCAAAGAAGAAAATACAAACTGAGGACCAGCTGGATATGGAAAATCTAGGCCAACGAGCAGAGTCTACAGAAACAAGCATAATCAATAGAATACAAGAGCTAGAAGAAAGACTCTCAGATGCTGAGGACACCATAGAGAAAATAAACGAACAGATCAAAGAAAACAGCAAAGCCAACAAATTCTCAACACAAAACATTCAGGAACTATGGGACACAATAAAAAAACCAAACCTAAGAATAATAGGAATAGAAGAAGGAGAAGAGTCACAGCTCAAAGGCCCAGAAAATATTTTCAACAAAATTATGGAAGAAAACTTTCCCAACTTAAAGAAAGATATTCACTTAAATATTCAAGAAGCATACAGAACACCAAACAGACTGGATCAAAGAAAAACATCTCCTCGCCATATAATAATCAAAACACAAAATATACAGGTTAAAGAAAAAATATTAAGAGCTGCAAAAGAAAAAGGGCAAGTAACTTATAAAGGTAAACCGATCAGACTTACACCTGACTTCTCGATGGAAACTATGAAAGCCAGAAGGTCCTGGATAGAGGTTCTGCAGAAGCTAAGAGACCATGGATGCAAACCCAAACTACTATACCCAGCCAAGCTATCATTCATTATCAATGGAGAAAACAAAACATTCCAGGATAAGAACAAATTTAAACAATACGTAGCCACAAATCCAGCCCTACAGAAAGTAATAGAAGGAAAATCGCAACCCAAGGAATCCAACACTGCCAACACTGCCTACAATAACCCAGGCATCTAATGACCCTTCACGAGCACATCTCAAAGAAGGGAGACAATCTCTACTACCAAAAGCAATAAGAATAACCGGAGTAAACAACCACTGGTCATTAATATCACTTAATATTAATGGGCTCAATTCACCTATAAAAAGGCACAGGCTAAAAGATTGGATACGAAAACAGGATCCAACATTCTGCTGTTTGCAAGAAACACATCTCAACCACAAAGACAGGCACCTACTCAGAGTAAAGGGTTGGGAAAAGCTGTTTCAAGCAAATGGTCCTAAGAAAAAAGCAGGTGTGGCCATACTAATTTCTAACAAAACTGACTTCAAACTAAAATCAATCAGAAGAGACCGAGACGGTCACTTTATACTCATAACAGGAACAATTCATCAGGAGGAGGTCTCAATCCTGAATATATACGCCCCCAATATAAAAGCACCTACTTATGTAAAAGAAATATTACTAGAACTCAAGGCAGACATCAAACCACACACACTAGTAGTAGGAGACTTCAACACACCTCTCTCTCCAAGGGACAGGTCAATCAGACAGAAACCTAATAGAGAATTAAGAGAATTATTGGAGGTAATGAAGCAAATGGACTTAACAGACATCTATAGAACATTCCACCCAAATAGGAAAGAATATACCTTCTTCTCTGCAGCTCATGGAACCTTCTCAAAAATTGACCACATACTCGGAAACAAAGGAAACCTCCACAGATACAAAAAAATATCAGTGTCCACCTGTGTCTTATCAGATCATCACGGATTAAAATTAGAAGGCAACAACCACGCTGCCCCCAAAAAACCGACAAACTCATGGAAACTGAACAGTCAACTACTGAACCACACCTGGGTCAAGGAAGAAATCAAGAAAGAAATTAAAGTCTTCCTTGAATTTAATGAAAATAAAGGGACAACATACTCAAACCTATGGGACACAATGAAAGCAGTGCTAAGAGGAAAGTTCATAGCACTAAGTGCCCACTTAAAAAAAACGGAGAATGCATACATTGGGGACTTAACAACACACCTGAAAGCTCTAGAAAAAAAAGAAGCAGACGCGCCCAGGAGAAGTAGAAGACTGGAAATAATAAAACTGAGGGCTGAAATCAACAAAATAGAAACACAGAAAACAGTCCAAAGAATCAATGAAACAAAAAGCTGGTTCTTGGAGAAAATCAACAAGATCGACAAACCCCTATCCAAACTAATTAAACGACAGAGAGAGAACACGCAAATAAATAAGATCAGAAATGAAAAGGGGGACATAACCACAGACACAGAAGAAATTCAGAGAATCATTAGATCTTACTACAAAAGCCTGTATGCCACAAAACTGGAAAATACAAAAGAAATGGACATTTTTTTAAATAAGTACCACATACCAAAGCTAAACCAAGACCAGGTGAATGATCTAAATAGACCGGTTTCTCGCGAAGAATTAGAAATGGTTATCAAAAATCTCCCTTCGAAAAAAAGCCCAGGACCAGATGGTTTCAATGCAGAATTCTACCAGAACTTCCAAGAAGAACTAATACCTATACTCCTTAATGTATTTCACAATATAGAATCAGAAGAGTCATTGCCAAATTACTTTTATGAAGCTACAGTTACCCTGATACCAAAACCACAAAAAGACCCAACCAAGAAAGAGAATTACAGACCGATCTCACTCATGAACATCGACGCAAAAATTTTCAATAAAATACTGGCAAACCGAATCCAAGAACACATAAGAAAAATTATCCATTATGATCAAGTAGGCTTCATCCCAGAGATGCAGGGCTGGTTCAACATACGCAAATCTATCAATGTAATCCACCATATAAATAAACTGAAAGAAAAAAACCATATGATCATTTCACTAGATGCTGAAAAAGCATTCGACAAAATTCAACACCCCTTTATGATAAAGGTCTTGGAGAGAATAGGGATACAAGGGTCCTACCTAAATATAATAAAAGCTATTTACAGCAAGCCAACAGCTAACATTAAATTAAACGGAGAAAAACTCAAAGCCATCCCACTTAAATCAGGAACACGACAAGGATGTCCACTCTCTCCATACCTCTTCAATATAGTGCTTGAAATTCTAGCAATAGCAATAAGACAACATAAGGAGATCAAGGGGATTCGTATTGGAAAGGAAGAAGTTAAGCTTTCGTTATTTGCAGATGATATGATAGTGTACATAAGCGACCCCAAAAATTCTACCAAAGAACTCCTACAGCTGATAAACAGCTTTAGTAATGTGGCAGGATACAAGATCAACTCCAAAAAATCAGTTGCCTTCCTATACACTAAGGATAAGGAAGCAGAGAGGGAAATCAGAGAAGCATCACCTTTCACGATAGCCACAAATAGCATAAAATACCTTGGGGTAACCCTGACCAAGGAAGTGAAAGATCTACTTGACAAGAACTATAAGTCTTTGAAGAAAGAAATTGAAGAAGACACCAGAAAATGGAAAGACCTCCCTTGCTCTTGGATTGGGAGGATCAACATAGTAAAAATGGCAATTCTACCAAAAGCAATCTATAGATTCAATGCAATCCCCATCAAAATCCCATCAAAATTCTTCACAGATCTGGAGAAGACAATAATCAACTTTATATGGAAAAACAAAAAACCCAGGATAGCCAAAACAATCTTATACAATAAAGGATTGTCTGGAGGCATTACCATCCCTGACTTCAAACTCTATTACAGAGCTACAGTATTGAAAACACCTTGGTATTGGCATAAAAACAGAGAAGTCGACCAATGGAATCGAATAGAAGACCCTGACATTAACCCACAAACCTATGAACACCTGATCTTCGATAAAGGAGCTAAAAGTATACAATGGAAAAAAGAGAGCATCTTCAACAAATGGTGCTGTCAAAACTGGATGTCAATCTGTAGAAGAATGAAAATAGATCCATATCTATCACCATGCACAAAACTCAAATCCAAATGGATTAAAGACCTCAATATCAGTCCGAACACACTGAACCTGATAGAAGAGAAAGTGGGAAGTACTCTACAGCACATGGGCACAGGAGACCACTTCCTATGTATAACCCCAGCAGCACAGACACTAAGGGCATCATTGAATAAATGGGACTCCCTGAGGCTGAGAAGCTTCTGTAAAGCAAAGGACACTGTCACTAAGACAAAAAGACAACCCACTGACTGGGAGAAGATCTTCACCAACCCTGCAACTGACAAAGGTTTGATCTCCAAAATATATAAAGAACTCAAGAAACTAGACCGTAAAAGGCTAATCAACCCAATTATAAAATGGGGCACTGATCTGAACAGAGAATTCTCAACAGAAGAACTTCAAATGGCCAAAAGACACTTAAGGTCATGCTCAACTTCCTTAGCGATCAGGGAAATGCAAATCAAGACAACTTTAAGATACCACCTTACACCTGTCAGAATGGCTAAAATAAAAAACACCAATGATAGCCTTTGCTGGAGAGGTTGTGGAGAAAGGGGTACACTCACCCATTGCTGGTGGGAATGCAAACTTGTGCAACCACTCTGGAAAGCAGTGTTTCGGTTTCTCAGGAAATTCGGGATCAACCTACCCCTGGATCCAGCAATACCACTCTTGGGAATATACCCAAGAGAGGCCCTATCATACAACAAAAGTATATGCTCAACTATGTTCATGGCAGCATTGTTTGTAATAGCCAGAACCTGGAAACAACCTAGATGCCCTTCAACGGAAGAATGGATGAAGAAAGTATGGAATATATACATATTAGAGTATTACTCAGCAGTAAAAAACAAGGACTTCTTGAATTTTGCATACAAATGGATGGAAATAGAAAACACTATCCTGAGTGAGGTAAGCCTGACCCAAAAAGAGGAACATGGGATGTACTCACTCATATTTGGTTTCTAGCCATAAATAAAGGACATTGAGCTTATAATTCATGTTCCTAGAGAAGCTAAATAAGAAGGTGAATCCAAAGACAAACACATAGGCATCCTCAGGAATATTAACCTTCATCAGGCGATGAAAGGAGACAGAGACAGAGACCCACACGGGAGCACCGGACAGAAATCTCAAGGTCCAAATCAGGAGCAGAAGGAGACGGAGCACGAGCAAGGAACTCAGGACCACGAGGGGTGCACCCACACACTAAGACAATGGGGATGTTCTATTGGGATCTCACCAAGGCCAGCTGGCCTAGGTCTGAAAAAACATGGGATAAATCCGGACTAGCTGAACATAGCGGACAATGAGGAATACTGAGAATTCAAGAACAATTGCAGTGGGTTTTTGATCCTACTGCACGTACTGGCTTTGTGGGAGCCTAGGCAGTTTGGATGCTCACCTTACGAGACCTGGATAGAGGTGGGCAGTCCTTGGGCTTCCCACAGGTCAGGGAACCCTGATTGCTCTTCGAGCAGATGAGGGAGGGGGAATTGATCGGGGGAGGGGGAGGGAAATGGGAAGCGGTTGTGGGGACGAGGCAGAAATCCTTAATAAATAAATAAATTTAAAAAAAAAAAAAAAAAAAAAAAAAAAGAAATATGTCAGGAGAACTAATTTTATTGCTATATTTCCTTCTGCAGAATGTAGAGTTTCCTCTTACAACCATGACCTCAGTAGTTTTGGGTTCTTGGGTACTTAAATAGTGCCAAGAATGAGCTCTGTCTCATGGGACAGACCTTATATCTAGTCTACAAAGTGATTGGTTATATTTGTTCCATTGTTATACAGGTGTATCATGCAGGCAGGTCACTGCTGTAAGTAATAGGTTTTGTGATTAGGTGACATTAAAGATTACATTTTTCTTCAGATAACGTGGATAGCTTTTAGAGTATCTTTCAGTAGCAGTAGGTATGAAGCTTCTACCAAAAGCTTCCTTTTCCACATTTGATTACATAAGTAAGTGTTGGCTTCAATCAATAATAGGGCCTTACATAAGTTGTAGAGAGCATCCAGTGTCCTAACCTGTGATGTTTGGGTGGTTCACTTGGATACCTCTGTCTAATGACTCAAAAATATGTAACCCATTCCTACCAATGGAGGTTTTGTGGCAAAAGTTGTCTAGTTTTCTCATGAACTACATTATAATCTAAGAAAAAAAGATACTCTAACTTTAACATTTCTACTTAATTTAATACTGGCAGAAATATAGTAGCTAAACAAAAAACAGTAATTAAATAAGTGTCTATCTTTAAAATTTTGGATATATGGTCTCACTATGTAGCTCTGGTTATCTTAGTACTCAGTATGTAGACCATATTGACATCGAACTCATAGAGATCCACCTTTCTCTGCCTCCCAAGTACTGGAATTAAAGTTGTGTGCAACCATACCTAGGGAGATATATTTATAATTCCACAGGAGAAAAATAGTCAGTCATGCATCAAAAGTCAAGGAACTACATAAAAACAAGCAAAATCTAAGGCAAAATACTTGCTTAGAAAATTAGAGAATATATTCATATATAAATTCCAAGTATATTTTGGATCAATATATCTACAAAATTTCTGACCCTTTTTATGTTTTTATATGTTTCACTAAGTAGCCTAACCTAGAACTCCTTATATATCCCAGAATTGATTCAAGTATGTGATTTTCGTGCCTCAACTCCCCAAGTGACATTATAAAAACCAAAGAAAATTGATTGCTTATATAAGTATCCTTCTGTGCCATCATCTAAAAATTGCATACCCTTTAAAGTCACAAAAAATGATTTATCCCAGCAATATATCAATAACTATAAACAAGGAATAGAAAACCCTGTCGGTTAATCCATTTCAATCTATGCACACCTCTTTGTATTAATAAGCTCACGATTTGATATAAAATTATCTTGGTACTCTGAAGAATGAGAACAGATTAATGTGTTGAATATAGTTGACTAAAGCCTGACTTATAAATGATCTGTAACAAGTATAACATCAGAGGTGTGGCATCATATTGTGTATCGAATGCAAATATGCCTCCCTCTCCAATTCGTTTGTAAAAGATCTGATTTAAGATATATTAATTATTTTTTTTCATCTCTATGATACAAATGCCTTACCAGATGTTATTCACAGCAATATGGAAATATTTTGGTTACCAGTTCCAAGAGAAGTATTTTGTAATTGCAGGGAAGTCAGTAATAGCAGCAGGGAATAGGAGATGGATGCACTGTCTCATAGCATAAATAGGGTGGAGAGTGATAAATGCTGGTGCTCAGCTTGCTTTCTACTTTTCAAACAATCTAGGTTTCTGACCAAGCAGGGAATGGTGCCACCCACACATAGGGCAAGTTTTCTTACTTCAGTTAGTGGATAATCCTTCATAAGCTTCCCTACAGGCTTATCTTTCTAGTGATCCTGAATTTGGTCAAGTTGCCTGTCAATATTAATAATCGTGTCAGGTTAACACAGAATATTATTAAAACTTGAGATAGAAATTTTAAATATGATTATTGGGTTAATCTAAGTTGTGAAGATAGACTCGTCAACAATATGACTTTTTCACATGAAAAAAGATACTAAGTCACTAAAATATGTTGGTAGAGGAATGATTTTGTAAAAATTCACTGACTACACTCTGAATCATAGAGAGACCTGAGGAGTAATCAAAGCCTTTTAACTTGGAATTAGAAGTTCTGGAACTGGGGGCTGGAGAGATGGCTCAGAGGTTAAGAGCATTGCCTGCTCTTCCAAAGGTCCTGAGTTCAATTCCCAGCAACCACATGGTGGCTCACAACCATCTGTAATGGGGTCTGGTGCCCCCTTCTGGCCTGCAGGCATAAACACAGAATATTGTATACATAATAAATAAATAAATAAATAAATAAATAAATAAAGAAGTTCTGGAACTGTGAGAAGGTAAATTGCTGTTTTTCAGTTTATGCAAACATTAGTTTTGTAGCAGCATTGCTAGAAAACTAATACTAGAGACTATGTGTTTCCCCCACTTATTAATCAATCCTGTAGAAGTTAATGGACAAACCATCATAACTGATTTGATGCAGTGGTGACAACCTGCATTCCATTCTTGAAAACCACATGTTGAAAGCAGAGGACTGAAACCCTTTGACCTCTGCATGAACTCATATCCTCTCCCAACACAAAATTGTTTTAAAACATGATAACAGTTAATGTAAAATTTTTAACAGCAAATATACACGGTTTTGCTTGTACATTTTTGTCTATGTTTTTGTTTAAGAAGGTTTATAAAAAGTAGCAATTTCTAGGTCCTGAAGAAAGTAAATAAGGGCAAGTTCACATTATATATCCACCAGGAAATAGTAAAGTACTCCTCCACATTATATCCTATCCCAAACATATCCCATGTCTTGGCAGTCACAGTTCTATAAAGCCAACTGCTGGGAACTGTTATCATAAATCTGCCTCCTCAGCATATGGTCTTGTTTCAATTATGTAATTATAAGTAGATATAAATTAGAATTGATTTTTCTAAGTGTTACTAAATAATAGATAAATTTGGAGCTGTGTACATATATAAACTGCAAAAGAATGACTATAGAGATTCTTAGACCAAATGAAAAAATACCTGCCTAACATGCTTGTTCATGAAATAAAATCAAAAGCTTTAATTTATGTTTTCTATAGTACATATGTCTATTAGTAAATAAGCCCAATTCTTTCTCAAATGATAACTTTTAATTGCTTTAGTAGTCATTTTAGTTTTTGCAAGGATTTCCCAGTCAGCTGATGTGTTGATTATAGTTCTTCTGCCCCATCAAATTCATTCTTCAATTTTCCCTTACGTTCTCCAGAGGGTGACTTCTGTACATTACATATTTAACCTTCCGTTATTATTTTCATATTAGTAGAACAATGGAATGGGAAGTCAGGAGATAATCTCTGCCTCTTCATTCTTTCATTGTGATATGGGAAGAACACAGAAATATTTTGATAGTACAGCTATAATTTCTTCTACTTTACACTGTGGGAAAGACTAGGAGTTTCCTTGCAAATAGATGTTAGGTATTAGAGTACAAGAATAATGGGGAATCTAGTTGGAAATTCAGTGTAGCCGTACATTTTAATTAGTGTAACTCTAAATGGTAACAGCCATTTTATTTGATTCAGTTCTTACTAACTGAAGAGAAATGCGAGTTCTTCTTAATTCATAGAGCCATCTTTTGGGATGAATTCTAGGAAGCTTCTAGAATGTTCCATAGAAAGTAGCCGCACAACATTCTTGCCTATTTTTAAAGATTTATTTTATTTTATTTGTATATGTGAGTGCAAGAATGTATGTGTGTGTGTCATGTGCATTTCAGGTGTCCTTGGAGGCCAGAAGAGTTTGTAAGAGCCATGGAGGTAGAGTTACATGTGGTTGTGAGCCACCCTTTGTGAGTGCTGGCAAGCAAACCCTTGTCCTCTGCAAAGTCAACATGTGTTTCTAACTGCTGAACCATTGCTCCAGCTTCATATGAAGAAGATTTATTTCATTTATAGTTTTTAACTAGAAATAGAAAAAGCATTAATCTTACATTTTATTAAGCAATTTAGCTACTTTGAACCAATTTCTTCTTCAATTGAAAATATAGATGATTCATATCACAGAAAGCTTCTAAAAGTAAATTAATCCAGCATGCATTATATGCCAAGCAATGTAAAGGACATCTGGTTAAAGGCTGGTGCTGAAAAGAGCCAGTTTATGATAAATTAGATGAATTGAGTTTAATGAATTACATACATATGTACAATATTCCAATCAACACCATGGACCACATATATGACAGTGGTCAACAACAGCTTCATATGCTTATCACTTTCTTATATGTTTGATTTAATTTCATATTTCTAGATTCATAATGTACAATAGGCATGGAAAATCTACTGCTAAAGATGTCAGTAAGATGCCACTTCAACTGACGGATGTGGAAACAAAATTAAAAATGAGTAATGACTTTGAAGGTGGAAGAACTGACACATATATGCACAAAAAGAAATGCATCCCTCTCAGCACCTCGATGATCATAGCAAAGAATGCTGTCTGTGATGTTCAAAAAAGCCTAGAATAACCTATTATGCTGAATTTTTTGCTAGATCTTAATGGTTTAAATGATTACAGGGTTTTTATTCACTCTACTGTGTTTGAATAAGTGGCCTGTTAGTAATGATACGAAGGGAGCTAAAGAATTCTTGGAACCTGTAGATAAACTGCTTATAGAGGAAATTGTTGGGCCAAAGCACGTCTACAGAACAAATGGAATCTCCCAGTTCTAGAAACAGATACCTACAATGATTCTCTTTTATCAGGAAGCCAAATATATAAAACATTATGATGCATTTAAAGATAAAAGTCTTGCTAGGAGGAAGAGTTTAGGGAATACAAATTGAAATTATGATCTGACACAATGAGGACCCTTGAACCTTCAGGCACAAAAGTAAATACAAACTGCAACCTCACTACAGAAGCAATAAAAAGGCAGAGATAAGCCAATTTAGCTATACCAGTCATATGAAGAAGTACTATATAGAGGACAACATGCTCTTCAAGATTTTGCTTATGGTTCATAATGGTCTAATTCACTTTCCTTTACTGTGACATTTACCCAACATCAAAGTGTGGTTTACACCAATGAACAGCATCTCTTTCATTCAACCAATACTTCAAGTAGTTACAGAGGGTTCTAAGGTCTACTACAAGAGAAGACCCATATTCCAAACTAGTGCTGCAATTTAGGAGGAAACTGAAAATAAAATGTATATAACTTTGGAGCTACTAAAACATAGACTGAACACTTGTCAGAGGTATATGAATGTTATGTGGAAAACTAAAGGGAGTTTTCTCATGACTTCCAAGTACTTTTTTCATTTTATTCAAAATAGATTTTTCTAACATAATATATATGACCATAGTTTCCTCTCCCTCTAAACCCAGCTCCTCCTCACCTCACCTTACTTCCCCTGCAAATCCACTCCCATTCAGGCTCTCATTTAAAAAGAACAGGATCTCTGTGTCTGTGGATTGTAGCATGATTATCAATTGTTTAACAGCTATTTTCTGCTTATACAGTGTTTGTCTTTATGGATCTAGGCTACCTCAGTCAGGGTGAATTTTCATAGTTACTACTACTTTCCTGAAAATTTCATGATATCATTTTTAACAGCTGAACTCCATTGTGTGAATGCGTTTTACACATTTTAAAATAATCTATTCTTCAGTTAAGGGATATCAGGGTTGTTCCAGTTCCTGGATATTACGATAAAACTGCTTTGAACGTAATGGAGCTAGGATTCTTGTGGTAAAATAGGGTGCACATTTGTCATATACCCAGGAGTGCTATAGCTGGGTCTTGACTTACATAGATGCCAAATTTTCTGAGGAACAGCCCCATATTAATATCCGAAGCACTTGTAGGAATTTGTACTCCAACCAGCAATAGAACAGTATTCCTCTTACACCACATCCTGCCCAGCATTTGCTGCCGCTTGTGCTTTGGATCTCAGCCATTGTGGTAGGTGTAAAATGGAATCTCAAAGATGTTTTGATTTGCATTTTCCTGATGGCTAAAGATGTTGAACATGTTGTTAAGTGTTTCTCAGTCATTTGAGATTCCTCTGTTGAAAATTCTCTGTTTAGATATATGGTCAATTTCATAAGTGGATTATTTGATTTATAGATGTATAGTTTCTTGGAATCTTTAATTAATTAATTTATTTTTAATTTAAAATTTACACCTTTTCCCCACCTCCCATTTCCCTTCCCCACCCACCTCCCCCTCCCCCTCCCTCTCCAGTCCAAAGAACAGTCAGGGTTCCCTGCCCTGTGGGAAGTCCAAGGCCCTCCCCCATCCATCCAGGTCTATGAATATCTTGCATATCACCATAGAACCTTCATCTGGCAATGGATAGACATACAGACAGAGACCCACATTGGAGCACTGAACTGAGCTCCCAAGGTCCAAATGAGGAGTAGAAGGAGGGAGAACATGAGCAAGGAAGTCAGGACCTCAAGGGGTGGACCCACCTACTATGACGGTGGGGCTGATCTATTGGGTGCTCACCAAGGCCAGCTGGACTAGGACTGATGGAGCATGTGATCAAACTGCACTCTCTAAACGTGTTGGACAAGGAGGGCTGACTGAGAAGCCAAGAACAATGGCACTGGGTTTTGATCTTGGATTCTTTAAATATTTTATATATCGACAGTCTGTCATATGTGGTGATGGTAAAAAAATATATATATTTCCAATTCTCTGAGCTTCCATTTTGTCCTATTAATGGTGTCCCTTGTATTAGAGAAGCTTTTCAGTTTTATGACATCCCATTTGTTATTTGTCAATTTTAGTGTATGTCCCATTGGTATTCTCTTAATGGAGTTTTCTCATGTGCTCCTTAGGTAGGTGAAATAGAATAAATTTCATCACAGGTTGACTGGAGCAAGTGGCAATGGCAACAGGAGGAATAAGTAGGAGTTAGGTGTCAAGGATGTAGGGAGAGAGTACTGCAAGAGACACATGGAATTAGTGGGCATTTCAGGGGTGATGTGGAAACCTAGTTTAATGGAAACTCCCTGAAACCTATGACGGTAACCCTACAAATACAACTGGTAATAGAAGATATGAAGCCTGAACCCACAATCTTCTGTAACTAGGCAAAGATTCTAGTGGTCGGACTGGAACATTAACACAGCCACAAACCTCCCACCTAAAATTTGTCTGGCCTGCAAGATGTGCTAGGGAAAAGTGACATGGCAGTACGGGAATGGTCAACCAATGGCTGGTACTAATTGTGGCCTAAAAAATGAGATGGACCTCATGCCTGACACTGACTGGATTGCCAGGAACAAGATACTGGATAGTATAGAGACCTAT